>NW_028270182.1:14100628-14783128 GCF_037043375.1 Chiloscyllium plagiosum
CGGACCCTGCTGTCTGTCCTGCGTCTCTCCACTGCTCTGGTGAGTGAGGTCGCTGGACTCCCCAGACCAATCCAGCCACTAGCCGCAGAGCACTGACCCACTGCTCCTCCTTGTGGTTTTTCTCCCCCTGTGGGCTGTCTTAGCGGAGGGGTGGGACTCTGGGAAATCTGACTGGCATTGGCCCAGTCATGCGGGTGGCTCTCTTCAGATCAGCACGGTTTCAAAGCATCAAAACCAGACGGTTCTGGTGTAAGGTCTGCAGAACCAAGGGTGCAGACTCTCAGACACTCTCTGAATGGATGGAAAAGCCAACCCTCGCCAACGCCGTTGGGGCTGTCCCAGTGCTAAAGTGCTGACAGTGCAGGGAGTGTGACTGGGTACCTCTTGCACTGGGGCACTTGGAGCACTGCTCAGCTGAATCTGCTTCCTGGTTTAGTACCAATTTGAGACAGCCTCATGCCAGTGACCAGTGTGGGGCTGCAGTTCATTGACTCTCCCTCTTCTATGGACCCCTTCGACCCAGATCCACCCTCTTTGGAATTATTCTCTCCTTGCACCCACCCACCCATTTCACTTGGTGCTCTATGCCACTGGTTCAGGACTCCACTGGTACTCTGTGCTAGCCTGGGGAGTAACGCTGTAGGGACAGGGCTCCCAGGTACTCTGTGCTATCCCAGGGAGTAACATTGTTGGGACAGGGCTCTCTGGTACTCTGCTATCCCGGGGAGTAACGCTGTAGAGACAGGGCTCCCTGGTGCTCTGCTATCCCGGGGAGTAATGTTGTTGGGACAGGGCTCCCTGGTACTTGGCTATCCCAGGGAGTAAAGTTGTTGGGACAGGGCTCCCTGGTGCTCTGTGCTATCCCGGGGAGTAACATTGTTGGGACAGGGCTCTCTGGTACTCTGCTATCCCGGGGAGTAACGCTGTAGGGACAGGGCTCCCTGGTACTCTGTGCTATCCCAGGGAGTAACATTGTTGAGACAGGGCTCTCTGGTACTCTGCTATCCCGGGGAGTAATGCTGTAGGGACAGGGCTCCCTGGTACTCTGCTATCCCGGGGAGTAATGTTGTTGGGGCAGGGCTCCCTGGCACTTTGCTATCCCAGGGAGTAACGTTGTTGGGACAGGGCTCCCTGGTGCTCTGTGCTATCCCGGGGAGTAACGTTGTTGGGACAGAGCTCCCTGGTACTCTGTGCTATCCCGGGGAGTAACATTGTTGGGACAGGTCTTGCTGGTACTCTGTGCTATCCCGTGGAGTAACGCTGTGGGGACAGGGCTCCCTGGTACTCTGTGTTATCCTGGGGAGTAACATTGTTGGGACAGGGCTCCCTGGTAATCTGGGCTATCCCGGGGAGTAACATTGTTGGGACAGGGCTCCCTGGTGCTCTGTGCTATCCTGGGGAGTAATATTATTGGGACAGGGCTCCCTGATACCCTGTGCTATCCCGGGGAGTAACACTGTGGGGACAGGGCTCCCTGGTACTCTGCTATCCCGGGGAGAAATGTTGTTGGGACAGGGCTCCCTGGTGCTCTGTGCTATTCTGGGGAGTAACATTGTTGGGACAGGGCTCCCTGGTACTCTGTGCTATCCCGGGGTGTAACGCTGTGGGGACAGGGCTCCCTGGTGCTCTGTGCTATCCCGGACAATAATGTTGTTGCGTCAGGGCTCCCTGACCAATGGATACAGTGTCCAAGATGCAGTCTATCATCCTGGGAGAAGGCGCTGGTGCACGTTGGAGGTTTCTGTCTGTCTCGGTTGAGTTGAGCGAGTTGACTGGTATTTCCCAGGGGAGTCACGGTGATAGATGGTGGTTGGAGGACGTTATGGGAAGCTGGCTCCTGGAACTGCAAAGTGCTGTTAGTGCAGGTAGTATGCTTCAGATCTACTGCAATACAAGCACTTCCGGAGTTACAGGGGCACACGCTGCTGTGTCAGGGGTCCGTACACTTTCCCCGGGGATCAGTCTCACGAAACAGCAACTGTTCAGAGCACAATCTTTTTTGCCAAAGGTTTCTCATCCTTTTTTATCCACTGCTGGACAGTGAGCATCACTGGCTGGGCGGTGTTTTACTCCCTGTGCTGAATTGTCCGTTGGGAAGTTGGAGGTGAGCTGTCTTCTTGATCCGTTACAATCCTTGGAATGTGAGGCTTCCCACACACTGCCCTTAGGAAGGACGTTGCCCCAGCGATGCTGAAGGAATGATGATATGTTTCCCAAGTCAGCACATTTTCACTTAAAATCTCTTCTGTCTCATGAGGTCAATACAACGGTGACCTCTTTGATCCTTAAGGGGCCCTACTCCCCCTCTAGTTGCTCGCTTGCTCTGACCTCTGAGTGCACATGTAGAATCTCTCTGGATTATCCTTCACCTTTTTTGCCGCGTATATCTCCTGTTCCCTTTTACCTTCCTTGCTCCCTCTGACGGTGTTGTTCCTCCACCGCGCCCCCTCCCCCGATGGCATCATCCCACCCCTCTGACGTCGTTGTTCACCCCCCTCGCTCCCTCTTACGCTGTCGCCCCCCCGCTCCCTCTGGCGGCGTCATTCCCCCCGACGGTGTCGTTCCCCCACCCTCTGACGGCGTCGTTTCCCCCCTCTGACGGCGTCGTTTCCCCCCTCACTCCCTCTGAGGGTGTCGTTCCTCTCCCCCCCCGTCCGTCCGTCCGTCCGTCCCTCCGACAGTGTCGTTCTCCCCGGTCCCTCCATCCGACGGTGTCGTCCCCCCCCCCCCCCCCCCGACGGTGTAGATCTCCTCCCTCCTTCCATCTGACGGTGTCGATCTCCCCCCTCGCTCCCTCTGACAGTGTCGTTCCCCCCTCGCTCCCTCTGACGGTGTTGTTCCCCCACTCCCCTCGCTCCCTCTGACCATGTCCCTGTGCCCCCCCCCCTCCCCCAGGCCCGCCTTCGTCTGGTCGACACGGTGGAGAAGGAAGACGTGAACGAAGCCATGAGGCTGATGGAGATGTCGAAGGATTCTCTGCTCGGAGACAAGGGCCAGGCCACCAGGTGGGCATTTCGGTTCAGGGGTGGGGGGTGCGAGGGGCACGGAGCGGGTGAGTGAGGCCGGGGGAGCCGGGGCCACTCTGAATTGCCTGTCGTGTCCCGGGGTGTGCAGGTCCGGGTGTATTGGCAGTTGGGAATTGTTCCCTAGTTTACAGGGAAAGGGAGGGTGGGTGCGGGTCTGGATGGGGCGCTCTCTGGAGGATTTGATGGGCCTGATTGAAGAGAGATATTTACAAAGTAGTCTTGAGTTCTGTGTTCAGCAGCACAAATGGATCTTTATTCTGAGATTGTGAATGGTGCGGCCTGAGGTGAGGGGAGTGCCTTGGAGTGAGGAGCTGCCGAGTAAAAGATGGTTCTCAGGTGTCCCTCAGTAGTGCTGCCTTCCTGCACCGTGGGTGATCACCGTGTAGCTGATGAGTCCCGTGCGCACGTGTGTGTATGGTTTCAGGGCGCAGCGGCCTGCGGATGTGATCTACGCCACCGTCCGGGAGATGCTGGGTGACTCGACAGTGCGGGTGGTCAAATACTCGGAGGCGGAGCAGCGGTGCGTTTCCAAGGGATTCACCCCGGCCCAGGTGGAAGCTGCCCTGGAGGAGTACGAGGAGCTGAACGTCTGGCAGGTGAACCAGGCCCGGACCAGGATCACCTTCGTGTGAGGAGGAGCCTCACCCCCCGGTCCCCAAACACCATGCCCCTCTCCCTTTCCGGCCTGTCCAGTCAGCACTGTGCCCCCCCCCCCCCCCCCAATCCATCTGTTTCTGGACCAGGTCAGTGCCCATTTTCATGCCCCAATGCCCTCGCTGGAGAGGGCTCGGTTTGTGACCCTCACGCTCCTGTTTTTAATGTTGTGCGCCAATCTTCTGTACTCGTGTTCTGTACAGGAGGGAACTGTTCAATAAAGTCTGTTTGTACCCTTGCCCTTCCTCTATGAGCTTCATTGCTTGGGCCCTGAACTGGGTGGTTAACAGTGAGGCAGCAGTTGCTGCTGTCAAACACAGACAGAGAGAGACAGACACACACACTGAGTCAGAGAGAGACACAGAACGACAGAGTCAAAGAGACAGACATGCACACAGACACAGAGTCAGACAGAGAGAGTCAGAGACACAGGCAGACACATTAAGACACAGTCAGAGAGACAGACAGAAATGCACAGTCAGAGACAGACAGACACGGTCAGAAAGAGACACACACACAAAGTCAGCGACACGCACATAACGTGGTGAGAGAGAGACAGAGAGAAAACGGGAAAAGTGAGGCAGTGACAAATCTGGACCCAAGAGTTTTGCACAAATGAATGGACCCAAAATGAACAAATGAAGTTAGTGAGCTTGAGTTTTGCCCAAATGAGTAATTCCATTAGATAACTGAACAGACTATTTACAATGTAACTTCAGAAGGATTATACAAGTGAATAGGGGATACAGTCCTGAGTTGGGCAGACAGGTGAGTAGGAACATATAACACCGTTCAGGCCAGGGAGAGGACAACTGACCATCTGATACTGACCTACAGCAGCTTGACACTCTGTACCTGTCACTATCAAATCCTGAGGGTTACCCCTGAATATAGTTGGAAAATTGCTGTTGTAACCCCTTGTTCAAGAAAGGATCAAGCCGAAAGATGGAAAATTATAGGCCGATTAACCTAATCTCGGTTGTTGGTAAAAATTTAGAATCCATCGTTAAGGATGAGATTTCTAAATTCTTGCAAGTGCAGGGTTGGATTAGAACAAGTCAGCATGGATTTAGTAATCATAATTTGGAGATGCTGGTGTTGGACTGGGGTGTACAAACTTAAAAATCACACAACACAAGGTGATAGTCCAACAGGTTTAATTGGAAGCACGAGCTTTCAGAGCGTCGCTCCTTCAGGTGATAGTGATCAATCAGGTGATGAAGGGGCAGCGCTCCGAAAGCTAGTGCTTCCAATTAAACCTGTTGGACTATAACTTGGTGTTGTGTGATTTTTAACTTTGGGTTTAGTAAGGGGAGGTTGTGCCTGACAAACCTGTTAGAATTCTTTGCAGAGGTGACAAGTAGGTTAGGCCAGGGAAACCCAGTAGATAAAAACAATGACTGCAGATGCTGGAAACCAGATTCCGGATTAGTGGTGCTGGAAAAGCACAGCAGTTCAGGCAGCATCTGAGGAGCAGTAAAATCGACATTTCGGGCAAACGAACCCAGTGTATGTTGTCTATATAGACTTGCAAAAGGCCTTTGATAAGGTGCTTCACGGGAGGCTCCTGAGTAAGGTGAGGGCCCATGGTGTTCAAGGTGAGCTATGTGAATGGATTGGGGGTTGGCTGTCTGACAGAAGGCAGAGAGTTGGGATAAAAGGTTCTGTTTTAGAATGGCAGCTGGTGACAAGTGGTGTCCTGCAGGGTTCAGTGTTGGGGCCGTAGCTGTTCACTTTGTACATAAATGATGTGGATGAAAGGACTGGGGGCATTCAGGTGAAGTTCGCTGATGATACAAAGGCGGACAGGCAGGTAGTTCTGAGGAGGTGGGGAGGCTGCAGAAAGATTTAGACCATTCCTGAAGAAGGGCTTATGCCCGAAATGTCGATTCTCCTGTTCCCTGGATGCTGCCTGACCTGCTGCGCTTTTCCAGCAACACATTTTCAGCTCTGATCTCCAGCATCTGCAGACCTCACTTTCTCCTGCAGAAAGATTTAGACAGTTTAGGAGAGTGGTCCAGGAAATGGCTGATGAAATTTAACGTTTTGGGCCCCACACCTCAGGAAGGGCATCCTGGCACTGGAGTCCACAAAAGTTGAAACTGTGTCTCGTACATTCAGGTCTGTGTCACTTATATTCAGCAGGAAAGCCACAGATCCTGGAAGAGAGCCCTGACTCTCCCCATTATATACACACATAGGGGCAGGCAGCAGATGGGTTAGGAGCAGGAGTAGACCATCTGTCTCCTTCATGGGATCACAGTGCATCTGACAGTAACCTTAACACCACGTTCCTGTCCAATCTCCAATTAACCCGACACCCACCCCCTTGTTTATCAAGCACTGATCCAACTCTACTTAAAAATATTTCAAAACTCTGCTTCCAAAATGTTCGATGCTTTCAAGGTGTTAGATAGAATGCTTAGGGATCAAAGGCTATGGGGGAGAAAGCAAAAACAGCGGACTGAGTTGGATGATCAGTCATGATCCTATGGGATAGCAGAGAGGATTGAAGGGCCGAATAGCCTACTCCTGTCGCTATATTCCAGGTTTCTATGTTTTGACAACTGTATGAGGAAGCCAGTTTCAAAGGTGAACAATCTCATTATAAGTTAAAGAGTCAACGAGTCAGTTTTAAACACTGACCTCCCATGTTCTGAATTCTCCCCCAGGAGGAAATACTACCCTCTCCACATCCATCCTGAGTCCACCTGAACTTTGTGTTTCAATCATGTTGCCTCGGATTGTTCTGAACCTCAGTGGACACTGACCCAGATTGTCCGACATTTTCTCTGATGACATCAGGGACAGAAGGTTTCGAGGGGATGTGAGCAAAACATTAGGGTAGTGGGAATCTCAAAATCGCTGCCTGTGAGACACAGAGAGGCAGAAACCCCCACCAGTATTGAGGGGTGCACTTGTGATGCCAAACCGTACAAAGTTATGGGCCAGGTATTGGGAATGGGATGAGAAAAGGAATTAGAATGGTGGTTGTTTTTCACTGGGTGTGTGGGTCCACCAGGGATGTGATGGGCTGAAGGGCCTCTTTCTGAGCTGCAGATCTATATGACTCTATTCCGGTCTCCTGTATAACTGAAATGTAACCTCCCTACTTTTGTATTCAGTTCCCTAAACAGTAATATTCCAAGATTTTCCCTGATTATTTGTTGTACTTGCAATATTACCCTTCGAGAATTTATGCACTCGGACACCCAGATCCCTCTGCACTTCAGAGCTCTGCTCCATCTCACCACAGAAGCACTACGGTGCATTGTTCATGCTTCCGTCAAAGGGGACAAGTTCACATTTCTTCCCTTTTGCTTGTTTACATTTATAGCCTCAAATCCTTGTCACCCGACCTTGCTGCCTGTCGTTATATTGTCAGCAAATCTAGTCACTAAACCTTCCGTCTTTCCATCTGAGTCATTTCTATAAATGAGGAAGTTGTCCTCCCAGCAACACACCACTTGTTACATCTTTCCAACCAGAGGAGGACCCATTGATGCATTCACTCTGTTTCTGTTGGCCAGCCAAACGTCTATCCTTGCTAATACGTTACATTTGCACCGTGAGTATTTAATTCCTTTAATAAACCTCGATTGTGGCAGATTATTAAAACATATTCTTGAGATTGCAGGACAGTACAATGAACAATTTCCCGATATCCGCAGCACACATCCGTTCTTAAAAGAAATTCAATCATTCCCCAAACCATGCTCTCTCAGCCTGACTACTTGGAATGTGTCACAATACTTTGCTGTGGGATCTTTCGTGGTAGTTTTCACCAGTTTGTGGATGACAGATGATCATCTAAATCTCCTCTAGCTTTCTGCTTTCCATCTCCCTTCTTGAATAAAGGGTAGCACAGTGGCTCAGTGGTCAGCACTGCTGCCTCACGGTGCCAGGGACTCGGGTTTAATTCCATCCCCCGGTTACTGACTGTAGAATTTGCACATTCTCCGTGTCTGTTTCCTTCCACAGTCCAATGATGTGCAGGTTAGGGTGGATTGGCTGTGCTCAATTGCCCCATAGTGTCTCAGTGGATTCGCCACAGAAAATGGAAGGTTACTAGGTTAGGGTAGGGGGGTGGGTATAGATGGGATTCTCTTCAGAGGGTCGGTGTGGACTCAGGCTGAATGGCCTGCTTCCACACTGTAGGGATTCGATGGAAACATTGGAATTATTATATTCCAATCTAATGGAACTGGGTCCGAATCAATGGAATGTTGGTAAATGAGAGCCAATGTGCCAACTACCTCACTTCTATTTGACCCGGAGAATGGTGTCCATCATGACCATGGGGCTTTTCAGTCCACAGTTCCAAACATTTGGTGATTGGAAATATCTTTATTTCCTCCCTCCCTGCCATTTCCTGATTTGCGACTATTTCTGAGATCTAATTTTTCTCCCTACAACGAAGATCAGCATTTACATACGACGTTCTCCTCGCTACTGTTAATTCTGAAGAAGAGTCAATGGACTCAAAATGTTAACTCTGCTTTCCCTCCACAGATGCTGCCAGACCTGCTGAGTTCTTCCACCAATTGCTGCTTTTGTTGAAGGCAAAATGATTGTCCAATTCCCTTCCCACCTCCTCCTTTCCCCAGCCTCACTTTCAGATGGATCAGCATTCACTTTGTTAACTCCTTTCCTTTTTAACCATCTATAGAAACACTTCTGACGCTTCTAGAAATTTATCCCTTCCTATTAATCTACCAATATTTCTTTGCTGTGTTTGTTTGTATCCTTTCCAATCTCTCAAACTGCCAGCAAACTCCGGACAATTCCATGCTCTCGCTTTCAGGTAGATACATTTTGAACATTTTTTACTTTAGCTCAGATTGTGACTCCTTCCCTTGGAACTGGTCGGAAATAAATAACTGCTTGCCTCTGCACTGTGTTTCAACCAGTTCCATACCCATGTTGCTAATGTTTCCTTTGTCCCACAAACACTAATATTGCTGAAAACCCTCTGCAGTGGACTCTATTGGCTGTATTTTGGAAGCAGATGTTCACCACCTTTAGATGCATATCCCTCAACACTCTGTGTTACCTTGACAAAGAATCCAGCAAGTTAAGCTGAATTTGCTCATAATAAATCTGTGGTGGCTTTCTGAACTAACATGCCCTTAACCAATATGCCTTATAATCATGTCTGATTTCTGGAAGCATTTCCATGCCACTTTTTCAGCTCTATCTTGGTCTCTCCCTCTTTTGGGATGGAGGGAGATCTGCACTTCTCGGCTCTGTCACTTCCTGTTTTGGGATTGGTGCGATTTTGCCTCCAACAGATTTGATGCAGCAATCCTTCCATTATCACCTGTAACATTACGTGCTGGGTGTGGACTATAGAGGATTGAAGAATCTAACAAGTGCTTATTAGAGCTCACAATGGTACACACAGATATTAGATTGCAACAGAAAGTATTCAGCAGCAATGCTTCCCTAAGAGAGTGGTTAGCCTGTGGAACACCCTGACATAGAATGTGACTGAGGCCAAAGCACAGGATGTTTGCAAGAAGGCAATATAGCTCTTGAGTAAGGGGATTAAATGTTATGGGACAAAATAAAAGAACAGGGTATGGACTTGAATGATCAGCTATGATCATATTGAATGGCAGAATAAGTTAGAAAGGTCGAATGGCCTATGTCTGTACCTATTTTGAAAGCTACTGTGTATCTCATACTTGACATGCTTCCAGGTGGGATAAAGTTTAGATCAGATTAGATTCTCTACAATGTGGAAACTGGCCCTTCGGCCCAACAAGTCCACACGGACCCTCCGAAGAGAAACCCGTTCCCCTACCCTATATTTACCCCTGACTAACGCAGCTAACACTGTGGGAAATTTAGCATGGCCAATTCACCTGAACTGCACATCTTTGGACTGTGGGAGGAAGCCGGAGCACCCGGAGGAAACCCACTCAGCCATGGGGAGAATGTGCAAACTCCACACAGACAGGTGGGAATCAAACCCAGGCCCCTGGTGCTGTGAGGCCGTGATATTTTTAGTCTTAGGACACATGCCAGGATACAGCGATAATGTCATTAGTGTGTCTCTTAAAGGTAAATTGACATAACTGCATATAACACAACAGGGATTGTAGCTTAACTGAACCCAAAATACTTGTTATTTTAAAAGACAATTTATTCCCTTATAGTGTGCTCTGCAAATCTTTGGCTCGAATTTAGTCATAGAGTCATACAGCAGGTAAGAGGCCTTTTGGCCCATCTTGGCTATGCAAACTAACAATCACCAAACTATACCAATCTCATGTAACTGCACATGGTCAACCATGACCTGGCATGTTAAGAGCTCATCCAGGTGATTCCTCAATGTAGTGTACCTGCCTCCACCAACCTCTTAGGCAGCACGTTCCATATCTATATCCATCTGGGTAAAAAATAAATTCGTCAGATCCACTCTAAACCAGTTACTCCCCACCTTAAACTTCTGTCCTTTGGTCTTAGACAGATCTATCCTTGGGAAAAAGATTCTTACGATCTACCCAGGCCTATGTCATACAGTCATAGAAATGTGCAGGATGGAAACAGACCCTTCGGCCCAACCCGTCCATGCCGACCAGATATCCCAACCCAATCTAGTCCCACCTGCCAGCACCCTTCCTATTCATATACCCATCCAAATGCCTTTTAAATGTTGCAATTGTACCAGCCTCCACCACATCCTCTGGCAGCTCATTCCATATACATACCACCCTCAGTGTGAAAAAGTTGCCCCTTAGGTCTCTTTTATATCTTTCCCCTCTCATCCTAAACCTATGCCCTCTACTTCTGGACTCCCCCACCCCAGGGAAAAGATTTTGCCTATTTATCCTATCCATGCCCCTCATGATTTTGTAAACCTCTATAAGGTCACCCCTCAGCCTCCGACGCTCCAGGGAAAACAGCCCCAGCCTGTTCAGCCTCTCCCTGTAGCTCAAATCCTCCAACCCTGGCAACATCCTTGTAAATCTTTCCTATAATTTTGTTTACCTCAATCAGATCTCCCATCAGCCTCCTTTGCTCCAGGGAAAACAAACCCAGCCTATCCAGTCTCTCCTTATAACTGAGACTTCCAATCCCAGGCAACATCCTGGTGAGCTTCCTCTGCACCTTCTCCAGTGCGATCACATGCTTCCCATAGTGTGGCGAGCGGAACTGCACACTGTATTACATCTGTGGCCTAACCAACGTTTTCCCAACTTGTAACAACAATTCTTTGTTCCTATATTCTACTGCCCAGCTAATGAAGGCCAGCATCTTGTACGCCTTCTTCACCACCCTGTCTACCTGTGCTAACACCTTCAGGGGGATATGGATTTGCCCATTGGTGCTCCTTTTTCTCCTCAGTATTCCCAAGGAGCCTATTCACTGTCTATATCCTTCCCATATCAGACCTCCAAAAAATGCATCACCTCACTGTTACCAGGATTAAGTTCTATCTGCCACTGCTCTGCCCAGTTTACTATCAGACTGTAGCCCGGGATCATCGTCCTCACTATCAACAAATTTGCCAATTTTTTTGTGCCATCTGCAAATTGACTAACTAGACCAACTGCATTCACTTCCAGTTCATGAATGTGCATAACAAAACAGCAAGGGTCCTACCATCGATCCCTGTGGTACATCACTGGTCACAGGCTTCCAAAAAAACAAACCTCCACCAACACCCTTTGTCTCCTATTTACAAGCTACGTTTGGATCCATTTTGCCAGATTGCCTTGGATCCCATGGGCTCTTACCTGTTGGGTCAGCTTTCTACTTGGGTCCCTGTTAAAGACATGACTGAAAACCACGTCAAACACATCAGCTACACTCACCTCAACAATACCTTTCAAAGACCTCAAATTAGTCAGACAGGATCTCACTCCAATAAATCCGTGATCAATTGATGCCTTTCCAAACACTGCTTATTCCTGTCCCTCAATTTACTCCAATAATTTCCCCACCGCCGATGTCAGAGTGACTGGCCTGTAATTACCTGGCCCAACTCTGCTACCCTTCTTGAACGTAGGAACCACATTCGCTATCCTTAGAACAAATCCATTTTCACCCATTGCAGTTGGCCCTTATCTACTTAATCTCTCCATTTCGTTTGTAATCTAAACTTCACAAGAGTATTTGCGCCGTGCCATCTATGTCCAAAGTTTGCTAATCATGGCTGTTACCAAGGGGACACCATTGGACCAGGTGATGAGGCACGACTGAATCCGATCACTGCATTGATAGAAACCACACTTGGTTCAGGATATTCATGAAGTGATTAGCAACGTGCAAAGGAGATACTCACTCAGCGAGGAACGCCATCAGGCTGTTTACCATCTACTCCGGGAAACAGCGGGTTTGTGAAGATTTTGAGACAATGACCTTTTGCATTGCTTTAAACTAAACCAGGGCAGAGTTTCAGCTCTTCAGGCTGAAGGGTAACAAGCACCAAGCCCAGTGATAGTCATGGAGTAAGTCGAAAGGTTACTTGTCTCATTCACTGGGCTTCCCTACCCTCACCCAATGACAGCACTAACCACAGGACAGTAGGAACAGACAGAGGCCATTCAGCCTCACCATTCTAGATCATGACTGATCATCTCTTAAATGTCACTTTCCCGCAGTCTCTCTCAGTCTCATTAGTTTCCAGAACCTGTTGCCTTTCTGTCTTGAAACTGCTCAATGAGATTCCACAGCCCTCTGGGGATAGAGAATTCCAAAGGTGGAACAAATCCGGTGGGTTGGTATGAACAAGGCTGATCGTTTCCCTCTTGTGAGAAGGTTATTGTGGAGCTGGATCTCCGACATACTCCTGAAACCACATCAGCTTCTCCAAAACGCCTTGGTGTAAGGGGGGGGAGAAGCTTGCTGAGGCATTGTGTTCAAGTTCCAATTCCATATGAACGGCAATCTCAGCATTCTTACCACCATTATCCCAGGAGAGGTGGGCATGTCAAGGTCATTGCACTCACATCCCAGACTAATGCTCTGAATCTGACCAAGCCTGGAACTTCGGTGAGAATCCATGGGAAATGGTGAAGTTTAAATTCAAAGACTATCTGAAAATCTTGAACTTAAAACTAATCCAGTTGCAACCTCTTAATATAAATGTTGCTCAATGAGACAAGAATTTGAAACATTTCATGAGGATTCAAGAAATAAATGTGGCACAGTGGACACCAATTTATTCAGCTGATTGGTTAGGTTAGGACATCATCGCCAAGCACAGTCAACTGTCCATTTGCAGAATTCATGTGTCAGAAACCTACAGCTCCAGCCTAATTGCCCATCCCTAACTGCCTGCTCAGAAGGTCATGGAGAGTTGACCTCGTGAGCCACTGCAGTCTATATACTGTAAGTACACCCAGAACGCTGTAAGTGAGGGGAATCCAGGATTACGACCCATTGGCACTCATGGAATGGCAACGTTTCCAAGTCAAGAGTGGAAATGGCTTTGAGGGGAACTTCTGGGGGTTGGTGTTCCCATGTATCTGCTGCCCTTGTACTTCGAGATGGTTGAGGCTGTGGGGTTAGAAGGCGCCGTCTAAGGACCCTCAGTGAGTTTCTGCAGTGCATGGTACATACTGCTGCTGTTAGTAAGTCTTGGAGAGAGTGGATGTTTGTGGGTGTGGCTGCTTTGTCCTGGATAGTGTCGAGCTTCCTGAGTGTTGTTCGAGCTGTATTCATCCAGGTAAGTATTCCATCACATTCCTGACTTGTGCCTTGTAGGTGATGGACAGGTTTTGAGAGACAGGAAGTGAGTTACTAATCACAGACGGGAACTTGCAGTGATTGGTTTTCCCATGTCAGCAGCTGCCCTTAAATGGCAGTGTTTGTGGGTTTTGAAGGCACTGACTGAGGAGCCTTTGGAATTTGTGTAGTGCATGCAGTAGATGACAGGTTGCTGATACTGAGTGGAGGGAGTGGATTTGTGGATGTGGTGCTGCTTTGTCCTGGATGGTGTCAAGCTCCTTGAGTGTCGTTGGAGCTGCACCCATTCGGAATATGTTCTTGCACTGGACTCTGCTTGATCACGGTATTCCCATGGGAATGCAGCAGGGATTGGCAGTCTCCAGTACTCCTGTTCTATTTGATGAACAAAGTACAATGTATGTACAAATTCCTCTTGCGTACATAAACCAAAGGACAGTACATTATCATTTACAGTATCCAGCACAGAGAAACTCGTCACACTGTGAGCCTGACAACTTTAATTTGGTTTCCAGACTAATTCTTGCGCAGTCGAAAAGTGTGGTGCTGGAAAAGCACAGCCGGTCAGGCAGAAATAATCATTGATCCCGTTTGGATGGAGGGTCCAAAGGCAGAAGATGAGGCCTTCATCCTCCAGGCGTCAGGTGGCTAGGGCTAGGTGTAGGAGGCCAACGACTTACATGTCTTTGGCAGAGTAGGAAGGGGAGTTGAAGTGTTCAGCCACAGGGCGGTGGGGCTGATTGGTATGTGTGTCCCAGAGATGTTCTCTGAAATGTTCCGCAAGTTGGTGTCCTGTCTCCCCAACGGAGAGAAGATCACATCGGGAGCAACGGACACTGTAGGTCACAGTACAAGGTCGCTATAGAAAAGCGAGCTACAGAGAATCACACTGTACAAGGTCATTGTAGTAAGTCAAGCTACAGAAAACCGCTGCAGAAAATCACACTGTACAAGGTCACTTTAGAAAATCGCTACACCTATTCAGTAGAAATTATCCAAACAGCATCTACAATTCATCAATTGTGTTGCAGCCAACTTGTGCTGACGAAATCTGTATCATACCAGAATGACCTGTACCTATTTTAAGTAAATAAATTTTCTGTTACAGTCAGCTCATTCTGCTGAACCAAGAGCAAGAGCCAGATGAGGGTGAAAACAGAATAAAGAAGCACTCCTCCCGCAAGCTCACTCCCTCATTGAACTCCTCACTCACCAAACTCTTATCTCCTCACTCTGATCAAATCAGAGTGAAGAGTGTAAGCACAGGAATTACAAGAGCATTTTCTAATCACAAATACTCCACTTTCCCATTTGTTTAGCTGTCAGTGGGCATTGTGCAGAACACCACCAGCAGCTTAAATGTTTTTTTCATTCCTCACACACAGATTCCTCACTTCATTCCAAATAATTAGATTACTTACAGTGTGGAAACAGGCCCTTTGGCCCAACAAGTCCACACCGACCCGCCGAAGCACAACCCACCCATCCCCCTACATTTACCTCTTACCTAACACTACGGGCAATTTAGCATGGCCAATTCACCTGACCTGCACATCTTTGGACTGTGGGAGGAAACCGGAGCACCCGGAGGAAACCCACGCAGACACGGGGAGAACGTGCAAACTCCACACAGTCAGTCGCCTGAGGCGGGAATTGAACCCGGGTATCTGGCGCTGTGAGGCAGCAGTGCTAACCACTGTGCCACCGTGCCGCCAAATAGTTTAATGATAGGAGGGATTTGTTGCGCAAAGAAAGAAAGTGAACTTCAAGTAAGGAGGAAATATGCAAACAGGAAGTGATGATTTAAAGCACAAAAAGAATTATTTTCAGGAGACGTTGGAAAGAAGGAAGAGATTTAGGCAGGAAGTTCAGGATGGTAAGAAAAGTTGAGTGGGCAGTGATGATTGAACTTGGTTTGGAGAAGCTAAGGCTGTTCACACGGGTCTGTGAGATCAGTGGAGTGGAACAGCCAAGGAAGGTTTGAAAGTGAGAACAAGGAACTGAAAGCAGTTACTTGGGCCAGAGCGGTATGCAGAAGAGGATTTATGACTGTTCGAGAACCTTGTTATGTCCTGGTTTTTCTACCTTCATTTTGTAGGTGAGCAGTTCAGGAGCTGGCAAAGAGCTATCTATTTCTGACATTGAATCTTCAGAAACATGGATACAAAATGCAACCTTTATTGCCTGGAGTTCATACCCCACAGACAGATGTCTTAGATAGTACAGTGAATTTTTACAAATATTGAAAATATAAAATAAGGAACATATTTTTATACGTAATCTGAAATTAAACGAATTAAAACTTAAATGTTGAAAACTCTTGTATCATATTATGATGTGTTGCATTGCAGAGAAGGGGAAATGCCACAAATGTGAGGAAGTACCTGTCTGCTGAAGACATTTTCAATGATGGTTTTGCTGAAACGTTTAAATCGAAGGAGCGAAAATGTGTTATTTAATGGTTGGTAGTCTCCAGGGAATGCTAAGCTCACACAGTTGTGAATGTAAGTTAATTAGACAGTAATTTAGTTAATTGCCCAAACAAATCAACCTTTTATTCAAAATTATTGTGACCAGCCACATGACGGAATTTTACATTGCCAGGTTGGATAATTCCCCTCCCGAGCAAATCCGAAGCAATTACATCTTCAACTGTTCTATTTTTAACAAGGCATACATCTGTCCAACGTTCAGCGTGGGAAAAAGTCCATCACAGAAAAATTGCACCAATAAGTCCTCTTTTCAGAATTGGGTGTTCTCTTCCCGCTCACGACATACATGGTACATATTTTCTTTTCCCTTCTGCAATTATTTCCTTTTTAAATGGTTATACATTGCTTTTATGCTGAGGGTTTTCTGAAACCCAAGTAAGGGTTTCTTCTCTTCAAACAACTTTGAAAAACAAAGTTATGATCTTAATCACCAAATACTTTCAAAATTTCTTTCAGTGATGAGGGCAACATTTTTTGCTGATTCCTAATTTCATTCCAAATAGCTTAATGATAGGAATGATTTGTTTTAATTCTCCCATGTTTAATCCTTAATTTAGATCTGGATCATCTGAGTGATCCTGAGCAAGTATTGCTAGAGATCTTCCAGAACTCCCTTCAATTGATAATAAGGGAACAATAGATGATGATGACTCAAGCATTGGCATCCCCACCCGTCCAGTTCCCGGTCTAGAACCCAATGAATAGATTCATATCAGGAAGGCGTACTAACAGGAATTGCTGTTGCTGGACATCTTGTGCACGTGTCCAATGAGCAGCGCTTCAACCTGTTCAGCAATCTGGCAACCAACATCTTTGTTACAGCAGCATCACCTGCTGTAAAAAGACTAGTTGCAGGCCTTTGGAATCATGTCACCACAGCTGGACTGAAGCGAAGGAACTGACACTCCTAGGACAAGCCAAACAAAGACACACACGAGAATTCCTAGAAGCATGGCATCCCAACTGGAACTCGTAACAACAAACACATCGAGTTTGACCCCATCTACCACCCCCTGAGAAAAGGAACAGGAAGTGACTTCATCACAGGAAATAACATCACCACAGGAAATGACATCACCAACCCAAAGAAACCCAAACATATAAATTGAAAACAGAAATTTTCAGCATTGCTTCGCCTGCGGCCCACTGAAGATGTTACCTAGTAGGGTAACGAAATGTCTGGAAATGAACCTTCCAGCTCAGCGAGCAAACCTACATCCAAAACCTCAACCTGAGCTACAAATGTTCCCAAAACTCACTAAGACACTGAAGAGGCTGTGACTTTGAATTGCTGGATGAGTCTTGCGTTGGAACAAGTTGAGAGCGAATTAGGACCGGATCAGGGCCAAACAGCAAACCAACAAACCAAAGATGGCCAGTCAGACTTTCTGGCAAACCTACTGGGAGGTCATTAAGCCAGCTTTCAGGGCTGGAGAATAAACATGCAGACCGCACGTGAACAGCAAAATAAGCAGAAGCTTACCTACTACTGTTGTTCCCAAAACAAGAGCCAATCCTCATGAATAAAATCTGGTGAATATTGGACAAGGTGCAGTGACAATGAGTAAAGTGAAATCAAGCTGTACAGTTATCATTTAAAAATCTACTTATTGAAGGAACTGGCTTGATTTGTATTATTTGGTATAAAGGGATGCCTATTTTGTGGGTGTTGTCTGACTATCAGCTTTATGCCAGCATGGAAACTAATCCTGTCCTGTTAATCTGAGTTGTTAACGAACAGTTTTAAAAATATTTTAATTGGCATGTATTTCCAAATCTGTAAGTCAGAATTCAAACATTTTTATTTAAAATTTGTCAGTTTCTGTGCACAGGACAATCAGTCATCAGCTTCTGACTGTGTATTGCAGCATATTGACAGCTGAAGGAGCAGCGTACTTTAAAAAAAACCTGGAAAATCTAGTCCTCTTTGATGCCTCTTTATTCACATGTTTGAGTAGACTCTACAAAGAAAGCTGGGTAGACATATTTCACAGACAAGGATATCAATCCTTGCTTGTATTTTTAAAAATACATAAAAACAATTTTTACTGCACTTTCTGCCTTACTGAATTGCAGATAGAACTGTCAGACAAAACATATTGAAACTTAGTTCACATCACATTACTAATTAAGTTCAATGGTTTTTGTTTGGATTTGTACTTTAAACATTCACCCGTTTACACATAGCACATGGATTCATCAGTTAATGCTGTGACTTTGAAAATAATTCAGCAAATGTGTTCAGTAATTGGAACAAAATTTGCAATTTGTGCCAATTGTGGATCAGTGAATCCCACTGCAACCAATCTAGTCTTTGTTTGATTAATTTCATGCTTGGTAGATGATTGAAATTATGCAGTACATATTCTAAAATCTTCAGCTAATTCTTACTAATTTAAAATGTTACTGTGTCTTCACATAATAATGCCCCTTAAGCCACAGACACATGAGAAATAACTAAGATTTTTATCTATTTTTTTCTTCCACCCTGGTTTATTCCACCTTAACCAGCTCCTTACTTTTTTTTAAAAACAATTTCATACTTAAAATGTAAGTATTCTCTCAGAGTTAAAGCTGGCAATATACATTTTTCCTGTTATATTTCATGCTGAAACAAATTTGGAAGTGATTCTGTCAGGTTAATGGCCAATTCATTCATTATTCCTGACAACACACAATTCTTTTATTCTCAAGTCATCAAAACTTGCCTTTTCCTTGAATACATGAAAATAGAAACAAAACACCTAATTTTGCAACTTGCTTTTATGGATATGTTGACTTTTGTTGACTGGAGTTATGTTCAGTGATACTTTTAATATTTTGGATTGAACAATTTAAACAAATCCAATTTTATATTCATCAGTTCACTGGTTCGAGTGCAGGAGTCTTTTGTGGATATACCCATTTCAAACAGGTATGCTGTTTTGGAAAATGTAGGAGGTGATGGATTCTCAGGGGAACGTAGCACGAACAGCCAAGTTTCTGGTATTGAGACTGGCTCTAATGCAACGAGGGGTACTCGGGTTCCAAGAGATCAATTGTGTTAGGGGTTTCTGTAGTCTGAGGCACAGCCAGATGTTTCTGTGGCCAGCAGCGAAAAAGCAGAATGGTGTGTTGCTTCCCTGGTGCCAGGATCAAGGATGTCTCAGAGAGGGTGCAGAATGTTCTCACGGGGGAGAGGGACCAGCAAGAGGTCATTGTCCACATTGGAACCAACGACATAGGAAGGGAAAGGGAAAGCACAAAACACTACATAGGACAAACAGGAAGACAGCTAATGATCCGCATCCATGAACACCAACTAGTCACGAATCGACACGACCAGTTATCCTTAGTAGCCACACACTCAGATGACAAGCAACATGAGTTCGACTGGGACAACACTACTATTATAGGACAAGCCAAACAGAGAACAGCCAGGGAATTCCCAGAGGCATGGCACTCATCCACAGATTCAATCAATAAGCACATCGACCTGGACCCAATATACCGGCCACTGCAGCGGACAGCTGGAACTGACAACCGGAAGCGGCTTGTCAAATCACTATAAATGCCAGAGGAAACATCATAGAAGTACTTCACAAGAGGCTCCCAAGCACTGAGGATGTCACCTAGACAGGGGACGAAACGTCTGCAACACAAATTCCCAGCTCAGCGAACAGAGCCACAACAATGGCTGAGGAACTGGTGTATGGGAGAAGGATTTACATTTTTGGAACATTGGAATCTCTTTTGGGATACAAGTAACCTGTACAAGAAGGATGGATTGCACCTAAATTGAAAGGGGACTAATATACTGGCAGGGAAATTTGTGAGAGCTGCTCATGAGAGGGTGGGGGGTGAGGGGAGTGGGGTGTGGGAGCATGGAGCGGGTGGGACCCAGGGAGATATTGAGGAAAGAAATCAATCTGAGACCGGTACGCTTCAGAACGGAAGCGAGTCAAACAGTCAGAGCAAGCAGGGACAAGGTAGGACTAATAAATTTAACTGCATTTATTTCAATGCAAGGCGCCAAACAGGGAAGGCAGATGAACTCAGGGCATGGTTAGGAACATGGGACTGGGATATCATAGCAATTACAGAAACATGGCTCAGGGATGGACAGGACTTGCAGCTTAATGTTCCAGGATACAAATGATACAGGAAGGATAGAAAGGGAGGCAAGAGAGGAGGGGGAGTGGCGTTTTTGATAAAGGACAGCATTACAGCTGTACAGAAGGAGGATATTCCTGGAAATACATCCAGGGAAGTTATTTGGGTGGAACTGAGAAATAAGAAAGGGATGATCACCTTATTGGGATTGTATTATAGACCTCCTAATATTCAGAGGGAAATTGAGAAACAAACTTGTAAGGAGATCTCAGCTATCTGTTAGAATAATAGGGTGGTTATGGTAGTGGATTTTAACTTTCCAAACATAGTGTTAAAGGTTTAGATGGCGAGGAATTTGTTAAGTGCATACAAGACAATTTTCTGATTCAGTATGTGGATGTACCTACCAGAGAATGTGCAAAATTTGATCAACTCTTGGGAAATAAGGCAGGGCAGGTAACTGAGGTGTCAGTGAGGGAGCACTTTGGGGCCAGCAACCATAATTCTGTTAGATTAGATTACTTACAGTGTGGAAACAGGCCCTTTGGCCCAACAAGTCCACACCGACTGTCCGAAGAGCAACGCACCCATACATTTACCCCCTCACCTAACACTCCGGGCAATTTAGCATGGCCAATTCACCTAACCTACACAGTTTTGGACTGTGGGAGGAAACCCACACAGTCACAGGGAGAATGTGCAAACTCCACACAGACAGTTGCCTGAGGCGGGAATTGAAAATTGGTTGGCTAATAAGAAACAAAGGGTAGTGATAAACGGCTCCAGTTCGGAATGGCAGGCAGTGACCAGTGGGGTACCGCAGGGATCCATGCTGGGACCGCAGTTTTTTACAATATATGTTAATGATATAGAAGATGGTATCAGCAATAACATTAGCAAATTTGCTGATGATACAAAGCTGGGTGGCAGGGTGAAATGTGATGAGGATGTTAGGAGATTACAGGGTGACCTGGACAAGTTAGGTGAGTGGGCAGATGCATGGCAGATGCAGTTTAATGTGGATAAATGTATGGTTATCCACTTTGGTAGCAAGAACAGAAAGGCAAACTACTACCTCAATGGAATCAATTTATGTAAAGGGGCAGTACAGTGAGATCTGGGTGTTCTTGTACACCAGTCAATGAAGGCAAGCATGCAGGTACAGCAGGTAGTGAAGAAGGCTAATAGCATGCTGGCCTTCATAACAAGAGGAATTGAGTATAGAAGCAAAGAGGTGCTTCTGCAGCTGTACAGGGCCCTGTGAGACCACACCTGGAGTACTGTGTGCAGTTCTGGTCTCCAAATTTGAGAAAAGACATTTTGGCTATTGAGGGAGTGCAGCGTAGGTTCACGAGGTCAATTCCTGGAATGGCAGGATTACCTTACACTGAAAGACTGAAGCGACTGGGCTTGTATACACTTGAGTTTCGATAATTGAGAGGGGATCTGATTGAGAAGTATAAGATTATGAAAGGATTGGACACTCTGGCAGTAGGAAACATATTTCCACTGATGGGTGAGTGCCGAACCAGAGGACACAGCTTAAAAATACGGGGTAGACCATTAAGGACAGAGCTCAGGAGAAACTTCTTCACCCAGAGAATGGTGTGGAATGCTCTGCCCCAGAGGGCAGTGGAGGCCCAGTCTCTGGATTCATTTAAGAAAGAGTTGGATAGAGCTCTCAAAGATAGTGGAATCAAGGGTTATGGAGATAAGGCAGGAACAGGATACTGATTAGGAATGATAAGCCATGATCATGTTGAATGGCGGTGCAGGCTCGAAGGGCTGAATGGCCTACTCCTGCACCTATTGTCTATTGAACCCAGGTCTCTGGCGCTGTGAGGCAGCAGTGCTAACCACTGTGCCACCATGCTGCCCACAGATTTAAAATAGTGATGGAAAAGGATAGACCAGATCTAAAAGTTGAAGTTATAAATTGGAAAAAGGCCAATTTTGACAGTATTAGGCAAGAATGTTTGAAAGCAGGTAAAGAGATGACTGGAAAATGGGAAGCCTTCAGAAATGAGATAACGAACATCCAGAGAAAGTACATTCCTGTCAGGGTGAAAGGAAAGGCTGGTAGGTATAGGGAATGCTGGATGAATAAAGAAATTGAGGGTTTGGTTAAGAAAAAGAAGGAAACATATGTCAGGTATAGACAGGATAGATCGAATGAATCCTTAGAAGAGTATAAAGGAAGTAGGCGTATACTTAAGAGGGAAATCAGGAGGGCAAAAAGGGGTCATGCGATAGCTTTTACAACTACATTAAGGACAAAAAAGGCAACGAGGGAGAGAATAGGGCCCCTCAAAGATCAGCAAGGCAGCCTTTGTGTGGAGCCGCAGAAAATGGTGGAGATACTAAATGAGTATTTTTCATCAGTGTTTACTGTGGAAAAGGATATGGAAGATATAGACTGTAGGGAAATGGATGGTGGCACCTTGCAAAATGTCCAGATTACAGAGGAGGAAGTGCTGGGGATGTCTTGAAACGGGTAAAGGACCTGATCAGGTGTACCCGAGAACTCTTTGGGAAGCTAGAGAAGTGATTGCTGGGCCTGTTGCTGAGATATTTGTATCGCTGATAGTCAGAGGTGAGGTTCCAGAAGACTGGAGGTTGGCAAACGTGGTGCCACTGTTTTAGAAGGGTGGTAAGGACAAGCCAGGGAACTATAGACCAGTGAGCCTGACCTCAGTGGTGGGCAAGTTGTTGGAGAGAATCCTGAGGGACAGGATGTACATGTATTTGGAAAGTCAAGGACTGATTAGGGATAGTCAACATGGCTTTGTGTGGGGGAAATCATGTCTCACAAACTTGATTGAGTTTTTTGAGGAAGTAACAAAGAGGATTGATGAGGGCAGAGCGGTAGATGTGATCTATATGGACTTCAGAAAGACGTTTGACAAGGTTCCCCATGGGAGGCTGTTTAGTAAGGCTGGATCTCATGGAATACAGAGAGAACTAGCCATTTGGATACAGAACTGGCTCAAAGATAGAAGACAGAGGGTGGCAGTGGAGGGTTGTTTTTCAGACTGGGGGCCTGTGACCAGTGGAGTGCCACAAGGATCGGTGCTGGGCCCTCTACTTTTTGTCATTTACATAAATGATTTGGATGCGAGCATAAGAGGTACAGTTAGTAAGTTTACAGATGACACCAAAATTGGAGGTGTAGTGGACAGCGAAGAGGGTTATCTCAGATTACAACAGGATTTTGATCAGATGGGCCAATGGACTGAGAAGTGGCAGATGGAGTTTAATTTAGATAAATGTGAGGTGCTGCATTTTGGGAAAGCAAATCTTAGCAGGACTTATACACTTTGTGATAAGATCCTAGGGAGTGTTGCTGAACAAAGAGAGACCGGAGTGGAGGTTCATTTGCTTGAAAGTGGAGTTGCAGATAGATAGGATAGTGAAGAAGGCATTTGGTATGCTTTCTTTTATTGGTCAGAGTATTGAGTACAGGCATTGGGAGGTCATGTTGTGGCTGCACAGGGCATTGGTTAGGCCACTGTTAGAATATTGCATACAATTCTGTCTCCTTCCTATCGGAAAGATATTGTGAAACATGAAAGGGTTCAGAAAAGATTCACAAGGATGTTGCCAGGGTTGGAGGATTGGAGCTATAGGGAGAGGCTGAACAGACTGGGGCTGTTTTCCCTGGAGCATCGGAGGCTGAGGGGTGACCTCACAGAGGTTTACAAAATTATGAGGGGCATGGATAGGGTAAATAACAAAGTATTTTATCTGGGGTCAGGAAGTCCAGAAGTAGAGGGCATAGGTTTCGGGTGAGAGGGGAAAGATCTAAAAGAGACCTAAGGGGCAACTTTTTCACACAGAGGATGGTACGTGTATGGAATGAGCTGCCAGAGGAAGTGGTGGAGGCTGGTACAATTGCAACATTTAAAAAAAGCATTTAGATAGGTGTGTGAATAGGAAGGGTTTGGAGGGATATGGGACAGGTGATTGCAGGTGGGACTAGATTGGGTTGGGATATTTGGTCAGCATGGACGGGTTGGACCAAATGTGTCTATTTCCATGCTGTACATCTCTATGACTATGACTCTAAGTCTGTGTTCGTCATAAACTATCAGCTAACTGTTCTGATCCCATGTTACACCACTTGGCCCATATGCTTGTATGTTTTGGCATTGCAAGTGTATGTCTAAATATGTCCCCAACACATTGAGGGCTCCTGTATCTGTCCCCCTTACAGATAGTGAGTTCCAGATTCCCTCCCCATCGTGGGTGAAAAGAAAATCTTTCCTCACATCCCTTCCCAAATCTCCTCCACCTCACCTTGAATCTACCCCCTTCCCCCCCAATCATTGATCTCTCCACCCTGGGGAAACATTCTTTCCTCTCTCTGCCCCTCCGAGTGTGAAACATCTCAATCATGTCCCCACTCAATCTCCTCTGCTTTAGGATAACAGCCCCAGTGCCCCCAATCTGTCAATTCATAACTGAACCTCTCCAGCTCTAGGAAGGTCCTGAGAAATCCCCTCTGCACCCTTGCCAGTGCTATCCTGCAATGTGGATTCCCAGCACTAAACTCAAACTGTTCCAAATGCTGTTACCAGAGAAAGATATTCCGGGTCGTGGAAGGGAAGCGCTTGGCCGTCGAATAAGATGCATTTGATGTTAGTGCAGACTGCAACCGAGATTAGAAAGGTGATCACAGAATGGATTAGAATGCTAAGGTGCTTGTTGTTTGACCAGCACAGACTTGGTAGACTGAAGGGTCTTTTTCTGAGCTGTAGACCCCTATGTCTCTATGACGATGGATCTAACAGCGCCAGTGTCAATGCCTGATAAACAGACTCTCTAGTTACAAAATCTTATTTGTCTTCAGACTCTGTACCACTTTTCACAAACCAGTTAGTTCCCAACTGACTCTTGTAATTTATTCAGGCTACTTAACACAGAGCCGACACGGAGTTCTGAACATTCTCTTCAGTTCCTCTCGGAATTTGGCCTGAGTTACAACATAAATGCAAGTGTTTACACAGCAGCTGGACAATTGGAACAGGTAACCCATCTGCTGTAGGATGTAGCCAGGGGCATTTGCATCAGTGTAATAATACGTCTTTGCGATTCGATAATGAAGGAAGTTAATGACATAGGGCATCCACAGAGCGATGAAGCTGCCCGATATGGCAAAGAGTAAAATCATGGACTTCCTTCGGTTCTCTGTTTCTGGATCCACCTGATCCCCTCCTTGCTTGGACAACAATCCTTTCCGTACTCTGTTGGCCTGTAAAATGTGTCTGACTGTCAGAGCGTTGAAAATCAGAATAAAGAAAAAAGGTAGGAATGGGCTGAGGATCCGGTGGAGCCAATCGTATGCCACCCAGACAGGTGACGTGAAAAATATGGGTGTGGACTGGCACTGCCACGGTATATCGTCAATGACATAGACAGGTTCAAAACTGAAAAACCAGGGGATGTTCTTCAGAAAAAACAGAGGAGTCACCACCGCAATTACCACAGCTGCCGTCCTCGGGACACAATATCTTACTTTCAGTTTCTGGCAACAAATTGCTACGAATCGATCGAGAGTGAAAGCCACTGTTAACCAGACAGAAGTGTCCCTCACTGCACAGATCAGGACAATGAGAGTGCTGCACCCTGGGGTCGTTTTCAGGATATTGTTTGGGAAATAAAAGGAAACAGAGCGATTCAGTATCACTTCAGTAATCGCCACCAACAGATCTGCCACTGCCATGGCCACTAAGTACAGAGTGATGCATTTGGAGAGACCGCACCTTCCCTGAGATAGAATCCAGATTGTCACCAAGTTCACTGCAAGGAGCAAAGAAAAGATTGTTATCAAAATGGCAAGTACAGCATCATCTATAGCATCTTTGACTTTTAGTGGATCTGTTCCTGCTTCAATTTCTCTTCCATCCCTGAGTTTGTATGATTCAACTCAAGCCAGCAAATCAGATAAAGCCAACTCTATGCACAGAGGAACTTTCCTGGAGGGGTCATGCATGACTATTTAAAAAAAATATGGATGGTCACAGGGAGTCATAAATCTTGTGTTGTGGACATTGGGTGAGAAAATGGGTTTCTTGTTGCTCACTCATTCTCATCAGCAGGCATTTTTGCGCAGGGTTGTAGAATGAGCACTGGAAGACCCCAGCAGCAAGTTGGAGGGTCCTTTTTAAATGAGGAGAAATGTCATGACATTAAATCGGACAGATCCTCCATTTGCTTCTAACTGCATTCAGCTTGGCAGAATTGAGAGTTATCTAATAACCTCATAGGTTGACTTTCACAGACAGAAGTCACATAATCTGGAATAAACATATCGGTATAGAGTCATAACACTGTGGAAGCAGGCCATTCAGCCCATCGAGTCCACACCTAACCTCCAAAGAGCATCCCACTCACACTAATCCACCTCACCTGCACATCCCTAACACTGCGGGGCAATTTAGCAAGACCAATCCACTTAACCTGCACATCTTTCAAATGCTGGAGGAAACTGGAACACCCAGAGGAAACCCACACAGATATGGGGAGAACAGAAAATCACCCGAGGGTGGAATCAAACCCCAAGTCCCTGGTGCTCTGAGGCAGCAGTGCGAACCACTGAGACACCACGCTGCCTCAGAGACCATATGTCAGTGAAAAGTGACCAAGCAGCTGCTGGATTGCCATTCGGCTGAACTTTGTATTGTTGCAAGTATTCAGAGGCATTCGCTGCCTCCAGAACCAATGTGTATCAATTATAAAAGGCTCTACAGAAATTTACCAAAGGTTCTTAGACAGCACCTTCCAGATCCACAACCATTACTATCCAGAAGGACAGGGCAGCATAGACAAAGAACTCTGATAGATGATTTAAACATGTTTCCCCCTTTCACAAAACCAGGTTAACTCTGACTGATTGAAAATTTTCTACCCTTCCCTATCAAAGTTCCCCTGAAAATAGATTGTAGCATTTCTGCTCTGATGGTTGTTCCATTAACAGGTCTGGAATTTCCCTGCTTCCAGTCCCCTTCATTTCTTGAAGAGATGAGTTACATTTGTTGTTTCAAATAGATTAGATTACTTACAGTGTGGAAACAGGCCCTTCGACCCAACAAGCCCACACCGACCCGCAACCCGCCCCCCTACATTTACTCCTTCACCTAACACTATGGGCAATTTAGCATTGCCAATTGACCCTGACCTGCACATTTTTGGACGGTGGGGGGAAACCAGAGCACCCGGAGGAAACCCCCACAGAGAATGTGCACACTCCACACAGTCAGTCGCCTGAAGCAGGAATTGAACCCAGATCTCTGGTGCTGTGAGGCAGCAGCGCTAACCACTGTGCCACCGTGCCACCCACGGCAGTCGCACATTCAGCGCTTCAAGTCTACCCCATCACTCAGTATGACCATGGCTGATCATCCAACTCAGTCCCCTGCTCCTGCTTTCTCCCCACTGCCTTTGATCCGTTCCCTATAAGAACGGTATACAAATCCTTCTTCAAAACATTCGGACATTTTGAGCTCAAATGCTTTCTGTGGCAGAGAATTGAATGGGCCGACCACTCCCTGGGTGAATCCATTTCTCTTTGTCAAACCCCTATATTGTTAGGCTAGCCACCCTGGTCCAGGGATGCCTGGCCATCAACAATATCTTTCCTGTGTTTACCCTACCACGTCCTGTTAGAATTTTAAACGTTTGATATTTTTATCATCATTTGATCACACTGAATTTATGACTTGCTGAGAAAAAAATTAGCTTCTTGAAGGTTTTTGTATTGTCATCAGATCCATTGGCAAGAATACCAATTCAAGGGGAATGCCAACATTTGTACTGCATGTTCTTGTGAACATTACATGGTGGCTTTACCCTAAATTGGTATTCTTGCAAATGGTCCTGAAGAGCGCTGGATGAAAAGCTTCAACAAATGCATGACATTTTTCACCAACAAATATAATCATTATTGAATAATATCAAACAATCTGCTAACTAAAAGCAGAAACCCTGCCCTTGGAAAGCTGAAGCTAGGAATAGAAATCCGAGAGAAACTCAGTGGGATTTGGAAGAAGAGTCATCCTGGACTTGAAACAATAACTCTGTCTCAAAATATTTCCAACCCAGACTCACCAGGAACCCCAACAGCTGCGAGGAGTGGGTAATAAAAAGCGTAGATGTAGTCGACAAAATATTCATACATGCTCACAAAACGTCACAGTGTCAGGCTGTGCCGAGCTCAGTGCACTCACCAAGACAACTTTGAATTCAAGGTCGGACATATATTACAGCAGGAACTCCCTTGACAGGCAATTAAGCTGCTTGTGTCTTACTTACAGGAACCATAGAAACAGATTAGCAGAAGATCTCAACGGACAAGATTTGAAGTTAGCAAAAGTACCAATGTTTCCACATGACTAACTTAGAATTACAGCTGTGCTTTTGGTGTTCCTTCATGTGTTTAAGCTGCAAACCAAACCAGCCACACTCAGTGATCAAACTCCATTTTAATTATTGTCTTTTAAAAATAAACCTGCTTTGTGGACATGTTCTGCTCCATTGCAGGTGGGTCTTGAACCTGAACCTTCCAATGTATGACCACTGCCCTGAATCCCCTCGCTGGCACGGTGGCTTGTAGCTAGTAAGATCAGCCTATCACCAGAAGCATCGTCCTTTATGTTGGTGGGGGAGGGGAATGGAGAGAACTGGCTGAGTGTAACTGTACCTTAAGAGAAATCTTCCAAAAGGTGACAATGTTAATTGTTTACAGAGGCTGCTCCGTATTGGCAGCATTCTAGGGGAAAGTGAGGACAGCTGATACTGAAGATCAGAGTCGAGAGTGTGGTGCTGGAAAACCACAACAGATCAGGCAGCATCCGAGGACCAGGCGAATTGACATTTCGGGCATAAGCCCTGCTGTCTTTGCAGCATTTCCCTCCTGTTCACCAGTGCTTTCACCCAATGACAGCAGCTGAAGGATCATCACTCTGTTAATGTTGAAACAAGCAGACACATAGAGCACAGCAAGCTCCCACAAACAACAATGTGCTAAATACTGAGAGAATGGGTTTAACTTTCTTCATCTGGAGAAATACTTGTCTACTTCAGGAAGTGGTTCCTGGGTCTTTTCATCCAATCCCAGTAACTTCCAATAGCTCTCCCACCCCTCCTCATCCTCGTAACTTCCACCAGCTCTCTGACCCCGCCCCATCCCAGTAACTTCCACCAGCTCACCCACCCCTCCTCATCCTAGTAACTTCCACCAGCTCTCCGACCCCGCCCCATCCCAGTAACTTCCACCAGCTCTCCCACCCTTCCCCATCCCAGTAACACCCACCAGCTCTCCCACCCCACCCATCCCAGTAACTTCCACCAGCTCTCCCACCCCTCCCCATCCCAGTATCACCCACCAGCTCTCCCACCTCACCCCATCCCAGTATCACCCACCAGCTCTCCCACCCCACCCATCCCAGTAACTTCCACGAACTCTCCC
The DNA here is from genome assembly GCF_037043375.1 of Chiloscyllium plagiosum. Classification (NCBI taxonomy): domain Eukaryota; kingdom Metazoa; phylum Chordata; class Chondrichthyes; order Orectolobiformes; family Hemiscylliidae; genus Chiloscyllium; species Chiloscyllium plagiosum. Next base: position 14,130,058 of record NW_028270182.1, read on the forward strand.
AACCCTCCCTATCCCAGTAACTTCCTTCAGCTCTCCCACCCCTCCCCATCCCAGTAACTTCCACCAGCTCTCCCACCCCTCCCCATCCCAGTAACTTCCACCAGCTCTCCCACCCCTCCCCATCCCAGTAATATCCACCAGCTCTCCCACTCCACCCCATCCCAGTAACACCCACCAGCTCTCCCACCACACCCCTCCTAGTAACTTCCACCAACTCTCCCACCCCTCCCCATCCCAGTAACTTCCACCAGCTCTCCCACCCCTCCCCATCCCAGTATCACCCACCAACTCTCCCACTCCTCCCCATCCCAGTAACACCCACCAGCTCTCCCACCCCACCCATCCCAGTAACTTCCACCAGCTCTCCCACCCCTCCCTATCCCAATAACTTCCTTCAGCTCCCCCACCCCTCCCCATCCCAGTAACTTCCACCAGCTCTCCCAACCCTCCCCATCCCAGTATCACCCACCAGCTCTCCCACCCCTCCCCATCCCAGTAAAATCCACCAGCTCTCCCACTCCACCCCATCCCAGTAACACCCACCAGCTCTCCCACCCCACCCCATCCTAGTAACTTCCACCAGCATTCCCACCCCTCCCTATCCCAGTAACTTCCACCAACTCTCCCACCCCTCCCTATCCCAGTAACTTCCACCAACTCTCCCACCCCTCCCCATCCCCGTAACTACCACCAGCTCTCCCACCCCTCCCCATCCCAGTAATTTCCACCAACTCTCCCACCCCTCCCCATCCCCGTAACTACCACCAGCTCTCCCACCCCTCCCCATCCCAGTAATTTCCACCAACTCTCCCACCCCTCCCCATCTCAGAAACCTCTTCCAGTGTCTGCAAATCTCCATTTCTCTTTAACAATCTCCAACTGCACAACTCTCCCAATCGCTGTAATCTATTTCCAACCTACACACTGCTCTATCTCTATAACCTCCTCCAGCCCCTACATCCCTCTCTAACTTTGTAACCTCCTCCAGCCCTTACACCCGCTCCCTTTCTCTGTAAACCCTGACAGCTGCCACACCTCCTCCTATCTCTGAAACCTCCTCTAGGTCCCTACATTCTTCCACACCTCTGTAACCTCCTCCATCCCTTACACACCTCCCTATCTCTGTCAGCCCCTCAGCCCCTACACCCCTCCCTATCTCTGTAATCCCCTCCAACCCCTAACCCCACATTCACAGCAGAATGGCCGTCTGTCTGTTTATTGTGACTATCCCTTTCCTTGTTTGATTTCGATTGGGCAGATGGAGCCAGATTCCTGGAATCCCTCTCACCCACTCTCTCTCACTCTCTCCTTCTCAATCTTTTACCTCCTTTGTCCCTTCAAATACTATCATAGGTTTAAAGAAAAAGACACACAATACTTTTTAATTTAACGCTAGAGAGTCACAACAGCTGCATTTAAAGTGAACAGTGAGGCTGAGTTTAAACTGTTCTCCCACCTCTCATTCCATTGTTGGCTCCCTCATGTTCACATTCACTCCTCTCCTCTCCCTGTCTCTGTCTCTCTCTCTCTCACACACACACACACACACTCCCTCTCTCTCACTCCCTCTCTCACACTCCCTCTCTCTCACTCCCTCTCTCACACTCCCTCTCTCTCACTCCCTCTCTCACACTCCCTCTCTCACACTCCCTCTCTCACACTCCCTCTCTCACAGTCTCTCTCTCACACTCCCTCTCTCTCACTCCCTCTCTCACACTCCCTCTCACTCCCTCTCTCACAGTCTCTCTCTCACACTCCCTCTCTCTCACTCCCTCTCTCACACTCCCTCTCTCTCACTCCCTCTCTCACACTCCCTCTCTCTCACTCCTTCTCTCACTCCCTCTCTCTCACTCCCTCGCTCTCACTCCCTCTCTCACACTCCCTCTCTCTCACTCCCTCTCTCACACTCCCTCTCTCACACTCTGGAGCCAACATCAAGGTATGTGAGTGAGGTGCTGTTCTGCTTGAATTCCTGATCCAGGAGATAAGGGTTTCTGCAGAAAATGGCCACAATCTGGTCAAAGATCTTTCTCCGAGTCTCCGGCACTGGGAAGAAGGTGAAGCCAACGAAGCCGATCAACAGAAAGGTGAAGATAAGGAAAACGAATGGAACACAGAGCTCATGGCAATGGGAAAGATGAAGAGAGAGACTTACATTGCAGTGTCACCTGTCACCTCCTGAGAAACTTCTTCCTTTCCTTTTCCTCTGAGGCATCAAGGCACACAAGCTGCAACAACTTCGAGATCCCCACAGCCTTCTGGAACTTTCCTCCCCTCCCCTTCCCTCTGAATCCATTCCCTAGCCCAGCCCCATTTCCCTGTCATATATTCACCATCCCTCCTGACCTTCCACTCCCTGAGGCTGAAAGTCCTGTAACCAGCAAAGCTCTCCGTTTTATCCCTGTGATGGGCTCATCCTCACCCTGAGCAACTTTTCTTTTGATTCCTCCCACTTTCTTCAGGTCAGCCGGGTTGTCAAGGGAACCTGCGTTGGCCCCACTTTCTTCTGTCTCTTTGTGGGGTATGTGGAACTTTCCTTGTTCTGCTCCTGTTTCTGCCCCTACCCATAATTCTTTCTCCGTTATATCAACGGTATCATCAGTGCTGCTTCCCTCTCATCTGTGTGATGACACTGTCACTTTAAGAAGGTTATTGTGTCCTTGGTTTGAAGGCAAGGGTCATAAAGGCAGAGGGGCTGAAGGGTCTAGTTTAATAATGGAAGGGGAGTGGCCAGTTCTCCCAGTTCAGGTTATTTCTAGTTTTTATTAGCTAGAGCAGTCACAAGATGCAACTCCAGGGGAGATGCAAGCTTCAGTAAAGGATTCCTCTACCTTTCTCTGAAATCTCTCTCTGGGTGTGGTTCCCTCTGTGTTTGAATTTACCTTTGTGCCAAGGGGTATGTTTATGGGATGCTACTGTATTGGAGCAGTTAATTAGGAATAATTACTGTATCTGGTCGGTTATAATGGTTGTGATGGTTGTTGCAGGTTCTGGGATTTAGATGTTTCAGTAAGAATAGAGAAAATGGTAAAAGGGGGATGGTGTGGCACTGTTAGTCAAGGACAGTATTACGGTGGCAGAAAGGATGTTTGAGGACTCGTCTACTGAGGTAGTATGGGCTGAAGTGAGAAACAGGAAAGGAGAGGTCTCCCTGTTGGGAGGTTTCTGTAGTTTCAGAGATGTAGAGGAAAGGATAGCAAAGATGATCCTCAATAGGAGCAACAGTGACTGGATGGTTGTTATGGGGGACTTTAACTTTCCACATATTGACTGGGAATACTATAGTTCAAGTACCTTAGATGGGTCAGTTTTTGTCCAATGCATACAGGAGGGTTTCCTGACATAGTAGGTAGACAGACCAACAAGGGGCAGGGCCATATTAGATTTGGTACAGGATAGTGAACCCGGCCAGGTGTTCGATTTGGAGGTCGGTAAACACTTTGGTGATAGCGATCACAATTCAGTTATGTTTACTTTCACGATGGAAAGAGATAGGTATATACTACAAAAGTTCTAGGTATATACCACAAAAGAGGAAAGGCAATTATGATGTGATTAGGCAAGATTTAGGATGCATTGGATGGGGAAGGAAACTGCAGGGGATGGGTATAATTGAAATGTGGATTGTGTTCATAGACCAGTTACTGCGGATCCTTGATGAGTATATAACCATCAGGCAGGGAGGAAATTGTTGAATGTGGAGCCGAGGTTTGCTAAGGAAGTTGAATCTATGTCAAGAGGAAGAAGAAGGCTTATGTTAGGATGAGATACGATGGCTCAGTTAGGGCACTTGAGAGTTACAAGTTAGCCAGGAAAGACCTAAAGAGAGAGCTAGGAAGAGCCAGGAAGGGACATGAGAAGTTATTGGCGGATAGGATCAGTCATGGGAAGTTGTGCGTGGAGTCGGAGGAGATGGGGAAGTGCTAAATGAACACTTTTCATCAGTATTCGCACGAGAAAAAGACAATGTGGTTGAGGAGAACACTAAGATACAGGCCACTAGACTAGATGGGATTGAGGTGCATAAGGAGGAGGTGTTAGCAATTCTGGAAAGTTTAAAAATAGATAACTCCCCTGGGCCAGATGGGAGTTATCCTAGGATTCTCTGGGAAGCCAGGGAGGAGATTGTCAAACCTTTGGCTCTGATTTTACTGTTGTCATTGTCTACAGGAATAGTGTCAGAAGACTGGAGGATAGCAAATGTTGTCCCCTTGTTCAAGAAGAGAAGTAGAGACAACCCTGGAAAGTCTAGACCTGTGAGCCATATTCAGCCATGGGTAAAGTGTTGAAAGGGTTATAAGAGGTTGGATTTACAATTATCTAGAAAGAAGTAAGTTGATTAGGGATAGTCAACACGGTTTTGTGAAAGGTACATCGAGCCTCACAAACCTTATTGAGTTCTTTGAGAAGGTGGCCAAACAGGTGGATGAGGGCAAATCAGTTGATGTGTTATATGTGGATTTCAGTAAGATGTGTGATAAGTTTCCCAACGGTAGACTATTTCACAAAATCGGCGCATGGGATTGAAAGTGATTTAGCAGTTTAGATCAGAGGGTGGTGGATGATGGGAAATATTCATCCTGGAGTTCAGTTACTAGTGGTTTACCGCAAGGATCTGTTTTGGGTCCACTGCTGTTTGTCATTTTTATAAATGACCTGGATGACGGCATAGAAGGACAGGTTAGTAACTTTGCAGATGACACTAATGTCGGTAGAGTTGTGGATAGTGATGAAGGATGTTTTAGGTTATAGAGGGACACAGATAAGCTGCAGAGCTGGGCTGAGAGGTGGGAAATGGAGTTTAATGCGGAAAAGTGTGAGGTGATTCACTTTGGAAGGAGCAACAGGAATAAAGGGCACTGGGCTAATGGTAAGATTTTTGGTCGTGTAGATGAGCAGAGAGATCTCGGTGTCCAGGTACATAGATCCTTGAAATTGCAACTTAGGTTGATAGGGTTGTTAAGAAAGCATACAGTGTTTAGCTTTTATTGGAAGAGATATTGAGTTTCTGAACCACAAGATCATGCTGCAGCTGTACAAAATTCTGGTGTGGCCACATTTGGAGCATTGCATACCAGTACTCGTCACCGCATTATTGGAAGGACGTGGAAGCTTTGAAAGGGTTCAGAGGAGATTTTCTAGGATATTGCCTGGTATGGATGGAAGGTCTTATGAGGAAAGACTGAGGGACTTGAGGCTGTTTCATTAGTGAGAAGAAGGTTGAGAGGTGAGTTAATTGAGACTTATAAGATAATCAGAGGGTTAGATAGGGTGGACAGGGAGAGCCTTTTTCCTCAGATAGCGATGGCAAGCACGAGGGAACATAGTTTTAAATTGAGGGGTGATAGATATAGGACCGATGTCAGAGGTAGTTTCTTTACTCAGAGAGTAGTAGGGGTGTGAAACTCACTGCCTGCAATAATAATAGATTTGCCAACTTTTAGGGCATTTAAATGGTCATTGGATAGGTATATGGATGAGAATGGAATAGTGTAGGTTAGATTGGCTTCAGATTGGTTCCACAGGTTGGCGCAACATCGAGAGCTGAAGGGCCTGTACTGCTATGTTCTAATATCCGGATGTAGCACAATATCCCCAGCCATTGCTGCCATCTGCACTCAGACCCCAGCACCAGAGAGATCTATCCCTACCTCCCCCGGTCTCCGTTCCGCAGGGACCATTCCCTCCATGACTCCCTTGATAGGTCCATGCCCCACACCAACCCACCCTCCACACCTAGTACCTTCCCCCTCACCTTCCCCCAAGGCCCCAAAGGATCATTTCACACCTGGCAGAGACTTTCCTGCACATCCAAACACCTCGTATACTGTGTCTGTTGCTCTCGATGTGGTTTCCTCTACCTCTGGGAGACAGTACGCCAACTTGCAGAGCATTTCAAGGAACATCTCTGGGACACACGCACCCAAAAAGCCCACTGCCCTATAGCTGAATACAGCAACTTCCCCTCCACTCCAACAAGGACATGCACATCCTAGGCCTCCTCCACTGCCACATCCAAGCCACCTGCCAACTGAAGGAGGAATGCCTCATCTTTCAGCTTGGGACCCTCCAACCACACGGCATCAACATCGACTTCAGCAGTCTCTAAATCTCCCCTCCCCCCACCTCATCCCAGATCAAACATGGCACCGCCTTTTTGACCTGTCCTACCTGTTCATCTTCCTTCCCACGCATCCTCCCCTCTGGCCTATCACAATCACCCTCTACCTGCATCTACCTATTGCCTTCCCAGCTTCCTTCCCCCCACCCTCCTGTTTATCTCTCAGCCCCCTTCCCCCCCACATTCCTGATGAAGGGCTTATGACTGAAACGTTGACTCTCCTGATCCTCGGATGCTGTCTGACCTGCTGTGCTTTTCCAGCTCCACACTTTTCAACGCGCTGTCTGGCAAATTTTAACTACATCCTTATGCAGTCCAGGCTCATAACAATGTTTTTGTATTTTGGCTTGAGTTTTCCTTACTCCTAAATAACCTCATATTGGTAATTCATGTTGCTACCCGCAACACCTCCTTTCTGTAACTCACTGGCAATACAACTTGATGAACTTTTCCCCATTTCTCATCTGCCTGAATATGTGATGGTTTCTATTTCCTCATCACGAGGTAATTTTGAAGATAGTAACATTCTGGAATACACTCAGAATCTACTTCTCTGTTTGCTTTATGATACAATGGCTTCAGTTTTTCATCTTTCTGTTGTAATTCAGTTAATTTCTCTGCACTAAAAATATCCACTTTGCCCTTCACCTTTTCTTGTTTTTCTTCTCAACCATTTGATCAAACGTGGTCTCTGATAATTGTATTTCAACTTCCTTATCTGTATTCTTTGATTTCTCCTCCTGCTTCAACCTGGGGCTTTGTGTCCTTTGTACCAAATAGTCAGGAAGAATCCTAGGATATACTTCCTGCAATACCGCAGCTGCCTGGTTCCTCACTGGCTTTTCAAACACAATAGGCAGCACTGCTCCTTGTGATCCAGCTATGTCATTAACAAGGACAACTGAGATTTTCTCCAGTACTCCTATCGCCACTTCTCCACGGTTCACTGGACACTCCAACCTCACTCTACACAATGAAGCACTTCTCCTCTTACAATGAATTCCACATTTTACCACTCTTTCTGGCAACAGCCTTTCTGAATTGCACACCTCCTCATCTCTCAACCGGGTAATCCAAGATGGAGGACAGGAAACATTTCTGGCTGTAACAGAATGCTCCTTTTTTGTGGTGTTTTCGGTGTTGGAGGTGATTTCCTCAAATTCCAGGAACAGCAATTACTGTTTTATGTGCTGTTGCACTGTTTTGGAATTTGGAGAAAAAAAATGTCAAAACAACAGCACTTTTAAAAAAGATGGACAGACAGAGGCAGCACATGGTCAGGCAGTGCAGGAGACAGAGAGAGAGAGAGAGAGGAAGGGAGAGAGAGAGAGAGAGAAAGAAACCCACACTGCTAACTGACACAGCAGTGAACCTGCACAGTTACTGTCTTTGCTGTTTGAATTCACGTATCACTGGACATCGGATTGTGTCCAGGAAAACTTAACAAACAGCGAAATTCACAACTAATCTTGGAGGAACCTGTTTGGGAGAGATTACAGCACAGAAACAGATAAGTGAATATTTTTAAGTGTGCCCTTACAGTAAGTCTGCAGCAGTGAGTAGAGTGGGTTCTTTCTTGATTAGGTGTTTTATTGAGATATGTCTCTTGATTAAACTTTAAAAATTAAGCAATAAGTATTAAGTTTGCCTGGAGCAGTGTTTTGTAGAGGAATAAGACAGTCCCATTTTCTGGTCTGTAGATTCAAAGAAGCAAAACTGGCCTTTAGTAGAGTGGGAGTTTAGGGAGAGTTTACGTGTTACTGAAGATTATATCTGCAATAAATGGCCTTGGTTGTGAATCCTATTCGATCGAATGGATCGGTTGGAGAGACAGTTAGAGGCAATCAGGAATTTACAAGAGGAAGGGGATGTGAAGAATGGCAATTATAGGAAGGGGGAAAAGTTGCAGATACAGTCACATTGATGGGTTAACTCGAGGAAAGGTAAGAGAGGTATGCAAGTTGTGCAGGAGTCTTCTGTGGCTATCCTCATTTCAAACAAGTATGCTGTTTTGGAAAATGTAGGGGGTGATGGATTCTCAGGGGAATATAGCGCGAACAGCCAAGTTTCTAGTATTGAGATTGGCTCGAATGTAATGAGGGGTATGTCAGGTTTCAAGAGATCAATTGTGTTAGGGGACTCTCTAGTCCGAGGCACAGACAGACGTTTCTGTGGCCAGCAGCGAAAAATTAGAATGGTGTGTTGTTTCCCTGGTTACAGGATGAAGGATGTCTCAGAGAGGGTGCAGAATGTTCTCAAGGGGAGAGGGACCAGCAGGAGGTCATTGTCCACATTGCAACGAACGACATAGGAAGGGAAAAGGATGAGATTCTGAAGGGAGATTACAGAGAGTTAGGCAGGAATTTAAAAATGAGATCCTTGAGAGTAGTAATATCAGGATTACTCCCGGTGCTAAAACTAGTGAGGGCAGAAATAGGAGGATAGAGCAGATGAATGCATGGCCGAGGAGCTGGTGTATGGGAGAAGGATTCACATTTCTGGATCATTGGAATCTCTTTTGGGGTAGAAGAGACCTGTACAAGAAGGATGGATTCACCTGAATTGGAAGGGGACTAATATACTGGCAGGGAAATTTGCTAGACCTGCTCAGGAAAATTTAAACTAGTAAGGTGGGGGGGTGGGGGGCGAGGTGGGACCCAGGGAGATGGTGAGGAAGGAGATCAATCTGAGACTGGTACAGTTGAGAAGTGAGTCAACAGTCCAGGCAGGCAGGGACAAAGCAGAGAACAAGGTAGGATTGATAAATTAAACAGGGGAGGCAGATGAACTCAGGACATGGTTCTGAACATGGTATTGGGATATCATAGTGATTACAGAAACATGGCTCAGGGATGGACAGAACTGGCAGCTTAATGTTCCAGGATACAAATGCTACAGGAAGGACAGAAAGTGAGGCAAGAGAGGAAGGGGAGTGGCGTTTTTGACAAGGGATAGCATTACAGCTGTAGTGAGGGAAGATATTCCCAGAAATACATCTAGGGAAATTATTTGGGTTGAACTGAGAAATAAGAAAGGGATGATCACCTTGTTGGGATTGTATTATAGACCCCCTAATAGTCAGTGGGAAAGTGAGAAACAAATTTGTAAGGGGATCTCAGTTATCTGTAAGAATAATAGGGTTGTAAAGGTAGGGAATTTTAACTTTTCAAACATAAACTGGGACTGCCATAGTGTTAAAGGTTTAAATGGAGAGGAATTTGTTAAGTGTGTACAAGAAAATTTTCTGAATCAGTATGTGGATGTATCTATTACAGAAGGTGCAAAACTTGACCTACTCTTGAGAAATAAGGCAGGGCAGGTGACTGAGGTGTCAGTAAGGGAGCACTTTGGGCCAGTGATCATAATTCTATTAGTTTTAATATAGTGATGGGAAAGGATAGACCAGATCTAAAAGTTGATGTTCGAAATTGGAGGAAGGCTAATTTTGACGGTATTAGGCAAGAACTTTCAAAAGCTGATTGGGGACAGATGTTCGCAGGTAAAGGGACGGCTGGAAAATGGGAAGCCTTCAGAAATGAGATAACGAGAGTCCAGAGAAAGTATATTCCTGTCAGGGTGAAAGGAAAGGCTGGTAGGTACAGGGACTGCTGAATGACTAGAGAAATTGAGGGTTTGGTTCAGAAAAGGAAGGAAGCATATGTCAGGTATAGACAGGATAGATCGAGTGAATCCTTAGAAGAGTATAAAGGCAGAGTATACTTAAGAGGGAATTCAGGTCGGCGAAACGGGGTCATGAGATAGCTTGGGCAAATAGAGTTAAGGACAATCCAAAGGGTTTTTACAAATGCATTAAGGAAAAGAAAAGAGTATCTAGGGAGAGAATAGGGCCCTTCAAAGGTCAGCAAGGCAGCCTTTGTCTGGAACTGTAGGAGATGGGGGAGATACTAAACGAGTATTTTGCATCAGTGTTTACTGTGGAGAAGGAAATGAAAGATATAGAATGTAGGGAAATAGATGGTGATGTCTTGAAAAATGTTCATATTACAGAGGAGGAGGTACTGGATGTCTTGAAGCACATAAAAGTGGATAAATCCCCAGGACCTGATCAGGTGTAACCTAGAACATTGTGGGAAGCTAGGGGAGTGATTACTGGGCCTCTTACTGATATATTTGTATCATCAATAGTTGCAGGTGAGGTGCCGGAAGACTGGAGGTTGGCTAACGTGGTTCCACTGTTTAAGAAGGGTGGTAAGGACAAGCCAGGTAACTATAGACCAGTCAGCCTGACGACGGTCATGGGCAAGTTGTTGGAGGGAATCCTGAGGCTCAGGACGGACATGTATTTGGAAAGGTAAGGACTGATTAGGGATAGTCAACATAGTTTTGTGCGCGGGAAATCATGTCTCACAAACTTGATTGAGTTTTTTGAAGTGGTAACAAAAAGGCAAAGATCTAATGGCAGAGCGGTAGACATGATCTATATGGATTTCAGTAAGGTGTTCACCAAGGTTCCCCCTGGGAGACTGGTTAGCAAGGTTAGATCTCATGGAATACAGGGAGAACTAGCCATTTGGATACAAAACTGGCTCAAAGGTAGAAGACCGAGGGTGGTGGTGGAAGATTGCTTTTCAGACTGGAGGCCTGTGACCAGTGGAGTGCCACAAAAATCATGCTGGTCCACTACTTTGCGTCATTTACATAAATCATTTTTAGATTAGATTCTGCACAGTGTGGTTTCAGGCCTTTCAGCCCCAACAAGCCCACACGGATCCTCTGAAGAGCAACCCACCCAGATCCATTCCCCTACATTTACCCCTGACTAATGCACTTTAGCACGGCCAATTCACCTAACCTGCACATCTTTGGATTGTGGGGGGAAACCAGAGCATCCCCACACAGACACAGGGAGAATGTGCAAACTCCACATAGATAGCTGCCCAAGGTGGGAATTGAACCCAAGTCCCTAGTGCTGTGAGGTAGCAGTGTTAACCACCGTGCTGTCCAATGGTTTGGATGTGAGCACAACAGGGATAGCTAGTAAGTTTGTAGATGACACCAAAATTGGAGGTGTAGTGTACAGTGAAGAACGTTACCTCAGATTACAACGGGGTCTTGATCAGTTGGGCCAATGGGCTAAGAAGAGGCAGATGGAGTTTAATTTAGATAAATGCGAAGTGCTGCATTTTGGGGAAGCAAATCTTAGCAGGACTTATACACTTAATGGTAAGGTGCGAGGGAGTGTTGTTGAACAAAGAGACCTTGGAGAGCCGGTTCATAGCTCCTTGAAAGTAGAGTCACAGGTAGATAGGATATTGAAGAAAGCGTTTGGTATGCTTTCCTTTATTGGTCAGAGTATTGAGGACAGGAGTTGGGAGGTCATATTGCGGCTCTACAGGACATTGGTTAGACCACTTTTGAAATATTGCATGCAATTTTGGTCCCCTCCCATTGGAAGGATGTTGTGAAATTTGAAAGGGTTCAGAAAAGTTTTACAAGGATGTTGCCCGGGTTTGAGGATTTGAGCTGCAGGGAGTGGTTGAAGAGGCTGGGGCTGTTTTCCCTGGAGTGTCGGAGGCTGAGGGGTGACCTTATAGATGTTTATAAAATCAAGAAGGGCATGGATAGGATAAATAGACAAAGTCTCTTCCCTGGGGTGGAGGAGTCCAGAACTAGACGTCATAGGTTTAGAGTGAAAGGGGAAAGATATAAAAAAGACATAAGGGGCAACGTTTTCATGCAGAGTGTGGTACGTGTATGGACTGAGCTGCCAGAGGAAGTGGTGGAAGCTGGTACAATTGCAACATTTAAAAGGCATCTGGATGTACCCATATGAATAGGAAGGGTTTGGAGGGATATGGGCCGGGTGCTGGCAGGTGGGACTAGATTAGGTTGGGTTATGTGATCAGTATGGACGAGTTGGACCAAAGGATCTGTTTCGGTGCTGTACATCTCTATGACTCTATGACTCTAAAGACAGACATGCACCTGTATCTCTGAAAACTGTGATTTCTTTACCTGCTGCTCCTAGCCATTGCAAATAAACCTTACTCACGTAAATAAATCGTTTAAGAAGATCTGGCAGTTTCTTCTCAAGCAACCTCCGACATGGCTGTACATTCTGGTGCAGCTTTTAAGCTTCCACTGTGTTTCCCTTTACCACTTCAAAAAACTCAATGGTTTATTCTGTTTCCCTCCACATATGGGTGGCATGGTGGTTAGCACTGCTGCCTGACAGCGCCAGAGACCTGGGTTCAATTCCCGCCTCAAGCAACTGACTGTGTGGAGTTTGCACGTTCTCCCTTTGTGGGCTCTGGTTTCCTCCCGCAGTCCAAAGATGGTGACCAAGCATGTAGATGAAGTTAAGACAGTTGACGTGGTATATATGGACTTGAGTAAAGCCTTTAATAAGGTTCCACATGGTAGGCTGTTGGAGAAAATGCAGAGGCATGGGATTGATGGTGATTTAGCAGTTTGGATTAGAAACTGGCTTTCTGAAAGAAGGCAGCAAGTGGTGGTTGATGGAAAATATTCAGTCTGGAGTGCGGCTATTAGTGGTGGGCCACAAGGGTCTGTTTTGTGACCACTGCTGTTTGTCATTTTTATAAATGACTTAGACGTAGGCATAGATGGATGGATTAGTAAATTTGCAGATGACACTAAAGTCGGTGGAGTCGTGGACAGTTTGGAAGAATGTTACAGGTTGGATAAACTGCAGAATTGAGCTGAGAGGTGGCAAACGCAGTTCAATGCAGCTAAATGTGAGTTGATTCACTTTGGGAAGAATAACAGGAAGGCAGAGTACTGGGTCAATGGAAAGATTCTTGGTAGTGTGGATGTGCAGAGGGATCTTGGAGTCTATGTACATAGATCCCTGAAAGTTGCCAGTTTAATAGTGCTGTTAAGAAGGCATACGATGTGTTGGGTTTCATTGGTAGAGGGATTGTGTTCCAGAGCCACAATATTATGCTGCAACTATACAAAATGCTAGTGCGACCACACTTGGAATATTGTGTACAGTTCTGGTTGCCATATTTCGGGAAGGATGTGGAAGCATTGGAAAAGGTGCAGAGGAGATTTGCGAGGATGTTGCCTGGTTTGGAGGGAAGGTCTTAAGAGGAAACACTGAGGCTTGGGTCTGTTCTCATTGGAGAGAAGAAGGCTAAGAGGGGATTTGATAGAGACATACAAGATGATCAGAGGATTAGATAGGGTAGACAGTGAAAGTCTTTTTCCTCGGATGATGACGTCAGCTTGTACGAGGGGTCATAACTACAAATTGAGGGGTGATAGATTTAAGACAGATGTCAGAGGCAGGTTCTTTACTCAGAGAGTGGTAAGGTCATGGAATACCCTACCTGCCAATGTAGTTAACTCAGCCACATTAGGGGCATTTAAACAATCCTTGGATAAGAACATGGATGATGATGGGATAGTGTAGGGGGATGAGCTGAGAATAGTTCACAGGTCGGCGCAACATCGAGAGCTGAAGGGCCTGTTCTGCGCTGTATTGTTCTATGTTCTATGTTCTAAACTCAATGTATATTTGACCAGGGTCCCTCCTTAGATTCCTGAAGTGTTGTCTGTCGGCTTCTGGCACAAGCTCATATGTATTCAAGGTGGCTTTGTTCACCTCCTCATACTCCTCAGATACCTCCTCTGATAGTGATGCAAATACCTCACTGGCTCTATCCACCAACTTTGTTTCAATCAACAATACACAGGGTCATCGGGCGCTTCATTTGTTGAGTGATTTTCTCAAGTGAAATGAAAAAGACTTCGACATCTGTCTTGTCAAACTTAGGCAACGCTTGGACATGTTTAAACAGATCCCCACCAGCCCTTTGGCTACAATGGGTTTGCTCGTTATCATTATCCTGCTCACTAAACTTACCTTCTACCTTCACCCACACCCTTTTAAGTCACCTTTCTTCTCTAATTGCTAACTTCCGAGTTGAAATTCTCTCCCCTTTTCCCTTTCCTTGCTTTTAATCCTAATCCACACTGTTACATTTCCTTTTCATGTTCAAGCTGCCTCATCTGCATTTGAATTCCAGCCATTTCCAAAGATTTCAATGGCATTTCCAACAATTTTAAATGTTGAGCTATTGCTGCAATTCTCGCAGGCCCTGCCAACCCCAGCTCCAACTTGTCTGCCAACTCCAGCTCCAGGTTGTCTGCCGACCTCGACAGCTTTGCCTTGCTCAGCATTTTGCGAACCCCACAAAGTCACTTAGTCCACCCTCAGAAAACATTTAGTGAGCGAAAGAGCCATGACCACACAAGGCACACCTTGTTTAAAAAGGTTTAAACACCCAAAATTAAAAAAAACACTAACACCTCCCACTCGCTGCCTTCGAGTCCAACAATCCTAAACCCAACTTGAAATTATAGATCCCCCTCATTTGTAATGGACCAGCCCAGATCCCTCAAGGTATTTTACGAAGGTCGCCGAGACCCTAACCTTTTCTTATTTTAAAGGTAGATGTGAAGTGTGTGTTCCAGATACAATGCAATTGGTCAAACAACTTAAGCAAAACACAATTTATTTAAACACTATCATTAAAATACAAACAAAATAAAGAGGAATTTAGAAAAGCTCAACTATTGGAAAACGTAACTGAATAATAAATGCAATACTTATTACTAATGAACTGTTCCAATACAGTAACATCACATAAGCACACCTCTTGGCAGAACGGCAAACTCAGACACAGAGTTTCTTATATGCAGTTCTTCAATCCAGGAGGAAGAAAGCATCAAGAGAGATTCCAGAGAAAGTAGCAGCTGGGAATCATTCACTAAAGCTCTCAATTATTCTGGGACCCCAGACGCGTCTGACTGCTGCAGCTAAAAACAAATGAGAAAGCCTGGGCTGTGAAAGCTGGTCACTCCCATTGAAGTTGCTTTCATTGTTCCAACCTTTGAAAGAAAAATCTAAAGGCCTCCTAAGTTATTTACTCGAGCCATATACAGAACCAGTTCAGCACCTCTGCTTTTACAACCTCTCTTCAAAAAACAACCCAGGATAAAATAACCTTTTGAAAGTGACAGCACCATCACAGGTGGGGATGAAGGGGGATCCTTGGTCAACATGCTGAATTAAGTCATGGAGTCATAGAGGCCGACTCCACTGTAAAAAGGCCCTTTGGCCCATCACATTCATGCCAGTCGGAAACAGCCATCTATCTATTGTAATCCCATTTTCCAGCACTTGGCCCATAGCCTTGTGTGCGTTGGCACCACATGTGTTTATCTAAATAACTCTTCAATGTTGTGCATGTGTCTGTCTCTCCAGGCAGGAAGTTCCAGATTCCCACCACCATGTGGGTGAAAAGGATTTTTTTTCTCACATCGCCTCTAAACATGCTGCCCTTTAACTTAAATCGACACTGCACCCCCTCCCCTTCAGGCATTGCTCTCTCCATCAAGGGGAAATGTTCCTTCCTGTCTACGCTGTCTATGCCCCTGATAATTGGACATAACAACAGCCATTGGCTATGGCTCTACCACTTCCCTCCTGAACACCTCCATTGAATCTCTCTCCAACATAATCTGAGGCATTGCACCTAGAGGCAAGCAATTAGCTGCAGGACTGGCCTTTTCCCATGTCTCCATTGCTTCTTTCACCAATGGTTTCAAATCTGTGTTGATGTATTTGTCATCAATGGGAGCATTATTTATTCATTCTAAACTCTGTCTGGAACACCCATGTTTTGTATACCCATATGACACCAGGTGACACCGAAATTAGAGGTGTAGTGGACAGCAGAGAAAGTTATCTTAAAGGACAACGGGATCTTGTTCAGATGGGCCAATGGACTGAGGAGTGGCAGAAGGAGTTTAATTTAGATCAATGCAAGGTGCTGCATTTTGGAAAAGGAAATCAGTGCAGGACTTATACACTTAATGGTAAGGTCCCAGGGAGTGTTGTTGAACAAAGAGACCTTGGCGTGCAGGTTCATAGCTCCTTGAAACTAGAGTTGCATGTAGATAGGATAGTGAAGAAGGTGTTTGGTATGTGTTCCTTTAGTAGTCAGAGCACTGAGTATAGGAATTGGGAGGTCATGTTGTGGCTGTACAGTGCGTTGGTTAGGCCACTTTTGAAATATTGTGTACAATTGTGGTCTTCTTCCTATCGGAAAAATGTTGTGAAACTTGAAAGGGTTCAGAAAAGATTTACTAGCATGTTGCCGAGGTTGGAGTGTTTGAGCTATAGGGAGGGGCTGAATAGACTGGGGATTTTTACCCTGGATCATCGGAGGCTGAGGGGTGACCTTCTAGAAGTTTATAAAATCATGAGGGGTATGGATAGGATAAATAGACAAAGTCTTTTCCCTGGGGTGGAGGAGTCCAGAACTAGAGTGTATAGGTTTAGGGTGAGAGGGGAAATATATAAAAGGGACCTAAGAGGCAACATTTTCATGCAGAGGATGGTGCATGTATGGAATGAGCTGCCAGAGGAAGTGGTGAAGCTGGTAGAATTATAACATTTAAAAAGCATCTGGATGGGTTTATGAATAAGAAGTATTAAGAGCAATATGGGCCAAGTGCTGACAAATGGGACTAGATTAGGTTGGGAGATCTGGTCAGCATGGACAAGTTTGACCAAAGGGTCTGTTTTCATACTGTACATCTCTATGACTCTATGACTCATATTAATCCCACAATTCATGTTTCTTATTCTGTTTGATAAACAATATCAATCCCTCGATTCTATTCACCTAACTGAGGTCCCTCATGGTTCACCTATATTCATGAATCTGTTCCTCACTCTCTTTCTAACGTCTTTACATCTTTGCCAAAGTGTGACATTAAACCAGGCCCGACAGTCTGCGCCAGGAGACTCTGTGTCCAATACACATTGAACATAGCTTCCTTATTTCTCATATGCCCTTGGTAATAAAACCTTGTGTTCCCAATAACTTCTGAATGACTGTCTGCCTCCCATCCTTCTAAATGTCATTGAATCCAGACCCAGATGTACCAATCTCTCCTCATACAGCAGCCCTGCCCTCCCAGATATCAGCCTGGTGTACATGTGCTGCACTCCCTCTTCCACCTTTAATGACAAATGTACAAACTGCTCAGGCTCTGCTTCTCCTGTAACCCCTTTAGAATTGTCTGCTCTTTATTATATTGTCCCTTTGTGATCCTCTGACCAAAATGAACTCTTTGATACTTGTTACTACCTCAATGTTTTTAAATTGCCCAGGTCTCTCCTTGCCACTGCAGGGGATATTTTGAGTCTTTGCAAATGGGAAAGGGCCTGATATGAAGTGTCGAGGCAAGTGGGGAGGATTCCATCACACTCCTGACCTTTGCCTTGCAGATGTTAGGCTTTGGGGAGACAGGAGGTGAGTTATTTAGTGCAGTAGTCCAAACTTCTGACTTGCTGTTGGTAGTGTCCATCTCCCTACAGCACATGGACTGCAGTGATTAAGAAGGCAGCTCATCCCCACCTTCTGAGAATAACTAGGAGTGGGAAATAAATGCTTCCACGCCCAGACACACCCGCAACCCACGAGTTACTAAAAAAGCCAGAGGATTACGTGGTTCATTCGGTTAAGTTTCTCATCAATGGCTCCAGGACATTGTTAGTGGGGAAATCAATGGTTGTAACCTCATTGAACGTCCGCATTGAATTATGCCAACACTGGATCAGCCTATATACTGACAATTATATTCCCCCATTATAATTTCTGTACAATGTTTGTTCTTGCTTTCCACAATTGATTGTTTCAGAAGATACCTTTGTTAGAATTGTCGAACATGGACCACTCTATTAACATGCAGATTTGGACCAATCCTTGTAATGATGGAGAAGGGATAGGGTGAACTGGTCAGGACACGCCCTGCTCATGTACAAATTCCCCTTACAGTAGCTGTTGATTTAATTGCTTTTGTTTGTAGTTGTTTTTGGGCTCCATTAACTTGGGAACTGATTTTCTGATCTGATGAATTCTCCCTCCTATAAATAATGGAAGTTTTCTCACTGTCTCAAAGAGAGAACTGGCTAATCCTTGACAAGCATCATCAAACTAACTATTACTTTCCAAAGGGAAACCATGTCTCTTAGCTTTATGGTAAAGCTGAAGATTCTGTGGGCGATCACTGATATACAGAGGATTTACTACCCAGTCTTAGCTGCTGTTGGTGTCCCGGGTAAGTTACACGTGAAGGATGATGTTTCAAAAATTGGAATTTAATCATAAGTGATACCTTAATTATTTTTTCCACTTTTTTGTTCTTCTTTGCATTTCAGCAATGACCAGCCATCAATAAGAATTCTGTTTTTCGATAAAAATTCACAAACATCTTATCATTTGTGAAGTGAAAAAAAAGAATTCGTCCATTAGTTGCTTCTTTCTTTCTCTCTTTCTTTTTTCTTTCTTTCTTTCTCCCCATCTTTCTCTCTCTTTCTTTCTTTCCATCTTTCCTCCTTTTCTCTTTCTTCCTGCATTTCTTTGTTACTTTCTCAGTATCTTTCATGCTGTTTTTCTCTTTGCTTCTTTCAAAATTGCCATTTAAACGGTTTCCTCTAAGAATGGGGTTAAAGAAAAATTAATGAGCAATTCACAAAATGTATCCATTGACCCACTTGAATCGATCAAAGCACCAAAGACTCTGAATGGCTCATTTCTGTTCCAACATTTCTCTCTTGTTAGAAAATGTGGCTCCAATTTACAAAGTTACTCCTTTTGTAATTGCTAAAAACATTTGTTTTAATCATCTTTCACCGATCCATGTTTTGTGGGTAAACTCAGCGCAATTCATCTTTCATTTCGCTACTTAGTAAGAAATTTCACATAAAGTCAAGTACTGAAACAATAATTTAAAACTTTATTAAGATCTCTCAAGTAAGCAGGTATAAGGCACACGATCTAACTTAGCTCTTACCCAAATAATGGTGAGATCTGTCCAGGATTTCAATCAACCATGGTCTGTCTTTGGAAGTATCCAGAGTTTGATCTTTGTCCAGAGTTGTTCTTCGAAAGTCTGCAGTTGAGTTGTTCTGCTGTTGGATCCTTAAACAATTTTCTTTCTTTGAAGTTTGTGAAGTGGCATTATTGATGATTCAATAGATTTTTTTGATCCTCAGCATTGAGTATATTTTTGGAGACCTCAAGACTGCAGCTTACCTTCTCACCAGAAGTAACTCCTTTGTTTCTGGTTACATTCAGTGTTAGCTGCCTGTTTAAAACACAGCTTTGCCTGCAATTAACCCCTTTCCTTCAGGACATCACTGCTGCAGGCAGGTCTTAATCGCTCAGTTGGAAAGAGAGAGAGCAGATCTCAGAGCAAGTGGCATGTCCTCTGACTGAGGGAACTGATTGTTTGTGTTGGTTCCGTAACTCCTTCCCAGGGATGGTCAATGCACCTGTTGTTGTAACTGCTATTACAACAGTTTCACATTGTCCCTTTCATCCCAAGAAATGGTCTATTCGAGGCTCATCACTACTTCTCTACGTGTGTAACAAGTTATTCTTTTTGATTCATTCAATCCATGAACAGTTATGAAAGTGTGAATTTTACATTGTCACACCTGTCTTTGTGATTTTTTTTTGGCTGCATAGTTATCATTGCCTTTGACTGCAGTTTTTCCATTCTCTGACAAGCACCACATTTAAAATCCATTCTGGATGGAAGGTATCATATCAAGTTTGTGATAAGTTTTCAGTTTGATGCAAAAGCATGGGCAACCCATTAAGAATGAGTTTCAGTATTTCACTTTAAATAAAGCAAAAAAAAAATTATTCATCATATCTGAGCAATAAATGAATTTATTTGTCCTCTTCTTTCAAGTTAATGTGATTGCAATAACGATCCTGGTTCAGGGGAAGTGTGGTCTTTCCAAATGTGTCACTCATTAGCTGGTGGCTATGGCAACAGCGGATCTACTGGTCATTATCTTCGATCTGATACTACGGCAAATTCCTATCACATATCGGGAGGAGTTTCTTTTCCTACATTATGTCTCCTTGTGTAACATCCACGCTGTTCTGCTTTATGCAGCCACAGACTGCTCTGTCTGGTTCACGGTCACGTTCACCTTTGATCGGTTTGTGGCCATATGTTGCCAAAAGCTGAGAAGTAAACATTGTACCAAGAAAACAGCGGGTGTAGTTTTAGGAACAGTGACTGTGCTGAGTGGTTTGAAGAACATTTTCTGGTATTTCATGTACTACAACCGATACTGGCTTTCTAATAGTCCATGGTTTTGTCGAGTACATCCAAATGTAAGTGCATCGATTACCTGGACTATTGTTGAATTAATGCATTACATCATAACACCATTCATTCCATTTATTTTGATTCTACTGTTAAACACATTGACAGTCAGAAACATTATATTAGCCAACAGAGCTCGCAGGAGACTCCGGGCTCAGACGACTGGGGACAGTGTCAGTGACCCAGAGATGGGGAGTCGGAGGAAATCCATGATTATGTTATTTATTATATCTGGTAATTTCATCACGTTATGGGTGGTGTTCATTGCTTATTCCATACTGAAACGATTTGATTACTTGGGATACCCAGTTCCTCTGCCAACATTTGTAAGAGAGATTGGCTTCATGCTCCAGCTCCTGAGCTGCTGCACAAACACCTTTATTTATGCAGTTACCCAGAGGAAATTCAGAGAAGAGATGAAGAATGGAATAATGT
Organism: Chiloscyllium plagiosum; assembly: GCF_037043375.1. NCBI lineage: Eukaryota > Metazoa > Chordata > Chondrichthyes > Orectolobiformes > Hemiscylliidae > Chiloscyllium > Chiloscyllium plagiosum. The sequence goes on from NW_028270182.1 coordinate 14,150,804, forward strand.
ATCCCTTCACAAAGTTGGTCGAAGTAATTCGATGATGTTTATTTGCCAATGTTTGGAACACTAAATATATATTTTCTCAGGATTAAGGTTCTGATCTGAGATCCCAGGCTTTATATGCGCTTGATCCTTGCTGAAGACCTTTGAGTGTCTATATACAATGCAACACCAGCTTTCAGCTCAGGGGTAGTGTGGGAGTAAGCTGTGGTTGTGAAAAAATCACAGCAACACAGCCTCGGTTCACACTGTCTGTCCTCACTTTGGGTGTTCCTTACAGAATTATGGAAATATTACAGCACAGACAGGGGCCATGCAGCTGTTCTGTCTGTGCTAGCTCTGAGAGAGTTCAACACACTCAGTGTCACTCTATGGCCTTCTCTCTGTAGTCGAATGCACTATTGTTTGTAAATAACCATCAGCTGCCTTCAAGTAGGAGACATATTAAGAAATCTCACAGACAATCGAATACTGAAACAATTATTTAAACCTTATTGCATGTAGCAGCCAAATTAAGGCCTCTCAAGTCAGCAACTTAAGCCTCCCAACCCAACTTATCTATTTTTGGTGGAGTTGAGCTCGGATTTTAACCACAGTGTCTGTCTCTGGATGTACAGGGTCGAACCTCGTGCAGTTTTCCAGAGTTCTGCCCCGGACGAATCCTGGAGTTGAATTCTTATACAATGTTCAGTCCTTCAAGTTTGTGATTAAAAAAATTGATAATCCTTTAGATCCTTTCATTCACAATACTGACTATTCCTGTGGAGCCAGTAAGTCAGCAGCTTGTCCGCTAACAGGAGCTTCCTTACTCCCTGTTCCATTTGGCATTGACTCGTCTGTTTGAAGACACAGCTTTCCTGTGAGCAGCTCCTTAAACTCCTCTGCCACGCAATCATTGTCCTTGTGGCATATAGCAACCACTTATCAAACGGGTGTTAAACAGGTTTGTTTATGGAACTTCAACTCCTTCTTTTCCCAGGTATGGAGAATTGCTTTCAATTCCTGTGTAACAGCTTGTCCTTGTCCCTTCCCTGTTTATTCCTGACAGAGTTATTGTTGCTTCTTTTCATCTGCAATAACTGATTGAAGTCCTGATGTTTACACTGTCGCAACACTTTACATTTGCAGTTAGTGATCCTACACTCAGCCATGGAACATCTGGTTAACAAGGATACCTGTGTCAAACTCCGAGTACAGTTCCACCTTCAACACCATAATTCCAAACAAATTCATCTTCATACTCAGAGACCAATGTTTTGGCATCTGCCCCTGCCACCCACCCATTCTCTCTTCACCTCTCCCCCACCCCCAAGCCCCACTCTCTGTAACTCACTCCACAACTTCCTGACCCATAGACCACAATCAGTAAGAATAAGCAACAACACCACCTCCTCCGTAATCCTCAATCCCAGTGGCCCACAAGGCTGTGCACTCAGCCCTCCTACATCCTCCTTATGCACTCACTGTGCGGCCAAATTCCAACCCAATGCCATTTACAAGTTTGCTGATAACACCACCGGTGTAGGCCGGATTTGAAACAAGTGACAACATACAAGGCAGGAAAGAGATTGAGTGCTTACTGGCATGGTGTAAAGACACCAATCTCCCCATCAATCTCAGCAAAATGAAAGAGCTGGTCATTGAGTTCAGGAAGCAGAGTGGAGAGCACGCCCCTGTCTGGATCAGTGGGGCTGAGGAGGAGATGGTCGACAGCGCCACGTTCCTGGGAGTGACGATCGCCAACAATCTGTCCTGGTCCAATCACGTCAACGCAACGCTCAAGAAAGCTCAACAACATCTCCACTTCCTCAGGAGGCTAAGGAAATTCAGTACATCCACATGGACTCCTATAAACGTATATAGGTCCACCATAGAAAGCATCCTAAATTATCTTCTGTAGTTGGGAAAATGCTTTAGTCTATCATCAATTCTAACTCCATTTTCCAGGACCTGACCCATAGCCTTGTAAGCCTTGGCACCGAAAATGCACATTTAAATATTCCTGCAATGTTATGTGAATGCCTACCTCTCCCACCCTTACAAACAGTGAGCCCAGGTTCTCTTTCACCCTCTGAGTGAAAATGCTTTTTCTCACATCAACCTTCTGCCCCTTATCATAATTCTGTATGGGTTATTAATTCCTCCTACACGGGGAAAGCTTCCTTCCTGTCCACCCTGTCTACGCCCTTCATGATTTTACACATCTCAATCATGGCTCCTCTCAATCTGCTCAGTTCTATGGAAACTGTCCAATCTGTCTTTGTAACTGAAACTTTCCAGCCTAGGCAAAATCCAGGGAAATCTCTTCTGCACCGTCTCCAGTGTTATCACATCCCCTTCCTGTAATGTGGATTGCAGAACTGCACATAATACGCTAGATGTAGTCCACCCACCGTTGTACACAATTCCAGAATTACCTGCTTGCTCTTAATCTCTTTGCCTCAACTCATAAAGGCAAGTGTCCCAAATGCCTCCTTAACTAATTTATCCCCTGTCCTGATACCTTAAGAAAACTGGAATACATGCACACCATTGTCCCGCTGATCCTTGATGATTCCCAGGTTCCTATCATTCATCATGTATTCCCTTGCCTTGCTTGTTCTGCACAAGTGCATCACCTTCCCCTCATCCGGATTGAATGCCATCTGCCACTGATCAGCCCATCTGACCAGCCCAACTATATCCTCCTGTAATCTAACGCTAGCGTTTTCACTGTTTACCACTCCAAAATTTTTTGTATCCTCCGAGAACTTACTCACCAACCCTCCTCCATTCCAGTCTCAATCATTCATATCAATCATAAACAGCAAAGGGCCCCAACACTGCCCCCTGCTGGACCCTATTGGACACAGACTTCCCAAGAGGCGCTCACAAAAACATCCCTCAATTATCACCCACTTCTCCCTGCCACTCAGTAAATTATGGATCATATTTGTCAAATTTCCTTGGATCCCCTGCTTTCTTACCTTAGCTATCAGTCTCCCACGCAGGATCTTAACAAAAGCCTTGCTGAAGTCCAAGCATTGCCTTCAAGTGCACAGCTTGTTCCCTCTGAAATATTACGCCCAGTTTGCCAGAGATGAATTCCCCTTAATAGAACCACACTGACTCTTTTTGATTAATCCCTGCCTCTCCAAATGCAGATTAATTCTGTTCCTTAGAATCACTTCGATTAGTTTCCTCATCTCTGAGGTTAGACTGACTGGCCTGTAGTTTCCTGGTTTATCCTTTGCTCCCTCCTTGAATAACAATCCGACATTGATTGCCCTCTAGACATCTGGTATCTATCCTGTGGCCAGAGGGGATCTGAAAATTATTGCCAGTCCCCCTACTATTTCTTCCCTTACCTCTCTCAATAACCTGCAATACATTCCATTCTTTTCTACAGATTTATCTATATTTAAGAGAGCAAGACTACTCACAACCTCCTGTCTCTTGATGCTAATTTCTTCGAATATTTTCAATCCTTCTTCTTGATTGGCCCATCATTGTTCTCACTTGTGAACACAGATGCAAAGTCTTCATTTAGAATCCTGCTCACACCATCTGGCTCTATGCACACAGTCCCAGCATGGTCGTCAGCAGACCCAGCTCTTTCTATCCCTACCCCTTTATACTGAATGTACTTGCAAAATGTCTTAGAATTTTCCTTTATTTTTCCTGCTAGTATCTTTTCATGACTCCTTTTTACTCTCCTAACTTCAAGTTCTCCTCCAAGCCACTCACCATCCTGACTAGGAAATATGTTATTCTTGTGTCAATGTCGTTGGGTCAAAATCCTGGAATTCCCTTCTTATTGGTATGGTGTGTGCCCCTAAGTCACATGGACTATAGCAGGTCTATGCTCCTTCAGGGCTTCTGCTGTCTTGTTCTCTAAGTATCTGCCATAATTTTCCTTTTTTCCCTCTTGATACAAGATTGTATCTCTCTCAAGATCCAGTTTCTCCAGGTTTTGCTCTTTTTATATCAATACAGTCTGGTTTGGTCGTGATAACAGCAACGTTAAACAACAGAGGGAAAATGATTGTGAGATACCACGAGTGTAATCTAACTGATTAGAGATGCTGGCCCAAGTATTTGAATGTCCTGAACCCCTCCCTGAAATGTGTTTTCTCCCTCGGCCGGCACTTCACGGATATCATTGAAAGTATAAAAGTGAAACTTGGGAGAATGGATAATAATTGTTAGTGATTTTTGAGAAGATTTGAAGCTCAGGTTGATGATAAGTATGTAAGTTAGCTCATTGAGCTGGAAGGTTTGTTTTCAGACGTTTCGTCACCATGACTAGGTAACGTTATCAGTGAGAGTTTCCCGTGTTTTAAAATGCTGTAAAGTAACTTGAATCCTTTATGGAGCCCACAGAATCCTGAGGAATGTCGATTTCCACAGATGTTCTGCTCCATGACCTCTCTGTTTGATTTACAAGTCCCTGTTACTGCTGCTGAACCTTTGGAAAAGAGAGGTGTAGTCTTTCTTCTTGTTGTAATCTGTAACTTCTGATGACATCTTTACTTTCCCGAAAAGGAATTTATTCTAATTTCATTTCAATAAACACAATTTACCACCTTTGATTGTTTAATTCATAGCACACGGCTGTCAATGGCTGGGTCAGCATTTATTGTCCATCTCTAGTTGTCCCTTGAGAAGGTGGGAGTGAGCTGCCTTACTGAACCTGCTATAGTCCGTGTGACTTAGGGGCACACACCATACCAATAAGGAGGGAATTCCAGGATTTTGACCCAATGACATTGACACAAGAGTAACATATTTCCAAGTCAGGATGGTGAGTGGCTTGGAGGGGAACTTGAAGTGGGGGAGGGGGTGGTGGTGTTCCCGTGCATCTGCTACCCTTGTCCTTCATGAGTATTGTGTGTTTGGAAGGTGCTGTCTGAGGAGCCTTAGTGCCCTGGCAGGTCAAGTGTTATTTTCCCCACAAATCTCAAAAAATCTTGTTGTTCTGAAGTGTTTTGTGCCAATCCAATCACAAGCTTGTCCTCCCACAAATACATTTTATAAATGTTTGAATCTTATTTTGTGAAAAGCATATCAACCATTCAATTGGTGCAGTGGCAGACATGAGAAATAAGTGTGACAAATTGTAATCCTAATCTGTTGCAACACTGCTGTCTCAGTTGGATTTGCTTTCACGAGGGGCTCATACATAATGGAGAATGGAAAGCCAGAAGGAATATCACTGCTCCACCTGTGCTGTGATCCCACAGGAGCTTTCTCTCAGTTAGAAAGGAAGGCTCACTCTGCGTTCGCCATCACCCCGAATCAGTTGGAGCCTCTTGTCAAAGGCCACTTACTTAGACAAATTGGGAGTGCTTTTCACAGAGTGTCCTTTTGTGAAATGGCTAGCCATTGTGCAGACAGTACTCATTTACTATATAATTCGAGCAGCTGTTGGAATCCCCAGGAGGTCTCTTCCAGTATTAAATATGTTCTGTCTGTGTTGCTGCTCTTATTGAAGTTGCTATTCAAGTATTTTCTTTACCCATTTCTGAACTGAAGTAAATGTTTTTTGTCTTTCATATCACTATTTCATTAAGAGTATTGCTTTATTGTAATCTCTGATGAAGGCACAGTTATAGCCTTTAATTAAAATATGGGAAGTATCATGCCTTCAACCAGGCTTGGAATATAATCTGATGACTACCATTTCTTAGGTGTGGTTGAGAAGGGAATATCAGGATAACCTCAGCTAGAGCAGGAAGTGAAACCATGTTGTCAGTTATTGCTTTACATTACAAACCAGCTTCCCAATCACTGAGCTAATCAACCCCTACCACTGTGCTGTTGATTTATGATTAGAATCTGTTTGATTCATTCAGGGGGTGTGGAAGTCACTGACTAAACACAGAAACAGAGGAAATCGGAGCAGGAGTAGGTCATTCAGCCCTTTGAGTCTGCTCCGCCATTCAATATGATCGTGGCTGCTCATCCAACTCAGTCTTGTTCCTGCTTTCTCCCTAATCCCTTTAGCCCTAAGAACTATCAGTCAGCATTTATTACCCACAGGGCAGTTAGGAGTCAGCCCATTGTTGTGGGTCTGGAGTCATACGTTGCCCAGGCTGTGTAAGAATGCCAGCTATCCTTTCCTAAAGGATTTTGGTGAATCAGTTGGGTTTTTACAAACATTGTCAACAATATAACACTCTGGGTATCTCACGAAATAATCTGTTGTTACGTCATTTCAGTCCCTTTGGAGAAACTATGTCCATCTTTAGCTCAGGATATCAGATCTGATCAGAGGACACCAGCTGTGGTCTAACCGAGATGTTATTAATTGCACAAAACGGACACACAAATCAGCATTTTCATTCTTTTTTGATTTAAAATTGGGGCTTGCTACAATTTACTTGCAATCCTTGTTCTTCCATCTTAATCTAGTTGTGACTGATATCAATGAACAATTTGACTTCCTTACTGCCTCTCTCGTGTTCACATTAACTTTCACTGATTCAGTGGTTAGCACTGCTGCCTCACAGCTACCAGAGACCTGGGTTCGATTCCAGCCTCAGGCAATTGTCTTTGTGGAGTTTGCACGTTCTCCCTGTGTCTGCGTGGGTTTCCTCCGGGTGTTCCAGTTTCCCCCCACAGTCATAAAAATGTGCAGGTTAGGTGGATTGGCCATATTGAAATTGACCATAGTGTTCAGGGATGTGTAGGCTAGGTAGATAAGCCACGGTAAATATGGGGTTACTGGATACAGTAGGGGACTGGGTGTGAGTAGGGTGCTGTTTGAAGGGTTGGTGTGGAGTCAATGGGCTGAATGGCCTCCTTCTGCAGTAGAGGGGCTCTGTGATTCTATGATGTGCAAGGAGAGCCAGGTACCTGCACACACCAATAAAATGAACCTTCTCACCAGTCAATAAATACGTTGTCTTTAATCTTCCTTTGGGACATGCATATGTTTACAACTGAACACATCTTTCTCTGTCTGTAATATTATTTTCCACTCTTCCAATGTGTCTGTATTCCACAGAGCTTCCTCTGTCTCTTCCCCACTTCCAGTTATAACCTTCAACTTTGTATAATTAGAAAGCATGGATAAACTGCACACATTGCACGCCTCAAATATTAACACAGTTTGTCAGAAGCTGCTTGCCCTTGCGGTGTGTCACTAAGTACAGGTCACCAAATCAACAATGTCCAGTTAATTATCAATTTTTGTTTTCAATTAATTAATAAATTCTCAGTCCAAAGCAATTGCATTAATAGTACACCTTAAGTCATACTTTCACAATACAAACATATCAAAGCTTGTTACCTTTCTTTGATGCCTGAATAGACAATCATCAAACAACCTTCATATCCATTGCACAATCTAAATTCTCAGAATATCTCAGATCTCACAATATCATTTTGCTTTCAATAATGTGTGCTCATTCTGCCTAATCATGTTGTGAGTTTTGAAGTATCCTTTTTAAGGTATCCGGTTAGTAAATCCTTTATAATAGATCCCTTCCTTTTGTGTACTACCAATGTTAATTCACTTAGCTATAATTTCCTATTTGCACTTTTCCATCTTTCTTAAAAGTAAGCCATCACTTTGGCCTTCCATTTCTTTGGAACTGTTCTGGTATGTAAGTACTTGCTCCAGCTGCCTTGTTGATTTATTATTCAGCATCTCCACTTATTTCTCTTTTGCAGCCAACTTGTTGACGATTGTGACCCACGCCCACAGCTCTAAGTCTCTCACTTGGTATTTGATGGCCATGGCAGTGGTTGATCTACTTGCTCAACCTCAATTACAGGATCCTGACTCGAATTAAAGCCTCTTTTATCCCAACTAACTTTCTGATCATTACTGCAGTCTGCTCCATCCAATCCATTCTAAATGATGCTTTCACCGATATTTCAGTCTGGCTCATAGTTGGTTTCACTTTTGATCGGTTTGTTGCCATTTGTTGCCAGGAGTTCAAGACTAAATACTGCAGTGAAAGAACAACAATTGCCATCATCGGATCGATCTGTCCCTTGTTCTGTTTAAAGAACATACCTTGGTACTATGCTCATGAATTCACAACTAGAAAGGACAATGTACCAGGAGGTTGCAATAGAAAGTGGGATTTTTATGATGTAAATGCTTGGATAGCATATACTTGGTTTCACCGCTGTTTCACACCACTGCTGCCAATATTTCTGATATTGCAGCTTAATGTACTGACAGTCCGTCCCATTTTAGCATCCAGTAAGATCCATCAGAGATTACAGAGCAGACGGAATCATCCAAATCAAAATGGTCCTGAGATGGAGAACTGGAGAGGTTCTGTCATCTATGGGTTTCCTATGTCATCTACGTTTTACTAATTCATATCACACACCATTATTTTTCACGTGGTTTCGGTACCCCATGTCCATTCTTGACCAAACCCAGTCCCATGCTCCTCCTTTGGAGGTGCTGCCCAAGCACATGTATTTATGCAGTGAGCCAGAGGGAATTTCGAGAACAGCTCATCAATGGGGTGAAGATATCCACTGAAAGCAATGTCTCATTTCATGAGAAAATCAGAGATACCGAGTGTTTCCCACCATTAGGTCTTGCTTGTATCCCATATCCCACCTGATTTATGACCTGACCCCACCAGAGTCTATCTTTTCCACAAAATGTTACAAAGTACAAGTATTGAAATGTATTAATTAAGAATGAATGTGCTGGGGATATGGTTTGTATAAGGGATCATGTTAGATTGCAATAGTGGCTCCAGTTTAATGATTATATCTCCTTGGTGCCGTCATCATTGGTAATCACTCACTGACAAGTGTGATTGACCCCCTTGGAATTTCCGTGTCACTGGTCACGGGTTCTGTGGAGCTCTGAGAGGCTGATGATCCCAATCCTAGAGCCACATCTCCCACCACACGTTTGTCAGGTGTTTCCAGGAAGGTCGAATTGGTCTCTGGTCTTGAAATCGCTGGCATTCCTTTCTCCGGTTCCTGTTCTGTCCTTCTTCTTCCTGGCAGGTGTTCTCAAGGAGTTGTGTCCCTTCAGACAGGAGTTTCCTGTAAGGCAGTGTCTCCTGAATCAGGGTCTCCCACTCCCTGTGCACTGGATCAGTGGATAGCACTGCTGCCTCGTAGCGCCAGGGACCTGGGCTGAAGTGTAACCTTGGGCAACTGGATTGAATGTTCTCCCTGTGTCTGCGTGTATTTCCTCTGAGTATTCTGGCTTCCTCCTCCAGTCCACAGATGTGCAGATGAGTTGGATTAGCCACGGTACAGATGGGTGACAGCAATAGGGTGGTGGGGTTGGCTGCTCTTTGGTGGATCAGTGATGACCTGATCAGCTGAATGGCCTCTTCTGCACTGTGGGGATTCTGTGATTAACATCAATGTCGATTTCCTTGAGGGAAGCCTTCGGGGAAACATTGAAATCTTCCATTTTACGTCCTCTCCATCATTTCTGCACAGAACTGGACACAACAGTGAGGGCTGGACTAAATTAAACAAACTGCTAGAGAAACTCAGCAGGTCTAGCAACATTTGTGGAGGGAAAACAGTTTTGAGTGATAGAAACAGGGATGATAGGAGCAGGAGTCATCTATTTAACCCTTGAGCCTGCTCCACCACCCAATATAATCAGGAGTGGTTATTGAGTTCAATGCTCTAATCCTGATCTCCTCCATATCCCCAATCCCTTTAGCCACAGAAGCCGTACCTACCTCATTCTTGAAGAAAAAAGACTCCAGGCATCTTTCTTAGGGATTTGCTTTATTTCTGTGAGGCTTTTATTGATGTACACTGAAAGTGGAAGTTATTAATGATCCAACAAAATATCCAAACATGATAATAGCAAAATGCAAACAAATGGGTGAACAGACGTAAAAAATATACAGAGGTGATCGTAAAAAGGCACAAGTCTTCACATGGATGAACTTTCAGATTGACAAAAGTACAGTTAGATAGCAAGAGAGGGAGTCAGAGAGAAATGCCAAGAGAAACCCCCCATTAATGTGATTCATACTTTGAAAACAAAAAAAGAAATCCTATGAATTAAAGATCGATGTGTTTCAAGGGTAATGTGGTGAACTCTAAACATATTACAAATATATTGATGCTCAAGATCTCTTAAAAAAACTGTTCACAGGCAAATGTATTTTTGATTCCTGTTCAAATGGTAGAAGGGGTCAAATCGTGACCCTGTGTCAGTTTCCATGGAATACAAAATTGCCCATAAATTTGTGGAATCGAAGGGACTCGTGAGAATGATGAACTGAGAAAGAAGTATTGTGCAAACAAAGGAGTACTGGTGAAATTAATCTTATGCGAAATTGACAAATCACCAGGACACATGTTCAGAACAACGAACAAAGGGAGCATGGTGATACTGGATGGTGTTGGTGGCCAATACGTAAACTTGTGGACAGTGTCTGCAATGTGAAAGGGTGCAGGTGTATACCCTACTGTTTAAGAAGGGACAGAAGGAGCAAGTAGGGAATGGCGAATTTAAGATTCAATGTAAATAGTTGGAAATTAATGATTTATTGCAAAAGCTGTTGAAAAATGGGCACTGAGAAAATAACTGGGCAAGGTTGATACAAATGTATGAATGGAAATGTATTTTTAACAGCCTGCCAGTTGTCCTTATGTGTGGATTATCTGAACAAAGTAGCAAAGGTGTAATTTCTGCCTGCAGTGCACACAGATTTTCAGAAGGTTTTCGATAAGTTCCAATACAGTAGATAACTAAATAACCTTAGAACATATGACATGTGTAAAAATTTATTGACTTCCATTAGAGTCATAGAGATATACAACATGGAAACAGATCTCTCAGTCCAAATCGTTCATGCCGATCAGATGTCCAAGATAAACCTAGTCCAATTTGCCAGCATTTGGCCCATATCCCTCCAAACACTTCCGGTTCATATACCCATCCATATGCCTTTTAAATGTTGTAATTGTACCAGCCTCCACCACTTCCTCTGGCACTTCATTCCATACACGTGCCACCACCTGTATGAAAAAGTTGCCCCTCAGGTCCTTTTTAAACCATTCCCCTCTAACCTTAAACCTATGTCCTCTAGTTTTGGAATACCCCCATCCCAGGAATAGGACCATGTCTACTTACTCTAGCGATGCCCCGCATGATTTTATAAATATCTATAAGGTCACGCCTCAGCCTCTGATGTTCCGGAGAAAGTAGCCAATGTAGCCTCTCCCTATAGCTCAAATACTCCAAACCTGGCAATATCCTTGTAAATCTTTTCTGGCCACTTTCAAGTTTCACAATATTCTTCTTGTAGCAGAGAGAGCAGAATTGAATGCAATATTCCAAAAGTAGCCTAACCAATATCCTGTACAGCTTCAACATGACTTCCAACTCCTATACTCAATGCTCTGATGAAGAAAGGAAAGCATACCAAGTGCCTTCTTCACTATCCTATCTACATGTGACTTCACTTTCAAGGAGCTATGAGCCTGCACTTCAAGGACTCTTTGTTCAGCAACACTCCACAGAACCTTACCATTAAGTACATAAGGAGGAAGTGAGTACTGCAGATGCTGGATTCCTAAAGAAGGGCTCATGCCCGAAACGTCGATTCTCCTGCTTCTTGGATGCTGCCTGACCTGCTGCACTTTTTCAGCATTAAGTATATAAGTCTTGTCTCCCAAATTTGATGTCATTATATTGCCCACATTGACTTGACCAAAGCGTTTGACAAGGTCCCTCATGATAGGTCGGTCCAGAAGATTAAGTCACATGGAATCCATGGTGAGTTGGCAAGTTGGGAAAAGCTGGTTTAGTCACAGAAGACAAATGGCAGCCGTGGACAATGCTTTTCTGACTGGAGGTCTGTGACCAGTGGTATTCTGGAAGGATCAGTGCTGGGATCTGTTTGTAAAAAGTCAGAGGATTTAGGTGAAAAAAATGTGGTGGTCTAATCAGAAAGTTTGCAATGAAAATTGGTAGAGTTGTGGATAGTAAGGAAAGTTATCAAATGATACATCAGGATGTAGGCCAGTTAGAAAGTGGGTAAAGAAATGGTAGATGGAGTTTAATCTGGACCAATGGGATGTCGTAGATTTTGGGAGGTCAAATGCAGGAGGAAAGCATACAGCAAATGGCAGGACTTTTAGAAGCCCTGCCAAAGATACAAAGATCTTTGTATCTGCTCTAACCTGAGGACTGACCTGAGCTAATGTTGTTCCTCTGTTCAAGAAGGGAAATAGGGATCATTCAGGAAATTATAGACCAGTGACCAGGAAGTTATTGCAGAGGATTCTATGGGATAGGATTTACATGCATTTGGAAAGGCATGGCTTAATTAGGACCGCTCAACATGGCTTTGTGTGGGGCAGTTCATATCTTACTAATTTGATTGATTTTTTTGAGGAGATGACAGGGTGACTGATAAGGGTAGAGCGGTATATATTGTTTACATGGACTTTGACAAAGTACCTCATGGTGGGCTCACAGAGATGATTAAGATGCGTGCTTGGATCCACTGCGTGGGGATTCAGAATTGGCTTGCCCATAGAAGGCAGAGGGTAGTAGGAGAAGGGTGTTTCTCAGGCTGGAGGCCCGTGACCAGTGGCGTTCCGCAGGGATCCGTAATGGGACCTCTGCTGTTTGCGATTTATATAAGTGACTCAGATGAAAACATAGATTTGTTAGTTTGCAGATGAAACAAAGATTGGGGGGGTTGTGAATACTGTAGGTTGTCAAAAGATACAGTGGGATATAGATTAGTTCCAGACATGGTCGGAGAAATGGCAGATGGACTTTAATCCAGGCAAGCACAAGGTGTTACACTGAGTGATCAAATGTTAAGGGAACATATAATGGCAGGACCCTTAACAGCAATGATGTACAGAGGGATCTTGGGGTCCTAGTCTATAGCTCCCTGAAAATAGTCACATTAGTAGATAGGATGATAGAGAAGGCATATACATGCTTCATTTTATTGGCTGTGGCATCAAATACAAGAGTAAGGAAATGAAATTGTAGCTCTATCAATTTGGGTTTAGCCAAACTTTGAGTATTGTGTTCAGTTCTGGTCACCACACTACAGGAAGGATGTGGAGGCTTTTGAGAGGTTGCAGAAAGGTTTTGCCAGGCTGCTGCCTGGATTAGAGAGTATGAGCTATAAAGAGAGGCTAGACAAACTTAGGGTTGCTTTCTCTGGAGCAATGGAGGCAGAGGGGAGACCTGATAGAAGTTCATAAAGTTATGAGAGGCATAGAACATGTTGACAGTCAATCTTTTCCTAGCGCTGAAACATCTAAGACTACAGGGCATATATTCAGGTAAGGGGGAAAATTTCAAAGGAGCTGTGGGGGGGCAAGACGTTTCTTTAAAGCAGAGTGGTAGGTGCCTGGAACACGCTGTCAGGGATAGTAGTGGAAGCAGATTGAATAAGGGTGTTTAAGGTACCTTTAGAAAAACACATGATTAAGCGAGGAATAGAAGGATATTGACTATGGACAGATAGAAGGGATTAATTTAACTGGCTAAATTCAATTAATCCCTTCTACATGTCCATAGTCATGATCTGCATTATATCATGGGCTGAATGGCCTGTTCTGGTACTATACTGTTGTACGTTCTATATACAGAGACATCTTGGGGTGCAAGTCCATAGCTTCCTGAAAGTGGCAGCACAAGCAGAAGTGATGCTAAAGGCGGCGCAATGCTTTGCTTGTCTTCATCGGTCGTGGAATTGATTTCAAAATGTTGGCAAGTCATGTGGCAGCTGCATAAGACTTTAGTTCGGGCACATAAAGATCACTGTGTGCAGAGATGGAGAAACCAATTTTAAAGGAGTTTTTAAAGGAGTACTTGAAACCTAGAGTTATGACTGCCCTACAGATAGTTGCTGAATAGTCAAGGGTGCCTTTTACAGAGTTAAGTGATCAAAGTAATTATAGCTATCCTCCAAGTTTGTTCCCCTTGTTCAGAAGTGCATAGATGGGGCAATCATGGTGAGGAAAAATGGATGATAGTCGAGGATTGGTTGGGGATGAGATCATCAAATCAGATGAGAAAGCATGCCTATCGTAAGGTCAGTCCAGAGCTTCCCAAAATGGGGGCCATGATCCTAAATGCGAAAAACTGAAATTCTGATGTCCCAAGTTTTGAGTAGCAGTGGCCATCATGGAGATCCACTCAAGTTGTAACAGCTGTGCTCTCACTAACAGGCCCGAGCTTCCCAGCATCTCTTACAATACCTAGAAGTCACAACAATTTTCATGTCTTGCTATGTGGTCAAAATGGTAAAAGTTTGGAAAGCACTGGGCTAGACAGTGTGTGTTTGGGAGTGTGTATCTAAGCAAACTAGTTTTAATCCATAAACAAATGCTGAAGTAAGTGGCGTTGAGCAAAGCATTGAAAAATGTGGATGATGAGAGGTCAAGGCAATTTGACCAACATTAGGTTAAAGTGTCAAATGCTAAACACTTTCAAAATAGTGCCCTTATTCCTAACAAATGTTGGATCACTTCCCTTCAAAAGACATGCAAATTATGAAAAACCCAATTTGTTACCTAAATTCATAGAAGTCTACAAATTCAAGAGTAGCTCTCCATCTGTGAAGCGTTTACAATGGCTGCTGTCAACCATATGAGCTTGGACAGCTTCAGTCGAGTAAAAGGACCGCCCTTTCTCATTGCACCACAGGCAAACGTTTCCCAGACCAACCTTTTCTCCTGCAAAAGTAAAATTGCAAACATCACAAGCAGCTACTTATATAATGCTAAATAAACCTCAGCCAAAACCTTTTAGCATCTCAAGCTGAAGTTTTGAAACCAAACAATTTAAAATACATTCTCTACAATTGAACATTTCTGAGTTGTAAATTCATTTAAGCATTGTCTTTTGGCAAGATTCGAGTGGTGCTGGGAAAGCACAGCAGATCAGGCAGCATCCGAGGAGCAGGAAAATCAATGTTTCGGGCAGGAGCCCTTCATCAGGAAAGAGCTCCTACCTGAAACGTCAATTTTCCTGCTCCTCAAAACTGCCTGACCTGCTGTGTTTTTGCAGCACCACTCGATTCTTGACTCTAATCTCCAGCATCAGCAATAATCACTTTCACCTATTGTCTTTTGACGGTCAGTTTGCTATGCGTTAAAACGAGTCATAGTTCTCTGAGTATGTTGAGCAACTGATGATCGACTTAAATTTCTGAGTCTTCACTCATCTCAGTGACATGAATGTGAAACCATCAGATTAAGGAAAGTCCCATTGCTCACTCAAGTTCCGTTGACACCAGATTAATTTTCACCAAATTCTCAGTTTATATGTAAAATATTAATACTGCACTTGTAGAAAATGCCAACGTTTAGTCCATGAGTTTGTTGAGTGTTCTTTTATGTTCGCTCTGCTTGGCAGTTCTCCATAGCAACACAAATGGAAAGGGATGTTAGTTACACTGTTAGAGGTAAAAAGATCAAAAGACCCCTGTTCCACTAGGCCGGGATCACTGTATATGAAGATTCAATGCAGCATGACAATCACCCTTTCAGTTGACATGACCGGTTTTAATTGTCACACTTGGATCAGACAATTTTCCGAAGAGACCTGATTTAATCTTGCTCTTTATGTCTTATTAAAAATTAGGTAGATTAATTTGCCATTAAGAACATTGTTAAAATGTGCATTTCATTCTTACTTACCCATGTACTTCATCAAACCCTTTAGCTCCACTAAATATTCAATGTCAGGAATAAAAAAAACGTGCAACTTTGTCATATGATCAATATTTTTAAATAGAGATCGAGAGTGATGTGAACAAAATAAGCAGTTTGTTACTTGAATACTGCCAGATGGAGAGACTTCAGCTCGGCTCTCGTTTTTAAAATGTTCCTCCTCATCACAGATAGAATCCACATCCTCCCATTCACCTAGCAGAAAAAGTGCAAAGTCGAAACCAAAGGCATGTTGAAACCAAAAGCACTTTTAAATTTGTAATATATATAACAGTGTTCTATTTGATATAAATCTCAGTACAAATGTGTAAGTGTGAATATATTCAGAGCTGGCAACATTTTCCCAGTCAACAAATGCAGCTCAATTTAACAAAGTCCTTGATATGACCAGGAGTACAGTGCAAATCTCCTGCAACCTCTTCTGTCAGTCAGAAGAAATAGAAGCTTGAACACACGCACCAGCAGGTTCAGGAACAGCTTCTTCCTGGATGTTATTAGACTGATGAATGAAGTCTCTAACTTCAAATAATGCTAGCCTTGCTAACGTCGCTCTTGCCTAGTGCTCACCCTGTGCAATGCAACCGGCAAACCTCAGTCTAAACCTTTCTGATCTGTACATCCTGTACTGCTCATAAACAAAGCTTTTCACTGTACTTCAGCACACATGACAATAAATCAATGAAATTAAAATTAACATACCCAGAAGTGAATTGATTTATTACTGAGAACACCTTTGTTACAGGAAATACAAGTCGCAACTCTTATAAAAGAAATTCTAAATAATTGAGGCTGCAGAAGTATCAGATGTTCACAAATATTACCTTTTGTCAGTAAGGCATTACTACAACATTACCAAAATGTGTTTAATGCACAAACTGGGCGGCACGGTGGCACAGTGGTTAGCACTGCTGCCTCACAGCGCCAGAGACCTGGGTTCAATTCCCGGCTCAGGCGACTGACTAAGTGGAGTTTGCACGTTCTCCCCGTGTTTGCGTGGGTTTGCTCCGGTTTCCTCCCACAGTCCAAAGATGTGCAGGTTAGGTGAATTGACCATGCTAAATTGCCCCTAGTGTTAGGTAAGGGGTATGGGTGGGTTGCGTTTCGGCAGGGCGGTGTGGACTTGTTGGGCCTGAAGGGCCTGTTTCCACACTGTAAGTAATCTAATCTAATTATGGTCTGAGGTAGTCTGAGCGTACAGTCATCACATGCTGCTTGTTAGGATGCACTCTCCACTCTATTGAAATAAGCACTGGTGATTTGCCAAATGAGTTACCTTGTGCTTTGGAGTTAGAATATGTCTTAAAAAGTGAAAGGAGGAAACTTTAGTGCAGGGGACATATTCTCTAGACACTTGTTAAAACTGAACCAGAAACAAGATGCTGATTTGCCATTATTTACCATCATCTTCATCCTCCATCGTCACTTCCTCCTCAAATGACTCGAGCTGGTCCAATTTTGCAGCTTGCTGTTCGAACCAGAGTAACCGAGGTGGTTTGTCAGGCTTCTTGTTTTGTTCGCTGCTAACTGTGACTTGTGACAAAGCGTCTTCAGTTACTGGGACAACAGTCCTTTTCCTCGTGGAGGGAGCCAGCTGAGCTTTTACCGCCTGCTGAATGGCTATATTCACGGTATCTTTGTCCATTCCATCCTCGCTTATCCCCATCTCCAAATTTTTCACATTCAGCCTTTCCAGCTGTTTATTTGCAATGCTCGCGAACTTCTTTTCTGCATCCTGGTGTTTCTTGGATTTTAAATGATTTTCATAGGCATTGAAGGTGGCGAATCTTTTACCACAAGATGTGCAGTCTGTGGCAGTCCCCTTTTTCTTCTCTTCTACAGCTGATCTCAGGGCCAATACACGTTCTTGGAAGTTTTCAGCTGTCACCGGAGGCATTTCTGCGACTTTACGCTTCAGGTTATATCTGTGCCAATCTGTTTTGTAGTGTGACCTCTGAATCTCAGCATCACCAAAAGCCACATGACACGTGATGCAGGTGTAGGAAGACATTGCTTAAAACAAAAATAAAATATAGAACACAGAAAAATAAATCAGGTCCACAAAGAACAAACATTATTGTCATTGTCCATTAAAAATCAAATCCGGAGTCCAAGCGCCATATCTTTGCTGTTAGCAAGATCTGCTTCACTCGACAATTAAGGAGAGCCAAGGGGCAGAGTTGAGTATGGTGGCCATTACAAAGGAGAAAGTACTTGAAAAGCTAAAAGGTCTAAAAATTAATACATTTTCTGGCCCGGGTGTGCTACATCCTAGAGTTCTGAGGGAGGTAGCTGAGGAAATAGTGGAGGTGTTGGTTGTGATCTTTCAAACATCACTGGAGTCAGTGAAAGTCCCAGATGATTGGAAAATTGCTGTTGTAACCCCTTTGTTCAAGAAAGGATCAAGACAAAAGATGGAAAATTATAGGCTGATTAGCCTAACCTTGGTTGCAGGTAAAATTCTAGAATCCATCATTAAGGATGAGATTTCTAAATTCTTGGAAGTGCAGGGTCGGATTGGAACAAGTAAGCATGGATTTAGTCAGGGGAGGTCATGCCTGACAAACCTGTTAGAATTCTTTGAAGAGGTAACAAGTAGGTTAGACCAGGGAAAGCGAGTGGATGTTATCTATCTAGACTTCCAAACAGCCTTTGATAAGGTGCCTCACGGAGGCTGCTGAGTAAGGTGAGGGCCCATGGTGTTCGAGGTGAGCTATGTGAATGGATTGGGGGTTGGCTGTCTGACAGAAGGCAGAGAGTTCGGATAAAAGGTTCTTTTTCAGAATGGCAACCGGTGACAGGTGGGGTTCCGCAGAGTTCAGTGTTGGGGCCGCAGCTGTTCACTTTATATATAAATGATCTGGATGAAGGGACTGGGGGCATTCTGGTGAAGTTCACCGATGATACGAAGTTAGGTGGACAGGCAGGTAGTACTGAGGAGGTGGGGAGGCTGCAGAAAGATTTAGACAGTTTAGGAGAGTGGTCTAGAACATGGCTGATGAAATTCAATGTGAGCAAATGTGAGGTCTTGCACTTTGGAAAAAAAAATACACGCATGGACTATTTTATGAACAGTGAGAAAATTCATGAAGCCAAAGTACAAATGGATCTGGGTGTGCGAGTACAGGATTCCCTAAAGGTTGACTTGCAGGTTGAGTCATGGTCATTTATCTCAAGAGGGTTGGAATGTAAAAGCAGTGATGTGCTACTGAGACTTTATAAAGCTCTGGTTAGGCCACATTTAGAATACTGTATCCAGTTTTGGGCCCCACACCTCAGGAAGGACATACTGGCATTGGAGCGTGTCCAGCAGAGATTCACACGGATGATCCCTGGAATGGTAGGCCGAACATATGATGAACAATTGAGGATCCTGGATTGTATTCGTTAGAGTTTAGAAGTTTGAGGGAAGATTTAATAGAAACTGACAAGATATTGCATGGCTTAGAAAGGGTGGACGTTGGGAACATGTTTCCGTCAGACTGTGGCACTGGTACTCATGGGCACAGGCTTAGAATTAGAGGGGGTCAATTTAGAATGGAAATGAGGAGACATTTCTACAGCCAGAGTGGTGGGCCTGTGCAATTCATTGTCACAGAGTGCAGTGGAGCCGGGACGTTAAATGGCTTCAAGGCAGGGATTGATAAATTCGTAATCTCACAAGGAATTAAGGGATATGGGGAGAGTGAGGGTAAGTGGTTTTGAAATGCCCATCAGCCATGATTGAATGATGGAGTCGACTTGATGGACCGAATGGCCTTACTTCCATTCCTATTTCTTATGGTCTTATGGTGTTAACATAAATGGCTATATTTATAGCTGGCTAGATCTCACACACTTGAATTCCCTCCTGAATCTAGGTGAAAGTGAAGACTGCAGATGCTAGAGATCAGAGTCAAGATTAGAGTGGTGCTGGAAAAGCAAAGCAGGTCAGGCAGCATCTGAGGCACAGGAAAATTGATGTTTCGGACAAAAGCCCTTAATCAGGAATGAGGCTGGGAGCCTCCGGGGTGGAGAGATAAATGGTTGTGGGGAGAGGGTTGGGGCTGGGGAGAAGGTAGCTAAGAGTGCAATAGGTGAGTGGAGGTGGGGATGAAGGTGATAGGTTGGAGAGGAGTTCTAATCCAGGATTCCTTCAAGGCAACCTCTCAGGTTAAGTCAGTAGTTAGGAAAGCAAATGCAATTATGGCATCCATATTGAGAGGAGGGATTTCTTCTGAGGTTCTATTAGGCTCTGGTCTGGCCATATTTGGAGTATTGTGTGCAGTTTTGTGCCCCACATCTCAGGAAGGATGTATTGTCCCTGGAGGGTGTTCAGCGGGGATTCATGAGAATTCCAGGAACGAACAGTTCAACATGTGAGGAAGTTTTGAAGTCTCAGGGTCTATATTCAATGGGTTTAGAATGATGACAGGAGATCTAACTGAAACTTCCAGAATACTGAATGGTTTGGACAGACTAGATGTTGGGAATATGTTTCTACTGGTTGGAGAGACAGGACAGTAGGGCATAGCTTTGGAGTATAGGGAAGAGCTTTTTGAACGGAGGTAAGGAGAAACTTCTTCAGCCAGAGAGTGGGGAATCGATGGGATTCACTGGTACACAAGGCTGTGGAGACCACGTTATTGAGTATATTTAACGCTAAGATAGATAAGTTTTTGAGTATAAAGGGGATCAAGGGTTCCAGAGAGAAATGAGAGACTGAGGTTGAGAAACGTCTTAAACATGATTGTGTGGTAGAGCAGACTCAATGGGCTGAATGATGTAATTTCTGCTCCTATGTCTCATGGTCTTATGAATTCATGAATAAAGGGAGGATTGGTGTTGGTCAGCTAATCACACTGAACAGTAACTACATAAAGAAAAGAGTAGTTCCTGATTGGATTTTAGCTGGAAGCAGAGGATTTTGGGAAACTTTCAGTGGCTTAGTTTTACTTTCTCTAGTTTTCTATCCAGTCATCAAATTGTCGAATATTCTGATAAAAGAACAGCAAGAAATAAGTTATTCCCACACATCTGCGGAAACTGTTTGCATTAATTGATGACTTCAAATTTCAAGCAAGATAAACAGTTCTAAAAGGAAATGAACAATCCATTGCCCAAGGATTTCATGAAAGTCAGGCACTTATCAGCAGAATCATAATTTTCCAGTTCAATAAACAGTTGTTTTATTTTCTTTTTATTTTATCCCTCAACTGTGTCTGTCTGCCTGGGCGCATGAATGTGAGTCATTTCTCATTTTTGTTTTGTTAAAGTTACTTTATTTAACAAAAATTAACAATGAGTCAAACTTGGCAAAGATCTGTTAATCTTAATGTCTGGTTCGGGCAATATTTCAGTATATTGCAATTTCAGTGATAGTGAGGCTGATTTGGTTCAGTTCGGAGAACGTGTGGACTGCAGATGCTGGAGATCAGATTCGAGAGTGTGGTGCTGGAAAAGCACAGTGGGCCAGGCAGTATCCGAGGAGCAGGAGATTCAAAGTTTCAGAAAAAAGCCCTTCAGCTGCCTATCCATATATCCACCCCAACCCAACACCGGCCATTCCACATCATATCCCTGTATCATAACAGGTCCTAATAACAACCAAACGGGAGCTATGGTAAGAGAGGTTCCTTACACCACAATAGCAATAATGGCGCTAATGTTGTAAATATTGTTTCACCAACCAGATGATGGACGGATGGGGATAATAAAAATATCTCTGCTAGGTTGGGGGAATGGCAGGATATAACAATACAAAGAACTGCACCACATTTTTCATGTTTAATGAGAAACAAAGACCATAAACCCTTGAGATGACTGGGGTAAATGAGTCCGTATCTGTGACAAATCATATTGGCTTGGACCTTCCAAAAGGAAGGCTGCTGTTGCATTTGTTCATTCGGACCTTGTAGATGTCCTTTTGCAGTAGACTGCGATGGAACTGCCAAACAAATTGAAGCTTCCACGACAACCCAAAACGCTCTGAAAACTTCCTCAATTTGGAGTTGGAAATGGGGAATTCTGACTCACCCATCTGAACAACTTGCTCCGGTTAGAGGCACAGCTTCTGCCGACACCACCCAGAAGGTCACTTCTGCCCCCGTGTTTGCCACCGAATGTGCCACCTCTGCCCCCGCTGACGTCACTCACCCCTAGCCCCGCCGACCATGCTCCCCCCATGTCACCCGTTTCCGAAAGCATTGTGGGCCGAAGGGCCTGTTCCCATCCTGGTCTATGTCGGATGATCTAACCCATCAGGTCTGCTCCACCATTCAATAAGAACATGGCTCAGTGATGAAAGAAAGTTGCCAACAATGTAGGGATAAACACATACCAAATAATAGGACATTGCAAAGCAATGGGAATTTTCCCTTTTTTTCTCTTTTTTTCTTTCCTCCCACGCTACCGCCAAACAGCTTATTTTTCCCCGGCACCCATGTCGTTTGTGTGTGTGCAGGTGTAGGACACAATGGAGAGCAACGAGCGCAGAAACCTTTATTCATTTTCTATCAGCAAGAAGAAAAGAAAGAAACCCGAATGGCCAGTCACAAGCAGTGCCTTTCTCAACAAAGGACAATGCTATGCGATCAAAACAAATTGAGAGGGAGGGCAGGGATTAAATCAAAATAGAATTGGAGGGGGAAATAAAGCACTCCAAACCCTGCAGTGCCTACCTCTCTCTGAAAACCCAAAGGATATTCATAGACATTGCGTGCTCCCTCTCCAGGGACACCAGAACCCAGATGTAATCGTGGAAGTGGGGCAGACGATTGACCATAATGACACCTCCATAGCCCCTGTTTATGGCCTACCTGACCAGGCCAGGAACACCAGCAGTGGCTCTTTATTGAGCAAGGATCTCAACAAGGGCTCATTCCCCCATGGAGAGCTCATTTGAGCCTTATGCCGACAAGTGGGCTGTGTAGAAGGGTTGGTGTTGCTGGGGAAGTATGTGACAAACTCAGAGCTATGGAGAGCTAATACCTGTCCCTGGCAATAATAATGAACATAAACAGTGACCACCCAGCCCAGGGATGTAACATCAATTAGTATTTCAGATTGAACGATTTCCAAAATATAAATAATGATCAGAGCATGACACAAAAGCACAAGATATTGTTATGAAACGTGAATTCTCAGCATCGACATAGTTTGACCATCCATGAAAGGGAATAATTCACTCCATTTCTCAACTCCTCTCTAAACCTCCTCTGGGTTACAGTGTAAATAAAAGTATTTGTGCAGCAGCTCAAAAGCTGGAGCATGATGCCAATTTCTCGAACGAACGCTGGTACAGAAACAGAATATTCCAAGTAATCTAGTCGTCTCAATATAGAACAAACCATGAACACCACCCACAGCAGAACAAAGTTCCCCGATATCACAAACAGCAGAACCATGGATTTCCTTCGACTGCCCATCTCTGGGTCACTTGGACTCTCACTGTTGCTCCGATACTGAAGTCTCTTGCGTGCTCTGCTGGCCATTAATATGTGCCTGACCGTCATTGCATTGAGGAGAAGAATCAGAATAAATGGAACGAATGGTGTTAGTATGTAATGGATTAATTCAACGATGGCCCAGACCAGTGAATGGGATACTCTGAGAGCCACACGGCAAAACCAAGAACTGTTTGAAAGCCAATATTCACGTGTGTACAGAAAATACCAGAAAATGTTTTTCACAAAGCACAACCCTGTCACTGTTCCTATGACCACAGTTGCTGTCTTTTCAGTGCAATATTTAGATTTCAGCTTCTGGCAAGAGATGGCCACAAATCGATCAAAGGTGAAAGTTACAGTGAACCAGACAGAACTGTCTGTGGCTGCATAAAGCAGAACGGCATGGATATTGCACAAGGGAATTATTCGGAAAATGCTGAATCCTTCCCAATAAACGATAGGTATCTGACGCAATATCAGATCAATGATAATGACCAATAGATCTGCGGTTGCCATGGCCACCAGGTAATGGGTTACACATTTAGACAGACCACAATTTCCCCGAGTAAGGATCAAGATGGTTACTACATTAACTGCAAAGAAGAGAGAAGTGCAGAAATTATTCCGCAGGCATAGACAAACGGCAGATGTTTAAAAGTTTCCAGTCTAATACCAGTGTAAGCTACATAATAGGGACATTTTTATTCTATCATAGAATATAACACTCTCAGGGCAGCATGGTGGCTCAGTGGTCAGCACTGCTGCCTTACAGCGCCAGGGACCCGGTTTTGATTCCAGCCTTGGGCAACTGTCTGTGTGGAGTTTGCACATTCTCCCCGTGTCTGCATGGGTTTGCTTTGGGTGGTGTTGCTTCCTCCCACAGTGCAAGGGTTTGCAGGTTAGGGTGGATTGACCTTGGGAAATGCTGGGTAAAAGCGATATGGTAAGGTGTGTCTGGGCGGCATGCTCTTGAGAGGGTTGGCATGTACTCAATGGGCCAAATGGCCTGCTTTCAAACTGTCGGGGTTTCATTCTATTCGATGCAGTGGTAAGGGCAGTATTTTGTACAACACCCTGAACTGTACTGAGGAATGTGGTGGTGAGAAACCTACTGTGAACTGCAGCAGTCATTCTTCATTAAGAGTTCTGGTTCCAGACAGTAAAAGTACAATTATACAGCTCCAAGTAAGGATATGGAGAGCAACTTGCAAATGGCAGTGCTTTCCATGTTTTGACTGCCCTTTACTCATCTGTTCCTGAAAGACACAGGTCTCGAAGGAGTATTGATGAGTTTCCACACTGCAGGTTCCACACTGGTACTCTCTATTGCCCCTGTGCCTCAGTGGTGAAAGATATGTGTATTTAAGTTGATAGATGGGGACCAATCACATTCACTTTCTACTGAATTGAGTTAAACCACTTTAGTGTTGTTGGAGGCATACTCATCTCAGCAGGTACTGATTTGTGCCTTGTGGGCAGGCTTCAGGGAGTCAGGAGGTGAGCTATTCACCACAGAATTCCCACTCCATAATCTGGTCCTGAACTAGTTTATATCATTAACATCAACTTTTGTTTTCACGTGTAACTCCCATGATGTTGACAGCAGAGGATTGGGTGAAGATAATGTTGTTAAATGTCAAGGGGAGATGTTCATATCCCTTCCTGTTGGAGACAGGCACTGCCTGGACCTTGCATGTAGCATGAATGTTACTCCTGCTGAACATGGAAAACTATGGGTCCACTGGCTAATTGTTCCTCTCATGTTTGACATTGCTAATTTTATTCATGAATGGCACCATGTTACTTTGGAAAGAAATTTATAGAAACATGAGTATAGCTGTGTGTCCTTCAGCCCTCTGAGCCTGCTCTGCCTTCAATATGATCCTGAATGTTCATTTACCTCAGTCCCCTATTCTCGCTTTTGACCTGTGCCCTTTGACTTAATTCAACGTGTTTCCATCAGATGATCTTAGCTCCTTCCAAGGGTACGTGTGTGTCAGACTGACTCCTGAAATATTGGGCTGGATATTAAACAGCACTGCCTCGTGTGGCATTGGTGTGAGGATGTGTTTGGGATGAGGATGAACGTCATATAATTTGAGGGGTGAGGTCACCATCTTCACCTGCGTTTCTTCCCCCACCCCCAAACCCCCCAAGTTCAAACTTGACACTGTGTAACTCCGCAGGTAAGTGTCACTGAGGTTGTTCAAAGCTCAACTGACCCCAATATTAACCTGTTCAGTTCCTCTTTGTATTGATGTGGGGAGAATGGGAATGGGCAATTGTCTATTTATAACATTGACACTGGAATGACTATTTTCTCCCTTTTCCCATTGGGGAGCATCCCCATGTGGACAGTAACTACTGACCCACATGGACCTTGAGCCTTAGCCCTTCTCCACCCTTATATCCCTCCCCAAGGCAGGAAGTTCTCCCTGTCCAAATCATCGGACTTTCCTTTGTCTGTTCTCCATTGAAAGGGTGGGGGAAGGGAGTGAAGTCCCACTGAGCCCAGTTCCAGCTCTTTCTGACTACAAAGGGGATACACCCTATATCTGTCTGCTTATGTTTGACTTTTCTTGTGGGAAAGAGTAAGTGGGGTCACAGTTAGAGGTGTGGAGCAAGCTTTTCACCCCTTCTCACTCCCCCACCGATAGATAGATAGATAGATTGATAGACAGACAGACAGACAGATAGATAGATAGATAGATAGATAGATAGATAGATAGATAGATAGATGGATAGTTAGATCGATAGATAGATCGATAGATAGATCTATAGATAGATAGATCGATAGATAGATAGATAGATAGATAGATAGATAGATAGATAGATAGATAGATAGATAGATAGATAGATAGATAGATAGATAGATAGATAGATAGATAGATAGATAGATAGAAAGATAGAAAGAAAGAAAGAAAGTGATATAGTAAGGGAGATAGATTGAAATGTTTTCCTAGTGTGATCACTGGTGTGTGAAAGGAGCAGAATGATCGAAATACTTACGTACACAACCGAAACTGTCACATCTGTCAATCCCAAATGAAGCCCCAGCACTGGGTAAAAACATACCTGGCACACCGACTGCAGCCAAGATGGGAAAGTAAATCTTTTGTATCTCATAAAGCGCCCACAGAATCCGGAGCTTGATCAGAAAACTAAGCGGCATTGCTTTGGAGAAGAGGAGATGATGTAATGTTTAATCCTGGTGAACAGAGACATTCTCTTTGAGACATGGAGAAGATTTGCCGTTGTTATAGGAGTGATAACTCAACCGGTCAGAAAATCAGGTCCCTCGGTGCTTGTGTTTACCTGCAGTCAGTGAACAAACAAGTGAAGTCAACAGCTTTCAATCCAAGAGTGCAAGCTGGAACAGTGGAATTACTGATAAGTCAAAAGAAATCTGGAATAATGAGTCTAATAATCACAAAATCATTGCCAATTGTCAGAAAATCTCACCAGCTTCACTGATGACCGAAAGAGAAAGAAATTTGCCATCCCTACCTGCATCCTTAATTGCTCCTGTATCACACTCCAGATTGGAATCAGAGTTTGGCAACATGACATGGCACATGGGATTAGGACGACTGTCTATGTAGATGTTCAGAGCCAGCAATCTAACAGGGAATCAGAACAGAGCAGAGAGAACTTGGTGTTGAATTTGTGCAGTTCATCCAAATTTGATGTGTGTGTGTGTTTCTGTGTGTGTGCGTAGGGTCTGTGCATGTGTCTGAGTGTATGTGTATGTCTGAGTGCGTGTGTCTGTCTGTGTCTGTGTGCATTTGTAAGATGGGGAGAATAAGGAATGAGTTTAAATCAGCATCTCTCATCAGATTATAACTCCCGTTAAAGTTTTTGATTGTGATAGCGGCGAGGGAGCTTTATTCTATATCAAACTCAATGCTTTACCTGACCAGGGAGGGAATGATGGGGACAGTGTGGAGGGAGCTTTATTCTGTGCCTAACCCTATGCTGTCCCTTCCCTGGAAATGTTTGATGGGAATACAGTGTCTGACAATGATGCACTCTTCTCAGTACTGACCTTTTAATCGTGTGACATTCTCTCAGTTTTGACCCTATTACAATGTAACATTGCCTCAGTGTTGACCGTCTGACAATGATAGCTCTTCTCAGTACTGACCCCCTGACAATGGGCCAGTCCTTCAGTTCTGAGACTCTCACCGTTCTACAATATCTCAGTACTCACCCGGAAATCATGTGGCACTCCCTCAGTTCTAACCTTTTATCATAAGACACTGTGTCAGTATTAAGCCGCTCATAAGAATGCATTCCCATAATTCTGACTGTCACTGATTCAATGCCTATTTGTCAGACTGTCAGTTCTGTGGGAAGGCA
The DNA here is from genome assembly GCF_037043375.1 of Chiloscyllium plagiosum. Lineage (NCBI taxonomy): Eukaryota > Metazoa > Chordata > Chondrichthyes > Orectolobiformes > Hemiscylliidae > Chiloscyllium > Chiloscyllium plagiosum. The sequence continues at coordinate 14,178,235 of NW_028270182.1, forward strand.
GCGTTCAGAGATGGTAAATGCTGAGGTAGTGGCTCATTCAAAGAGGGTCAGAATTGAAAGGGTGCTAAATAATTGTAAGATCACTGCTGAGCTATATCAGAGGGTCAGTACTGACGGAGTGGTTTATTATCAGAGGGTCAGAACTGTGGGAGTACATTATTGTCAGAGGGTGAATACTGAGGCAGTGCATCATTATGCAGCTGTCAGAATTCAGAGTTCTACTTGATTACAATGTCAGTGGTAAGGGAGGGATATCTTGTTATTGGGTCAGGTCATTGGGATTGCCTCACTGTCAGATGGTCAATACTGTGGCAGTACAGCACCCCCTCAGTACTCAGTTTCTGAAAATGCAGCATCCTCTCAGTGCTGACACCAGGCAGTGTGCCACTGTCAGAGAAACAGAACTGTCAGAGTGTATTATTTTCGGAGGGAAAGTGCTTCATTGTTTAAGGGTCAGCTCTGAGGCAGTACCATGTTGTCAGAGGTTCCATACTGAGGGAGCGACTCATTAGTTTAAGGGTCAGTTCTGAGGCAGTGCCTCTTTATCAGTGTTAATTCTGAGGGAGCACATGAGTCAGAGATGTTCAATACTGAGGCAGTGTCTCATTCTCAGAGGGTCCGAATTGAGAGGATGCTAAATAATTATAAGGTCAGCCTCATTGTCTGATGGTCAATACTGTGACAGTGCCTCTGTAATAATGTCATGATTGAGGCAGTGCCACACACTGGAGAGTCAGTATTAAGGTGCAGCATTGCAGTTGTATCAGAGGGTCATAACTGAAGGAGTTTCTCATTGTCAGAGGGTGAGCATTGAGGCATTGAAGCACTGTCAGAGCACCATTACGCTGGCGTTGCAGCAGTGGGAGGCAATCCCAACGAGCTGACCCAATAACAAGATAGCCTTCCCTCAGCACTGACCCTGTAATCAAGTAGCACTCTGAATTCTGACAGCTGCATAATGATGCACTGCCTCAGTATTCACCCTCTGACAATAATGCACTCTCACAGTTTGGACCCTTTGATAATGAGGCACTCCATCAGTACTGACCCTCTGATATAGCTGCAATACGTTCGTACTGAACTTACATTTGTTTATCACCCTCTCCAATGTGACTCTCGGAGAATAAGGCACCGACCCTCTGATATAGCTACAATACCTCAGTACTGACCTTACAATTATTTAGCACCCTTTCAATTCTGACCCTCTTAGAATGAGACACTGCCTCAGTATTGACCATCTCTGACTCACGCACTCCCTCAGACCTGACACTCTGACAAAGAGGCATGGCCTCAGAACTGATCCTGTGACAATCAGGCACTGCCTCAGAACTGACGCTGTGACAACGTGGCACTGCCTCAGAACTGACCTTCTGGCAACGTGGCACTGCCTCAGAACTGATCCTTCAACAATGCTGCAGTTCTGTAGTACTTACCCTCTGAAAATAATGCATTCCTACAGTTCTGTTCCTCTGACAGTGGCTAGTCGCAGCATTGAGAGGATGCTGCATTTCAGAGACTGAGTACTGAGGGAGTGCTGCACTGTCAGAGAGTCAGCACTGTGAGAGTGCTGTACTTTTTGAGAGTCAGTAGTGAGGGTGCCGCACTGTCAGAGGGTCAATACTGAGGCAATGCCTCATTGCATGGTGATCAGAACTGAGGGTGGGTTGACATTTAGAGGGTCAGTACTGATCGTGGAGCACAGTGAGAGAGCCACTACTGTGGGAGCCCTCACGATCAGACGTTCAATACTGAGGGAGTGCCTCATTTTCAGAGAATCTGTTGTGAGACAGTACCTTACTGTAATGGGGTCAGAAGTGAAAGAAAGCTACACAATTAAAGAATCAGTACTGAGCTATTGCAGCATTGTCAGAGGATCAATTCTGACCCTGTAGCTGATACCTAGAGGCTCAGTGTTGGGGCAGTGCCCTATTATCAGAGAGTCAGTCCTGACAGAAGATCTCATTATTAGAGGGTCAGTCATTATGGAGTGCCTCATTGAAGGGATGTAAAGTTGAAATTGAAATGAGGAATTAAGAGGGCTAAAAGGGATCCTTAGTGAGCACGGTTAATGAAAACCCCAAAGCCTCTTATCCATATATAAGGAGCAAGAGGGTAACCAGGGAAAGCGTTGGCCCACTCAAGGACAAAGGAGCAAAGATATGTGTGGAATCAGGGAAAATGGGTGAGATTCTTAATGTGGACTTTGCATCGGTATTCACCGAAGAGAGGGACACGGTGAATGTTGAGGTTAGGGATAGATCTTTAATTATTCTCGTCAAGTTGGCATAAGGAGTAAGAAAGTGTTGGGTATTCGAAAAGGCATTAAGGTCGATAGGTCCCCGTGTCCGGATGGGATCTGTCCAAGGTTACTGAGGGAAGTGAGAGAGGAGATAATTGGAGCTTTAACAGATATCTCTGCAGCATCCTTGAACAAGGGGGAGGTCCCAGAGGACTTGAGAGTTGCTAATGATGTCCCCTTGTTTAAGAAGGGTAGCAGGGATAATCCAGGTAATTACAAACCTGTGAGACTGACGTCAGTTGTAGGGAAGCTACTGGAGAAGATACTAAGGGATAGGATATATATCCGTTTGGAAGAAAATGAGCTTATCAATGATAGGCAGCATGGTTTTGTGCAGGGAAGGTCATGTCTACACCGTGGGTGGCACGGTGGCACAGTGGTTAGCAAAGAGAATCCAAAGAGATTCCATAAATGCATTAAGTTCAAAGAGGTAGCTAAGGAGAGAATAGAACCACTTAAGGATCAGCAAAGCAGCCTACGTGTGGAACTGTAGGAGATGAAGGAGATACTAAACACGTATTTTGCCTCAGTGTTTACAGTGGAAAAGGACCCTTACAATGAGGCACTCTGACCCCTTACGATTAGGCACTGTCTCAGAATGGACCCTGTGACAATGAGGCACTGCCTCAGTACTGACCATCTGATACAAGGCCCTCCCACAGAACTGACCCTCTGACAGTGCAGCACTACTTTAGGACTGACCTTTTGAATGGTTGGCACTCCCTCAATTCTGATGCCCTCATTGTAAGGCAGTGTTTCAAATTTGACCCTTCAGCAATAACACATTCCCAAATATCTGGCCCTCTGACAGAGCTATAATACCTCCATCCTCACCTTCTAATCATGTAGCTCTCCTTCAATCCTGATGGCATGACATTGAGGTACAACCTCAGAATGAATTCTCTGACAAAGTGACACGCACTTCAGAATGAATCTCTGACAATAAGGCACTCCCCAAATCTTGACCCTCTGATAATGAGCCCTCCATCAGAATGGACCTTCTGACAATGAGGCAGTCCCTCAGTACCGACTCTCTGATAGAGCTACAATACCCTAGTACTGACCACCTAATTGTGAGGCACACCTCAAAGAGAACAAAGAACAAAGAACCTCATTGGACAGGAACAAGCCCTTCGGCCTTCCAAGCCTGGGTCAATCCAGATCCTCTATCTGAACCTGTCATCTATTTTCTAAGGGTCTGTATCCCTTTGCTCCCTGCCCATTCATGTATCTGTCTAGAAACATCTTAAATGATGCTATCATTCCTTCCCCTACAACCTCTGCTGGCAATGCATTCCAGGCACCCACCACCCTCTGTGTGAAGAACTTTCCACTTATATCTCCCCTAAACCTTTCCCCTTTCAGTTTGAACGTGTGACCCCTAGTAATTAAGTCCCCCACTCTGGGAAAAAGCTTCTTGCTATCCACCCTGTCTACACCGTGGGTGGCACCGTGTCTTCACCATCCAATTTACCCATGCTGACACCTCATGGACCTTGGAGCGGGTACACCAAGCTCCTTTTGTTCCTCAGTACTCCCCTCGGATCTAACATTCATTTGGCCCCTCCAGCCTGTTTGACCATTCAAGAAGAACATGGCGATCTGAAATTCCTCATGTCCACGTTCCAGCCATTTCCCTGTAACTCTTGATTCCCTGACAGATCAAGCATCTATCTCTGATGAAGATAAACTCAAAATGTCAGCCTGCCCTCTCTCCATGGATTCTGCCTGACCCGCTGTGATTTCCTGCATTTTTGTTTTCAGTCCAGCATCTGCAGTAATTAGTTCCGATAAGGATCTATCTCTCTCAGTCTTAAATATCCGGACTCTGCTCCCACAGCTCTCACTATGGCTGTGCCATCCTATTCATTCCGTGTAAAACTAACTTTAGTTTCTCAATTTTTACCTCAGCTTGGCATGTACTACCAACATTTGCAATTTTAGACCACAATCAGCACTTGCCTTATTACAATTCTTCAATTTGTATAACGATCAACATTATATGTCAGCAGCCAATCCGTTATTGTTATATTTTCTTTGACACTCTTAACTAAGTCATTAACTGTTAACTTAACAGTTCAATTTTAGTTTTATTTGTTTTATAATATTCCTTATTCTAAGTTCAATTGTCAAATTTATTTTGTACATGGGATGCAGGGATCTCTGACGAAAACAGCACTCATGGCCCATCCCTCACATCCCCAGTGAAGACGGTGGTGTGCTGATCAGATTCACTGCTGTTTCTGCATTTACCTGCATGCACTTTGTATTATTCACTCGCGGGACGTGGGCATCACTGGTCCGGTATTTATTGCCTGTTCCCAGTTGCTCATCATAAAGTGTGGTGGCAATCTGCCTTCTTGAAACATTGTAGCCCGTGTGGAATTGGTAGCCCCACAATATTGATATGGAAGGATTTCCAGGATCTTAGCTGAAACATGTGTTGCTGGAAAAGCGCAGCAGGTCAGGCAGCATCCAAGGAGCAGGAGAATCGACGCTTCGGGCATAAGCCTTTCTTCAGGATCTTAACCCACTGACACTGAAGGAACAGCAGGATGGTGAATGACTTTGAGGTGAACATGCAGGGCTTGGTGTTCTCATATATGTGTTGCTCTTATCCTTCTGGATGGTCGAGGTTGTGGCTTTGGAAACTGCTGACCAAGGACCTTTGGTGACTTTGTACAGTGCATTTTGTAGATGGTACACACTGCCGGAACTGAGCAACACTGGTGGAGACAGTGGATATATGTGAATTTGGTGCCAATGAAACGGGCTGATTTGTCCTGGATGGAATGGAACGTCTTGAGTCTTGTTACAGCTGCATGCATTCAGGCAAGTGAGAAGCATTCTATCACTCTCTTGACTTGTGCTTTGTAGATGGTGGATAGGCTTTAGGGAGTCAGGAGGTGAGTTAGTTGTAGCAGCATTCTCAGCTTCTAAGATGTTTTTGGATCCATAGTATTTTTTGAGGGGGGGGGATTTTTGCGAAGTTCTGTATCTCAGGGTGATGCATATGGTTAGCTGCCCGAGCTACCAAGGTTACCAAGCAGCCATTTCATTACCATTCTGGGTGACATCATCAATGCGACTTCTGTGAAGTGCTGTTGTTCTGTCCCCCTTGGTTTTAACGTGTGTCCGTTCTGTTAGGGTGAGTGTCACTTCAGGGTCTTCTTTGTAGCTGCTTGTAAACTGGGTCTATCTGTATGTGCTTGTTAATGGCCCTTTTGGCTGAAACATCAGGCTAATTACATCAATCCATTCAAGGTGGCTAAAAATATAAGTGATGTAAATGTCAAGTGCTGTGCTCTACAAGAAGGTGATGAGAAGATAAAACCTATTGGATCTTTTTCTGGACAATTGAATGATCCCCAGCAGAAATACTCCACAATGACCTGGAGCTTGCTTTTGGCATTACAGCTTTCAACATTTATATTTTCATCAATATTTCTGAGATAATTGTATACGCTGATTATAACTTATTAAAGTTTTTGGAAATATTTAAGGACAAAACTTCCAGACTATTTAGATGGGACTTATTACTGTAGCCATTCAATTGAAACTTATACCTGTGGAAGGACGAGAGTTGCTGATGCATTACTGTTAATTCGATGAAGAAAGGTAGAGGAGTTCAGTGTCAGGAAAGAATTGACTGTTTTGCTGTGTATTAGTGATTATTTGCATGCTTAGATTCAATATAATGTATATTTATTGTAGTGGTCTAATAGAGTAAGACTAATGGGCTTTTGAAAATGATGCTTTCTTTGTATATTAATGGCTTATTTCTTCTATGAGGCGGGGGTAATAATGCGATGGCTTTAAGAGGTATATTTTGCCCTTTTTTAATGAAGAAAGTTTGAGACAGAGCTGAAAAGTGGGCTGCTCAAAATAAACAGCTTGTGAGGCCTTGAGGATTGGGTGGGCTCAAGCTCCCACAGAACCAGGATTTTTAGTTTTAGCTTTCTGCATATTGCTGGGGTCTTGAAGCGGGATGTGGAAGCTCTGATTCCTCTCTCAGTTACAGCTAAGAGCTGGGATTTCCTGCTACTGCAAGAATTGTGTGTGTGAGACAACCTATTTTACTGAAGTTGACTTTACTGAGGGTGTGTTTATGGAATGTTAATATAGTGGAACAGTTAATTAGTGGTTAATATATATATTTGTTTGTTAAGCATTTTGATAGAGTTACTGCTGAGCTAATTCTTTTCTTTTTTTTTGTCTGTATTTTAACTGTTTTGTGAAAATAAACTATGTTTTCCTGAAAAGCGAGTAGTTTGACCAATTGAATGGCATCTGGAATGCAACCCCTTACACTTATCTCTAAAATAAAAAAAGTTAGCGTCCAGGCTATCCTCTTCATATATTTTGGGGGGTTTTGGTTTGGTCTGGAACACAGGATCTGCCCATAGTAGACTGGGAAGGGCTGCTTATGGGTAAGTCTACAGTGGAACGATAGGTTATCATTCACAAAGGAGCTGGAGAATATACAGATCCAACATTTACCCTTTAGTCATCATGGCTTTCTCAGAGGGAAGTGCAGCATAAGAAATCTGTCAGAATATTTTGGAAATGTGATCAAGTGTTTGGATGAAGAAAGTTTAGTTGAAGTACCTTATATCGACTGTAGCAAAGCTTTTGTCAAGATACCACATGGGAGACAGATTGAGAAGGTTCAAGCACATGGAATAGAGAGAAAATTGGTGAGATGGCTTAGTAATGGTACACAAAGGTTGCGGTAGAATGACTGGTTGAGTGACTGGAGGCCAGTGTCCAGTGGTGCTCCACAAGTATCAGTACTGAGACCCTGACTGTTTGTTATGAACAGAAATGCTATAGAGGGATCATTGAGCAAATTTGCAGACAACACCAAGACTGGGGTAGTATGGTTAATAGTGAAGAAGATGGTTGTAGATTATAGGAAGATATGGCTGGGTTGGTCAGATGGGCAGACAAATGTCAGATTGTATTTAGAACAAGAACAAGTGGATGAGTGGAGTACCTCGGGAGTCGGTGCTGGGCCTATTACTGTTTGTTATCTATAACAATGATTTGAATGAGAATGTACAAGGCAAGACTGATAAGTTTGGCTAACACTAAAATAAGCAGTATCATGGACAGTGAGGAAGGTTCTCAGAAATTGCAGCACAACCTCGATCAGCTGGGGAAATGGGCCGAGAAATGGCAAATGGAGTTTAATATAGATAAGTGTGAGGTCTTTCATTTTGGCAAGTCAAATCAAGGTAGGAGTTTCATGGTGAACGGTTGGGCCTTCAGAAAAGAAATGGAACAGAGGGACCTTGGAGTTCAGGTGCACAGTTCTCTGACAGTGGAATCACAGGTAGACAGGGCAGTGAAGAAGGCTTTTGGCACACTCTCAGGGAAATGACTATCGAATTAAGAAAGTTTTGTTACAGTTGTACAGGACATTGGTGAGGCCGCATTTAGAGTACCGTGTTCGGTTTTAGTCACCTTGCTCTGATAGAGTTACTGCTGAGCTAATTCTTTTCTTATTTTATTTTGTCTGTATTTTAACTGTTTTGTGAAAATAAACTATGTTTTTCTGAAAAGCGAGGAGTTTGACCAATTGAATGGCATCTGGAATGCAATCCCTCACATTTATCTCTAAAATAAAAAAAAGTTAGCGTCCAGGCTATCCTCTTCATATATTTTGAGGGGTTTTGGTCTGGTCTGGAACACAGGATCTGCCCATAGTAGACTGGGAAGGGCTGTTTATGGGTAAGTCTACAGTGGAGCGATGGGTTATCATTCACAAAGGATGTTATTAAAGTGCAAAGAATGTGGAAGAAATATAGAAGAATGTTGCTGGACTCAATGGTCTGATGTATAGGGAGAGGTTGAACAAGCTATGGCCATTTTTTTGTGCAAAGTAGTAGACAAAGGGGAAACTTTAATAGAGGTGTAAAAGATTATGAGAGGCATGGATAAGGTGAACGCACTCCATCTTTTTCCCAGCGCTGTGAAATCAAGGACATCAATTTAATGTTATTGAGGAAAGGTTAAAAGGGAACCTGAAGGGCAACTTTTTTACACAGAGAGTGATACGCATGTGCAATGAGCTGCCAGTGGCAATGGTTGACATGTGTACATTGACAAATACATGGCTAGGAAAGGATTAGAAGCATACGGGCCAAGTGCAGGGAAATGGGGTTAGCGTGTATGTACATTTTGTTTGGCATGGACCAGTTTGGGCCGACGGGCCTGTCTCCGTGCTGTAGGACGCTATGACACTGTGACTCTACCAAAGAACAATACAGCACAGGAACAGACCTTTCAGCCCGCCAAGCCTGCACTGATACATTTTGCCCTTCCAAACTAAAGCTGTGTTCACTCACAGAATCCGTAGCCCTCTATTCCCTTCCTATTCATATGAAAGTGTTTCTTGAATGGTGCTATCATGTCTGCTTCCACCACCACCTCTGGCAGCATGTTGCAGGCACTTACCACCCTTTTTGAGACAAACTTGCTTTGCACATTTTTTGCAAACATTCTTCCTTGCACCTTGAACCTGTGACCCCGAGTAATTGTCCCCTCCTTTCTGCGCAAATGCCTCATACTTTCCCCTGTAGCCATTCACAATCTTAGAAACTTCTATCAGGTCGCCCCTCAATCTCCTACATTCCAGTAAAAATAAACCCAGTCTGACCAATCTTTCTTAAAAGCTAAAACCTCCAGATCAGGCAACATCCTTTCCTCTACCCTCCCCAAAGCATCCACATCCTTCCCATAATGTGGTGACCAGAACAGTATGCAATATTCCAAGTGTGACATAACACAAGTTCTCCGAAGTGCAGCAAAACTTGTTGATCGTTTGACTCAATACCCCTTCCAATGAAGGCAAGCATTCCATAGGCCGTTTTTACTACCTTATCTAACTGCACTGTCACCTTCAGTGATCTATGGGTCTGCACACTCAGATCCCTCTGTGTTTCATTGCACACCCAGATCCCTCTACATACCAAATTAAAATCCAGATAAGTTAGGGTGATGCACTTGGAAGAAGAAATACGGCGAGGGGGTATTTAACGAATGGTAGGTACTGGATAGCTGAGAGGAACAGAGGCATCTAGGGGCAATTATTCACAGATCCCTGCCGCCGCAGAACACATGAATAGGGTAGTTAAGAAGGAATGTGGGACACTTGCTTTCATCAGTAATGGCACAGAGTATATGAGCAAGGAAGTAATGTTGGAGCTTTACAGAATTTTGGTTACACCACAGCTGGAGTACAGTGTGCAGTTCTGGTCATCTCACTACAGGGTAGGATGTGACAGCACTTGAGAGGTTACAGAGAAGCTTCACCAGGATGTTGTTTGGGATGGAGATATTACGCTATAAGGAGAGGCTAGATAGGCTTGGATTGTTTTCATCAAAACAGAGAAGACTGGGGGTGTGTGGGGGTATGATTGAGGTGTATAAGATTATGAGGGGGATAGACATAGGGAGTGACCATTTTAGGTGTTATTGATTGAAACAAAGTTGCAAGGTAACGCTGGTGAGGTATTTGCATCACTATCAGAGGAGTTATCTGGGGCGAATCACAAGGTAAAACATGCCATTTAAGTGCTTATGGACTGTACCAGAAGCCTACAGGCAATGTTTCAGGAATCTGTGGTGGAACCAGGTTAAATGTACACAGATTTTGAAAGCATCAAAGAAATGTGTTACTATAGATGGATAAGGGCTTTGAAAACCAATCCAAAATATGACTGACGTTCTTAGAGAAACAACTATTTTAGAGGAGTTCAAAAATTCATTTCCTGAAGTAGTGAGAACTCACGTGAAAGAGCAGAGAGTGAAGACAGCAGGATTAACAACAGAAATGGTAGCTGATTATGAGTTAGTTCAGAAATCAAAGTTTGGCTTTTAACATCAATTCCAATCTGTGTGGGATAGAAACTGGAGAAAAGAGAAATCCTCAAATAGTAAGGGAAAAGGTGATCTCATTAATGATCTTCAAGATAGTTTACCACAGGGTAAGATGGAAACTTATGAGAGGGAAAGAGAAATAAAAAATCTTAAGTGTTCTCACTGTAATGAAGTTTACCACCTGAAGTCACAGTGCTGGTGGTTAAGCACTGGGAAGACAGTTCCGGGCAAACAGGGTAAGCAAGTGAGTCTTGTTGAAGTGCTAAAGAAAGCACAGTGGACAGTGGAAAGCTGCAAAAGGATATACAGTCAGAGGCTGGTTGAGAAGAAAGAGCCAAATCTCCTTAAATAATTGACTTGCTTGAGCAAGGTTTACTCATGTATGCCAGGAGGAGTTCTTATAGAAATCTGGATTTTAAGAAATATCAGGAGTAAATCAATTGACAAGAGAAATATAGTTCATGAGGAGTACGGCCAAAATATGATGGCAATGTGTGCAGTTCATGTTGAGAAGTGCATTGTTCCATTCTTTCAATTGAGATTGGAGAGTCTGGTGAAAATTTGTTAAGTGGCGAAATGATAGAAACATTCCCCATTTCAGGAACGCAGTTTATCCTTGGGAATGAGATAGTTGGATCACAGGTGGGAATGGTGCCGACCATGGTTGAAAGGCCAGTGGAACATCCGGCAACTGAGGTGTTTCAGGAAGAACATCCTGGGATTTTTCCTGACTGCGTGGAGCAAGGTCAGGTGTTACAGGAAGTATACCTGGGATTTTTCCTGACTGTGTTATAACAAGGTCACAAAGGCCCAGGTGGAAACATGATGATTGTCATTGTCACCCAGCTGAGGAAGGGGAAAGTGAGATTGTATCCCTGTGATTGAGGTTGTCTTGTCACCCAGCAGGGGAGAGGAAAGTGAGATTGTATCCTTGTGATTGTGGTTATATTGTCACTCAGCGGGGGAGAGGAAAATGAGATTGTATCCCTGTGATTGAGGTTATATTGTCACCCAGCTGAGGGAGGGGAAAGTGAGATTGTATCCCTGTGATTGAGGTTGTATTGTCACCCAGCTGAAGGAGGGGGGAGTGAGATTGTATCCCTGTGATTGAGTTTATATTGTCACCCAGCGGGGGAGAGGAAAGTGAGATTGTATCCCTGTGATTGAGGTTATATTGTCACCCAGCTGAGGGAGGGGAAAGTGAGATTGTATCCCTGTGATTGAGGTTGTATTGTCACCCAGCTGAAGGAGGGGGGAGTGAGATTGTATCCCTGTGATTGAGTTTATATTGTCACCCAGCGGGGGAGAGGAAAGTGAGATTGTATCCCTGTGATTGAGGTTGTATTGTCACCCAGCTGAGGGAGGGGAAAGTGAGATTGTATCCCTGTGATTGAGGTTGTATTGTCACCCAGCTGAAGGGGGGGGGAGTGAGATTGTATCCCTGTGATTGAGTTTATATTGTCACCCAGCGGGGGAGAGGAAAGTGAGATTGTATCCCTGTGATTGAAGTTGTATTGTCACCCAGCTGAAGGAGGGGAGAGTGAGATTGTATCCCTGTGATTGAGGTTGTATTGTCATCCAGCTGAGGGAGGGGAGAGTGAGATTGTATCCCTGTGATTGAGGTTGTATTGTCACCCAGCTGAAGGAGGGGAGAGTGAGATTGTATCCCTGTGATTGAGGTTCTATTGTCACTCAGCGGGGGAGGTGAAGATTAAATTGTGTGTGTATCTGTGTGTCTTTAGAGTTAAACCCTGAATGAGATTGTGTATGTAAGTACAAACCTTCTTAAGTTGTACATATGTAAATCAGGCCGCTTTAGACAACACAGTCTCTTTATTGTGCCAGGTACAAGATTATATGACTCATCTTTATTAGTTTATTTTTCATCAAAAGTTAAAAATCTTCGCAACAAAGTTGATGGAAAATTTAATGCCACTTCTTAACTCATTTCTGAACTTACTCTGGGTGCCTGCATAAATAAATGGGTTTATGCAGGAACTTAAAATCTGAAGCATATAGCCACTTTCTTCCAGATTGAAATTGGACTCTTTATAATTGAAACCAGAGAAATAAGTCACTTTTGCAATTCGGACGTAGAGAAATGTTAAAACATAGAGCATCCATAACAGGAGGAAACTGCCTGAGATACAGAAGAGCAGGATGATGGACTTTCTCCGGTTCCTGACCTCCATGTCATTCTGATTTTCCGCCTGTTTACCAACAAGGAGTCTTTTGCGAGTTCGCACGGCCTTTAGAATTTGTCTGACAGTCACAACATTGAGCAATAAAAGCAAAACAAATGGGAGACAAGGTGTTGAAATGCGATAGATCCAATCAAATGCAGCCCATGCAGGTGAGGTATAAAATATAGACTTAATTTTGCAATGCCATGGTATATTACCAATTGTATATAATGGTTCATGTATGAAATACCAGAATGTATTTTTGATACAGCTCATTCCACAAACTGCCCCTATAACTACAGCTGCTATTTTCTCTGTGCAATATCTTGTCTTCAATTTCAGGCAAGAAATGGCTACAAACCTATCAATAGTGAATGCGACAGTTGCCCAGACAGAACAATCTCTGCTTCCAGCCATTAGAACAAAATTAACATTACAGACTGGGGTGATGTACATGACGCTGAATGGGAAATAAATGCCAACAATACGGTTCAATATTACAGCTGTAATAATGACCAGCAAGTCTGTTACTGCCATGAATACGAGGTAGTAAGTGATACATCTGGTGAGACCGCATCTTCCTCTTGATAGGATCACAATCACTGCCACGTTAGCTGCAATATGGAAAAGAAGTACAATCCAGAAGATGAGGGAAATGGAGTAATGAGACAGAAAGCACGAACTGCACCAGAATACTTGACTGCCTTAACAAAGTTTTGTTTTCAAATTTTGTGTGAACTTTTCAGATCTGGCACTTGATGCTGAAACCAATTTTCTCTTTTGTCATCAGTAATTTTTCAGTCAAAACATTAAACCAGACACAAAAGCATACTGTATAGTTATCAAAATGTAAAATAATATAATATTATTCATATTGTATGTGAAGATTATGGAGAAGAAAGTAAGGGCATTGCAGCAATTAAGTCAGAATTATCATCGTTAAAAGAACATTAACTTAGTATTTAAAATGTAGTAAAATCATTTAAAATTGAATCTGACAATTTCACTCACACCAATTAAATTGCGATATTATTATTCACATTATTTAGTCTGTTAAACAGAAATGTATCACACAATTGGGTAAGATTATGGTTTTCTGAGTTTGCATTGGTACTGTTGGTGAATACTGAAGATCAATTTTCACCAATACCTTTGATTCCCAGCTGTAATGTTCAGTTAGATGCAGTAACATGCAGGTTATGAGGTTTTGTTCAGATAGGGGTTGGTTCACTCAGTTGGTTGGTTGACTGGGATGCAGTGCCATTTAATGGTAATAGTGTGGGTTCAATGCTGCACTGGCTGAGGTTACCATGGAGGTCGCTCCTTATCAACATCTCCCCTTCCCTGAAGTATGATGGCCCCCAGGATAAACAACCACCAATCATTTCTCTGTAATGAGGGAGCAGCATTATGATCTAGGTGGGAAATGGCAACTTTAGTGTTAATTCACTCAGATAAAGACATACCATGTAAGCAGCACTCCCACTGGAGTTGCACAGCAGAATCAGGATAAGATATTTCCTCAAGGAGAAAGTGAGGTCTGCATATGCTGGAGATCAGAGCTGGAAATGTGTTGCTGGAAAAGCGCAGCAGGTCAGGCAGCATCCAGGGAACAGGAGAATCGACGTTTCGGGCATTAGCCCTTCTTCAGGAATGAGGAAAGTTTGTCCAGCAGGCTAAGATAAAAGATGGGGAGGAGGGACTTAGGGGAGGGGCGTCAGAAATGTGATAGGTGGAAAGAGGTCAAGGTGAGGGTGATAGGTCAGACTGGGGTGGGGGCGGAGAGGTCGGGAAGAAGATTGCAGGTTAGGAAGGCGGTGCTAAATTTGATGGATTTGACTGAGACAGGCTGGGGGGAGGGGAAATGAGGAAACTGGTGAAATCCGAGTTCATCCTTTGTGGTTGGAGGGTTCCTAGCCGGAAGATGAGGTGTTCTTCCTCCAACCGTCGTTTCGCTGTGGTCTGACGATGGAGGAGTCCAAAGACCTGCATATCCTTGGTGGAGTGGGAGGGGGAATTGAAATGTTGAGCTACAGGGTGGTTGGGTTGGTTGGTCCGGGTGTCCCAGAGGTGTTCTCTGAAACGCTCCGCAAGTAGGCGGCCTGTCTCCCCAATATAGAGGAGGCCACATCTATATTGGGGAGACAGGCCGCCTACTTGCGGAGCGTTTCAGAGAACACCTCTGGGACACATTTCTGACGCCCCTTCCCCAAGTCCCTCCTCCCTATCTTTTATCTTAGCCTGCTGGACAAACTTTCCTCATTCCTGAAGAAGGGCTAATGCCCGAAACGTCGATTCTCCTGTTCCCTGGATGCTGCCTGACCTGCTGCGCTTTTCCAGCAACACATTTCCAGCTAAGATATTTCCTCAGTCAATCATGCAAATTGAACAACTACCTTTGAATACATGAAGGAAAGATGCCACATTACTATAGCTTCTTCAGAAAAGATTGAGGCAGGAAAATCCAGAGCATTGCCTCAATGTGACCTCAGCATCTTCACTGAGCAACTACCAGTCACAGGTCATTTTGAAGATCAAGCTGACACTGAATCACAAATGGAGTTAGAGACTGAGAATGGAAACCCAGCAGTTTGTGGCATGGAGAGAGCAAAATACCTATGAAGAAAGTGATCAGACACAATGCATTTTCACCATATGCACGCACTTACTTTTAAAAAATTGTTACAAAACAACATCAGTTTGCTGGAGTCATTTGTTAGATACAGCCGAGAAATTTTAACCACTGAATATTGTGACTTCATCTGAGGCATTTGATATTGCATGGATAATACTGATCGTAACATCAAGATACAGCTACCCTTTCATTGCAGCAAACTAATAACAATACAATCAATACATTCAATACCTTTCCAGTCTAATCCAGCACGTAAGCTTGTCACAAAAGGCAGAAGATTTCTAGAGGTTCTGAGGACAATTTTCTTTCACCAGAGGGTAGTAAGGTCTGGAATGTTCTGCCTGTGAGCATCGCCGAGATGGCAAACCTCACACCATTCAAACAAACGATGTGGATGAGCCTTATGATGGTATAACGTTCAAGGCTATGGGCTTGAAAGTGAGATGAATGTAGATTTAGAATAACCTTTGTTGGTGCAGACTCAATGGGCCTCTTCTACAGTAGAGTTATATTATAAAATCAACACGTGCATTTGAGAAACTTACATTTTACCACACTTTTCCTATACATTGGTGGAATGTAGGTATCAGTGGTTGGACCAGCTTATATTGTCTCTCGCTAGTTTTCCTTAGAATTGTCTTTGGAGTTTCTCATGTGCATCTCTGACATGCTCTGCCCACCTTACCCCTCATCCCCCTCAGCCCCACCCTCCAAATCCTGGTCGGGGTGTCTTCAGCTGACTGGGTGCTAACTGTTGGGAGTCGTATAAGGCCAGCCGTTCTCTTACAGTCTCTCTGCATTGAAGACACTACTTGCGAACTCAATTATCAATTGACCAGTTTTTCTTTCCCATGAAAGTGTTCAACAATCTATTTGATGACTTGTCAGTCTATTGTTATGCATCAGAAATGACCCCCTAAATTACTTGTAGAAGATAGCCTGGACCCCAACTCTTAGTTTAAAGGTAGATATGAAGTGTATATTCCTATCGCTCTGCCTGATTGTCATGACAGCACAGCACTGACATTGACTTTATAAACATCATCTATCACTCTTGGTCATCTGAGGAGACTTACCTAATACATTGGTGTGAGTGGAGTACAGGATTTTGATGTCTCAGCCTTTGATCTCTGCCTATAAACCCTGTGTTGCTGTTGGACTATAACCTGGTGTCGTGTGAATTTTGACTTTGTCCATCCCAGTTCAACAACGGCACCTCCACATCATAGATGCAATTTGACTGGTTAAACTACTCGACATTAAGCAAAAGATTATTCGTTTAAAATGAATAGTTAAAATACAAACAGAAGAAAGTGGAATTTTGAGTACTTTAGCTGCATTGGTAAACCTAACTGAACAAAAACTACAGTACTTATTCCTAATGAACAATTCCAATGTAGTGACATCCCATAAACACGCCCCTTGGCAAAAAGGCAAATTCAGACAGTCTTTAATGCAGTTCTCAAATCCAGGAAGAAAAACAAAATTACCAAAAAGTTCAGAGAGAATAGCAGTGAGGAGACATTCACTGAAGCTCCCAAATCCTTTTACACCCCAATAACTTCTGCTGCTTAAAGCTGCTAGGAAGCCTGGTCTGTGAGAGCGGGTCACACCCAATTCAGGCTGCTTCTATTGTTCCAACTTTTAAAAAAAACCAAGGCCTCACAAGTTCTTTATTTAAGTCTTGTCTGTAGCAAGTTTGCGTCTTTTGCATTACAATTCCTCTTCAAAAAAAAGGACAACATTACCTCTTAAAGTGACAGCATCATCTCACTACATTACAGGTGACACAAATACACATTTTCTTGTAGCTGGTCGCTATCATTCACTCAAATTGATGGCTCAAACCCTGGAACAATATCCGCAGTATGACTCTCAAGGACGATAAAGGAAACATTTGAAGGAATGACTTCATGCATAAATTCAAACAAATTGCAAAATTGAATAGAACTTACATAATTCACTGTTAGAAATATTATATTACATGATATTTTAAAGGAAACACTGTTAAAGGCGGCAAATTGTTATGCATGAGCCAATAAAATATTCAGTTAAAGGCGAGGAATGATAGAATAGCCAAAGCAATAATATTGTCAAAAAGTAGAATTATCGCTAAAGAGATACATTAACGTGTCCAAAGCAAATATCTTTCCAGTAACGACATTATAATGAACACTGAAAGGGAAGAAGTTACACAAAACAAACGAATGATCACAGCAACTTTGTTTTGTGGCAGCTAAAATCAAAATGACTTCCAAAACATACAACAAATTCCAATCCAGTACCTGGCACCCCGATAGCTGCAAGGATGGGATAATAAATGGCAAAGAGCAGACCTTTCGGTGCACTGTGCATTTCGGTAAGATTCACTACTCCACACGAAGTGGGCGAGACATTTATACCTGACGTGAGGCTCCCATGGGTTTGAGTTTGGAAATTAATGGTGAAATTGCAACAACAGAGAAGAAGTTGTTTTGAAATGTCTGTGGCTTGATGTCATCTGAACGAAAGGAGAAATGCGAAAGACCCCTTTCTGTTAACAATCATGTATCCTGAGAAAACGTATTTGGTAATAAAAGAAATTGAGTTATTACTTACAGCAAACACAGATAATGCTGGAGAAACTCAGCAAGTCTGCTAGCATTTGGAGAGAGAGATTGTGTTTTGAGTCTGGTGTGACACTTTTTCAGAAATGAGTTAGTTGTCAAAACAACTTCGATGAGTTACTGCAGTGCATCTGTTGGATGGTACACACTGCTGTCACTCTGTACGGAGTCTAGTTAGGCGGCAGAGAGACCGAAAGTATTTAGTTAGAAGATAATTAATGGTCCTGAAAGACTTAAAGACTGCAATGTCAAGCTTAAGTGAATTCCAGAGGTGAGGTGATTTTGACTTCTAAGGCCACATGTGACCGAGTGTGGCCCCAAGAAACCCCAGCAAACTTGGAGTGAAGAGGAGTCAAGTGTCGGGGGTGGGGGGATTCTCCAATGGTTACAGTCATACCTGTTACACAGGAAAATGTTGTGGTTGTTGGAGATCAGTCATCTCAGCCACAGGACATCTCTGCAGGAGTTCCTCAGGGGAGTATCCTTGGTTGAACCATCTTCAGCTGTTTATCAATGACCTTACTTCCATCATAAGATCGAAAGTGGGGAGATTCGCCAATAATTGCACAATAGTAAGCACCAGTTGCAAGTCCTCAGATACTGAGGTAATCCGTTTTCAAATGCAACAACATCTGGACAATATCCAGGTTTGGGCTGCCAAGCGGCAAATCACTTTCAGGGCACACAAATCACAAGCAATGACCATCACCAATTGGACACAATCTAACAATTGCCCCATAACATTCAATTCCGTGACCATCATGGACTCACCAACTATTAACATCGTTGGGGTTCGCATTGACCAGGAATTGAACTGGACCTGCCATATAAGTGCCATGAGGTAGTTAGTTAGCTGGCCGAACTGTAGGGTTACCTTGTAGACATTTTGTTACCATGTTGAGTGATTTCCATGAAGCGCAGTTTTCTGTCCTACTTGGCTTTTATGCGGGTCCAGTCTGATGGGGTGAGTGTCACTTCCAGGTCTTGTCTGCAACGGTTTGTGCACTGGGTCTGGAATTGGATTGTCCTAGAATGGTTACATTGTCATAGTCAAATTGATGGGCCTCTTGGTCTGTGTGTATGGAGATGAGGGAGAGGAAGGAAGAGCAAGAACTCTTACACAAAGTCATTGCTAACAATGGAGACCCATCAGCTTCGTCCACCAATGCTTGTCCAACAGACAATGCTAATAAGACACTGTACCTACCAACACACTGGCCATCCTACCCTATTTGAAACACATATCAGGATTAACGACCAGGCTGTTATGGCCACTAGGTATTATGGTAGCACACGAACAGCCACACTTCGCCAACTACTTACCAGGACAAATATCCAAAACATGTCGGACCAACTATTAACATCCTTGGTGTTCGCATTGACCAGGAATTGAACTGGGCTTGCCATATAAGTGCCATGAGGTAGTTAGTTAGCTGGCTGAGCTGTAGGGTTACCGTGTAGACATTTTGTTACCATGCTGGGTTACATAATGCTGGGCGACTTCCATGAAGCGCTGACAAAACAGCACCTTCAATACTCATTCCTGTATTTTAGGAAGGTTTTGCAAGGGTCTTAATTGATTGTGGAGGACCCTGACTTAAAACAAAAAGTAGGAATCTGTATTTGTGGAGCATAATGAATTGTCCACTAGATTTCGCGAGGCCATTCTATTGTGTTGTATCATGGCTAAAAGGATTATTGAAGAGTCTTACTAGATACGGACTATACTCGAAATATAACTGGATAAAGTGTCAAATGATTATCAAAATTATTCCAGAAAGTTATGGATAGCTTAGGAATAATACAGTTCAAATCCAGATTTGCAGGGAGGTTTAGAACGGTATCATCAAACTTTAATGACTTTGTTGAGTACTCAGATTCGAGACTATCCAGAGGATTGGGATAAAGGAATACCATTGGTGCTTTTGCAAGTGGGATACACAAAATAAATTTACCAAGTTCATTCCATTTATATTAGTTTTTGGGCATGAGGTGAGAGGAATTAATTAAGGAGAAATTGTTGAGTCAGATTTCAGAGACCACATATTTGGATTATGTGTCAAATTTTAAGGAAAGATTAAATAGAGTGGGTGAGTTTGCTAGACATCATTGAAAGTAGCACAGCATGTGATATAACAGGAAACAAACAAGAAATCAACAATTTTCAATTTTTCTACTGGTGATAAAGTGTTAGTGCAACTTCCATTGAAAGGTGAACGTTTGTAAGCAAGGTTTAGTGAAATTATCAACTCAAAAGGAAATTGAATTGAGGTGAATTATTTGATAAGAATGCCAGAGAGAAAGAAATCTCACCGAACGTGTCACGTGAATATACTCAAAAGATGTTTCAATAGGGAAGGAAAACAAAAGTAGAATTTGCTATTGGTTTCCAACACAGAGTGAGGAACAAATTTCAGAGGATTCTGAATTGGAAATTGCTTACATTAAATTCGACAATGAGAAAGTTTTCAAGACTTGAGATAAATTATAGAGTTACCTTCCAGAAGAAAATCAAAATGACCTGAAAGAATTCTTACAATCACATGCAGAGATATGTAGAAATTACTGGAAAGTACTAACCTGATTGCACGTAATGTAGATATAGGAAATGCTGTCCAAATTAAGCACCATCCTTTTGGAATTAACCCTTTAAATTTGGAGAAGGTTCAAAAAGAGACTGAACACATCATGAAAAACCATATAATTAAAATGGGTTTCAGTGACTGGAGCTCACCCATGGTAATGGTGCCAAAGTCAGATGGCACCTGTCGATTATGTTTGGACTATCACAAAGTCAAAGCATTTAAAATGTCTGATTCATACCCTATTCTATGTTTGGAAGATTATATTGAGAAGGTGAGACAAGCAACTGATCTTTCTAATTTGGACTTAGTCGGTGGATTCTGGCAGGCACCTTTATCTGAAGGATCAAAGACAATTTCAGCTTTCGTGACACCGAATGGACTGGACCAGTTTCATGTCATGCCATTTGGTATGAAGAATGTGCTAGCCACACTTCAAGACTAACCAATAAAGTCCTTTCTGGATCACCCAATTGTGTGGTGAGCTGATGAGTTGTAGACACATATGGGAGGAACAGCATCGATCAGAATTGTTGATGAACTTCAGGAAGCAGACTTGGTGATAAGCCTGGCTAAGGGTGAGTTCACAAAAACCTAAGTCACATTCCTGGTCCATGTTATTGGACATGGACAGATGCTATAATGGGATTTGAAAACAAAGGTCATTGTGGAGTTTCCCACACCATCAATGAAAACGGCAATATTGCAATTCCTGGGATCGAGTGGGTTTTAGCTGTAGTTTGTACCGAATTTGAGAAGAGTGGTTGAGACACTGACTGACTTATAGAAAAAGTGCAGAAAATGTCAATGAATGGAGGACTGTCAGAAGGTATTTTATAGCCTGAAAGCTGTTAACCGCTAATCCACTTAATTACTCAAAGCCTTGCAAGGTGGATGTGGAGGTGAATGCTGTGGGTGTCCGGTGCTGCACACTTACAAGAAGATGATGAGAAGATAGAACCTACGGGGCTTTTTCCAGACAATCGAATAATCACCAACAGAAATATTCCACAATGACCTGGAATTTGTTTTCAACATTTATATTGCCATTAATATGTCTGAAATACATGTGTATACTGATTATAACCTATTAAAAATATTGGAAAATCTATGGATAAAAATTCCAGACTGTTTAAATGGAGCTTATTACTGCAGCCATTCCATTAAAAATTATACCTGTGGCAGGATGGGAATTGCCAATATGTTATTATTAATTCGATGAAGAAAGACTGAGGTATTCAGTATCAGGAAAGAACTGACTGTTTTGCCGTGTATTAGCGATTTTTCTTTGCATGCTTAGATTCAATGCAATGTTAGCATATTGTAGTGGTCTAATAGTGTAAGACTAACGGGCTTTTGAAAATGAGGCCTTCTTTGTATATTGACGGTTTGTTTGTTTTTAAGGGCGGAAGGTGATAATATTATGGGTTCAACAGGTGTACTTTGCCTTTTCTTTGTAAAGAAAGGTTGAGACGGAGGGCATGCACTGTCTGCTTCATTACCAATAAAACAAACTTATGAGGCCTTTGGTATTTCTTTAAGTTGGAACAATAGTAGCAGCCTGGATGGGTGGAGTCAAGCTTCCACTAATACAGGATTTTTTAGTTTTTGCTGGGGTCTTGAAGCTGGATGTGGAAACTTTTATTCCTCTCTCTGTTACAGCTAAAAGCTGGGGTTTCCTTCCTTTTACTACATTTGCATGTGTGACAACCTATCTTACTGAAGTTGCCTTTACCAAGGGTGTGTGTATGGGATGCTGCAATATGGGAACATTTGATTAGTAGTTAATTTATATGTTAGTTTTTTTAAGCATTTCGATAGTGTTACACTTGAACCAATTCTTTTCTTTTTATTTTGTCTGAATCTTAACTGTAATACAAACATGAAGTGTGTTTTGCTTAAAGTCAAATAGTTTGATCAATTGAATTGCATCTCGAACACAATGCCTTACACTTAACTTTAAAATAAGAAAATGTTAGGGTCATATATTTTAAGGGGGTTTGGTTTAGTCTGTAACACAGGATCTGGCGACAGTAGACTGGGAACAGCTCCTTGGGGTAAACCTACAGTGGAGTAATGGGGGGCACACAAAAATGAGTTGGGGAGAGTACAGGTCCAACATGAACCCTTCAGGGGGAAATATGGGACCAATAAGTTCAACGAATTTTGGATGTCTAGGATAATTCCGGTCTGATTAGATAGGCTTGGCCCATATTCTTCAGAGCAGGGAAGACTAAGGGGAGACATGAGTGAGGTCTATCCAATTTTGAGGGGGATGGACATGGTGAGTGGCCATTCAGGTATTGTTGATTGAAACAAATTTGGTAGGTAAAGCTGGTGAGGTATTTGCATCACTATCAGAGGAGGTACTTGGGGAGTATCACGAGGTGCAACATGTCATTTCAATGCATATGAGATAGGACCAGAAACCTTCAGCCAATGTTTTAGGAATCTCAGGGGGGAGCCAGTTTAAATAGCGTTTGAAAGGATCTAACAAATTAGTTATTATTGGTATATGCGGCCTTGAAAGTAGATTAAACAAATGACCCTTTTGGAGAGATTATTACTTTGGAGGAGTTCAAAAATTCACTTCCTGATGTAATGAGAACTCACGTAAGAGCAGAGAGTTAAGGTTGCACGGTTAGCAACAGAAATGGCAGGTGATTATGAAATTGGTTCATGAATCTCAGTTTGGATTGTGACATCAATTTCAGTCTGTGAAGGATAGAACATGGGGAAAAGATAAATCCTCAGGTGGTAACGGAAAAGGTGATCACATTGAATAGAGATAGTTTACCACAGGGTAAAAAGGAAACCCATGAGGGAGAAAGAGATGTAAAAAAGCTCACTGCAATGAAGTAGGGCACATGAAGTCACAGTGTGGGTGGTTTAGATTAGATTAGATTCGATTACTTACAGTGTAGAAACAGGCCCTTCGGCCCAACAAGTCCACACCGCCCCGCCGAAGCGCAACCCACCCAGACCCTTTCCCCTGCATTTACCTCTTCACCTAACACTATGGGCAATTTAGCACGGCCAAGAATATGCTGGGAGTTTTTATGACTGTGTGGTAAAGAGGTCACAAAGCACCAGGTAGAAAGGTTGATCCCAGCTGAGAAAGGTGAAAGTAAGATTATGTGTGTCTGATGGAGATTATTACCATATCCAGCTGATGGAGATATACGTGGGATTAGGTGTGTACTCGTGATAGAGATTGTTACAACAGCCACCTGAGGGAGATGCAAATGAGACTGTGTGGGTGATGCGGATATTACAGTTCCCATTGGGAGATGAAAGTGAGATTGTATGTGTATGATAGATGTTATTGCATCAACCAGAAGGGGGAGGTGAAGATAAAGTATGTGTGTCAGTCCCAGGCCTGTAGTTTGTAAATCAGAAAACACTGCAGGACAATACCAAACAGCTGATTCTGATTGTTATGACTTTGAAATTTTACACCTGAATGCATAAGTAATTGTGTACATAAGTATGAGCCTTTTTAAATTGGACACAGGTAAATTGGGACCCCTTGTAAAACACAATCTCTTTATAGCACCAGCTATAAAGATTAAAGGATGAAGTTTAATCCATGAAATGATTATTATATGTCAAAGTTTTAAAGACTTCACAATGAAATTTACAGAAATTTTTATGCCACTCCTTAACTCATTTCTGAATTTACTCTGGGTCCCTACATGAATAAATGGGTTTATGCAGGAACTGAACATCTGAAGCATATACCCGCTTTCTTCCAGAATGTTAGTGAACTCATTCTACGTGTAACCTGAGAAATATAGCACATGTGCAATTCGGATGTAGAGAATTGATAATATAAACAGCAGCCATAATAGGATGAAACTACCCGAGATACAGAACAGCAGGACGACGGACTTTCTCCGATTCCTCACCTCCATATCATTCAGATTTTCTGCCTGTTTGCTGAAACGGAGGCTTTTGTGAGTTTGAACGACCTTTAGAATTTGTCTGACAGGCACAGCAATGAGCAGTAAGATCAAGACAAATGGGAGACAAGGGGGTGAAGTGCGATCAATCCAATCGAATGCAGTCCATGCAGGTGAGGTATAAAATATAGACTTAATTTTGCGATGCCATGGTACATTACCGATTGTATATAATGGTTGAAACATGAAATACCAGAATGTATTTTTGATACAGCTCATACCACAAACTGCCCCTGTAACCACAGCTACTATCTTCTCTGTGCAATATCTTGTCTTCAATTTTGGGCAAGAAATGGCTACAAACTGATCAATAGAAAATACCACAGTCGCCCAGACAGAACAATCATGGCTTCTGGCCATTAGGACACAGTTATCACTACAGACTAGGGTGACATACAGGACACTGAACAGGAAGCAAATGCTGACAATGCAGTTCAATATTATAGCTGTAATACTAACTGGCAGGTCTGTCACCACCACGATTAGATTAGATTGCTTACAGCATGGAAACAGGCCCTTCGGCCCAACAAGTCCACAATGATCCGCCGAAGCGCAACTCACCCAGACCCATTCCCCTACATTTACCCCTTCACCTAACACTACGGACAAATTAGCATGGCCAATTCACCTAACCTGCACAGTTTTGGATTGGGGGAGAAAACCAGAGCACTCGGAGGAAACCCATGCAGACAATGTGCAAACCCCACACAGAGAATGTGCAAACTCCACACAAAGAGTTGCCTGAGGCGGGAATTAAACCCAGGTCTCTGGCGCTGTGAGGCAACAGTGCTAACCACTGTGCCACTGTGCTGCCAACATAGATACAAAGTAGTAAGTGATGCATCGGGTGAGACTGCACTTTCCTCTGGATAGAATCTCAATCACTGCCAAGTTAGTTGAATTATGAAAAAGAGGCACAATCCAGAGGATGCAGGAAATGGAAAAGTGAGAAAGACAGTGTGATCAGAACCATAAGACTTGATTCCCCAAATAAAGTTTTATTTTCTGAATTTTGTGTGAACTAGTCAGATCTGGTCCTCGGTAATGAAACCAATCAATTCTCTGTTTGGTCAACAGAATGTTTTTGCTTAAAACAATCAACCAGACAAACAGAGGATAGAGTATAGATATCAAAATGTCAAATAATATAATAATAATCATATTAAATGTGAAGATTATGGATAAAAGAATAAAGGCATTGCAGGATTAATTTAAGAAAATAACATTGTTAAAATAACTTTAAGTTAGAAGCTGAAATGTAGTTAACAGCAGTTAAAGTCTAAGATTGAGAGTTGGATCAAATCACAACACTGCTTCAATATGGCCTTTGCAATGCTTACTGAGCAACAGTCACATTCCTGATGAAAGGCTGATGTCCGAAAAGTCAATTCTCCTGCTCCACATATGTGCCTGACCTGACCTGCTGTGCTTTTCCAGCACCACACTCTCAACAACCATCAGTCACAGCTCAGTTTGAAGATCAAGCTGACACTGAACCATTAATGGAGTCAGAAATTGAGAATGGAAACGCACATGTTGTAGCATGGAGACAGAAAAAGAAAATAATACATAAAGTGGCCAGATGCATCACATTTTCACCACACCACACGCCTTTTTTAAACAATTTGTTTCAAAACAACATAATTTCATTGCAGTCATTTGTTACATTCAGCTGAGAAAATTTATTCCCCTAAATATTGTTACATCACATGAAGAATATAATATTAGGTAGAGCAAGAAATAGTGATCATAACATTGAAAAACAGCTTCCTCTCACATGCAGCAAACCGATCATCCATTTGATTATTAAATTCAATATCTTTTCAGTCCAACCAAGCAGGTAAACCTATCACAAAAAGGGAGAAGTTTCGAGAGTGTGTTGCTGGAAAAGCACAGCAAGTCAGGAATACATCCGAGGAGCAGGCGAATTGACATTTCAGGCATAAGCCCTTCGTCAGCAATGAGCTTTGTAGACCGGGGTGGGGGTGGGGGCGGAGAGATGAATGGGAGGAGGTGGGGTTATGGGAAGGTAAGGGGTTTTTTGGTGGATCTCCGTGGTCATTCATCCAACTTCACTAACACCTTTCACTCTGTCCTCAAATTCACGTAGACTATATCAGACACCTCCCTCCCCTTCGTGGACATCTCTGTCTCCATTTCTGGCGACAACTAACCATTGAAATCTACTACAAATCCATTGACTCCCACAGCTATCTAGACTACACCTCCTCCCACCCTGCCTCCTGAAAAAGGCCATCCCTTATTCACA
Organism: Chiloscyllium plagiosum; assembly: GCF_037043375.1. Lineage (NCBI taxonomy): Eukaryota > Metazoa > Chordata > Chondrichthyes > Orectolobiformes > Hemiscylliidae > Chiloscyllium > Chiloscyllium plagiosum. The sequence goes on from NW_028270182.1 coordinate 14,204,655, forward strand.
ATTCCTCCGCCTCCACCACAGCTGTTCCCAGGATGACCAATTCTGCCATAGACCATCCCAGATGGCCTCCTTCTATAAAGATTGCAATTTTCCCTCCCACGTGGTCGATGATCACCTCCACTTCCCGCACCTCCACCCTTGAACTCCACACCTCCCAACGCTAAAAGGACAGAACCCTCCCCATCCGCAGCTTCCAACCTACAAACCTCTGCATACATTGCATCATCCTCCACCACTTCCACACCACTTGGGATATATTTTTCCTCCCCATTCCTATCAGTATACCAGAGAGACCATGCCCTCCGTGACTCGCTTGTCAGATCCACGCTCCTCCACCAGCCCTCACCCCACTCCCGACACTTTCCTCTGCCACTGCAGGAAGTGCAAAACCTGCGCCCACACCACCCTCCTTGCCTCTGTTCAAGGCCCCAAAATCCGACAGAAATTTACCTGTACCTCCACCAATGTCATTTACCGGATCTGTTGCACCCGATGTGGTCTCCTCTACGTCAAGGAGACAGGACGCCAACTTGTGGATCATTTCAGAGAACATCTCTGGGACACCCACACCAAACAACTCCACCGCCCCGTGGCCGAACACTTCAACTCCCCCTCTCACTTCACCAAGGACATGCAGGTCCTGGGCCTCCTCCATCCCCAAACCCTAACCTAACCACCCGATGCCTGGTGAAAGAATGCCTCATCTTCAGCCTTGGGATCCTGCAACCAAACGGGATTAATGTGGATTTCACCAGTTTCCTCATTTCCCCTCCCCCTACCTTATCCCAGCCTTCAACATGGCACTGCTGTCTTGATCTGTCAATCGTCTTTCCCATCTATCTGCTCTACCCTCCTCTCTGACCAATCACCTTCTCCCCAACCTTCATCTTTCTATTGCATTCCTAGCTACCTTCCCCCCAGCCCCAACTCCCTTCCATTTATCTCTCAGCCACCCCCCCCCCAATCCATAGTTTGAGACACTGTATAACACGATCCTTTGGTATAATGGTGAGGGTGGCAGAACAACCCACACCCGTAGGACACAATTAATTGATGGCCCTTTGCCTCAATCACCACGTTAGGAATAAATAGGGTTCCACCACAATTTGGATCAAAATTATTGGATTCGGAGTACAGAGTACTCACCATTACACCAAAGAATGTATCACTCACAGCTTAGCAAGACCGCCAGAGATCTTTGCGTGTCAAGTGAACTTCACTGCACACCAGAAACACCAAAGCAACGATAAATTCAAAGGTAGAATTGCAGCTAAGGAGATGCATTAATATGTTCAAAACCAATAGCTTTCGGAAAAAACATTATAACGCTGAAGGGGGAGAAATTACACAAAACAGAGTAGTGATTACACCAATTTTGTTTTCAGGCAGCCATAATCAAAATGACTTTCAAAGTATGTGACAAATTCCAGTCCAGTACCTGGCAACCCAATAGCTGCAAGGATGGGATAATAAATTGCAAACAGCCGACCTTTAGGTATACCTTGCATATTGTTAAGATTCACTACTCCACATTAAGTGGGTGAGACATTTACACCTGATGTGAGCCTCCCAAGAGCAATTCGGTGTTCTGAGTTTGGAAATTAATTGCAAAATTGCAACATGAGAAAAGACATTGTTTTGAAATGTCTATGACTTGACATCATATGCACCAAAGGTGAATCACGGAAGACCCCTGTCTGACCCCAATCACATATGCTCAGAAAAGAAGTTTAGAAACAGCAGAATGGAATCATTACTTACAGAAAACACAGAGAATGTTGGAGAAGCTCAGCAGGTCTGGCCGCATTGCGGATAGAGTTAGTGTTTTGAGTCGAGTATAATACTGAGTTATTTGTCAAAGCAGATTCGATGAGTTACTGCAGTGCGTCTGTTGGATGGTACTGCTGTGATTGTGCATGGAGGTCCATTTAGACACAGGAGGGACAGAAAGTAAGTAGTTAAAAAAAATACTTGTTAGAAAAAAGCGAAAGTCTGTAATATTATGATTGAGTGAATTCCAGAGATGAGGTGAGACTGACTGCCTTTAACATCAAGGCCACATTTGACAGGATGTAGAATTAAGCAGCCCCAGCAAACCTGGAGTCAAGGGGAATCGGGGGAACACTCTCCCCTGGTTACAATCATACCTGGTACAAAGGAAAAGGTTGTGGTTGTTGGAGGTCAGTCATCTCAGACATTTCAGCAAGAGTTCCTCAGGGCCAACCATCTTCTGCTGCTCAATCTTCTCTCCATCATAATGTCAGAAGTGGGGATGTTGACTGATGATTGCATAATATTCAGTACTATTCGCGATTCCTCAGATACTGAAGCAGTCCATGTTCAAATATAACAAGATCTGGACAATATCTCGGCTTGGGCTGACAAGTGGCAATTAACATTCACACCACCCAAATGCCAGGTGATTTAATCTAATCAACGTGACTTAACTTTCACTGATGTTACTCTCACTGAATCCAGACACTATTAACATCCTTGGGGTTACCACCGACCAGAAACTGAACTGGACTTGCCAAATAAATACGTTTACAAAAGCCCGTTAGAGGCTTAGAATGTTGCTACAAGTAACTCATCTCCTGACTCCCCAAAGCCTGTCCACCATCTACAAAGCACAAGTCAAGAGTATGACAGAATACTCCCCACTTGTGTGGATGACTGCAGCTCTAACAACACTCAAGAAGCTTGATACCACCCAGCACAAAGCAGCCCGCTTAATTGGCATCACATCCACAAACATCCACTCCCTCCACTACTGCTGCTCAGTAGCAGCAGTGTGTACAAGATGCACAGTAAAAAGTCACCAACGATCCTTAGACAGCACCCATCCAAGCCCACAGCCTCTACCATCCAGAAGGACAAGGGCAACAGACACATGAGAACACCAACCCCTGCACATTCACCTCAAAGCCATTCACCATCCTGACTTGGAAGTATATCACCGTTTCTTCAGTGTCGCTGGGTCAAAATCCTGGAACTCCCTCCCTAACAGCATTGTGGATTTACCTGCACCGCACGGACTGCAGCGGTTCCAGAAGGCAGCTCACCAGGCTTTCTGAAGGAGCAACTGGGAATATACAATAAACACCGAGCCAGTGATGCCCATGACCCACGGGTGAATAACACAAAGTACATGCAGATAAATGCAGAAACAGCAGTGAATCTGATCAGCACACCACCATCTTCACTGGGGATATCAGGGATGGGACATGAGTGGTGTTTTAGTCAGAGATCCCTGCATCCCACTTACAAAATAAAAATAACTGAGGGGGACAGGACAATTTAGATTAAGAAACGTTATTTTAAAAAGTCAAACAGAAATTGAACATAAGGTAAATAAGAGGGTAAAAAAAGGCAATGATGATGGACTGGTAGCTGATGTAAAATATAGGTCGTTTTAAAAATTGGGTAATGGTAATAAGACAAGGGCTGATTATGGCCCAAACTTGCAAATGTTGGTAGTACACACGCAGCTGAGGCAATACATGAGAAATTAAGAGTTGTTTTACGGGAGATGACCATGATCACACAGTGACAGTGAGAGCCAAGGGAGCAGAGTCCTTGTGTATAAGGCTCTGGTCAGACTACATTTGGGGTATTGTGTACAGTTTGAGCCCTATATCTCAGGAAGGATGTAATGGCCTTGGAGTGTGTTCAGAGGAGGTTCACGAGAATGGTTCCAGGAAGGAAAAGCTTAACATATGAGGAACATTTGAGGACTCTGGTTATATCGAGCTTAAAAGGATTAGAGGGAATCCAATTGAAATATACAGGATACCGAATGGACTGGACACAGTGGATGTTAGGAAGATGTTTCCATTAATAGGAGAGACTAGGACACAAGGGCACAGCCTTAGAGAAAAGGGAAGAGATTTTAGAATGGAAATCAGAAGAAACCTCTTTAGCCAGAGTGGTGAATCTACAGAATTCACTGCCACAGAAGGCTGTGGAGGCCAGGTCATTGATTTTATTTAAGACTAAGATAAATAGGTTTGTGCGTATCAAGGGGATAAAGGGTTACGGGGAGAAAGCAAGAGAATGGGATAGAGAAATGTATCACCATGATTGAATGGCGGAGTAGACTTGATGGGCTGAATGGCCGAATTTCTATTCCTAGGTCTTATGCTCTTATATTTAAGACTGAGAGAGATAGATGCTTTCTGGGGATAATTACTGAAGATGCTGGAATCTGCACTGAAAATAAAAAATTCGGGAAATCACAGCGGGTCAGGTAGCATCCATGGAGAGAGGACAATCTAATCAAGACACTATTCAAAAGGGCCACAACACACTGCAGTACACCAGAACTGCAAAAAGAGGAAGAGGAACACCTATACAAGGTATTCGCCAAAAACGGATACCCGCGCAATTTCATCAACAGATGCCTAAGAGAAAGACAACGGAACAAGGACATGCCGCAACCCAAAGGACTAGCCACACTACCATACATCAAGAGCATTTCAGAACTGACAGCCAGACTACTGCGGCCACTAGGACTTATAACAGCACACAAACCAACAGCCACACTCAGACAACAACTCACCAGAACAAAGGACCCTATACCCAGCATGAGCAAAAACTAATGTAGTGTACAAAATCCCATGCAAGGACTGCACAAAACACTATATAGGACAAACAGGAAGACAGCTAACGATCCGCATCCATGAACATCAACTAGCCACGAAACGCCACGACCAGCTATCCTTAGTAGCCACACACGCAGACGACAAGCAACATGAATTCGACTGGGACAACACTACCATTATAGGGCAAGCCAAACAAAGAACAGCCAGGGAATTCCTAGAAGCATGTCACTCATCCACAAACTCCATCAACAAACACATCGACCTGGACCCAATATACCGGCCACTGCAGCGGACAGCTGAAACTGACAACCGGAAGCGGCAGGGACAGGCCACTATAAATGCCGGAGGACACAACACAGAAGCGCTTCACAGGAGGCTCCCAAGCACTGAGGATTTAACCTAGACAGGGGACGAAACGTTTGCAACAAAAATTTCCAGCTCGGCGAACAGAACCACAACATTTGATAGGAATGCCAGATAGAAAGAAATTTCACAAGTGTGTCATGTGGATATGCTCAAAAGCAGGTTGAACGCCAAGATGACGTAATCAGAGTGAGTTGCAGTGACTGGAGCTCACCCATAGTAATGGTGCGCAAACCATATGGTAGCCAGAGGTTATGTGAACATTTTGGCAAAGTCAATGCAGTTACAAAGTCTGATTCATATCCAATTCCACATTTGGAGGACTGTATTGAAAAGGTGGGACAAGCAACTTATGTTGAAAAATGTGGTGCTGGAAAAACACAGCAGGCCAGGCAGCATCCGAGGAGCAGGAAAAATCGACATTTCGGGCATAAGCCCTTCTTCAGGATTCCTGAAAAAACCCACACAGACACAAGGAGAACGTGCAAACTCCGCACAGACAGTCCCCCAAGGGCAGATGCGAACCTAGGGCTCTGGTGCTGTGAGGCAGCACTGCTAACCACTGAGCCACCATGCGCTTGCGTGGTATATATCGATAACTTAGTGAGTTTTAGTCACATGTGGAAGGAACTATTGCAGCATTTATCAGAATTATTCAATCGACTTCGATAGGCAGGCTTGATGATAAACCTGGCTAAGACTGAACTTGCCAAAGTCCAATTCACGTTCCTGGGCCTTGTTATCGAACTTGGATGGCTGCACCGAATGTGAAAACAAAGGTTATTGGGGTGGTTCCCATACTTTTGACTAATAGAGCAGTACTATGATTCCTGGGATTGAGTGGTTTGTATTGGAAATTCGTACCAAATCTTAGCAGTGTAGCTGCTCCACTCACTGAATTACTGGAAAAAAGCAAGAGGTCTCAGTGGATGACGGACTGTCAAAAGGCATGAGACAGCCTGAAGGCTGTGATAACCACTGCCCCAGTGTTCGCCACACTGAATTACGCAAAGTCATTTAAGATGGCTATTGATGAGAGCGATATGGGTGTTGCTCCTTTACCTTTAGAGGAAGATGACAGGAAGATAGAAAGACCTATTGGATATTTCTCCAGGAAATTGAACATTCATTAGCAGAAATATTCAACAATTGGGAAGGAGACCTTGAGCTTGGTGTTGCCCTTACAGCATTTCAATGTTTATTTTGCCAATAATTTTTCTGAATAATCATATCTCCTGATCATAACCGATACCAGTATCTGGAGAAATTTAAGTACAAACATTCCAGACTGTTTAGGTGGAGCTAATTATTGCAACCATTCAATTTTAAAAAATATGCATGTGTAGGGTGAGAAAATGTGTTTGCAGACGCATTGCCGTGACTTGGCTGAGAAACGGAGATTTGTGGTAATAAGAGTAGACAGACTGAAATAGAATGTAGTAATGCATGTTTGCATGGTTATAGTTAGCGTTTACGTATTGTAGTGTACAAACTGGGTAAAGCTAAGAGATTTTGAAATGAAGCCATTTTTGTATATTGATGGTAGGAACGTCTGTGTGTGTGTGTATAGTGCAATGGTGGGTTTTTTTCTGGATATTTGAACGTCTATCTCATTTGTACATAGAAAAAATACAAGAATACAACACTGAACATTGCAATAAAAACAACATGGCTTCACTCTGCTGTTCACCAGTTGCAGTGATGTATGATCACAACACGTTTCTGTCCGAATACATGCATGGTGACCTTCTGCCATTTATTACAATAACTTCAGTTTTTAACCACCCTCTCAGGTAATAATTTGTAAAACAATGGGGACAACCATCCCTTCATCAATATTTCATTTTATTTCATCAGGCACAGTGACATTTGGTTAGTTTGAAATCCACACTGACTCTCCTTAAACAGACCCACCGTTCCCAATTGGATTTGTGTTGATCTGCTCCAGGTTATTCCAAGTGTACACAGCCCTGGTGTTAACCTGACCGAGGTAAAAACAATGACTGCAGATGCTGGAAACCAGATTCTGGATCAATGGTGCTGGAAGAGCACAGCAGTTCAGGCAGCATCCGAGGAGCTTCAGCAAAATCGACGTTTCGGGCAAAAGCCCTTCATCAGGAATAAAGGCAGAGAGCCTGAAACGTGTATAGATAAACTAGGGGAGGGTGGGGGTGGGGAGAGAGTAGCGTAGAATACAATAGGTGAGTGGGGGAGGAGATGAAGGTGATAGGTCAGGGAGGAGAGGGTGGAGTGGATAGGTGGAAAAGGAGCTAGGCAGGTCGGACAAGTCCGGACAAGTCAAGGGGACTGGAAGTTTGAAACTAGGATGAGGTGGGGGAAGGGGAAATGAGGAAGCTGTTGAAGTCCACATTGACGCCCTGGGGTTGAAGTGTTCCGAGGCGGAAGATGAGGCGTTCTTCCTCCAGGCGTCTGGTGGTGAGGGAGCGGCGGTGAAGGAGGCCCAGGACCTCCATGTCCTCAGCAGAGTGGGAGGGGGAGTTGAAATGTTGGGCCACGGGGCGGTTTGGTTGATTGGTGCGGGTGTCTCGGAGATGTTCCCTAAAGCGCTCTGCTAGGAGGCGCCCAATCTCCCCAATGTAGAGGAGACCGCATTGGGAGCAACGGATACAATAAATGATATTAGTGGATGTGCAGGTAAAATTTTGATGGATATGGAAGGCTCCTTTAGGGCCTTGGATAGAGGTGAGGGAGGAGGTGTGGGCACAGGTTTTACAGTTCCTGCGGTGGCAGGGGAAAGTGCCAGGATGTGAAGGTGGGTCGTAGGGGGGCGTGGACCTGACCAGGTAGTCACGGAGGGAACGGTCTTTGCGGAAGGTGGAAAGGGGTGGGGAGGGAAATATATCCCTGGTGGTGGGGTCTTTTTGGAGGTGGCGGAAATGTCGGCGGATGATTTGGTTTATGCGGAGATTTGTAGGGTGGAAGGTGAGCACCAGGGGCGTTCTGTCCTTGTTACGGTTGGAGGGGTGGGGTCTGAGGGCGGAGGTGCGGGATGTGGACGAGATGCGTTGGAGGGCACCTTTAACCACATGGGAAGGGAAATTGCGGTCTCTAAAGAAGGAGGCCATCTGGTGTGTTCTGTGGTGGAACTGATCCTCCTGGGAGCAGATACGGCGGAGGCGGAGGAATTGGGAATACGGGATGGCATTTTTGCAAGAGATAGAGTGGGAAGAGGTGTAATCCAGGTAGCTGTGGGAGTCGGTGGGTTTGTAAAAAATGTCAGTGTCAAATCGGTCGTCATTAATGGAGATGGAGAGGTCCAGGAAGGGGAGGGAGGTATCAGAGATGGTCCAGGTAAATTTAAGGTCAGGGTGGAATGTGTTGGTGAAGTTGATGAATTGCTCAACCTCCTCGCGGGAGCACGAGTGGCGCCAATGCAGTCATCAATGTTAACCTGACCTGCCTGTAGTCTCTGGAATGTACTCCTGTACTATTGAGAAAGGTGTCCCAATCTCCAGTTTGTATGGTGGGGCAGGAGGACTGGGTTGAGCTGCAGTTTGTGGTTTTATGAAACAGAAAATAAAACGTGCTGCAGAGTGAGGCACAGAGACGTTGATGACCTCATCAGCTTGAAACTGTTTTCTTGTTCCTCCTCCTTTAATCAATGAATTATCAGGGTCTAACTCCGAATTCTCGGAGTTCTGTAACTGGCCTGGAACTGTGTGTTGAAAGGACTATTGTAATCCACAAGAGGAGACTTTCCCATTGCACTGCCACCATGGGCTGGAATGCTGCAGACTGAGCAGAAAATCCCAAATACAATGATGAGGTCCCACTGGCCCACACTGCTCCTTCTCACTGAATGAAGACACTCACCAGAAACAGGTTATGTCTCATGTTGGAGCCTTGAAGCCCTGACTGTGTAGCACTGAATGAAGGCTGTACTCAGAGACAGAAATGAAATAAACTTTCTAACTGTGCTTTATCGCTGTTAAAGATCCGCATGTCTGAGTTCAAGTCATTTGATTGGGGAATGAGGGTAGCAAGGCACCAGTGAAATGGAGGGAATGGTGGAGGAGCTCACTGAGGGCCATCTCTGAAAGTTGGAATCGGAAAGATGCTATTCAGTATTGTAAAAGTTTAAGGTGAATTCATGATTACATAGAGATGGCAAATGTAATTCCTTTCAAGTTTTTCTTGTTTAAAATTTGGGAACTGACAAGAAAAAGCAAATTCCAAACGGTTATCCAGTTGCGACCCGTGTAGTACTGTAAATGGCTGCTCCTTCAGCATCTCGAACCGTCTACTTGAGTTCACTGTGCACAGGTGAAGAAGAACTGCATGGTTCAGCCAAAATAACTCCTTCCTATTGCAGATTGCTCAGTCTGTCAACAAGCAAGAAATGAAGCACTCTCAACTTGTACATTTTCTGCCAACAATCTTTCATAACGTTCATTCTCCATATCCCTCCTGTCCATTTCCAAAAGCAAATTCCAGCCTGTGTTTAATTACCTATCCATCTTTTAGTGGATGTTATTCATCAGTAAAGTTCAACAATGTCATGGCCACGTTGGACTCTATGCGATTCCATTGGTTTGAAGTTTCCTGAAGGAATGGAGAGTCATTCCGGTTGAATGTCGAGCTGTTATTAGGTAATGAATGGGATCAGAGGTCTATTTATCCCAACATTCACACAAGGAACAAGCCTACTCTGCCTTTCAGTGAGATCGTGGCTGATCTGATTTGAACCACAACTCTACTTTCCTGCCAAAATGCATTCCCTTGCATTTTCCCATATTTCTACAGGGACATTTCACACTGTAGAATTCTCATTGTACTCCTGGTCACCATTGGCACCTCACAGTGTCAGGGACCCGGGTTTCATTCTGCCTGCAACAGTTACCAATCTGTGTGGAGTTTGCACATCCTCTCCGTGTCTGTGTGGGTTTCCTCTGGGTGCTCCGGTTTCCTTTATTCAAGAAGGGAGAGAGAGATGGAAAGCAGAAAGCTAAAGGAGATAATCACCTGTCATCCAAAAACCGGTGAAAGCTACCATGAAAAATGCAACAGCAAAGCATTCTGAAACATCCCAGGTAGTCAGGCAGAGTGAACATGGTTTGTGGAATAGGAAAGCATATATAGTCAAATGACTGAATTTCTTTTGAAGAACGAATGTGTGCTGTCGATGTTGGGGAATTGTTAGTTGTACGGTCCTGCAATCTCAAGAATATGTTTCAATAATCTGCCACAATCGAGGTTTACTAAAGGAAGTAAAGACTCATGGTGCAGGTATAACATTGAGCAAGGATAGATGGTTGGCTGGCCAACAGAAACAGTAGGAATGGGTCTTTGTTTGATTGAAAAGATATAACAAGTGGTATGCTGCTGGCAGGACAACTTCCTCATTTATACAAATGACTCAGATGGAAAGGCGGAAGGTTTAGTGACTAGATTTGCTGAAAATATAAAGACAGGCAGGAAGGTCGGTTGACGAGGACTTGGGGAGGCTGTAAATGTAAACAAGCAAAAGGGAAGAAATGTGAACTTGTCCCCTTTGACAGGAAGCATAGAGAATGCAGCGTAGTGCTTCTGTGGTGAGATGAAGCAGAGCTCTGAGGTGCAGAGGGATCTAGGTGTACGAGTGCATGAATTACGGAAGGTTAGTATTGCAGCTCCACAAGTAGTCATGGAGAATCATGGAATATTATTGTTTAGGGAACTCAATACAAAAGTAGGGAGGTTACACTTCAGTTATACAGGAGACTGGAGTAGAGTCATAGAGATCTACAGCTCAGAAAGAGGCCCTTTGGCCCCTCACATCCCTGCCAGTGAAAGACAACCACCATTCTAATTCCTATTCTCATCCCGTTCCCAATACCTGGCCGATAGCCTTGTATGGTTTGGCATCACAAGTGCACCCCTCAATACTGATGGGGGTTTCTGCCTCTCTGTGTCTCACAGGCAGCGATTTTGAGATTCCCGCCACCCTCATGTTTTGCTCACATCCCCTTGAAACCTTCTGACCCTGATGTCATCAGAGAAAATGTCGGGCAATCAGGGTCAGTGTCTACTGAGGTTCAGAACAATCCGAGGCAACATGATTGAAACACATAAAGTTCAGGTGGATTCAGGGTGGATGTGGAGAGGGTATTTCTTCCTGTTGAAGAATTCAGAACTTTGGGGAGTGGGGTGTGGGGTGGGGGTCAGTGTTTCAAATTGAATGGTTGACCCTTGAACATAGAGATAAGGGGTTTGTTTTTCTCTCAGTGGGAGTGTTTGCTTTTGAAACTGTCTTCCTCAAAAAGTTGTCGAAATGTAGAAACATGGAATATAGCAACAGGACAAGGCTAATCAGCCCTTCGATCTTGCTCTGCTATCCCATACGATCATGGCTGATCATCCAACTCAGTCCCCTATTCCCACTTTCTTCCCTATACTCTAAGCACTCTATTTAATACCTTCTTGAATGCATTCAATGTTTTGGAAGTAGAGTTTTGGAATATTTTTTAGCAGAGTTGAATAGATTGTGATAAACAAGGGGTGGGTGTTCGGTTTATTGGGGGTTGAATGGGAATGTGGTGTTAAGGTTCCTGTTGGATGATCCCATGAAGTGGCAGAACAGACTCAAGGAGATGAATAGCCTACTCCTGCTCCTAACCCACCTGCTGCCTTCCCCTATGTGTGTATATAATGGGGAGAGCCAGGGCTCTCTTCCAGGACCTGTGGCTTTCCTGATGAGAATCAGTGACACAGATCTGAATGTACGAGACCCAGTTTCAAATTTTGTGGACGAGGCGATTCTTTCAGAGTATTGTAAAGTGTTGATGGTGGGAGGGTTAACCGCCCAAAGGACAAAGGCAGACTGCATGGACACAAACGTCAATGCTGAGAAGGGGGAATTGATTCATTTTGGCAGCAGGTATGAGGAGAGGCAATTAAAGTAAACGGGTCCAATTCCAAGATAAGTGTGAGAACTTTGGGGATTTGAGCACAGATCTTTGAAGGTGGCATGGCAGGTTGGGAAAGCAATGAATAAAGTTTGCAGCATCATGTGCTTTGACGTTAAGTGCGTAGGGAACAGAAAGCAAGGACCTTAAGATAAACTTTTATCAAAAACCACCTTAACTGCAGTATTGTGTCTCAATCAGGGCGAAACATCTCGGGAACAATATAGTGATTTGAGAGTGTGTGGCGAAAATTGGTCCCTGGATAGATTGGAGAAGTGGGAGCTATTTTCCTGGGAGTGGAGAGGTCTGAAAGGAGATTTGATCAAGGTGTTCCGAATTCAAGCGGGTTTAGGGACAAGGGAGAAGAGTTAGGAGAAATATTGTCCCCTGCAACGGAGGAATGGAAAACCAGAGTGCCTGATTTCAGGCAAAGGGAAGGAAACTCAGTTCCACACAAGAGAACATTATTTCCATGCAGCCACTGCATAAGGTGTAGACGCTTATGGGATGGGCTGATTTGAAGTCTTTTTCTGTGCTGGAGACGCCTAAGTCTCTATGATGATGGGTCTAACAGCGCCAGTGTCAATGCCTGATAAATAGACTATCTAGTTACAAAATGTTATTTGTTTTCCGACTCTGTACCACTTTTCACAAACCAGTTAGTTCTCAACTGGCTCTTGTAATTTATTCAGGTTACTTAACACAGAGCTGACATGGAGTTCTGAACATTCTCTTCAGTTCCTCTCTGAATTTGGCCTGAGTTACAACATAAATGCAAGTGTTTACACAGCAGCTGGACAATTGGAACAGGTAACCCATCTGCTGTAGGATGTAGCCAGGGGCATTTGCATCAGTGTAATAATACGTCTTTGCAATTCGATAATGAAGGAAATTAATGACATAGGGCATCCACAGAGCGATGAAGCTGCCCGATATGGCAAAGAGTAAAATCATGGACTTCCTTCGGTTCTCTGTTTCTGGATCCACCTGATCCCCTCCTTGCTTGGACAACAATCCTTTCCGTACTCTGTTGGCCTGTAAAATGTGTCTGACTGTCAGAGCGTTGAATAGCAGAATAAAGAAAAAAGGTAAGAATGGGTTTAAGATCCGATGGAGCCAATCGTATGCCACCCAGGCAGGCGATGTGTAAAATATGGGTGTGGACTGGCACTGCCACGGTATATTGTCAATGATGCAGACAGGTTCAAAACTGAAAAACCAGGGGATGTTCTTCAGAAAAAACAGAGGAGTCACAACCACAATTACCACAGCTGCCGTCCTCGGGACACAATATCTTACTTTCAGTTTCTGGCAACAAATTGCTATGAATCGATCGAGAGTGAAAGCCACTGTTAACCAGACAGAAGTGTCCCTCACCGCACAGATCAGGACAATGAGAGTGCTGCACCCTGGGGTCGTTTTCAGGATATTGTTTGGGAAATAAAAGGAAACAGAGCGATTCAGTATCACTTCAGTAGTCGCCACCAACAGATCTGCCACTGCCATGGCCACCAAGTACAGAGTGATGCATTTGGAGAGACCGCACCTTCCCTGACATAGAATCCAGATCGTCCACCAAGTTCACTGCAAGGAGCAAAGAAAAGACTGTTATCAAAATGGCAAGTACAGCATCATCTATAGCATCTTTGACTTTTAGTGGACCCATTCCTACTTCAACTTCTCTTTCATTCCTGATTTTGCATCATTCAATTCAAGCCAGCCAATCAGATAAAGCCAACTCTATCTCAGCAGAACTTTCCTGGAGGGGTTATGCATGACTATTTTTCAAACCTATGGATGGCCACAAGAAGTCATAAATCTAGCATTGTGAAAACTGGGTGAGAAAATGGGTTTTCTTGTTGCTCACTCATTCCCCTCAGCAGGCATTTTTGCACAGGGTTGTAGAATGAGAAGTAGAAGATCCCAGCAGTAAGTTGGAGGGTCCTTGTTTAAATGAGGAGAAAAGTTATGACACGAAATCGGACGGTTCCTCCATTTGCTTCGAAGTACATTCAGCTTGGATGAATTGAGAGTTACCTAATAATCTCACGGGTTGCCTTTCACAGACAAAAGTCACGTAATCTCGAACAAAAAGATCTGCATAGCATCATAACACCATGGAAGCAGGCCATTCAGCTCATCAGGTCCAAACCTACCCTCCAAACAGTATCCCACTCACACCCAACCCTATCCTGTATTTACCATGGCCAATCCACCTAGTCTGCACATTCCTAGATGCGGTGAGGCAATTTAGCACGGCCAATCCACTTAACCTGCACATCTTTGGACTGGGAGAGGGAACCACAGCACTCAGAGTAAACCCATTCAGATTCGGGGAGAATGTGCAAACTCCACACAGACAGTTACCCAAGGCTGGAATTGAACCCCGGTCCCTGGCGCTCTGAGGCAGCAGTGCTAACCACTGAGCCACTGTGCTACCCATACTGACACTGAAAAGTGACCAAGCAGCTGCTGGATTGCCATTAGGCTGAACTTTGTATTGTTGCAAGTATCCACAGGCATTCGCTCCCTCCAGAACCAACACCCAGTCACAGCGGTTTGTATCAATTATAAAGGGCACTACAGAAATTCACCAAAGATTCTTCAACAGTACCTTCCAGATCCACAACCATTACTATCCAGAAGGACAGGGCAGCATAGACAAAGAACTCTGATAGATGATTTAAACATATTTCCCCCTTTCACAAAAACAGGTTAACTCTGGCTGGTGGATTGAAAATTTTACTCCCTTACCTTGCAAAGCTCCTGAATAATAGGTTGTAGCATTTCTGCTCTGACGGGTGTTCCATCCGCTGGCCTGTAATTCCTAGCTTCCTGTCCCTTCTTTTCTTGAAGAGATGAGTTACATTTGTTGTTTTGAATAGGAACAGCAGTTGGACATTCAGTACTTCAAGTCTGCCCCATTACTTAGTATGATCATGGCTGATCATCCAACTCAGCACCCTGCTCCTGCTTTCTCCCCACTACCTTTGACCCCTCTCCATATAAGAACAATATACAACTCCTTCTTCAAAACATCCCAATATTTTGGGCTCAAATACTTTCTGTGGCAGAGAATTGAATGGGCTTACTACTCCCTGGGTGAATCAATTTCTCTTTGTCTAACCCCTATGTTGTTAGGCTGACCGCCCTGGGTCTGGGCTGCCCGGCCATCAACGACATCTTTCCTGTGTTTACCCTGCCACATCCTGTTAGAATTTTAAATGTTTGATATTTTTATTGTCATTTGATCATGCCAAATCTATGACTTGCTGAAAAAGAATTCAGCTTCTTCGAGGTTCTTGTCTTGTCATCAAGTCCATTGGCAAGAATGCCAATTCAAGGGGAATACCAAAATTTATACTGCATGTTCTTGTAAAGTGTACATGGTGGCTTTGCGCTAAATTGGTATTCTTGCAAATGGTCCTGATGAGCGCAAGGTGAAAAGCTTCAACAAACCATGACGTTTTTAACCAACAAATGTAATCATTATCAAACAATATTGAACGAGCTGCAAAATAAAAGCAGAACCCCTGCCCTGCTGGAAAGCTGAAGCTAGGAACAGAACTCCCGGAGAAATTCAGCAGGACTTGGATTCGAAACAATAACTCTGTCTCAAACTAATTCCAACCCAGACTTACTAGGAACCCCAACAGCTGCGAGGAGTGGGTAATAAAAAGCATAGATGTAGTCGACGAAATATTCATACATGCTCACAAAACGTCACAGTGTCTGGCTGTGCCAAGCTCAGTGCACTCACCAGCACCACTTTGGATATATATTACAGCAGGAACTCCCTCGACGGGCAATTAAGCTGCTTCTGTCTTACTTACGGTAACTATAGAAACAGATTAGCAGAAAATCTCAACGGACAAGACTTGAAGTCAGCAAAAGCACCAATGTTTCCACATGACGGAGGTAATGAACTTAGATTTACAGCTGTGCTCTTGGTGTTCCTTCATGTGTTTAAGCTGCAAACCAAGCCAGCCACACTCGGTGATCAAACTCCATTTTAATTATTGTCTTTAAGAAATAAACATGCTTTTTGGACATGTTCTGCTCCATTGCAAAAGGGTCTTGAACCCAAGTCTTCCAATGCATGACCACTGCCCTGAATCCCTTCTCTGGCAAAGTGGCTTGTAGCTAGAAAGATCAGCTCATCACTAGAAGCTTCATCCTTTATGTTGGAGGGAATGGAGAGAACTGGCTGAGTGTAAGAGAAATCTTCTAAGAGGTGATACATAAATGATTTGGAGGAAGGTATATGTGGTCTGATTAGCAAGTTTGTGGAGTAGCAGATAGTGAATGGAACTGTCAGAGAATGCAGCAGAATAAAGATATATTGGAGAGTTGGGCTGAGAAATGGCAGGTGGAATTCAATCCAGGCAAATACAAGGTGATGCATTTTGGAATATCCAATTCATTAGTAGACTATACAGTAAATGGAAACGTCCTGGGGAAAATTGATATCCAGAGAGACCTGGGTGTTCAGATCCATTGTTCCCTGAAGTTGGCAACACAGGTTAATAGAGTGGTCAAGAAGGCATTCGGACAGTTTTTCTTCATCAGACGGGGTATTGTGTACAAGGGCTAACAGGTGTATAAGCCTCTTATACAGTTGTATAATAGCTTGGTTTGGTCACATTTGGAACACCGTGTACAGTTCTGGTCGCCACATTACCAAAAGGATGTGGATGCTTTGGAGAGGGTGCAGAGGAGGTTCACCAGGATGTTGCCTTGGCATGCAGGGCATTTGCTATGAAGAGATGTTGAGTCGAGTAGGATTATTTTCTTTGGAAAAACGGAGGTTGAAGAGATTGAGGGCTACAAAATCTTGAGAGGTGCAGATAGGGTGAATAGCAAGAAGCTTTTTCCCAGTGTGGGGGACTCAATTACTCAGGGTCACAAGTTCAAAGTGAGAGGGGAAATGTTTAGGGGAGATATGCGTGGAAAGTTCTTTATGCAGAGGGTAGTGGTTGCCTGGAACGCATTGCGAGCTGAGGAGGTAGAGGTGGGCACGATGGAATTAGATTAGATTAGATTACATTACAGTGTGGAAACAGGCCCTTCGGCCCAACAAGTCCACACCGACCCGCCGAAGCGCAACCACCCATACCCCTACATTTACCCCTTACCTAACACTACAGGCAATTTAGCGTGGCCAATCCACCCTAACCTGCATATCTTTGGACTGTGGGAGGAAACCGGAGCACACGGAGGAAACCCACGCAGACACGGGGAGAACGTGCAAACTCCACACAGTCAGTCGCCTGAGGCGGGAATTGAACCCGGGTCTCTGGCGCTGTGAGGCAGCAGTGCTAACCACTGTGCCACCGTGCTGCCCACAGAATCATTTAAGTTGTATCTAGACAGATACATGAAGGGGCAAGGGGCAGAGCGTTACAGATCCTTAGAAAATAGGTGACAGGTTTAGACAGAGGATCTGGATCGGCGCACACTTGAAGGGCTGAAAAGCCTGTTCCTGTGCTGTAATGTTCTTTGTACTTTGTGACTGTGTTGCATTGTTGCCAGAGCCTGCTCTGTCATTGCTGCATTCTATCCTGTTTGCCAGTGCTTTCACTCAATGACAAACAGCTGAAGGGTCACCAATCTGGTAATGTCGAAAGAAGCAGCACATGGAGCACAACAAGCTCCCACACACAACAGTGTTCAATGTTCAGAGAATGGGTTTAAACTTACACCATCTGGAGAAATACTTGTCTCCTTCTGGAAGAGGTTCCTTTCTCTTTTCACCTTGTGCCAGTAACTTACACCAGCTCTCCCACCACTCTCCATCTCAGCAGCCACTTCCAGTCTCTGTAAACCTCCCTATCGCTATAACAATTTCCCAGTTCGTCCGATCACTGTCAGCTACTCTAACTTTACACCCCTCCCTATATCTGTAATCTCCTCAAGCCCCTACACCCCTCCCTATATCTGTAACCTCCTCTCATTCCTGCACCCCATCTCTGTAACCTCCTCAATCCTCTACACCTTCCCTATCTCTGTAACCTCCTCCAGACCCTACAATCCCTCCCGATCTCTGTAACCTCCTGCAGCCCCGACACCCTCTCCCTACCTCTGAAGACCCTCCATCCATACACACTTCCCTATCTCTGTAACCTCCTCCAGCCCTTGCTACCCTCCCTATCACTGTAATGTCCTCCAGCCCCTACACCCCTCCCTATCTCTGTAACCTCCTCCAGCCCCTGCTCCCCTCCCTATCACTGTAACTTCCGCCAGCTCCTACACACTTCCCTATCTCTGTAACCTTCTACAGTCCCTGCATCTCTCCCTGCCTCTGTAACCCCCTCCAGCCCCAACCACTCCCTATCTCTGTAACCTTCTCCAGCTCTTATACACTCTCCCTATCTCTGTTATCTTCTCCAGCCCCTACATCCCTCCCTTTCTCTGTAACCTCTTCCAGCCCCTACACCCCTCCCTATCTATGTGACCCCCTCCAGCCCCTACACTCCTCCCTATAATCTGTAACCTCCTCGAGGCCGTACATCCCTCCCTATTACTGTAATCTCCTCTTGGCCCCTACACCCCTCCCTATCTCTGTAACCTCCTCCAGCCCCTACACCCCCTCCCTTTCTCTGCAACCTCCTCCAGCCCTTACACCCCCTCCCTATCACTGTAATCTCCTCTAGGCCCCTACACCCCCTCCCTATCTCTGTAACCCCCTCCAGCTCCTACCCCCATCCCTTCTCTGCAACCTCCTCCAGCCCCTACACCCCCTCCCTATCACTGTAATCTCCTCTAGGCCCCTACACCTCTCCCTATCTCTATAAACCCCTCCAGTCCCTACACCACATCCCTATCTCTGTAACCTCCTCCAGAACCTACACTCCCTCCCAATCTCTGTAACCTCCTCCAGCCCCTTCAGCCCTCCGTATCTCTGTAGCCCCCTCCAGCCCCTAACCCCACAGTCACAGCAGAATGGCCGCTTGTCTCTTTATTGTGACTATCCCTTTCTTTGTTTGATTTAGATTGAGTAGGTGAAGCCAGATTCCTGGAATCCCTCTCACTCACTCTCTCTCTCTCTCTGATTCTCTCCATCTCAATCTTTTACCTCCCTTGTCCCATTAAATACAATCAGGGATTTTAAAAAAAGACACACAACATTTTTTGTAAATTTAACACTGGACAGCCACAACAGCTGCTAAACACCTACTTACTATGAACCATGAGGCTTAGTTTAAACTGTCCTCCCACCTCTTATTCCATTGTTTTCTTATAACATTGCTACAGATATAAGGAGGGGGTATAGGGACTGGAGGTGTTTACAGGGATAGGGAGGGATGTAGGGATGTGAACTCCTTTCTCTCTCTCTCTCACACACACACACACACAAACACTATCACTGTCACTCTCTCACACACTAGAGTCATCATGAAGATATTCGAGTGCGGTACTGTTCCGCTTGAATTCCTGGTCCAGGAGAGAAGGGTTTCTGTGGGAAGTGGCCACAATATGGTCTAAGCTGTTTCCCCAAGTCCCCGGCTCCAGGAAGAAGGTGAAGCCAAAGAAGCCGATCAGTATGAAGGTGAAGATAAGGAAAACGATTGGAACACAGCGCTCATGGCAATGGGAAAGAGGAAGAGAGAGACTTACATTGCAGTGTCACCTGTCACCTCCCGAGACACTTCTTCCTTTCCTTTTCCTCTTAGACCTTAAAGAACACCGGCTGCAACAACTTCGAGATCCCATGGCCTTCCGGAATCTTCCTCCCCTCTCCTTCCCTCTGACTCCATCCCATAGCCCAACCTGGACCTCCCTGTCATTTATTCACTATCCCTCCTGACCTTCCACTCTCTGAGGCTGAACATCCTGTAACCAGCAAAGCTCTCCGTTTTATCCCTGTGATGGGCACATCCTCATCTTGAACAAATTTTCCTTTGACTCCTTTCACTTTCTTCTGGTCAGACGGGTTGCCAGGGGAACATGAATGGCCCCAGTTACTCTGTCTCTTTGTGGGGTCTATGGAACATTCCTTGTTTCGTTGCTGTTCCGGCCCCTACCCATAATTCTTCCTCCGTTATATCAACGGTATCATCGGTGCTGCTTTCCTCTGTCATCTGTGTGATGATGCAGTCACTTTAAGAAGGCTATTTTGTCCTTCATTTGTTGAAGAGAGCTCATAAAGGCAGACAGGCCGAAGGATCGAGTTCAATAATGGAAGGGGAGTGGCCAGTTCTCCCAGTTCAGGTTATTTCTAGTTTGTTTTAACTAGAGCAGTCATAAGATGTGAGAGTCCAGGGGAGTTGCAAGCTTCAGTAAAGGATTCCTCTACCTTTCTCTGAAATCTCTCCTGGGTGTGGTTCCCTCCAACCTGTAAGAATCTGTGTTTGAATTTACCTTTTTTACCAAGGGGATGAAGATATGTTTGTGAGATGCTGCTGTATTGAAACAGTGAATTTGTAATAGTTATTGTATTGGACAGTTAACTATTTCACATAGTTACATTATTCTAAATTCCGCTTTCTTTTTCTTGTATTTCAACTGTAATTTTTAAATAAATTCTGTTTTGCTTAAAGCCGAGTGGTTTGATCAACAGCATCACATTGGAATTTAACCAACGAGACCTTTTGGCCACCCTGCCTTTACAATCTCTCTTCAAAAGAACCAAGGACAAAGAACCTTTTTAAAGTTACTGCATCATCACAACCTGATAGAGGTGTATAAGATTATAAGTGGCATGGGCAGAGTGGATAGAAAACATTATGCCTCCCCTTAGTCAATAGCAGGGGAGGCATAATGTTAAAGTGAAAAGTAGGTGGTTTAGTTGGAATTTAATTGGGTCCCTGGCACTGTGAGGCAGCATTGCTAACCACTGAGTAAAAACAATGACTGCAGATGCTGGAAATCAGAGTCTTGATTAGAGTGGTGCTGGAAAAGCACAGCAGGTCAGGCAACATCCAAGGAGCAGGAAAATCGACATTTTGGGCAAAAGCCCTTCATCATGAATAGAGACTAGGTGTCTGCAGAGTGGAGAGATAAGTGAGAGGGGGTGTGGGTAGGGAGAAAGTAGCATAGAGTGCAATAGGTGAATGGGGGTGGGGATGGAGGTGATAGGTCAGAGAGGAGGGTGTGGGAAGGTAGTAAAGAGTACAATAGGTGAATAGGGGTTGGGATGAAGGTGATAGGTCAGAGAGGAGGGTGGAGTGGATAGTTGGGAAGGAAGATAGGCAGGTACGACAGGTCATGAGGGTGGTACTGAGCTGGAAGGTTGGAACTGAGGTAAGGTGGGAGGAGGGGAAATGAAGAAACTGGTGAAATCCACATTGATGCCATGGGGGTTGAAGTGTTCTGAGGCGGAAGATGAGGTGTTCTTCCTCCAGGCGTCGGGTGGTGAGGGCGCGACGATGGAGGAGGCCCAGGACCTGCATGTCCTCGGCAGAGTGGGAGGGGGAGTTGAAATGTTGGACAACAGGGTGGTGGGGTTGATTGGTGCGGGTGTCCCGGAGATGTTCCCTAAAGCGCTCTGCTATGAGGCGTCCAGTCTCCCCAATGTAGAGGAGACCTCATTGGGAGCAACAGATATAATAAATTATATTGGTGGATGTGCAGATAAAACTTTGAATGATGTGGAAAGCTTCTTTGGGGCCTTGGATGGAGTTGAAGGAGGAGGTGTGGGCGCAGGTTTTGCAATTCCTGTGGTGGCAGGGGAAGGTGCCAAGATGGGAGGAAGGGTGGGTTGTTGGGGGCCTTGGACCTGACCAGGTAGTCACAGAGGAAACGGTCTTTGCGGAAAGCGGAAAAGGGTGGGGAGGGAAATATATCCCTGGTGGTGGGGTCCATTTGTAGGTGACAGAAATGTCGGCGGATGATGTGGTTTATGCAAAGGTTGTTAGGGTGGAGAGTGAGCACCAGGGGGGTTCTGTCCTTGTTACGGTTGGAGGGGTGGGGTTTGAGGGCGGAGGTGCGGGATGCAGATGAGATGCGTTGGAGGGCATCTTTAACCATGTGAGAAGGGAAATTGCAATCTCTAAAAAAGGAGGCCATCTGGTGTGCTCTGTGATGGAACTGGTCCTCCTGATGGCGTTTTTGCAGGAGGTAGGGTGGGAAGAGGTGTAATCCAGGTAGCTGTAGGAGTCGGTGGGTTTGTAAAAAATGTCAGTGTCAAGTCGGTTGTCATTAATGGAGATGGAGAGATCCAGGAAGGGGAGGGAGGTGTTAGAGATGGTTCAGGTGAATTTAATTCATCTGGTGAAGTTGATGAATTGTTCAACCTCCTCGTGGGAGCACGAGGTGGCGCCAATGCAGTCATCAATGTAGCGGAGGAAGAGGTGGAGAGTGGTGCCGGTGTAATTACGGAAGATCGATTGTTCCACGTAGCCAACAAAGAGACAGGCATAGCTGGGGCCCATACGGGTGCTCATGGCTACCCCTTTAGACTGGAGGAAGTGGGAGGAGGATTCGAAGGAGAAATTGTTAAGGGTGAGGACCAGTTCAGCCAAACGAATGCGAGTGTCGGTGGAAGGGTACTGTTGGGGACGTCGGGAGAGGAAGAAACGGAGGGCTTGGAGGCCCTGGTCATGGCGGATGGAGGTGTAGAGGAATTGGATATCCATGGTGAAGATGAGGCATTGGAGGCCGGGGAAACGGAAGTCTTGAAGGAGGTGGAGGGCGTGGGTGGTGTCTCGAACGTGTGTGGGGAGTTCCT
The DNA here is from genome assembly GCF_037043375.1 of Chiloscyllium plagiosum. Classification (NCBI taxonomy): domain Eukaryota; kingdom Metazoa; phylum Chordata; class Chondrichthyes; order Orectolobiformes; family Hemiscylliidae; genus Chiloscyllium; species Chiloscyllium plagiosum. The sequence continues at coordinate 14,227,193 of NW_028270182.1, forward strand.
GGACTGGGGGGATAAGACAGTGTCAAGGTAGGTGGAGATGAGTTTGGTGGGGCAAGAGCATGTTGAGATAATGGGTCGGCCAGGGTGGTCAGGCTTGTGGATCTTGGGAAGGAGGTAGAATCGAGTGGTGCAGGGTTCCCGGACTATGAGGTTGGAAGCTGTGGGTGGGAGATCTCCTGAGGTGATGAGGTTCTCTGTGGTCTGGGAGATGATGGTTTGGCATAGGGGGGTGGGGTCATGGTCGAGGGGGTGGTAGGAGGAGGTGTCTTCAAGTTGCCGTCTGGCTTCATCGGTGTAGAGGTCAGTGCACCAAACTACCACTGCACCCCCTTTATCTGCTGGCTTATCTGCTGGTCTAACCATCGAGTAACCGTGTCTTTCCCCAGACACAGAGCAAGTGGTGCTGCGCAAATCATTAGATCTTACAACTGACAAGCATCAGGCTGCTCTTGATTCCTGATGCACTAGAGACTTTTAATGCAGTAAAAAAAGTAGCTATTGAGATAGTTGGGCATGTTGTTTTTCCTGTTCCACTGTCCCTCCGATTCCAGGAAGTCCTATTTGTTTAGAACATAGCAAATGGAATTCTTTATTCCACAAAAGACAGAGTCAGGAGGAAAGGAAACTAGAAGCTGGTTGGTTTAACACCCATCAGAGCTAAATATTTGGAGCGATTTTTAAAAGACTTAATAGCAGGACACTTCGAAACAGTCGAGTCAATCATGTTGCAGACACAGCAAGCAATCAGGAAAGCTTATAGAATGTTTTCGCTTGTTCTGAGGTTGCTTCCCTCTGTGGGACAATCTAGAACGAGACGTTAGTGGTTTAGACCAAAGTGTAGCAAATTGAAAACACAGACGAGGCGGAATTACTCCCTTCGAAGGATCATGAATCTGTGGAATTCACTCCCCGGAGCGTGTTGCTGCTGGGATATGGAATACATTCAAGGAGTGGATATACAGTAAGGGAGAATGCGCAGGAAAGTAGAGAGAGGCTGAGAGGAGATCAACTGTGATCATATTGAATGGCAGAGCAGGATCGAGGGGCTGAATGGCCTCCTCCTGCACCTTAGATCTTACGTGAAGGAGAACTGAATACAGAAGTGGGTTGGTTATGTTTCAGATTGTACAGGGCATTGGTGAGACCACATCTGGATTAATCGGTACATTATTGGCAGACAGGTTTAAGGGAGGGTGTAAATGCAATCGACACAGATAAACTTTACGAGACTAGTGTCTGGAATAGGTGGGGACAAATTCTGATTTCTTAAACTCAACAGTTTGAATACTTCTGGAAATCAGTTGAATACTTTGCAGTCATTCTCACTGACCGACAGAAGCAGACCCTTTGCTCCAACTTGTCCTTGTTGAATAGATTTCTGAAACTGAACCAATCCCACACTTCTGCCCTCAGCCATCTCTCTCCCTTCCCACAACAGTGCTAGGGCCCCCATGTCCTTACCTACCATCCCACCAGCATCACCATCCAGCGGATCATTAGCCGTCATTTCCACCACGTCCAGGGAGATGCCGCCACCAGATACGTATTCCCCTCCCCTCCCTCGTCAGCCTTCCACAGGGACCATTCTCACCAGGACACCCTGGCCCATTCCTCCTTCGCTCCCAACACCGTACCCCACCCCAGCCCCACGGTACCTTCCCCTGCAACCACAGAAGGTGTAACATATGTCGTGTACATCCTCCCTCCTCAGTATCCAAGGGCCCAAACACACCTTCCAGGTGAAGCAGCATTAGTGGGCGGCACGGTGGCTCAGTGGTTAGCACTGCTGCCTCGCAGCGCCAGAGACCCGGGTTCAATTCCCGCCTCAGGCGACTGACTGTGTGGAGTTTGCACGTTCTCCCCGTGTCTGCGTGGGTTTCCTCCGGGTGCTCCGGTTTCCTCCCACAGTCCAAAGATGTGCAGGTCAGGTGAATTGGCCGTGCTAAATTGCCCGTAGTGTTAGGTAAGGGGTAAATGTAGGGGTATGGGTTGGTTACGCTTCGGCGGGTCGGTGTGGACTTGTTGGGCCGAAGGGCCTGTTTCCACACTGTAAAGTAATCTAATCTAATCTAATCTTTACCTGCACTTCATTCAGTCTAGTCCACTGTATTCATTGCTCACAATGTGGTTTCCGCTGCACTGGGGGAAATGGAGTGTAGACTGGGTAATCACTTCACGGAACACCTATGTTCTCCCTGAGCTTCCGGTTGCCTTCTGCCCTCCCCCCACCCTATTCTGCATAAAAACAACTTTTTCCAAGCAATCATCAGTTCTGAGGAAGGGTCGCTGGACCTGAAATGTTAACACTGATTTCTCTCCATAGATGCTGTCAAGTGTGCTGAGTTTTTCAAGTAATTTGTGTTTTTGTTCCTCTCCTTAATGCTCTGGCCTAATGAAGGCAAGTGTGCCAACTGCCTTCTTCACTGCCCTATCCACTTGTAACGCCACTTTCAAGGAGTTATAAACCTGCCCCCTTCGGTCCCTTTGAAACACTCTGATCCTATTTTCCAGCACTTGCCCCAAAACCCAGTGCCCTTTGGCATCAGAATTGCATAATTAAATACTTGTTAAATAAAACCATAAAAAAATAGCAATAGGCTATTCAGCCCCTTGATCCTGTTCTACCATTCAATAGGATCACGGCTGATCCGACAATCCACGCACCAAAGTTCCTGCCCTAGCACTTTGATTCCAAGTCCGATCAACGACCTATCAATCTCAGCCTGAGATGTACGCAAGGATTTGCAAATTAACAATTCTAGTAAATGTGACAATGTGTAAGTCCTCTGGGCCGGATGGGATTTATCTGAGGTTTCTCTGGGAACTCAGGGAGGTGGTTGCAGAACCTTTGTATTTGATCTTTATTTTGACTACAGCAATAGTGCCAGAAGACTGGAGGATAACAAATGTTGCCCCCTAGTTCAAGAAGGGGAGTAGAGACAACCCTGGTAATTGTAGATCAGTAAACCTTAGGTAAAGAGTTGGAAAAGGTTATGAGAGACAGGATTTATAATCATCGAGAAAGGAACAAGTTGATTAGGGATAGTTAACACGGTTTTGTGCCTCACAAACCTTACTGTATTCTTTGAGAAGGTAACCAAACAGTTGAATGAGGGTAAAGCAGTTGATGTGGTGTATATGAATTTCAGTAAGGCATTTGATAAGGTTCCCCGCAGTAGGCTGTTGCACAAAATATGGAGGCATGGGGTTGAGGGTGATTTATCAGAAATTGGTTTGTTGAAAGAAGGCAGAGGGTGGTGTTGATGGGCAATATTCATCCTGGAGTTCAGTTAATAGTGGGATACCACAGGGATCTGCTCTTTGTCAATTTTATAAATGACCGAGATGAGGGCGTAGAAGGATGGGTTAGTAAATCTGCGGGTGACACAAAGGGCAGCGGAGTTGTGGATATTGCTGAACGATGTTGTAGGTTACAGAGGACATGGATAAGCTGTAGAGCTGGGCTGAGAGGTGGCAAATGGAGTTTACTGTGGAAAAGTGTGAGGTGATACCCAGATGGGTTCGCCAGATTATTGAGTTGTATAAAACTATGACGGGCATAGATTTCCCCTTGTGAAGTGATCATTGATCGGGGACATAGAATTAATCTGCGGGGCAGTAGGTTTAAAGAACATGTGGACAGCAGTGGGTTCAAGTCCCACCTCGGGCACCGGTCTGTCTGGAGTTTAGACGTTCTCCCCGTGACTGCGTGGGTTTCCTACAGGTTCTCTGGTTTCCTCCCACAATCCAGGGATGTGCGGTTAAGGTGAATTGGCTATGCTAAATTGCCCATAGTGTTAGGTGCGTTAGTCGGGGCAAATATAGGGTTGGGGAACGGGTCTGGGTGGTTTACTCTTCGGAGGATCGGTGTGGACTTGTTGGGCCAAATGGCCTGTTTCCACACCATAGGGAATCTAATCTAATCTATATTGACAAAGGGAAGAACATTTATTTGCTCTTCCTCAATGTTTTAGAAGCCTAAATTCCAACATTCATTTAACATATGAATAATCACACCCAGAACATATTACTAAGCAATAAATATTAAATAAAAATCAGAATTAAAAGCTTGTTTGACGGATGATTCAATTTTCTATATTATGTTTGAAACAATCATTTCACCGTACATTTCTTGAGCCCAATTAGATAATTTCTCTCGCTAACAGCTGAACTTGTCACAGTCTCTGAAGGTGTAGGTGTTGTCCTTGTATTCAGTGCTTTATCAGAACGGTGACTAAATGGTTTGAATTGAAAATCGTATTATGAAAGTTTCTTCTGCCATTTCTTTGTTCAGTGACTGTAACTAAACCCGATCAACGTGGGATCAGAATTTCCGCCCGGGTGGAATCTCTGTTTTAAAAGCAAGGAGAATCCTCACGCCTTGTCAATCGGAGAATTGCCCTCAACATCAGCAGCAATCCGTCAGGAAAAGGAAGATGGCGCTTGATTTTCTCATCAAGCTCAAGATTCTCTGGGCGCTGCACGACATCCAAATGGTGTACTTCCCCATCCTGGCTGCATTCGGTGTGCCAGGTAAGTGACTCACTGCAGTGGGTACCTGAGATTACACCAGGGGGACATTGAGTTCAAAGACCCATTTCTCACTTTCATTTCCTTCTCCGTGTGAATGAGAGCTACGGGTTTCACAACGCTAATGACATGCCATTGCCTTGCTTTAATCCATTAGCCTCACCCAACCACCAACTGAGCAACCCAGCAGTTCAAATGTTCAAAGCCCCTTCCCCATTGGCCCTCGTTCACTGATGCTGCTGAAGCCAGAACGATTAATTTTGTGCGACGATGGCCAAGAGGTGAGTGACAATGCTGTCACTTTTAGCGGTGATTTTGTACCAGGTTTGCTTTTCAAGAGAGGTTGTATGGCAACGGTTCCGAGCTGTCTCTAAGAAAGGAAACAGTTGGTGTTTTTTTTTATATAAAGTTGGAAGAATTGAAGCAGCCTGAATGGGTGTGGCCAGCTCTCAGACACCAGGCTTTCCAGTTACCTTTTTAATTTTTAGGTTTAGCTTTAAGCTTTAAGCCTTTGGGGTCTCAGATGAGTTGGAAGCTTCAGTGAATGTTTCCGAGCCGCTACTCTCTGAATTTTCTCTTGATTTATTTTCCTCCTGGATTGGAGAACTGCATGTGAGAAACTGTGTCTGAATTTGCCTTTTTGCCAACGGATGTATTTCTGGGATGTTACTATATTGTAATAGTTAATTAATAATAGCTACTGTATCCATTATTCAGTTAACGTTTCCAATAGTTAAGTTATTCTAAATTGCTTTATTTTGTCTGTATTTTAACAATAGTATTTAAATAAGTGAGTATTATGACCAGTCACACATTGCATTCTGGAACAGAGCACTTCGCATCTACCTTTAAAACAAGAAAAAGTTAGGGTCTGGACCACTTTCTTCAAATATTTTGAGGGGATCTGGTCTGGTCCATAGCAAATGTTCCCACTAGATTATTAATCCAGAGACCCAAGTGATATTCTGGGGATAGCAGTTCAAATCCTGTCATGGCAGATGGTGGAGTCCGAATTTGATAAAAATCTGGAATTAAGAGACTTAATGAAAGTGTTGTGGATTCGTGGCGAAGGAGGCTTTTGGTTTACTACCACCCTCCAAGGAAGGGAACGGCTGGTCTACGTGTGAATCCACTCCCATAGCAATGTGGCTATCTCTCGGTCTAAATATGGATGGGCACAAACTGCTGGGCCAATCAGAGACTCCCACATTTCATGAATGAATAAAAAAAAACTTCTGTCTAAATAATTCAACTGGTGAAAGACAATGCCCCATTCTGTGAACTCATGGCTCATCTGTGTCTAAATTAAATTTCCCTTTTATTCCCATGTCTATTACTAGCCTTGGTTAGCAAAGATAAAATCAGTTCTCAGTGTTGACATCTGGGATTTACCTTTTGTCAGGGGCCCATAGCTCTGAAGATAGTTGCAGATCTTCAATTTACGTTACTGCATCTAAGTGCTTACTGACAATACCCCTAAATAACCAAACACATTTTCAAATTGATACAAATTTAAAACATCTAGGAAGAGGCTGGTACAATTGCAACATTAAAGAGGCATCTGGATGAGTATATGAATAGGAAGGGTTTGGAGGGATATGGGTTGGGTGCTGGCAGGTGGGACTAGATTGGGTTAGGATATCTGGTCAACATGGACGGGTTGGACCAAAGGGTCTGTTTCCGTGCTGTACATCTCTATGACTCTATGACTCTATAACAGGAGCAAGCTACTTGCCATCTCCAGCCTGCCGTGTCATTCTGTAAAATAACTGTTTAACCCCAGTTTCATGTGCATTTCTCGTCATCCTGGACTATACTGCATATTAAAACTCTACGTCTCTTTGACTGTAAGTTTCCACAAGAGGGAGTAAGTTATCACTATCTATTCAACAAACCCTCTAATCATTTTAAGTATTTCAAATAGATGAACCTCGACATTTTTTCACAAGAGAATACAAGCTTTTTCTTTGAAATGTTATCCCATTTATTATATAGATGGTTATGCATTGCTAATGGGTGTAATTATGAACAATATCTATATTACTGATGGTCACAGGTAAAATAATACGTTTCTAGCACTGGATGTAAAGTGAATCTTTGATCAATTTCAGGTTCTAGCAAAGAGTTTATGGCTGCATTTATATGGCCATCTTTATGTTTCAGTAACACGTTAAAAAACTGGTTTTATTTCCACAAGTGTGGATAATTTACCTCTCTTCAATTTTCTCACAGTTAAAGTGATGACAATAGCCATCCTGTCCCGGGGGAAAGTGTGGTCTCTCCAAATGTGTGACTCTCACTACCTGGTTGCTACTGATCATCATCATCAATCTGATACTATGGCAGATTCTGATTGTCTACTGGGAGCAATTCATTTTCCTGAGGGACATCAGTTTGTGTGACAGCCATGCCGTCTTGCTTACGCCATCACAGACTGTTCTGTCTGGTTCACGGTCACGTTCACCTTTGATCGTTTCATTGCCACTTGTTGCCAGAAATTAAAATCTAAATATTGCACATATTGTGATATGGTTTGGGGAAGTGTGACGGTGCTGAGCTTTATGAAGAACATATTTTGGATTTTTCTGTACACCACTGAGTACTGGCTTTCAAACAGTACCTGGTTTTGCCGTGTAGCATTCGGCGTATCGCTTTAAATGGCTTGGGCTGTTGTTGAATCTAACACATTATATTATGACATAATTTGTTCCATTTCTCTTGATTCTACTGTTTAATGCATTAACAGTCAGGATATTGTACTGGCCAGCAGAGCTCACAGTAGACTCTGAGGTTGGAGAAGTCGAGAGAATCCCAGTGACCCAGAGGTGGAGAATCGAAGGAAATCCATCATTTTGCTCTTTGTTATATCAGCCAACTTCATTCTACTATGAGTTGTCTTCATGTCTTATTCAGTACTGGGACAACTGAATTACTTGCGATATCCTGTTCCTGTGCCAACATTCGCACGGGAGCTGCTGTACAAACGCATTTCGAGAGGAGTTTTGGAATGGAGTAAAATATCCATTCACTGCAATGGCCAAAATAATCCTGTGAGCAAAACCCACCAATGTCTAACGTTGTCATGCATTCTCCGGTGCATTCCTCTGCTTACATCATGCTCTACTTTCTGATAAGAAGCAGGTGGAATGTGAATTAAGATTTCTCGTCATGTTTCTGAACTTGTCAAAAACCATTTCTGCAAGGAGAGATAGTCGATAGATGGAGTTTGAACAATGACTTGACTCAGGGATCTTAGCTGCTTTACTCAGTCCCAGGGTCAGCCAGTAATATACGGGCATTTTGCACATGGTAAAGCTGTTGTATGAAGAGATACTAGATTGATAAGGTCTATACTCGCCGGATTTTAGAAGAATGAGAGGGGACACCATATCAAATTCGAACAGGACTTTGATTTGATTTATTGTTGTCACGTGTACCTAAGTACAGTGAAAGGTTTTGTTTTGTGAGCAGTACAGGCAGATCATAGCAAACAAGGACATACAAACAAGATCGTAGGGTGCTTAGACAGAGTGAGCTATACAGGATATAAGAGGTGGACAATGCAAGATAGACATTAGATTTAAAGTGAGAGATGTCCATTCAGCAGTCTAATAAAAGAGGGGAAGAAGCTGTTAATGAACCTGTTTTTACATGTGTTAAGCTTCTGTATCTTCTGCCTGGCACAGGACGTTGGAAGAGAATATTACCGGGGAGGGAGGGGTCTTTGATGATGTTGAGAGCCTTTCTGCAGCCACAGGGAAGGTAGATGGTGTCCATGGATGGGTGGTTGGCTTCCGTTATGGTCTGGGCTGTGCACACAACTAGACAGCATAAATGGAAGAAGAATATTCCTGATGTCTTGGGAGTCCAGAACCAGGGGTCACAGTCTATGGATGAGGAGAAATGTCTTCACCAGAGAGTGGGCCTGCGGAATTCTCTGCTACAGAAAGTGATGGAGGTCAGAACATTGAATGTCTTCAGGAAGGAGTTAGACGTTGGTCTTGGAGCTAAAAGGATCAAAGGGTATGGTGGGGAAAGCAGGAACAGGGGACGGGGTTAGAGGATCAGCCATGATCATAATGAATGGTGGGGCAGGCTTGAAGGGCCGAATGGCCTTCCCCTGCTCCTATTCTCTCCGTTTCTACACAATTGATGTTGTGGTTACTTCCCAAAATTGACCAGTTCCTGGGGGAAGAGGTTGGATGTCTCAGTGACGATCTGTTTTTCTGATCTCTGGCAACTGTTTGAAGAAAGCTCGAAAAAGTCAAGGTGGACACTAGCGAACATGAAAATGATACAACAATGTGACGAAATGAGAACAAGATCAGACTCCAAACATTAACTCTGTTTCTTTTCTCACAGAGACTGCCAGATTTGCTGAGTTTCTCCAGCATATGTATATATATATGTATTGATATAAAATAAGATGATTGCAATATATATGTATCTCTGCATCTTCATTTGGACAAATATTTGGAAAATATAATGCGTTTCTATTGGTTTTCAATCCTCAAAATACTTTCTTGCGCCCCTCCAAACCTGGTCTTTATTTTTCCAAGTTAGTGCATTATGGATCTGGAATTCTGTCAGCACAGGAGAGGGGAACATATCTCAAAAGCACTTTTCAAATTTGCTGACACCATCACATTGGCTTTCCGCAATCTGGAAAGTATTGTTGGATATTTAATAGGTCCTGGAGTAAAGTCATATTTGACCCAATAATGCTGGGCCCTGATGGTACATGCACACATGCACAGACACACACACACAGACACACACACTCGCTCACACAGTTACACAGGGACACGGAATGACCAAATATATTGGGATTTCCAAATATTAAAGCTCCATTAAAGAATCCCTAGATGTCAGATGAAGGCAGGACATTCACACATCTGGGTCAGGTTCAAGACTCACCTCTCTCCGACACTGAAAGACTCCTGTATCACACTCCGGATTGGAATTAGACGAGTTGTTTGGGAGCAGGACGTGGTACATGAGATTAGGACGACTGTCTATATGAATGTTCAGAGCCAGCAATCTAAAATCCAATCAGAACAGAACAGAGAGAATCAAATAAAGAATTTGGTGTTGAATTTGTGGAGTTCTACCATTTTGTGTGTGTGTGTGCGTGTATCTGTGTGTCAGATGGGGAGAGTAAGGAGTGAGGTTAAATCAGCATCTCTCCTCTAATTATACCTTCCGTTAATTTTTTGTTTTGATTGTGATAACATCAAACAAGCTTCACTCTGTATCAAACTCAATGCTTTACCTGGCCAGGGAAGGAATGGTGGGGACAGTGCAGATGGGTTTTTATTCTGTACCTAACTCCATGCTACCCCTTCCCTGGAATTGTGAGATGGGAATACAATGAAGGGAGATTAACTGTGAATGTAACCACGGTTTCTGCCCTGAGAGTGTTTGATGGGGACAGTGTCGGATTTAACCTGAATAACGGATCCATCATCCACTGCTGTTGAAAGAGAGTTCCAAAACTTTGTGTGTCAAAGTGCTTCCTAACATCTCTCCTGAACGCTCTGGGCCCTCATTCTCAGACTCTGCTCCCTCTCATTCTAGACTCTCCAACCAGTGGGAAGCATTGATCTTGCTCCTATTTCGAGAAGCCCGAGCCCCATTCTCCCATTGAGGTGTTCCTTCCAAAAATTTCCCAATTTAGTGGTCCACTGCCAGGATTCTTAAATGTAGGCACGGAGAAGTTGGAATGAAGGCTCTGCTTCCGTGCTGTACATCTCTATGACTCTACTTAGGGCTCCGGTGCCCTGCAGCAACTCTCCCATTTACCAACCCTGCAGAAATCCTGGGATTGTACCAACTCTCCCATTTAGCAACCCTGCAGAAATCCTGGGACTTCCCCAACTCTCCCATTTACCAACCCTGCAGAAATCCTGGGACTGCACCAATTCTCCCATTGACCAAACCTGCAGAAATCCTGGAACTGCACAAACTCTCCCATTTACCAACCCTGCAGAAATCCTGGAACTGCTCCAACTCTCCCATTTACCAATCCTGCAGAACTCCTGGGACTGCACCAATTCTCCCATTGACCAACCCTGCAGAAATCCTGGAACTGCACGAACTCTCCCATTTACCAACCCTGCGGAAATTCTGGAACTGCACCAACTCTCCCATTTACCAACCCTGCAGAACTCCTGGGACTGCAACAACTCTCCCATTTACCAACCCTGCAGAGATCCTGGGACTGCCTCAACTCTCCCATTGACAAACCCAGCAGAAATCCTGGAACTGCTCCAACACTTGCATTTACCAACCCTGCAGAGATCCTGGAACTGCACCAACTCTCCCATTTACCAACCCTGCAGAAATCCTGGAACTGCTCCAATTCTCTCATTTACCAACCCTGCAGAACTCCTGGGATTGCACCAACTCTCCCATCTACCAACCCTGCGGAAATTCTGGAACTGCACCAACTCTCCCATTTACCAACCCTGCAGAAATGCTGAAACTGCACCAACTCTCCCATTTACCAACCCTGCAGAAATCCTGGAACTGCTCCAATTCTCTCATTTACCAACCCTGCAGAACTCCTGGGATTGCACCAACTCTCCCATCTACCAACCCTGCGGAAATTCTGGAACTGCACCAACTCTCCCATTTACCAACCCTGCTGAAATGCTGAAACTGCACCAACTCTCCCATTTACCAACCCTGCAGAAATCCTGGAACTGCTCCAATTCTCTCATTTACCAACCCTGCAGAACTCCTGGGATTGCACCAACTCTCCCATCTACCAACCCTGCGGAAATTCTGGAACTGCACCAACTCTCCCATTTACCAACTCTGCGGAAATCCTGTAATTGCTCCAACTCTCCCATTTACCAACCCTGCAGAAATCCTGGGACTGCACCAACTCTCCCATGAACCAACCCTGCAGAACTCCTGGGACTTCCCCAACTCTCCCATTTACCAACCCAGCAGAAATCCTGGAACTGCACCAACTCTCCGATCTACCAACCCTGCAGAAATCCTGGAACTGCTCCAACTCTCCCATTTATCAACCCTGCAGTGATCCTGGAACTGCACCAACTCTCCCATTTACCAACCCAGCAGAAATCCTGGAACTGCACCAACTCTCCGATCTACCAACCCAGCAGAAATCCTGGAACTGCACCAACTCTCCCATTTACCAACCCAGCAGAAATCCTGGAACTGCACCAACTCTCCCATTTACCAACCCAGCAGAAATCCTGGAACTGCACCAACTCTCCGATCTACCAACCCAGCAGAAATCCTGGAACTGCACCAACTCTCCCATCTACCAACCCTGCAGAAATCCTGGAACTGCACCAACTCTCCCATTTTCCAACCCTGCAGAAATCCTGGAACTGCACCAACTCTCCCATTTTCCAACCCTGCAGTGATCCTGGAACTGCACCAACTCTCTCATATCCCAACCCTGCAGAAATCCTGGAACTGCACCAACTCTCCCATTTTCCAACCCTGCAGAAATTCTGGAACTGCACCAACTCTCCCATCTACCAACCCTGCAGAAATCCTGGAACTGCTCCAACTCTCTCATATCCCAACCCTGCAGAAATCCTGGAACTGCACCAACTCTCCCATTTTCCAACCCTGCAGAAATCCTGGAACTGTACCAACTCTCCCATTTACCAACCCTGCAGAAATCCTGGGACTGCTCCAACTCTCCCATTTACCAACTCTGCAGAAATCCTGGAACTGCACCAACTCTCCCATTTACCAACTCTGCAGAAATCCTGGAATTGCAACAACTTTCCCATCTACCAACCCTGCAGAAACCCTGGAACTGCTCCAACTCTCCCATTTACCAACCCTGCAGAAATCCTGGGACTGCTCCAACTCTCCCATTTACCAACTCTGCAGAAATCCTGGAATTGCACCAACTCTCCCTTTGAGTATTATCCTGCCCCAGTTTTCCCACTTTAAATTTAAAGTGATACAATGCCACCGTCTGCTGGCCTCCCCGCGCCACTGCACAAGTGGCAGGTTTTTTGTGGCAATGTGATCCTGTTATTCTATTATTTCTGACAGTCTCACAATGATCTGGGTGACGCAAAGACACAAGGGTCTGCGCAGTGACGTCATACCAAGATGGCCGCCCACTATGGAGAAGGACTGATGAGGAAGATGTGGGGTTAAGCGAGAGGTGACTTGGGCCATAGCGTTGAAGTTAGGCAGAGTGGCTCCCTCTGGAGGTCTGGAGAAGGAATCTGCAGCCACTGTCTGAGTGAATGAAACTAGTTTTTTTAAAGAGAAATGTGCCACTGTATCCTGTATTCTCCTTTATCATCTTGTTATAAAGCAGCACCCACCTCCCAAAATGCCAACATGAATTACTTCAGTGCTATAAGACAGGACATGACTACGTTTTAGGAACCACTGAAGGATGAAAACATTTAACATTATTGTCCACAGTGCCCAGGGATGTGCAGACTGGGTGGGTTGGGCCATGGGAAATGCATCGGAATTGTTCTGTTCAAACAGTTAGACACTGCTTACACTGGAAACTGAAATAATAGCTGAGTATTTCCAAAAGCTTCTGTGTAGGGAGGGCGAGGAAGGGTTAAAATATCAGGTCCACTAAAGCTTAAAATATAGTTCCAAAACTGGAGCTTTGTAATGACCAACGCCCGGTGATAGGAAGGATATTATTAAGCTGAAGAGTGTTCACAAGAGATTTACCAGGATGTTGCCAGAAATGGAAGGTTAGAGTTATAAAGAATGCCTGGGATCTTTTTGTCCTGGAATGTAGCAGATTGAAAGGCGAGCTGGTAGAAATTTATAAAATAATAAGAGGCATAGCTAAAGTTAATGGTAGTTGTCTTTTCTCAAGGATGGGGATTTCAAGAGAATGGGGCACGCTTTAAATGTATGAGAAGAGAGATTCAAAAAAGATGAGGAGCACAATGTTTGCATATGACATGAGATTCCTAGAACCCCAACAGTGTGGAAACAGGCCCTTCGGCCCAACAAGTCCACACCGACCCTCCAAAGAGTAAACCCTCCAGACCCATTCCCCTCTCTATTATCCTATATTTGCCTTTGACTAATGCACCCAACCTACACATCACTGAACACTTTAAGCAATTCACCATAAACTGCACATTTTTGGAGTGTGGGAGGAAACCAATGCAGACGCAGGGAGAATGTCTGGATGGACTTTGCACAGTCACCCAAGGCTGGAATTGAATCTGGGTCCCTGGTACCATAAGGCAGCAGTGCGAACAACTGAGCCACTGTGTCGCCCCACGGTGGTAAAGCTCCCTTTACTACATCCCCATCAAACACTACCAGGGAAGGGACAGCATGGAGTTACAGACAGAAGGAAGATCTCTCTCTACACTCTCCTCGAGAATCTGAAACCTGAATTCAAGCTGAGCTATGACGTGAAGACTCATGACCTGTGCCTGTGTAACGAGTGTGACGAGTTGTAGTCAGGGGCAACTGCCTAATGGATGGTCTTAGTAATTTGGACGGCAACAAGATGGCTTCTCGAAGCAAGTTAGCACGACAACATGGCTTCCAGGCTGCTAACTGATTATTCTGTTTAAGCTGCTTGAATGGCTTCTAGAACGTTAGCTGCTAATTCTGCTGGAGTTGCATAAATAACTAACCCCAGACTGCTGCAAAAAGAGATGAGCAGACATTGCGCCCTTTTGAATACAGAAGTAACTCGACAAGATAAGAAAGTACAAACCTTTCTGGCTGACATTCGGTTGCAGGTGTAGCAGCTCAATGTCGTGAGATAAAAGTGAACTAAACATTGGGACATAAGTTGTTTCCCAGTTAATATCATTGGACAAAGTCACTGCCAATGAAGCAAAGTCATTTATTAATTGTAATTGTTTGAATGTATTAATACTATACCACGTCCTGTATCCTGCTTTAATAAAAATATGAAAATGTCTTTGTATTAAGTTGGTGTGTGCCGATTGTCCAGGAACACGGAAGTGCTCATTTTCTGTGTTCCCGGGCACTCTGCACCCGGCCGTATGAAGAAACAAAGAGTAAAGTCTTAAACAGCCAGACCGATTGTGAGTGCTTATTGACCAATCGTGGAACCGAGAGACCCCGCTGGGGGTCCAGATCTTCAGCCCTATCATTCCCTCCATGGTCACTTAAAGCATTGAGTTTGACACAGAGTAAAGCTCACTCAATGATATCACAATCAAAAAACTTAACAGCAAATATCATTGAATGCTTAATAAATCCTGGAGTAAAGTCATATTTGACCCAAACATGAAGGGCCCTGGTGATATGCGTGGACACACACACACTTCTGCAGCATGAATCCAACTGCACTGAAGTTATCAAGAAAAAATGTGTAATCGTCAGGAGTGATTCCTTGAATGATATAATATAAGAAATCTACAACAGTGATTAACCACAGGAGGATAAAGCTCCCAGAGATGGTAAAGAGTAAAATCACAGCCTTCCTTCTGCTCTCCATCTCTGGGTCTCTGTGATTCTCTCCTTTGCTCTCACCCTTCAGTACATTTCGGACTCGACTGGTCACTAAAATGTGTCTGACTGTCAGAGCATTGAGCAACAGAATTAAAGCGAATGGCAGTAAAGGGGTCAAAACCGTATCAAGCCAATCTAATACCACCCACCAAGTCTCAGTATAGTAGCTTGACATTGTTTTAAGTAGAATGGTACATTGTTGATTATCCTCACAGGCTCATGCTGAAAATAGAAGGGGATATTTTTCAAACAGAACAGCGTGCAGGTTGTTGCCAGAACCACAGTCGCAGTTTTCTCAGTGCAATATTTTGTTCTCAGTGCAATATTTTGTTCTCAGCCTCTGACAACAAATGGTCACAAATCGGTAAAAGGAGAAAGTGACGGTGAACCAGACAGAGCAGTCCCTGGCTGCATGAGACAGTGCCACAATAACATTGCACAGAGGAGTGATGTTCAGGAAAGACCATTAAAGTGGGCAACTCGTGCCCTAGAGTACAGAAGGACAGCTCGGAGACATATTTTCACACTTGGAATGAACTGTCTCGAAATAATAAGAGGGAATTCTCCACAGTATAACATCGTTATAATGACCATCAGATCAGCAGCTACCATAAACACCAAGTAGCGAGTAGTGCAAGGGTATACACCACAGTTTCGCTGCGAAAGGATTGTAATCACCAGAACATTTACTGTGGGAGACAAATGGGAAAAGAAGCACTGAATTATTGAACAGAAATAGCCCCTACCTGTTCCAAAGAGCAACAATAAGATTTTACCACCAAAATCCTGTGCAAATGTGACTGGAAGTGATTGGGGGTGAGTGAGTTTGAATTTTCAGACTTTCATACCCACCTCAGATTGTCCTCCAGCCCAGTCACTCTCAAGATTCTGGAGTTTGGGCAGATACTGAGCTCATAGCCCCTTCTCTGAGAGCAGAAGGAATTCTATGATTTTGTTTGATTGCAAGGTAAGGCACAGAACCCCATTAGAAAACTCAATCCCAACTCAGTCACAGGATTATCTTTTCCTTTTAATATTGTGTCAGACTTTGCTCAGATCATCCATTAACCTTCAAAATTCTTGATCAACCAGGCCTCATTTACATAATGCAACCACAAATAGGTCAGCAGGTCTGGCAACATCTGTGGGAAAGACCACAGAGTTAACGTCTCAGGTCCAGTGACCCTTCTTCAGAACTAACCTGCCTGATCTCTCCTCATACCTTGAAGCCATAACAAACTGGAACAGATGACACAACACTGGGCCCAGAAAATGCTGCAGCAGCAGTGAAGTTGGGAGTCTCTGTCAGTGTAGAATTTTACCCAGAATGCTGCTCAGTGAATTACTATCACTATCCCGGTGTCTGGGATAAGGCTGATCAGTCAGTGAGCTGGAGATGTTATTGTTCAAATGGTAAAACCAGAGAGCAGATCAGCAGCAGATTAAAACAAATTCAATTGTTATACCGCCATACCTGCGATGCCAGTTAAAGCAAGGATGCATTTTTCTGTGCGAGGTGATCTGTCCCTTCAGGCAGCTGACAAGCTCCTTGTTTGAGACTCTGAGCTGATGCATTCCCAGAGACGCTGCCTTATACTGTGTGGAAGCTCCTTGGGGAGATCGAGGTGACAGCATTGCTCGGCTTTGCTGCTGTTTTTCACATTTCTGGGAATGAACAAACCCATTACAATAACAAGTGTAATCCTGATTACAGAGGGGGGTTACATGATAATGTAATAACAAAAGCAGAATCTGGAATCTGCCAGCAATAACGCTGTCCACTCAAACACCATGAGCCCCATCCTGAGATCACACCCTATTTCATGATGTGAAGGTGCTGGTGTTGGACTGGGGTGGACACGTTCAAACTGTTGGACTAGAACCTGGTGTTGTGTGATTTTTGACAGTTTATTTCAACTGATGCTGCATCGAGACAGTTAATTCGAAGTGTGAAAATATGTCTCCGAGCTGTCCTTCTGTACTCCAAGGCACAAGCTGCCCACTTTACACAAGAACATTTCACTCACTGATTGAAATGTGATTCTTCTCACACACTGAAGGGTCCCAAGGTGGAAGATGAGGCGTTCTTCCTCCAGGCATGGGGTGGTGAGGGAGTGGCAATAGAGGAGGCCCAGGACCTGCATGTTCTCAGCAGACTGTGAGAGGGAATTGAAATGTTCGGCCACGGGATGAACCCTTCTACCCTATGGCATCAATGTGGACTTCACCAATTTCCTCATTTCTCCTTACCCCAGTTCCAACCTACCAGCTCAGCACCGCCCTCATGACCAGCCAATCTTCCTTCCCCCTGTTCACTCCACCCTCCTCTCCGACCTATCAGCTTTACCCACACCTCCATCCACCTACTGCCCTCTCAGCTACCTTCTCCCTAGCCTCACCCCTCTCCCATTTATCTCTCCACACCTGAGGCTCCCAATCTCATTCCTGATGAAGGGCTTTTGCCCAAAACGTCAATTTTCTTGCTCCTCAGATACAGCCAACATCTCTCTAATCTTGACTCTAATCTCCAGCATCTGCAGTACCCACTTCAGCCGAGTTCCTCCTCAAAAATGTTCAATAATTCCAACCGGAATGTTATGAATGAATGTGCCCAGCTGTCCCCCAATACTGAAGCAGTCAAATCAGTACAAACATGAGGCAGTAGCAATATACACAGTCCCTTCGTCATCAGGAAACATGTTACAATACCCTTTAACTACTGTATTTAATTACATATAATCCTGTTTGACCCCTTAAGTCCTGAATCCCTTGATGATTTACACATTCTCTCTATCTCTCACTCTCTCTCTCTGGATGATCAACTGGTCTCTGGTTGGTCAGCTGGTCTCAGGATGATCAGCTGCACTCTGGTTGGCCAGCTGGTCTCTGGTTGATCAGCTGGTCTCAGGATGATCAGCTGGTCTCTGGGGGATCAGCTGGTCTCTGGTTGATCAGATGTTCTCTGGTTGGTCAGCTGGTCTATGGTTGGTCAGCTCGTCTCTGTGTGATCAGCTGGTCTCTGCCCCTTGTTGCGCTGGTCTCCTTGGAACGCCTCCAGAGGATTTGAGAAATCCATCTGCAGGTGGACCCTGTTTTTGTTCCTTTCTCGATGGTTCTCAGAATGCTGACTATGTTAATAGTCTGGGACATTATCAGGCGTTTGGATGGCTTGTTCCTGTTGGTTTTGTTGTGTCGCAGGCCCCAGTGCCTTTCTCTCCAGGCCCTCCTTTGTTTGATGGGTAAGTTGTTGGGGATATGTCTGTCCGTGTGCATCGATGTTTTAGCAGACAAGGGGCCTGCTACATTTCCCCTTCCCACACTGTACTTCGCCCTCTCCCCACACTCTCCTTCCAACCATCCCACAATCTCCTTCTCCCTACCCCACACTCTCCTGTCTCCCCCTCACTGCCCTCTCATATCTCCCCCTCTCCACACTCTCCTTTCTCCCCACTCCCCACACTCTCCTGTCTCACCTCTCACAACACACTCTTTCCCCTCCCAGCTTGCTCTCTCTTCCCCACAATGTCCCCTCCCTGTGGGGAAGAGAGCCCCCTCCCCCTGCTGTCTGTCTCCCCTCCCCCATGTTCTCTTTATCCCAGCATCCATGTTCGCTCTCTCCCCCAAGTTTTCTTTCCCCCCGCTCTTTCTCCCATCCGCCCAGCCTCGTAATGCCTTGCTTCCCCTGAAAATGTTTACTCCCTCCCTCAAATTTATGCCCCCCTCCCTCCCTCCCTAACTAAATCATATAAGGAGTGGGTGGGAGAGCCGTGCTGTTGGACAATGTGTTGGCGGCAGAGTGAGCCGTAAGGCTCTGTCTCGGGTGGTTTAAGAGAGCAACGACTAAGTAAAAAGTCTAGGGAAGCTCCAGGAAAGTCATTTTAACACTTCATTTCAGTCTGACAGCAGCTGAGATGGCAGTTAGGGCAGGAATCCCCTGTGGCCATTCCCCTCGCAAACAAGTATCCCTGTTGGGGGCATGTGAAGGATAGGGTTACTCTATAGGGGAACGAAGCAGTGTCCTGGTCAGTGGCAATCCCACTGGCTCTGGGGCAAAGCGGGAAAGGGGAAAGGGAAACAGGATCTTAGTGATAGCACACCCGATAGTTAGGGGGACAGAGACAGAGGATTCTGTGGGTGCTGATGGGAATCCAGGATGGTGTGTTGTCTCCCAGGCACCAAGGTCCAGGATGTCTCAGAGTCACTGCAGAACATTCTCAAAGTGGAGAATGAGCAGCCATAAGTCATTGTTCACGTTGGCACAAATGACAGAGGTAGAAATAGGGATGAGGCTCAGCTGCGTGATTATAGAGAGCACGGAAAAGCATTAAAAAATAGGAGCTTGTTGGTGATAATTTCCTGATTACTTCCAATGCCACGTGCTGATGAGGGGAAGGACAAGGGGACACAGCAGATGGATGTGTTGCTAAAGAATTGGTGCAAGGGGCAGGGATAGAGATTCTGAGATAATTGGGATCTTTTCTGGGGCAGAAGTGACCTGTCCAAGAGGGATGGGTTGCATCTGAACCGGAAGGGGACCAATATCTTGGTGGCCAGGTTTGCTCATGCTCCAAGGGAGGGTTTAAACTAGATTGGCAGGGGGGTGGGATCCTCAACAGCAGGGAGGCAAGTGTGAGGCTCAAGGAGATACAGTAATCAGAAAGAGGTAACTGAAGAGACAGGTCAGACTGGAACGTGACAGGGAGCGAGGAATACCTAGAGGATTAAATTGCATCTACTTCCATCCAAGAGGGCTGACAGGGAAGGCTGATAAACTCAGGGAGTGGATAGGTACGTGGGACTGGGAGATTGTACCCGTTACAAAAACATGGCTAAGGGAGGGACAGGACTGGCAGATTAATGTACCAGGGTACTGGTGCTTTAGGTGGGACAGAGGGGGTGGATGGAGGGAGGGGGAGTTCATTTTTGATTTAGGTGAGTGTCAAAACAGTAATCAGAGATGAAATAACTGAAGGGTCATCCAGTTCGGCTTTGTGGATGGAGCTAAGAAATAAGGGGATGGTGATGTTATTGGAGTTGAACGATAGGACCCCAAACAGTCAACGGAATTAGAGGAACAAATATGCAGGGAGACTGGGGAGACTTCCAGGAGCAATCGGGTTGACGTAGATTTTAATTTCCGATCGTAGACTGGGAATGCCATAGCGTTAAGGGCTGAGATGGGGTGGGATTTGTTAAGTACGATCAGGAAGGTTTCCCCAAGCAGTATATCGACGGTTCTGCTCAGGAAGGGACATACCTCGACCTCCTCTTGGGAAATAGGGCAGGACGGGTCACAGTGGGGACGCAGAACATAGAGCAGTGGGGGAGCACTTTGTGACCAGTGTCAATGGTTCTATTCATTTCACAATGGTTATGGAGAGGGATCAAACTTGCCCACAGGTTCAAGTTCTGAATTGGGCGAAGGTGAAGTCTGATAGAATTAGACAGGAACTTACACGGGTTGACTGGAGCAGTTTGTTTGCAGGTTCAGGGATCTCCGGCAAGTGGGAGGCCTTTAAAAGGGAGATTGCTGGTGTGTATGTTCCTGTGAGGGTGAAAAGCATGGTTGGCAGGAATAGGGACCCTTGAATGATAAGTGATATTGAGGCTTTCACCAGAAAATTGTAGGCGTGTCTCAGGTAGCGGCAGCTGGGATCTGGGGAACCAGTATATAGGTACATAGGAGGTACAGGAGTTTACTGGAAAGAAACCAGCAGGGCTAAAAGAGAGTACGAGAAAGCCTGGATGAGTTAATTAGGTCAAGTTCGAAAATGTACTTTAAGTGTATTAAAGGGAAAAGACTAACTCGAGAGAGAGAATAGGGCACCTCAAGGAACAAAGTGGACATGTCTGTGTTGAACCGCAGGAGATGGGCGAGGTCCTCAATGAATATTTCTCCTCTGTGTTTAACATAGACAAAGACATGAAGACTTGGGAATTTGTGGGGGTTCATGGTGATGCCTTGCGGACAGTCCATATCTCAGTAGACAAAGAGTTAGATGTATTAGAAAGTATGAAAGTTGATAACTGTCCTGAACCTGACCAGTTTTATATATATATATATATATATATATATATATATATATAAAATTGCAGGGGCCCTGGCTGACATTTTCGCATCGTTGTTAGCTATGGGTGAGGTCCTTGAGGACTGGGGGTAGCGAATATTGTGCCATTATTCAAGAAGGGCTGCAAAGATGAATGTGTAACCTATGGACTAGAAAGTCTAACATCTGGGGTGGGTAAGTTATTTGAGAAGATTCTGAGGGATAAGAAATACATGCATTTGGAAAATCAGGGTTTGATTTGGAGTAGTGAGCACGGCGTTGTGAATGGGAGACCGTGCCTCACAGATTTGTTAGAGCTCTTTGATGAATACAACAGGAAACTTGACAAGGGCAGAAGACGTAATCCATATGGATTTCAGGAAGGCCTTTGATAAGGTTCCACAAAGGAGGGTGCTCTGGAAGATTCGATCGTATGGAATCCAGGGGGAGCTGGATACACAATTGGCTTGGTGGCAGGAAGCAGAGGGTAATAGTGGAAGGATGCTTGTCAGACTGGAATGCCTCAGGGGTCGGAGCTGGGCCCATTGCTGTTTGTTATCGATATCAATGTTTTGGATGAGAACGTACAAGGGCATGATTAGCAAGTTTACTGATGACACTAAAACAGGCAGATTCATGGACAGTGAGGACAGAAATTGCAGCAGGACCTTGATCAGCTGGGAAGGTGGGCTGAGAAATGGCAAATGGAGTTTAATATTGATAACGATGAGATCTTGCCTTTTGGAAAATCAAATCATGGGAGGAGTTTCATAGTGGATGGTAGGGTCTTAAGGAGTGTAGTGGGAGAGAGGGACCTTGGAGTTGATGTGCACAGTTCTCCCTAAGTGGAGTCCTAGTTAGACAGGGCAGGGAAGAAGGCTTTTGGCACACTGGCCTTCATCAGTCAGGGCACTGAGTATAGAGTTTCGGAAGTTATGCTGCAGTTATACAGGACGTTGGTGAGGCCACACTTGGAGTATTGTGTTCAGTTTTGCTCACCTTGCTATTGGAAGGATGTTATTAAACTCGAAAGAGTGCAGAAGAAATTTACAAGGATGTTGCCTGGACTCAAAGGTGTGAGTTTTCGGGAGAGGTTGGACAAGCTAAAACTTTAAAGCATTGCAGACTGGGGGGGGTGAGCTTGTAGTGATGTATAAGATCATGATCAGCATGGATTGGGTCAATGCACACAGTCTCATTTTCGTAGGATTGGGGAATTGAGGACTGGATGGCATCAGTTTAAGGTTCATGGGGAAAGAATAAAAGGGAACCTGAGGGATGACATTTTTTAAACAGAGCGTGGTACGCATATGGAGTGAGCTGCCAGCAGAGTGGGGCTGTACAGTGGCTCAGTGGTTAGCACTGCTCCCTCACAGCGTGAGGGACCGGTTTCGATTCCCTACTTGGGCGACTGTCTGTGTGGAGTTTGCCCATTATCCCCGTGTCTGCATGGGTTTCCTCCCACAGTCCAAAGATGTGCAAGTCAGGTCAATTGGCCATGCTAAATTGCCCATCACGATAGGTCCACTAGTCAGAGGGAGATGGGTCTGGGAGGGTTACACTTCGGTGGGTCGGTGTGGACTTGTCGGGCTGAAGGGCCTGTTTGCTCGCTGAAAGGAATCTAATCTTTAAAAAAAAGTAGTTGAGGCAGGTACGTTAACAACATTTGAAATGTATTTGGACAAATACATGGATAGGAAAGGATTAGAAGGATGATTTGGAGATGCCGGTGTTGGACTGGCAAGTACAAAGTTAAAAATCACACAACATGGGTTATAGTCCAACAGGTTTATTTGGAAGCACTAGCTTTCAGAGCGCTTCTCCTCCATCAGATGGTTGTGGAGTACAGGCTTGGAGGACTCAGAATTCATAGCAAAAGTTTCCAATGTGGTGGAACTGAAATTATACATTGAAAAATACCTTGATTGTTTGTTAAGTCTCTCATCTGTTAGAATGACCATGTTCGTTTCACTTTTTTCATATGTAAATTGCAAAACATTTTTAAAAGTTACATTCTCAGGTGAACTTTAACAATTGGTGTCAGCCCAGATAATGTATTGAAGGTGTTAGCACTCCTGTGTGCTGATGTCTGTGCCATAATTCTATTGATTCTAATCTAAAAACTGAATTAACAGAATCTTACATGGATTCATGCAGGTTTTAGCAAAGTACAATGTAACTCTGCAAGTACAAATTCACCCCACCAACTTATATGTGTATGTGTGCATGTGTGTGCCTGGGGGGGTGCACACATATGAGTGTGGGAGTGTGTGTGTAGGAGTGTGTGCATGCATCTGTGTGTGTGCGTGTGTCTGCATGTAGGAGTGTGTGTGTGTAGGAGTGTCTGTGCATGTTTACTTTAGTTTAGAAGGGTATGAGTCTGGATTAGAGTGGTGCTGGCAAAGCACCGCAGGGCAGGCAGCATCCGAGGAGCAGGAAAATCGATGTTTCGGGTAAAAGCCCTTCATGAGGAAGATATGAGCCAAGCGCAGGATAATGGGGTTCGCGGGGATGAATATTTTGATTGGCATGGACCAATTTGGGCCAAAGGCCCTGTCTCCGTGCTGTCAGACTCCATGATTCAATGTATTGAATTTGAGAAAAAGAACCAGTTAATTGGAAAACATTAAGGCCAGCAGCATGAACCATCTGTCACAGCTGCAGCACGTGAGGTGGAGGTTGAAAAATACACACTCCCTTGGCTCGGGGAAGAGTCGTTGGATAATTTGCACTAGGAGGACGTCAAAAATTAAAGGATTGGATTGTCTGATATTGGTCAGTGCTCAGAGACAGGAGAATATGATTACGAGTGAGGTATAAACAGGGACCCAGACAGCCGGAGTACAGGAGCCTCATTCTTTGGCAAGAGAGACTTGACTGTGATACCAGAGGAACAGCAAACCAATCAAGTGGGAGAAACTAAAAGCAATGGAATTGTAGTCCGGGGATCACAGGGATCGACGTTTTCTGCAGCACAGAAGTCCAGGAGGCTGTGTTCCTCCAGCTGTCGTGTTGCTATGGTCTGGCGATGGAGGAGCGCCTCATCTTCCGCCTAGGAACCCTCCAACCACAAGGGATGAACTCAGATTTCTACAGTTTCCTCATTTCCTCTCCCCCCACCTATTCTCAGTCCCAACCCTCGAACTCAGCACCACCTTCCTAATCTGCAATCTTCTTCCTGACCTCTCCGCCCCCAACCCCACTCTGGTCTATCACCCTCACCTTAACCTCCTTCCACCTATCGCATTTCCAACGCCCCTCCCCCAAGTCCCTCCTCCCTACCTTTTATCTTAGCCTGCTTGGCACACTTTCCTCATTCCTGAAGAAGGGCTCATGCCTGAAACATCGATTCTCCTGCTCCTTGGATGCTGCCTGACCTGCTGCGCTTTTCAGGCAACACATTTTCAGCTCTGATCTCCAGCGTCTGCAGTCCTCACTTTCTTCGCAAAGAAAATGGTGATATTTTTTCTCGGTATTGAATGTCAAATGCATTCATATATAAATATATATAAAACAAGAATAAAATGCTGAGCCTTGCAATAAAAGCAACATGGCTTCCACTCTGCTGGCTGCCAGTTACAGTGATTTATGATCACAGCACGTTTCTGTCCGAATGCAGTCTTTCTCCATGGTGGCCTTCTGCAATTTATTAAAAAAGCTTCAGTTTATATCCAGCCTCTCAGGTAATAATTTATGAAACACTTGGTACAGCCGTACCTTCATCAATCATTTATTTTCTTTCATCAGGCACAGTCACATTATTTAATTTGAAATCCACACTGACTCTCCTTAAACAGACCCACCTTCCCCAAATGGGGATGGTTATTCCAAGTGTGCACAGCCCTGGTGTTAACCTGACCTGCCTGTATTCTTTGCAATGTACTCCTGTACTATTGAGAAAGGTGTCCCATTCTCCAGTTTGTATGGTGGGGCAGGAGAACTGGGTTGAGCTGCAGTTTGTGGTTTTATGAAGCAGAAAAGAAAAATTCAAAATTTTTTCTATCTTAAAAAGAGGAAAGCATGGAATTGTCCAGAGTTTGCTGGCACTTTGGGAGATTGGAAAGGATACAAAGAAAACCAGCAAAGAAATATTGAGAGATTAATAGGAAGGGAAACCTTTCTAGAAGTATCAGAAGTTTTCGCAAGTGCATCTATAGATGGTTAAAAAGGAAAGGAGTTAAGAAAGTGAACGATGGTCCATCAAAAAGTGAAGCTGGGGAAAGAAGGAGGTGGGAAGGGAATTGGACAATCATTTTGCCTTCAGCAAAAGCAGCAATTGGTGGAAGAACTCAGCAGGTCTGGCAGCATCTGTGGAGAGAAAGCAGAGTTAACAGTAGCGTGGAGAAGGTGGTATGTAAATGCTGGTCTTCGTTTTAGAGAGAAACGTTCGATCCCAGAAATAGTCATAAACCAGGAAATGTCATGGAGGGAGGAATTAAAGATATTTCCAATAAAGATATTTGGAATTGTGGACTGAAAATCCCCAGGATCCAGATGAACACCAACATTTATATTGCATGCTCTTGTGAAGTTTACATGGTGGCTTTGCCCTAAATTGAGATTCTTGCAAATGGTCCTGATGAGCGCAAAGTGAAAACCTTCAACAAACCATGACATTTTTCACCAACAAATGTAAACATTATCGAATAATGTCGAGCGAGGTGCAAAATAAATGCAGAAACTCTGCCCTGCTGGAAAGCTGAAGTGAGAAGCAGAAATCCCGGAGAAACTCAGTGGGACTTGGAAGAAGAGTCATCCTGGATTCAAAACAATAACTCTGTCTCAAACTATTTCCACCCACATTTACCAGGAACCCCAACAGCTGCGGGGAGTGGGTAATAAGAAACATAGATGTAGTCGACAAAATATTTGTACATGCTCACAAAACGTCACAGTGGCTGGCCGTGCCAAGCTCAGTGCACCCACCAACACAAATTTGGATTCACGGTCGGACAGAAATTACAGCAGAAAGTCTCGACGGATACGAGTTGAAGTTAGCAAAAGCACCAATGTTTCCACATGACTAAGTTAATGAACTGAAATTTACAGCTGTGCTTTTGGTGTTCCTTCATGTGTTTAAGCTGCAAACCAAACCAGCCACACTCAGTGATCAAACTCCATTTTAATTATTGTCTTTAAAAAATAAACATGCTTTTTGGACATGTTCTGCTCCATTGCAGGTGGGTCTTGAACCTGAACCTTCCAATGCATGACCACTGCCCTGAATCCCCTCGCTGGCACGGTGGCTAATAGCGAGAAAGATCAGCCTATCACCAGAAGCTTCGTCCTTTATGTTGGTGGGGGAGGGGAATGGAGACAACTGGCTGAGTGTAACTGTACCTTAAGAGAAATCTTCCAAAAGGTGACAATGTTAATTGTTTACAGAGGCTGCTCCGTATTGGCAGCATTCTCGGAGAAAGTGAGGACTGCTGATGCTGAAGATCCCATTGAGAGTGTGGTGCTGGAAAACCACAACAGATCAGGCAGCATCCGAAGAGCAGGAGAATCAAAATTTCGGGCATAAGCCCTGCTGCCTTTGCAGCATTCCCTCCTGTTCACCAGTGCTTTCACTCAATGACAGCAGCTGAACACTCTTTTAATGGTGAAACAAGCAGACCCATGGAGCACAGCAAGCTCACACGCACAACAATTCGTTATGTACTGAGAGAATGGGTTTAACTTTCTTCATCTGGAGAAATACTTGTCTACTTCTGGAAGAGGTCTCTGTGTCTTTTCATCCAATCCCAGTAACTTCCACCAGCTCCCCCACCCCTCCCCATCCCAGTAACTTCCACCAGCTCCCCCACCCCTCCCCATCCCAGTAACTTCCATCAGCTCTCCCACCCCTCCCCATTCCAGTAACTTCCACCAGTTCTCCCTCCCCTCCCCATCCCAGTAACTTCCATCAACTCTCCCACCCCTCCCCATCCCAGTAACTTCCACCAGCTCTCCCATCGCTCCCAATCCCAATACCTTCCACCAGTTCTCTCCTACACTCCTAACTCCCTCATGTTCACATTTATTCCTCCGCTGTCTGTCTCTGTGTCTGTCTTTCTCACTCACACACACACACTCCCGCTCTCATTGTCCCTCTCTCACACTCCCACTCTCATAGTCTCTCTCTCTCACACTCCCTCTCTCACACTCCCTCTCTCTCACTCCCTCTCTCACACTCCCTCTCTCTCACTCCCTCTCTCTCACTCCCTCTCTCTCACTCCCTCTCTCTCACTCCCTCTCTCTCACTCCCTCTCTCACACTCCCTCTCTCACACTCCCTCTCTCACACTCCCTCTCTCACACTCCCTCTCTCTCACTCCTTCTCTCACACTCCCTCTCTCACACTCCCTCTCTCACACTCCCTCTCTCACACTCCCTCTCTCACACTCCCTCTCTCACACTCCCTCTCTCACACTCCCTCTCTCACACTCCCTCTCTCACACTCCTTCTCTCACACTCCCTCTCTCACACTCCCTCTCTCACACTCCCTCTCTCACACTCCCTCTCTCACACTCCCTCTCTCACACTCCCTCTCTCACACTCCCTCTCTCACACTCCCTCTCTCACACTCCCTCTCTCTCACTCCTTCTCTCTCACTCCTTCTCTCTCACTCCCTCTCTCTCACTCCCTCTCTCTCACTCCCTCTCTCACACTCCCTCTCTCACACTCCCTCTCTCACACTCCCTCTCTCACACTCCCTCTCTCCCACTCCCTCTCTCACACTCTGGAGCCACCATCAAGGTATGTGAGTGAGGTGCTGTTCTGCTTGAATTCCTTGTCCAGGAGAGAAGGGTTTCTGCAGAAAATGGCCACAATCTGGTCAAAGATCTTTCTCCGAGTCTCCGGCACTGGGAAGAAGGTGAAGCCAAAGAAGCCGATCAACAGGAAGGTGAAGATAAGGAAAAAGAATGGAGCACAGAGCTCATGGCAATGGGAAAGAGGAAGAGAGAGACTTACATTGCAGTTTCACCTGTCACCACCCAAGAAACTTCTTCCTTTCCATTTCCTCTCAGGCATCAAGGTGCACAAGCTGCAACAACTTCGAGATCCCCATGGCCTTCTGGAACCTTCCTCCCCTCCTGTTTCCTCTGACTCCATTCCCTAGCCCAGCCCCACCTCCCTGTCATGGTATTCACCATCCGTCCTGACCTTCCACTCCCTGAGGCTGAACGGCCTCTACCCTGTAAAGCTCTCTGTTTTATCCCTGTGATGGGCTCATCCTCACCCTGAGCAATTTTTCCTTTGACTCCTCTCACTTTCTTCAGGTCAGACGGGTTGCCAGGGGAACCCACATTAGCCCCAGTTCCTTCTGCTGCTTTGTGGGTTGTGTGGAACATTGCTTGTTCCGCTCCTGTTCCTGACCCTACCCATTATTCTTTCTCCGTTATATCGACGGTAGCATCGGCACTGCTTCCCTCTCCCGTCTGTGGGACAACAGAAGTTTATTGTTCCTTGGTTTTATTGAGGAGAGCTCATAAGGGCGGAGGGGCTGAAGTGTGTAGTTTAATAGTGGAAGGGGAGTGGCAAGTTCTCCCAGTTCAGGTTATTTCAAGATTGTTTTAGCTGGAGGCAATCACAAGATGTGAGAGTTCAGGGGAGTTGCAAGCTTCAGGAAAGGATTCCTCTGTCTTTATCTGAAATCTCTCTCTGGGTGTGGTTCCCTCCAGCCTGTAAGAATCTGTGTTTGAATTTATCTTTTTGCCAAGGGGTATTTTATGGAATGCAACAGTCTCGGAACAGTTAATTAATAATAATTACTGCATCTGGTCGGATATAAGTTCTGAAGTCCATTTTCTTTTGCTCATGTTTCAACTGGAGTATTTAAATAAATTCTGTTTAAAGCCGAGTGGTTTGAACAGCTGCATCACATCTATAACACACACTTCACATCTTCCTTTAAAATAGGAAAAGGTTAGGGTCTAGGCTACATTTTCAGATATTTTGAGGGGCTCTGGCCTGGTCCATGACAGCTTAGGATTGGAAACATTTATTGATTTCGCTTCCAATTTCCACCAGACTCTGACCTTCACTTCATCCATCTCTGACTCCTCCCTTCCCTTCCTTGACATCTCTGTATCCATTTGTGGGGATAGACTGGGCACCAATATACACTATAAACCCACCGCACAGCTCCCTGCGCTATACATCCTCACATCCTGCTTCCTGTGAAGACTCCATCCCATTCTCCCAGTCCCTCCGTTTCCGTCACATTTGTTCCAAAGAGGCTGACTTCGACAAGGGAGTCTCCAAAGTGTCCACCTGCTTCCTAGGCAGAGGATTCCCTGGCACTGTTGTTGACAGGACTCTCAGACAGATCCCATCCATCTCCCACACTTCAGCCCTCATCCCCCTCTCCTCCCTCCTGCGTGAGTGAGAGGATCCCCCTTGTTCTCACCGACCATCCCACCACCCTCCACATTCAGAGGATCAGTAGCTGGCATTTCCACCCCCTCCAGCAAGATGTCACCACCAGACACGCAATCCACTTCCCTCTCTTGTCAGCCTTCCACAGGGACCGTTCCCTCTGGGAAACCCTGGGCTGCTCTTCCTTCACTACCAACACCCCACCCCACAGCCTCACCACACCTTCCCCCTGCCTAAGGTGTAATACCTGTC
Source organism: Chiloscyllium plagiosum (assembly GCF_037043375.1). Taxonomy (NCBI): domain Eukaryota; kingdom Metazoa; phylum Chordata; class Chondrichthyes; order Orectolobiformes; family Hemiscylliidae; genus Chiloscyllium; species Chiloscyllium plagiosum. The sequence continues at coordinate 14,256,864 of NW_028270182.1, forward strand.
CTTTTACCTCCTTTCTCCTCAGTATCCAAGGCCCCAAACATACCTTCTAGGTGAAGCACTTCACTCAGTCTAGTCTACTGTATTCACTGCTGACAGTGTGTTCTCCTGTATATTGGGGAAACAAAGCGTAGACTGGGCTCCTGCTTTGCAGAACACCTACGTTCTGCCCAACAAAAAGATGCTGAGCTTCCAATTGCCTGCCACGTCTCCACCCCACCCTGTTCGCTGGCCAACATCTCTGTCTCAGGCTTGCTGCAGTGCTCCAGCGAAGCTCTGAGCAAGCTGGAATAACAGCGCTTCCTCTTCCACCCAGGAACTCCACAGCTTTCTGGACTTGGTATTGAGTTCAACAACTTTAGAGCTTAAGCTCTCCCAAGTCCTTACCCTCACCGCTACACTCCGGGCCGTGTTCTCAATAGTCTACTAGTATACAGAACCCACTGTTACCAACTAACAGTCCCCATTAACAGCTATTCACCCTCCGAGCTAGATCCTTATCCACTCCTTTGATGCGAATACCTCACTTGCTCTACCCACCAACTTTGTTTGGATCAACAATATCCGCATGGTCACCGGCCACTTCATTTGTTTAGCCACGTTCTCAAATGAATTGAAAAACACTTCTCCATCTGTCTCATAGAATTTACACAGTGCTTGGACATATTTAAACAAATACCCATCTGCCCTTTGGCTACAATGGGCTTGCTCATGATCACTATCCCGCTCACGCAACCACCCTTCTACCTCCACCCCAACCCTTTTAAGTTGACTTGCCCCTCTGCTAACTTCTGAGTTGAAATTCTCTCCCCCTTTCTCTTTTCTCTTCTTTTAATTGCAATTCACACTGTTGCATTTCCTTTTCATGTTCAAGCTGCATTTGAATTCTAGCCATTTCCAAAGATTTCAGTGGCATTCCCAGCAATGTTAAATGTCGAGCTATTGCTGCAATCAGCTCCCCTTTTCTCACAGACCCTGACAACCCCAACTCCAACTTGTCTGCCAACCCCAACTCCAGCTTGTCTGCCAACCCCAACTCCAGCTTGTTTACAAACCCCAATTCCAACTTGTCGACAAACCCCGACTTGTCTACAAACCCCAACTCCACCTTGTCAACAAACCTCAACTCTAGCTTGTCAACTAACCCCAACTCCAACTTGTTACAAACCCCAACTCCAACTTTTCTGCAAACCCCAACTCCACCTTGTCTGCCAACCCCAACTCCACCTTGTCTGCCAACCCCAACTCCACCTTGTCTGCCAACCCCAACTCCAGCTTGTCTACAAACCACAACTCCAGCTTGTCTACAAACCCCAATTCCATCTTGTCTGCCAACCGCAACTCCAGCTTGTCTACAAACCACAACTCCAGCTTGTCTACAAATCCTAACTCCACCTTGTCTGCCAACCCCAACTCCAGCTTGTCTGCCAACCCCAACTCCAGCTTATCTACAAATCCCAACTCCAGCTTATCTACAAACCCCAACTCCAGCTTGTCTGCCAACCCCAACTCCAGCTTGTCTACAAACCCCAACTCCAGCTTGTCTACAAACCCCAACTCCATCTTTTCTGCCAACCCCAACTCCAGCCTGTCTAGATTTAAACACTACAGTTAAAATACAAACAAAATAAAGAGAAATTTAGAATAACTCGACTATTGGAAAATTTAACTGAATAATAAGTGGGGTACCTATTACTAATAAACTGTTCCAATGAGGTAACATCCCATAAACACACCGCTTGGCAAAACGGCCAATTCAGGCCCAGATTCTTAAATACAGTTCTTCAATCCTGGTGGAACAAAACATCAAAAGATATCCCAGAAAAAGTACCAGCTCGGCATCATTCACTGAAGCTCCCAACTCTTCCGGGACCCCAGATAGCTTCTGACTGCTCCAGCTAAAATATAAACGAGAAAGTCTGGTCTGTGAGAGCTGGCCACTCCCATTGAAGCTGCTTCCATTGTTCCAACCTTTAAAAGTAACAGAAAGGCCTCCTACCTTATTTACTGGAGCCATCTCCAGGAGCCAGTTTGGCACCTCTGCCTTTACAACCTCTCTTCAAAAAAACACAGGATATAATAACGTTTGAAAGTAAAGTGACAGCGTTGTCACAGGTGGGGATGAAGGGGGATCCTTGGTAAATGTGCTGCATTAAGTCATAGAGTCATAGAGGTCTTTGGCCATCACATTTGCGCCAGTCAGAAACGACCACCTATCTATTCTAATCCCATTTTCCAGCACTTGGCCCATAGCCCTTTGTGCCTTGACAACACATGTGCTTATCAAAATAACTCTTCAATGTTGTGAGTGTGTCTGTCTCTACAGGCGGAAAGTTCCAGATTCCCACCTCCATCTGGGTGAAAAGGTTTTTTCTCTCACATCTCCTCTAAACATGCTGCCCTTTAACTTAAATTGACACCGCACCCCCTCCTCTCCAGGCACTGCTCTATCCATCAAGGGGAAATGTTCCTTCCTGTCTATGCTGTCTATGCTCCTGATGATTGGAAATGTCTCATCGATGTCTCTTCTCAATCACCTCTGCTCCTGTGGAAGAGCACCCCAGTCTGTTCGATCGTTTTACATACCTCCGGGAAAGGTCTATGAACACCACCAAAACCTGATGGCTATGTCCTGCCACTTCCCTCCTGAACACCTCCATTGAATCTGTATCCATCATCATCTGAGGCAGTACACCCAGAGGCAAACAATTAGCTGCAGGATTGACCTTTTCCCATGTCTCCATTGCTTCTTTCACCAAATGTTTAAAATCGATGTCGATGTGTTTGTCATCTGTGGGAACATTATTTATTCATTGCCAACTGTGTCTGGAACACCCATGTTTTGTGTACCCATATGACACCAGGTGACACCAAAATGGGAGGTGTCGTGGACAGCGAAGAAGGTCACCTCAGAGTACAATGGGATCTTGATCAGATGGACCAATGGGCTGAGGAGCAGCATATGGAGCTTAATTTAGATAAATGTGAGGTGCTGCATTTTGGAAAAATAAATCTTAGCAGGACTTACACATTTATTGGTAAGGTCTGAGGAAGTGTTGGTGAACAAGAGACCTTGGAATGCAGGTTCATACCTCTTTGAATGTAGAGTCACAAGTAGATAGGATAGTGAAGATGGCGTTTGGTATGCTTTCCTTGATTGGTCAGAATATTGAGTATGAGAGTTGGGAGGTCATGTTGCAGCTGTACAGGACATTGATTTGGCCACTGGTGGAATATTGTGTGCAATTCTGATCTTGTGAAACTTGAAAACATTCAGAAAAGATTTAAAAGGATGGTGCCAGGGTTGAAGGATTTGAGGTACATGGAGAAGCTGAACAGGAAGGGGCTGTTTTCCTTGGAGCATCAGAAGCTGAGGGTGACCTTATAGAGTTTATAAAATCATGAGGGGCATGGATAGGATAAATAGACAAAGTGTGGGAGTCCAAAACTAGAGGACATAGGTTTAGGATGAGAATGGAAAGATATAAAAGCGACCGAAGGGGCATCTGTTTCACGCAGAGGGTGGTACGTGTATGGAATGAGCTGCCAGAGGAAGTGGTGGAGCTGGTGCAGTTGTAACATTTAAAAAGCATTTGGATGGGTATATGAATAGGAAGGGTTTGGAAGGATATGGGCTGGGTATTGGCAAATGGTATTAGATTGATTTGGGATATCTGGTTGGCATGGACGATTTGGACCAAAGGGTCTGTTTCTGTGTCGTACATCTCCATGACTCTATGACTCATTCATCCCACAACTATTTTTTTTTAAATTCTGTTTGAAGAACAATCTCCCTCTCTCGATTCTATTCACCCAACTGAAGTTCCTCAGGGTTTACCCATATGAATGAATCTGCTCTTCACTCTCTTTCTTTGTGACCCTCTGACCAAACTGAACCAATTGATAATTGCTACTACCTCAGAGGTTTCAAATTCCCCAGGTCTCTGCTCACCTCTGAAGGGGAGGTTTTGAATCTTTTCAAATGGGAAAGGACCTGATGCAAAGTTTCAAGGCAAGTGGGGAGTATTCCATTACATTACTATGTTTTGCCTTGCAGATGTTAGACAGGCTTTGGGGAGCCAAGAGGTGAGTTACTGAGTGCAGTATTCCAAGCTTCTGACTTGCTGTAGGCAGTATGTGTCCACCTACAGCACATGGACTGTAGGGATGAAGAAAGCAGCCCATCCTCCACCTTCTGGAGAATAACTAGGGACAGGAAATAAATGCTGCTGCACCCAGAGACACCTTCATCCCACCAGGTGCTAAAAAAAGCCACAGCATTTATGTGGCTGGTTTAGTTAAGTTTCTAGTCAATGGCTCCAGGACGTTGCTGGTGGGGAAATCAGTGACTGTACTCTCAGTGAACGTCCCCATTGAATTATGCCAACACTAGATCACTCTATGTACTGACAATTAAACTCCCCGATTATAATTTCTAATTTGGGTTTGTTCTTACTACCCATTGTTGATTTGCTTCAGAAGATATCTTTTTTAGATTTGTCGAACATGGACTATTCTATTAATATGCAGATTTGGACGAATGATTGTAACTGGAGAGAAGGGATAGGGTTAACTGGTCAGGACATGTCCTGCTCATGTACACATTCCCTTTACAGTTTTTGATTTCATTACTTTTATTTGTAGTTATAATTAAGCTCATTAACTTGGGAATTGATTTTCTGATCTGATGAATTCTGCCTCCTATAAATAATGGAAGTTTTCTTAATTTCTCAAAGAGAGAACTGGCTAATCCCTGACCAGAATCAGCAAAATAACTGTAATTTACAAAAGGGAAACTATGTCTCTTAGTTTTATGGTCAAGCTGAAGATTCTGTGGGCGATCACTGATATACAGAGGATTTACTACCCGGTCTTAGCTGCTGTTGGTGTCCCGGGTAAGTTACACGCGAAGGATGATGTCTTAAGAAGTGGAGTATAACCATATGTGTTATCTTAATTATTGTGACACTTTTCTTTGATCTGCCTTGCGTTTCAGCAATGACCAGCCATCAATAAGAATTCCGTTTTTCAATAAGAATTCATTAACAACATACCATTTGTGAGGGGAAGATACAGTCCCTGCTTTTCCTGCAATTAACCCCTTTCCTTCAGAACATTACTGCTGAATGCAGGTCTTAATCGCTCAGTTGGCATGAGAGAGCAGATCATCAAGCAAGTGTTATGCCCTCTGACTGAGGGAGCTGATTGTTCACGTTGTTTCTGTAACTCCTTCCCAGGGATGTTCAAAGCAGATGTTGTTGTAACAGCTATTGTAACAGTTTCTCATTGTCCCATTCATCCCAGGAAACAGTCTATTCGAGGGTCATCACTGCTTCTGTACGGGTGTGACAAGTTATTCTTTTTGATTCGTTCAATGCATGAGCAGCTGTGAAAGTGGTGAATTTTACATTGGTTCACATGGCTTTCTGATTTTTGTTTGGCTGCACAGTTATCATTGCCTTTGACTGCAGTTTTTCCATTCTCTGACAAGCACCACATTTAGAATCCATCCAGATTAGAATGTTAATAGCAAATTTGTGAAAAAGTTTCAGTTTGATGGAAGAACATGGGATACCCATTAAGAATGAGTTTCAATATTGCACTTTAAATAAAGCAATAAAAAGCATTTCTTCATTATACCTGAGCAATAAATGAATTTATTTATCTTCTTCTTTCAAGTTAATGTGATTGCAATAACGATCCTGGTTCGGGGGAAATGTGGTCTTTCCAAATGTGTCACTCATTACCTGGTGGCTATGGCAACGGCAGATCTACTGGTCATTATCTTCGATCTGATACTACGACAAATTCCTATCACATATCGGGATGAGTTTCTTTTCCTACATTATGTCACCTTGTGCAACATCCACGCTATTCTGCTTTATGCAGCCACAGACTGCTCTGTCTGGTTCACGGTCACGTTCACCTTTGATCGGTTTGTGGCCATATGTTGCCAAAAGCTGAGAAGTAAACATTGCACCAAGAAAACAGCGGGTGTGGTTTTAGGATCAGTGACTGTGCTGAGTTGTTTGAAGAACATTGTCTGGTATTTCATGTATTCCCATCGATATTGGCTTTCTAATAGTCCATGGTTTTGTCGAGTACATCCAAATGTAAGTGCATCGATTACCTGGACTATTGTTGAATTAATGCATTACATCATAACACCATTCATTCCATTTATTTTGATTCTACTGTTAAACACATTGACAGTCAGAAACATTATATTAGCCAACAGAGCTCGCAGGAGACTCCGGGCTCAGACGACTGGGGACAGTGTCAGTGACCCAGAGATGGGGAGTCGGAGGAAATCCATGATTATGTTATTTATTATATCTGGCAATTTCATCACGTTATGGGTGGTGTTCATTGCTTATTCCATACTGAAACGATTTGATTACTTGGGATATCCAGTTTCTCTGCCAACATTTGTTAGCGAGATTGGCTTCATGCTCCAGCTCCTGAGCTGCTGCACAAACACCTTTATTTATGCAGTTACCCAGAGGAAATTCAGAGAAGAGATGAAAAATGGAATAATATATCCCTTCACAATGTTTATCAAAATAATTTGATGATGTTTACTTGCCAATGTTTGAAACCCTAAATATATATTTTCTCTGGATTAAGATTCCAATCTAAGATCCCAGGTTTTATGTCTGCTTGAACTGAAAAATGTGTTGCTGGAAAAGCGCAGCAGGTCAGGCAGCATCCAAGGAGCAGGAGAATCGACGTTTCGGGCATAAGCCCTTCTTCAGGAATGAGGAAGGTGTGCCAAGCAGGCTAAGATAAAAGGTAGGGAGGAGGGACTTGGGGGAGTGGCGTTGGGAATGCAATAGGTGGAAGGAGGTGAAGGTGAGGGTGATAGGCCAGAGAGGGGGTGGGGCCGGAGAGGTCGGGAAGAAGATTGCAGGTCAAGAAGGCGGTGCTGAGTCGGAGGGTTGGGACTGAGATAAGATGGGGGGAGGGGAAATGAGGAAGCTGGAGAAATCTGCATTCATCCCTTGTGGTTGGAGGGTTCCTAGGCAGAAGATGAGGCGCTCTCCTCCAGGCGTCGTGTTGCCATGGTTTGGCGATGGAGGAAGCCAAGGACCTGCATATCCTTGGCGGAGTGGGACGGGGAGTTAAAGTGTTCAGCCACGGGGCTGTTGGGTTGGTTGGTGCGGGTATCCCAGAGGTGTTCTCTGAAACATTCCGCAAGTGGGCGGCCTGTCTCCCCAATGTAGAGGAGGCTACACCGAGTGCAGCGGATGCAGTAAATGATGTGCGTAGAGGTGCAGGTGAATTTGTGACGGATATGGAAGGATCCATTGGAGCCTTGGAGGGAAGTGAGGGGGGAGGTGTGGGCGCAAGTTTTGCATTTTTGCGGTTGCAGGGGAAGGTGCCGGCAGTGGAGGTTGGGTTGGTGGGTGGGTGTGGACCTGACAAGGGAGTCGCGGAACGTTAAACCTCCCTGGAATTCGGGAATTGATCTCGATGATCAGCTTGATTATATCGAATGAGATAGCATGCTTGAGGGGCCATATGGCCTATCTTTTATGTTTCTGTGTAATGTCTTCAGGGTCACTGACAAGACCCTTGTTGGGTGGGAGAAAAAGCTGTGGGGGTGACCAAAGTGGCTGTGTCCCGATATGGGCAGCTTCACCGAGTAGGCAAGTCATTGGCAGATGAAAACTAATGTGGAGAAATCTCCATGTGCAGCACAGGTTTCCAAAATAACTCAGCGGCAGATTAAAAGCCCCGTTCCCTGCCCAGTCCCTACTTCCTGACCCAGGCAGGTTTTGTCCCTGATGAGGACAGGTTTCTGACAGGATATTATTACATTGCCACCTGATGGTGCTGAGTGTAACAGAGTTTGCTACATCCCATCATATCATCTACTTTGCTGTCTGTATCGGGTGAAGTATATTTCAAACACTGCCAGACTGAAATGAATGCGGTGACGTGATTCAGAGAACAGAAGAAGATAAAAACTAGGAGCAGGAGTAGGCCGCCCGGCCCTTCGAGCCAGCTCCACCATTCAATAAGGTCATGGCTGATCTTTTCATGGCCTCAGCTCCACTTACCCGCCCTCTCACCATATCCCTTAATTCCTTTACTCTTCACAAATCTGTCTTTGCCTACAAAACACTCAACGAGGAAGCCTCAACCACATCCCTGGGCAGGGAATCCCACACATTCCCAACACTCTGGGTGAAGAAGTTTCTCCTCAACTCAGTCCGAAATCTGCTCCCCCTCATTTTGAGGCCACACCCCTTGTTCTAGTTTCAACCGCCATGGAAACTATCTCCCTGCTTCTATCCGATCTATTCCCATCATCATTTTATATATTTCTATAACATCCCCCCATTCTTCTAAGTTCCATTGAGTATAGTCCAGGCTGTACAGTCTCTCCTCATAAACAAACCCCCTCTACTCCATAATCATCCTCGTGAACCTCCTCTGCACCCCATCCAGGACCAGTCCATCCTTCCTCAGGTAAGGACACCAAATCCGTACACAGTACTCCAGGGGTGGCCTCCCCAGCTTCCTATCCAGCTGCAGCATAACCTCCCTGGTTTTAAACTCCATCCCTCTAGCAATGGAGGACAATATTCCAATTGCCTTCCTCATCACCTGCTGGACCTGCAATCCAACATTTGTGATTCATGCACAAGGAGACCCAGGTCCCTCTGCACAGCAGCATGTTGCAATTGTTCACCATTTAAATAACCATCTATTTTGCCATTATTTCCATCAAAATGGATCACCTCACATTTACCCACACCGTACTGCATCTGCCAGCCCCTTACCCACTCACTGAACCTGTCTCTATCCCGTTGCAGATGTTCAGTGTCCTCTGCACACTTTGCTGTCCCAGTGATCGTGGTGTCACCTGTGAACTTTAACACACTACACTTGGTCCCCAACTCTGAAACATCGATGTGAATTGTACGCATTCCGGTCCCAACACTGATCCCTGAGGCCGAGCACTAGCCCCTGATCACCAACCAGAAAAACACCCACTTATCCGCACTCTTTGCTTTCTGTGAGTGCACCAATCTTCGATCCATGTGAATACAGGAACCAGAACACCGCGCACCTTTATTCTTTTGAGCAGCTCTTATGTGGTACCTTGTCAAATGCCTTGTGGAAATTCAGATACACCATATCCACCAGTTCCCCTATACACCATAAAGCCATAAGATAGAGGAGCAGACATTAGGCCATTCAGCCCATCAAGTTTGCTCTGCCATCGGTTTTACATCCCCATTCTCTCGCTTTCTTACTGTAACCCTTTATCCCCTTGGCAATCAAGAACTTATCTATCTCAGTTTTAAATAGCCTCAATGACCTGGCCTCCACAGCTTTGAATTCCAGAGATTCCCCACTCTCTGGCTGAAGAGGTTTCTCTGTATCTCCGTTCGAAAAGGTCTTTCCTTTACCTAAGGCTGTGCCCTTGGGTCCTCACCTCTCCTACCAATGGAAACATCTTCCCAATGCCCACTCTGTCCAGGCCGTTCAGTATTCTGAAAGCTTCAATCAGATTCCTCCCTTGTCCTTCTAAACTCCATCAAATATAGTCGCAGAGTCCTCAAACATTCCTCATTTGTTCAGACTGTCGTTCCTGGGATCATTCTCATGCACCTCCTCTGGACCCGTTCCAGAGCCAGTACATCCTTCCTGAGGTACGGGACCCAAAACTGCTCACAATACCTGAAATATGGTCTGCCAAGAGCTTTCCAGAGCCTCAGAAGTCCATCCCCTTTTTTATATTCGAGCCCTCTCGACAGGAGTGACAACATTGTGTTTGCTTTCCCAACTACTGACTCAATCTGAACCTTTACCTGAACAGAAAACTGGACTAGGACTCCCAAGTCCCTCTGCACTTCTGATTTCTCAATTTCCTCCCCATTTAGTAAATAGTCCATGTCTCTGTTCTTCTGACCAAAGTGCATGACCTTGCACCTATCCACATTGTACTCCCATCTTCCACTTCTTTACCCACTCTCCTAACCTGTCCAAATCTTCCTGCAGCCTCCCCACCTCCTCAATGCTACCTGTCCCTCTACCTATCTTTACATTGTCTGCAAATCTAGCCAGAATGCTGTCAGTTCCTCCATCTAGATCATTAATGTTTAAAGTGAAACGTTGTGGCCCCAACACTGACCCTTGTGGAACATCACTTGTCACCAGCTTCAATCCTGAGATGGCCCCTTTTATCCCCACTATATTCTTCCTGCCAGACAGCCAAGATTCTATCCATGCTAGTACCTGGATTCTAACACCATGCCCCTTATCTTTCTCAGCAGTCTGCTGTGCAGCACCTGGTCAAAGGCCTTCTGGAAGTCCAGATCGATAACTTCCATTGGCTCTCATTGGTCTAATCAGCTCATTATTTCCACAAAGAATTCGAACAGATTTGTCAGACATGACCTTCCCTTGATGTAACCATGCTGACTTTGCCCTATTTTGTCATGCACTTCCAAGTATTCAGAAAGCTCATCCTTCCTAATGGACTCTAAAATCTAACCATCAACTGAGGTCAGGCTAATTGGCCTAGAGTATCCTCTCTTTTACCTTGCTTCATTCTTAAACTGGGGGTTACATGACAGTGATTTTCCAAACCCCTGTGACAGTTCCTGACTCCGGTGATACCTGATAGATCACCGTGAAAGCCTTCACTTTCTCTTCAGCACTCTCCTTCAGGGTGGAGCCTGTCACGTCCAGGAGGTTTATCCATCATCAGAACTTCCAGATTTTCTAGCAACGTCTCATTAGTGATGGTCACCCCACTCATCGCTGCCAACCATCCCCTCCCCACCTGAACTTTTGGGATTTTACTCATGTCTTCCATCGCAAAAACTGATACAACATACTTTTTCAGTTCCTCAGCTATTTCTTTGTTCCCCATGGATTTGGATCAGCACAGGCTTGGAGGGCTGAAGGGCCTGTTCCTGCACTGTAAAGTTTCTTTGTTCTATGTACAACTTCTCCTGCATCATTTTCCAGCAGCATGATGGGCATTTTCTCCTCTCTGTTGCCCTTTGTATATTGAAAGAAATCCCTGCAATCTTTCCTAATATTACTGGCTAGCTCACCCTCATATTTAATCTTCTCTCTCCTTACATCTTGCTTTGCCGCCCATTGTAAGCTTCCCAATCCTCTGGTTTCCCACTGCCCTTCCCCACATTATGTGCTTTCTCTTTTGCTGTTATACTACCCCTGCCTTCCCCAGTCAGCCATCGCTGCCTCATCCTCCCTGTCCCACGCTTCATTTCTCTCGGGATTAATCTCCTCTGTGTCTCCTGAATTACTCCCAGAATCCCCTGCCATTACTCTTCCACTGTCTTTGCTGCTCGGCTCCTCTCCCAGTCAATTCTCCCCAGCTCCTCCCTCATGCCTCTGTAGTTACCTTTATTCAGCTGTAATACCGTTACCTCTGATTCTATCTACTCCCTCTCACATTACAGTGTAAATTCAATCATATTATAGTCGCTGCCTCCTAAGGTTTCCTTCACCTTAAGCTCCCTTATCAAATTTGCCTCATTGTACAACACTAAATCCAGTATTGCCTGTTCCTTGTGGGCTCCACCACAAGCTGCTCCAAAATGCCAGCTTGGAGACATTTCACAAATCACTTTCCTTGCAATCCCTGACCAACCTGATTTTCCCAGTCCATCTGCATATTGAAATCCCCTGTGATCACTGTAAACTTGCCTTTATTACACACCTTCTGTATCTCCTGGTGTAACTAGTGCCCCAGCTCTTGACTCCAGTTTGGAGGCCTGGAGATAATTCCAGTTACGGTTTTCATACACTTGTGATTCCACAACTCTACCCACACAGATTCTATGCCATCTGACCCTACTTCCTTTATTACTATTTATTTAATTTCAATCTTTTACTAACAAGGCATTCCTAGACCCTCTGCCCACCTGCCTGTCTTTTCGGTAGGATATACATCCTTGGACATTTAGCTCCTGTAAATATATGGCTTACTTGTTAAATAGAAGGCTGGCTGCGAGAGTAAATATACTCAGCATTCGGAAGCCTGTGGTGATGCTGTGTAACGTGCGCACAGAAGGAGGTCACGTGATGCTCCGTTTCGCTCCCCGGAGGCGTGCGAGGAGGTCATGTGATGCTCCATTTCACGGGCGAGGAGGTCACGTCATGCTCCGTTTCACAGGCAAAAGAAGGTCACGTGGGGTCGGACATCCGGGAATGCGAGGAGGCGGAGAATGGAGTCAGATCAACAGCCAATCAGAAGATAATCCTACCTCAGTGATTGCATGACGTTTTTTATTGTATAAAAGACTGGGTCAGGGACAGGAATAGGTCTTACTTTTTTGAACTGACACACTTCGTAGTTTGTCAGGGACAGAAAGGTCTAGAGCTCTGTATACTTTGTCGACTTACTGTTTAAAATAAATTAAGAGTGTGAGACTGAATACCTTCTCCTATTGCTTCATATGAAGAACACGCAGGACTGGGCTCACACATAGAAGAAAGGGAGTTGGTAGATTGAGCCAAAGTCCTACATGACACATCCACCTGTATTGACATGCGAGGGAAGGGGGAGTCTGGAAACACTGGTCACAACTGAAGAAATATCCTGACACTGGTTGATCATCCTCACCCTCTGCTTTCTTTTCAGACTGACTCCTCTCGAGACCTGCTGACGATGTGTGTGTGTGTGCGCAGTGTGTTGTGAACGGACCGAGAGCGTAGGCTGTTGTGTGCGGGCAGTACAGCCTTTGGACCATTGTTTAGCTCCGCTCGGGAAGCTCTGGGATGGTCCTGTTTATTGTTGCCTTCGCCCTTTGCCTGGTAGCCACTGGGGGGCAGCACCAAATGGATTGTGCAACCCTCGGTCCTGTTCACCGGAGTAGGCGCAGGGTTCCCTGTTAATACAGACCTAACCATGTTCTATCAGCACACACAGCAAAATAACATCTCGAAATGCTGGGTGTGTACTCGAATCCCTGCACACTATATTGGGAGGATTCCCCTGAGTCCCATTCCGTTTAATAAATCCAAAACGGTGGAATGGTGATTGGACCAGAACAGACCCTCACATTTATCCATTTGAGGGATGGGCGGGGGTTAGGTCTGACAGAGAATCTCTCGGGTCATTCATGCGAGGCCCTGACCAGACCATTTCTGCTGCCAATGATGAGGTCACCTGGGAGACCACGGGTTATAACATGCAAAACTATCAAGGTTGGTTCCAGCCTCACTACATCCTTTAACATACACCCCTCTGGCTCTGACCCTCACAAACACCGCGGGTGAAGGAAGGCCCACGGGGGCGATTTGTTTTAAATGTAATCGCACATCAGGGTGGAATGCCGGAACCAGCAACTCTCCATATTGGTCTGGATCTTGCTCCCTTGCCTCTGTGCTACCTTTTGTTCACCATTACAGTTCCCACCGCGTTCATCCCAAACTGCATCCACCTCAATCCAAACGGTCCATCACTGAGACCGAGCGATTCCGTATGTTCACCTTCCCCGCCTATGGGAGTGCTAAGGCTGCTAGGGAACTGATCAATATGGCCTCCACCTTGGAAAGGCTGGCTAATGAGACTGCCGATGGCTTTGCAGCGGTAAGCACGGCCATCTCCGAGGTGTCGGCTGAGGTCATTGCCACCCGTACTGTTGTGTTGTCGAACCGTTTGGCCCTTGACTATTTGTGAGTGGCACAAGGTGGCCCCTGTGCTGTTATTGGGGCCGAGTGCGGCACATACATTCCGAATACCTCAGACAATATAAGTGACCAAGCGGATCACACCCGCCTGGAGGCTGATAATATCCAGTAGGAAGGGAAACAGTTTCATGATTATAATCCTATCCCTCTGATTATTACTGGATGGTGGTGGTCTGTTCATCATGCTCCTGCATGTCTCGGACCACAAGGGGGGAACTGAAAACAGGAACGAACGAAACAAGAAATACTTACAGAACACAATGGCGATCTCTGCGTGTGCATGTACAGAACACAAGACACCACCTTTCGTGGTCTTTTGTTGTCCGCGCCATCCAGACTATAAAAACTGCTGTACCTGATGTTCAAGGAGGGACGGCCTGGTCAAGTTCCACGATTAAGGGCACGATCACGCTGCCCCTCCCAATAGGTTTTGATTTAATACATTTGATTTCCTTCCTTCTAAATGCGAATTTTATTAATTTTGGTACAACACTACCCAATCAATTAACACCCTTGTAAAATGTTCCCCAAATGAGGGAATTGATATTAAAGTTGCTGGCTTTATCACTGCCTGAAAGTTTCCAATTTCCTGACACTTATGAAATGTCCTCCAAAATACGACTACATCTTTACACAGTCCAGGACAATGAAAATGTCCTTGGATTTTGACATGAGTTCTCCTTACTCCCAAATAACCTCCTCCTGCTAATTTATATCCACAACATTTCCTTTCCAAATCCCACCGGGAATACAACTTGATGACCTGCTGCCCATTTCCCATCTGCCTGAATGTGTGATGGTCTCCATTTTCTCAGGAAGGCCTCATTTATAAGATAGCAACATTCTGGGGTCTCTTCAGATTCTGTGTTCTATATTCGATAATCTAATCGCTGGCTAATGAAGACTAGCATCCCGTACGCCATCTTAGCCATCCTGTCTACCTGTGCTAACAGCTTCAGGGATCTATGGACTTGTACTGCCAATCTATTATCATTATCTATTCTTTGACAGTCTTATTGACCTGATGCTCAATTTCAATTTTTTGATGATGTTCCTCGTCCTAAATTCTACTGTCAGTATCAACCATTATTACTTTGTACATGAGATGTGGGGATCTCTGACTAAAACTGCATTACTGGCCCCTCCCTAACATCCCCAGTGAAGACGGTGATGTGCTGATCAGATTCACTGCTGTTTCTGCATTTACCTGCATGCACTTTGTCTTATTCACTCGTGGGATGTGAGCATCGCTGGTCCAGACCTGGCTGGGAACGCTGCCTGTTCCCAGTTGCACCTCCATAAAGTGTGGGGGTGAGCTGCCTTGTTGAACCGCTGCAGTCCGTGTGGTGTAGCTAGACCCACAATGCTGTTAGGGAGGGAGCTCAAGGATTCTGACCCAGTGAAGGGACGGTGATATATTTCCAAGTCAGGTTGGTGAGTGGCTTTGAGGTGAATGTGCATGGATTTCCGTTCTCATCGATCTGCTGCTCTTGTCCTTCTGGATGCTAGAGTTTGTGGGTTAGGAAGATGCTGTCTGAGGACCTTTGGTGAATTTCTGCAGTGCATCTTGTAGCTGGTCCACACTGCTGCAGCTGAGAAACACTGGTGGAGGGACTGGGTGTTTGTGGATGTGGTGCCAACTAAGCAGCTGTTATGTCCTGGATGGTATCAAACTTACTAGCTGTTGTTGGAGTTGCAGTCATCCAGACAAGTGGGGAGCATTCTGTCACACTCTTGCCTTGCGCTCTGTAGATGGTGGATAGGCTTTGGGGAGTCAGGAGGTGAGTTACTTGTAGCAACATTCCAAACCTCAAACAAATGTGGCCTTGATATTAAAGGTAGTCAGTCGCCCCTCACCTGTGGGAATCAATTCATTAGGGGGCAGCAGTTCTTTAACGCTGGTTTTGAGGAGCTGGAGTTGGGTGCACTTCCCACAGATGCAGATCGCAGGGACACGAGTGGTGACCCTTACCTCCCACATTCTACAGGAGGTACATTCAACTGCCCTAACCTCCATTCCCACTGTTCTAAATTCCCGAGACTACTGAGAAACTAAAGGAAAATACTGAAACCAGGCAACTTACCAATTGGGGCACAGACCCCTTTTGTTTTGGTGAGAGGAGGAAGACGGTTTGGAGACACTCCCGAGTCGTGTTTGGGGGAAAGCAACTGGCCAAATATAAAGCCGTACTTGCCCAGCAGTCCCGTGTCTGCTTGTGCTCAGTGTGCGCTCCGCCTGTCCAAGAGGTAAACCTTTATATCCGTTTAAATTGACCTTCCCGTTGTCCCTCTGGTCCTCACTGTCACTCCTCCCACTCCAACTGTCACCAGAAAAACACCATTCAGGATAAAGCAGCCGCTTGGTTGGCACCACATCCCCAGACATCCCCTCCCTCCATCACTGACACTCAGTAGCAGCAGTGTTTACCGTCTACACGGTGCGCTGCAGAAATGCACCAAAGATCCTCAGACAGCACCTTCCAAACCCACGAGCACTTCCACCTCGAAGGACAAGGGCAGCAGATAGATGGGAACATCACCCCCTTCAAATTCCCCTCTGAGTCACTCACCATCCTTATTTAGAAATATATTGTCATTCCATCAGTGTTAAAGGCAGCTCAGCATTACCTTCTCAGGGGCAATTCGGCATGGGGAATAACTACAGACTCAGTCAGTGATATCCACATCCCACCAGTGAATAAAACAAAATCATTTCATGGTTTGGAAACAGTCGGACCCTCCTGTGGGCTTCACTGAGGAGTTTTATTTATTCACAATGCAATGAATCCGTGTAACCAGGTATTTTACTGCGTTACTGATCTTCGCTCTGAACCGGGACAATGTTGCTGCATAAATAAATGTGTTTGTGCAACAGCTTAGGTTCCGCAGCATGGACCCAACTGCACTGAAGTGATACAGAAAAGATGAGTAATCGCCAGGATTGATTCCTTGAATGATATAATATAAGAAATATACAACAACAATTAACCAGAGGACGATGAAGATCCCAGAGATGGTGAAGAACAAAATCACAGCCTTCCTTCTGCTCTCCATCTCTGGGTCTCTGTGATTCTCTCCTTTGCTCTCAGCCTTCAGCCTCTTCCGGACTCGACTGGTCACTAAAATGTGTCTGACTGTCAGAGCATTGAGCGACAGAATTAAAGCGAATGGCAGTAAAGGGGTTAACACTGAATCAAGCCAATCTAATACCACCCACCAAGTCTCAGTAAAGTAGCTTAACTTTGTTATACAGTCGAATGGCACATTGTTGATTATCCTCGTAGGCTCATATTGAAAATAGAAGGGGATGTTTTTCAGACAGAACAATGTGCAGGTTGCTGCCAGAACCACAGTCGCAGCTTTCTCAGTGCAATATTTTGTTCTCACTTTCTGACAACAAATGGTCACAAATCGGTCAAAGGAGAAAGTGACGGTGAACCAGACAGAGCAGTTCGTGGCTGCACGAGACAGTGCCCCAATAACACTGCACACAGGAGTGATGTTCAGGAAAGACTGTGGGAAATAATAGAAGGGTAATCTCCACAGTATAACCTCAGTAATAATGACCATCAGATCGGCAGCTGCCATAAACACCAGGTAACGGGTAGTGCAAGGGGAAACACCACAGTTTTGCTTGGAAAGGACTGTAACTGCTAGCAAATTTACTGTGGGAGACAAATGGGAAAGAAACAACAAATTATTGATCAGAAATACCCCCTACCCATTCCAGAGAGAAACAACAAGGTTTTACCAACAAACTCCCATGCACTGTGTGACTGGGAGTGGTTGGGTGTGAGTGAGTTTGAGTTTCAGACTTTAACATTCACTCCAGATTGTCCTCCAGCCCAGTCACTCATGAGATTCTAGAGTTTAGACAGATATTGAGCTCACAGCCACTCCTAGGAGAGCAGAAGGAAGTCTATGATTTCCTTTGGTTGCATGGTAAGGTACAGAACCCTATTAGATTCCTCAATCCCAAGTCAGTTATAGGCCTAGCAATTGGACTGTCAATAATCCAAACTCTCCCCTTCTCCAGAGAAACAGTTATCCCCTGATCCTGTCATTGGACTTAATCCTGATCAGAGCCATGGCAGGATTATAAAACAGGTCACCAGAACCTGTGTGAGATTTCAAACACAACTGCACCATGAATCTTAAACAAGGGCAGTACAGCAGAGCATGCAGGACTCCCTTCATGACAATGTGGGAGTTTTCGGTTTACTGTGATATTTACACTGTAAATCTACCCACCAACATCTCAATGTGGAGGGACCAGGAGGGCAATCTGTCAACATTTCAATCTCCTGACCAAAGCGTGTGAGGAGAGAATTTCCGGAAGCGATGGTCAATGAAACTTTACAAATCAGAACAAGGCGCAAATTCTTCAATTCCTTTGCTTTGCCAAAATGAAAGAGCAATCTGAGATTGAAAATTCCCAACGGATGCAGCATCCATGACTGTGCGTGTGTGTAAGAGAGTTCCAAACCTTTCCCACCCTTTCCCACCCTCTGTGCACAGAAGAGCTTTCTGACATCTCTCCTGAATGCTCTCTGCCCCATTCACAGACTATGATCCTTTGTTCGAAATCTGCAACCATTAGAAACAGTTCATGCTTTCCTTTTAATATTTTGTTGGACTTCACTCAGATCATCTCTTAACCTTCAAAATTCTCGATCAACCTGGCTTCATTTACATAATGAAATCAGAAGAAGCGCAGCAGGTCTAGAGCATCTGTGGGAGAGAGCACAGAGTTCAGGTCGAGTGACCTTCTTCAGAACTAACCTGCCTGATCTCTCCTCATACCTTGAAGCCATAACAAACTGGAACAGATGACACAACACTGAGAACAGAAAATGCTGCAGCAGCAGTGAAGTTGGGAGTCTCTGTCAGTGTAGGATTGTACCGAGAATGCTGCTCAGTGAATTGCTGTCACTGTCCCGGGGTCTGGATAAGGCTGACCAGTCAGTGAGCTGGAGATGTTATTGTTCAAACGGTAAAACCAGAGAGCAGATCAACAGCAGATTAAGACAAGTTCAAGTGTCATAGCGCCATACCTGGGATGCCAGTAGCAGCAAGGATGGTGTAGAACACCTTCCTAACATGATCAATTGGTCGATGCATTTTCCTGTCTGAGGTGATCTGTCCCTTCAGGCAGCTGACAAGCTCCTCATTTGAGACTCTGAGCTGATGCATTCCCAGAGACGCTGCCTTATACTGTGTGGAAGCTCCTTGGGGAGATCGAGGTGACAGCATTGCTTGGCTTTGTTGCTGTTTTTCACATTTCTGGAAATGAACAAACCCATTACAATAACAAGTGTAATCCTGATTACAGAGGGGGGTTACATGATAATGAAATAACAAAAGCAGAATCTGGAATCTGCCAGCAATAACGCTGTCCACTCAAACACCATGAGCCCTATCCCGAGATCACACCCTATTTCATGATGTGAAGGTGCTGGTGTTTGACTGTGGTGGACACGTTCAACCTGTTGGACTAGAACCTGGTGTTGGGTGATTTTTGACAAATTGTTTCAACTGATGCTGCATCGAGACAGTTCATTCCAAGTGTGAACATATGTCTCTGAGCTGTCCTTCTGTACTCTAGGGTAGGAGCTGCCCTCTTTAAACAAGAACATTTCACTCACTGATTGAAATGTGATTCTTCTCACACACTGAATGTGTACATCACTGTGAGATCAGCATTTATTCCCCATTCCCAATTTTCCGGGATCTGGAGTCATATGAAGGTCCATGTAAGGACAACATACTGCCTTTCCTGAGGGAAGGGGTCTCAGTGAACAAGATGGACCTCCAACGATGGGACGTCACTGACCTCCCCCTTACTGTTACTCTCCATCAGATTCATCCCTGAACTCCCCCTTCCTGTCACTGTCCATCACATACATCACTGACCTTCCCCTTACTGTCACTGTCCATCAGATACATCACTGACCTCCACCTTACTGTCACTGTCCATCAGATACATCACTGACCTCCCCCTTACTGTCACTGTCCATCAGATACCTCACTGACCTCCCCCTTACTGTCACTGTCCATCACATACATCCCTGACCTCCCTCTTACTGTCACTGTCCATCACATACATCACTGACCTCCCCCTTACTGTCACTGTCCATCCAGATACATCACTGACCTCCACCTTACTGTCACTGTCCATCAGATACATCACTGACCACCCCCTTACTGTCACTGTCCATCAGATACATCATTGACCTCCCTCTTACTGTCACTGTCCATCCAGATACATCACTGACCTCCCCCTTACTGTCACTGTCCGTCAGATACATCATTGACCTCCCTCTTACAGTCACTGTCCATCAGATACATCACTGACCTCCCCCTTACTGTCACAGTCCATCAGATACATCACTGACTACCCCCTTACTGTCACAGTCCATCAGATACATCACTGACCACCCCCTTCCTGTCACTGTCCATCCAGATACATCACTGACCTCCCCCTTACTGTCACAGTCCATCAGATACATCACTGACCACCCCCTTACTGTCACAGTCCATCAGATACATCACTGACCACCCCCTTCCTGTCACTGTCCATCCAGATACATCACTGACCTCCCCCTTACTGTCACTGTCCATCCAGATACATCACTGACCTCCCCCTAACTGTCACTGTCCATCCAGATACATCACTGACCTCCCCCTTACTGTCACTGTCCATCAGATACATCACTGACCTCCCCCTTACTGTCACTGTCCATCAGATACATCACTGACCTCCCCCTTACTGTCACTGTCCATCAGATACATCACTGACCTCCCCCTTACTGTCACTGTCCATCGGATACATCACTGACCTCCCCCTTACTGTCACTGTCCATCAGATACATCACTGACCACCCCCTTACTGTCACTGTCCATCCAGATACATCACTGACCTCCCCCTTACTGTCACTGTCCATCAGATACATCACTGACCTCCCCCTTACTGTCACTGTCCATCAGATACATCACTGACCTCCCCCTTACTGTCACTGTCCATCAGATACATCACTGACCTCCCCCTTACTGTCACTGTCCATCAGATACATCACTGACCTCCCCCTTACTGTCACTGTCCATCAGATACATCACTGACCTCCCCCTTACTGTCACTGTCCATCCAGATGCATCACTGACCTCCCCTTTACTGTCACTGTTCATCAGATACATCACTGACCTCCCCCTTACTGTCACTGTCTATCAGATACATCACTGACCTCCCCCTTACTGTCACTGTCCATCCAGATACATCACTGACCTCCCCCTTACTGTCACTGTCCATCAGATACATCACTGGCCTCCCCCTTACTGTCACTGTCCATCCAGATACATCACTGACCTCCCCCTTACTGTCACTGTCCATCAGATACATCACTGACCTCCACCTTACTGTCACTGTCCATCCAGATACATCACTGACCACCCCCTTACTGTCACTGTCCATCAGATACATCACTGACCTCCCCCTTACTGTAACTGTCCATCAGATACATCACTGACCTCCCCCTTACTGTCACTGTCCATCAGATACATCACTGACCTCCCCCTTACTGTCACTGTCCATCCAGATACATCACTGACCTCCCCCTTACTGTCACTGTCCATCAGGTACATCACTGACCTCCCCCTTACTGTCACTGTCCATCCAGATACATCACTGACCTCCCCCTTACTGTCACTGTCCATCTGGTACATCACTGACCTCTCCCTGACTATCACTGTCCATCAGATACATCACTGACCTCCCCCTTACTGTCACTGTCCATCCAGATACATCACTGACCTCCCTCTGATCATTGCAGCTACAGCAGCTAACAAGGAAGGCAAATGGAGTTTTGACATTTATTATAAACAGAATAGAGTATAAAGGTCGGGGAGTTTTGCTGCAAGTGTAGAAGGCAGGAGAACAATCTCAGCTGGAGATGTGCAAACAATTTTGGGATATAATTGCTTTGGAGACAGCTCAGTGGAAGATCATGAGATAATTCCAGAGATGAAGATGTTGTCCAATTCCTCCTTAAAACAAGTTCGACAAATCCAACGGGAATGATCTGAATGAATGTGCCCAGGTGTCACCAATACTGAAACGGTCAAATCAGTACAAACATGAGGCAATACCAATGTACACAGTCCCGTCTTTATCAGGAAACATGTTACAATACGCTTTAATTACAGGCATGCTCTCTGTAATCCTACTGGTGCTTTAAGACCTGAGTCGCTTGGAGATATACACAGGCTCTCTCTCTGCGTCTCACTCTCTCTGTCTCTCTCTCTATCTTTCTGTCTCTCTGTCTCTCTCGCTCTGTCTCTGTCTGTCTGGCCCTCTCTCTCTCTCACACTCTGCCTCTCTCACTGTCTCTCTCTGTCTCTATCTGTCTCTCTCTCCTTCTCTGTCTCTCTGACTCTCTCTCTCTCCCTCTCTCTATGTGTCTCTCTCTCTCTCTGTCTCTGGGTCTGTGAAGCTGGTTTCTCTCTCCCTCACTCTCTCTCTGGGTGATCAGCTGGTCTCTGGTTGGTCAGCTGGTCTCTGACCCTTGCCGTGCTGGTCTCCTCAGAACGCCTCATGAAGCTGTAAGAAAATCGTCTGCAGGTGAACCCTGTGTTTGTGCCTTGGTCGATGGTTTTTCATAACGTTCTATAGTTCGGACCAATCCGGAATATCCGTTAATCGTCTGAAACACTGTCAATCATAGACATAGATGAGAGTGGTCCTGAGGGAAAAGTACGAAACTGGGCCAAGGCCAATTATATCAACATTTGACAGGAGCTGGGAAATGAGGATTGGGGGCAGCTATTTGAAGGGAAGTCCACATTTGCTGTGTGAGAGGCTTTCAAAGATAGGTTGAAGATAGTGTAGGATAGGCATGCCCCTTTGAAAACAAAGGATAGAAAAGACAAGATTCCTGAACTGTGGATGACAGGAGAAATGGTGCGACTAGCCAAGAGGAAAAGGAAAGCGTACATAAGGTCCAGGCAGCGAAGAACAGAATGGGCCTTGGAGGAATATCAGGAGGGTGGGACCAATCTTAAACGAGGAATCAATTGGGCTAGAAGGGCTCATGAAATAACTCCTCCCCCTCCCAGCTTGCTCTCTCTTCCCCACAATGTCCCCTCCCTGTGATCTCCTTTGCCCCCTCCCCCTGCTGTCTGTCTCCCCTCCCCCATGTTCTCTTTATCCCATCATCCCTGTGTTCCCTCTCTCACCCAAGTTTCCTTCCCCCGCGATCTGTTTCTGCAATCCCCACAGCCTCGTAATGCCCTGCTTCCCCCGAAAATGTTTACTCCCTCCCTCAAATTTATGCCCCCTCCTTCCCTCCCTCTCTAACTAAAGCATATAAGGAGTGGGGGGAGAGAGCCGTGCTGTTGGACAATGTGTTGGCAGCAGTGTGAGCCGTAAGGCTTTGTTTCGGGAGGTTTCAGAGAGCAGCGGCTCAGTTAAAAATCCAGGGAAGCTCCGGTAACGTCCTTTTAACATTCCGTTTCAGTCTGATAGCAGCTGAGATGGCAGTTAGGGCAGGAATACCCTGTGGCCATTCCCCTCGCAAACAAGTATCCTGTTTGGGAACCTGTTGGGGGTGGTTGGGGTGGGTGTGTTACCGTTCAGGAGAAAGCAGCAGTATCCCGGTCGGGGGCAATCCCACTGGCTCTGGGGCAGAGCGGAAAACTGGAAAGGGCGACAGGACCTTAGTGATAGTAGACTCGATAGTTAGGGGGACACAGACAGGGGATTCTGTGGGTGCTGATGGGAATCCAGGATGGTGTGTTGTCTCCCAGGCACCAAGGTCCAGGATGTCTCAGAGTGGCTGTAGAACCTTCTCAAGGGGTAGGGTGATCAGCCAGACGTCATTATTCACGTTGGCACAAATAACAGAGGTAGAAGTAGGGATGAGGTCCTGCAGAATGGGATACCAGGGAAGAGAGGTCTCCACAGGAAAGGGGGGATTTAATGAGGGCCATTCGGGGGCAGATCCTGAGGAGCCCGCAGCACAATTTCACAAGGGGGAAGGTTAGGCTAGCCACAATAGGCCGAACGTCCTCTTCCTGGGGCGTGAGGTGACAGAGATTCTGTGACTGGGATCTTGCTGTGCGTTGGGGGAAGGAGGTGCATCCACAGGCTGGTCCATCTACACAAACACATTTACCCCAAAGTCCAGGGGGTGGTGCTGAGTGAGGGGGTGGGTTTCTAGGACACGGAGGGAGTTGAAGAGGGGCTTTTATGTGGGGGGTAATGGAGGGGGAGGGTCGGTGCAAAAAGGGCACTGAACAATCTGGGGGGGGGAATGCAGGGGTGAAAACTGGGGACGGGGGGGTCACATAATTGGGGTGGATGTACAATTTGGGTAGGGGCATCTAAACAAGGGGCGGGGGTTACACAATGAGGGCAATTGTGTTCCCATACCCTCATATTGAACCTCTGCCCCCATGGGTGCCCCAATCAGCACAGGTAAGATTGGGGGGGGAAGGGGGAAAGTCGGGGGTCGGTAAAGTTAGGGGGGTGTAAAGTCAGGGCTGGGGGGCTTGTTATTGTTTGGATCGATTTGGAAAGGGAACAGGGCCTGCAGTTTACAGACAATGGAATGGACAGGGACAGGAGCAAATTGTCCCGGCAGAAAAAACAACCTGCCGCTTGTGCAGTGGCGCAGGGAGGCCAGCAGAGGGTGGCATTGTATCACTTTAAACACAAGGGGGTCAGACACAGAGAGAGTCAGAGAGGCTGGGGTGAGGTGAAAGTGGGGATAAAAGGGTCCTCCTCAGGATGTAATTGCACCATGGCGTTTCCCAGGTGGGGGTGGGATGCTATGATAACCAACATTGGGAAGGAATGGTTGGAGAAGGGTATGGGCAGAGATATCGTTCGATTTTGTCACCGCTGTGTGACCTCTGCCCAGTACAACCCAGGCTGGCCCATTGAAATTAGAATGGGGCCCCAGCCACGCCCAAAGGGACTCTGGGGGCAGTTACAGATGGATTTTACAGGACCTCTTCCCCAACCCCATGGGAAGGCGGATTGCCTTGTGATCATTGACCAATTTACCAGGTGGGTCGGGCCTACCCTACCCAGAACTGATCAGCTAACGCTGTGGCAAGGGTTGTAGCTGAGGAGGGGATTCCCAGGTGGGGGGGGTGCCGTCCCAGATGGGCTTCCATCGGGGACCCATTTCACTGGAAGTGTTGTAAAAACCGCATGTCAGCTAATGGGCATTAAACCGAAATTTCACACACCCTACCATCCACAAAGTTCAGGCATGGTGGGGCGAATGAACAGGATTCTTAAACCCTCCCTTGCTAAGGCCATGCAGGACTCTGACAAACGCTGGCCTGAGGTCCTGCCTGCTAGACTCATGACTCCAGTCCACCACAAGCCGGTCGAATGGTTTGACCCCTTACGAGTCGATGACAGGTTGGGCAATGTAACTGCCCGATTCCATCATCATGGGAGGGTTCCGATGCTGGCCCTCGCTGCGATAGAATACATCGCTATGTGCTCGAACTGAGCACCCAACTGAAAGGGATGTGGAAAACAGTTCGGGACAAACAGGAGGGGGGGCAGGATGAACAGAGGCAATTGGAGGATTGTGCGGAGGTCCCATCGGTGCGTAGGAAGGTGATGGTTAAGACTCTCCCCGTTAAACCAGGCTTCGCCCCTCAGTAGAATGGTCCCTCTGAGGTTATCATTAGTGGTGACACACCCACCTGTATTGATATGCGAGGGAAGGGGGAGTCTGGAAACACTGGCCACAACTGAAGAAATATCCAGACACTGGTTGATCATCCTCATCCTCTGCTTTCTTTTCAGACTGACTCCTGTCGAGACCTGCTGATGATGTGTGTGTGTGCGCAGTTGTTGTGAACGGCCCGAGAGCGTGGGCTGTTGTGTGCGGGCAGTACAGCCTTTGGACCATTGTATAGCTCCGCTCGGGAAGCTCCGGGATGGTCCTGTTTATTGTTGCCTTCGCCCTTTGCCCGGTAGCCACTGGGGGGCAGCACCGAATGGATTGTGCAACCCTCGGTCCTGTTCACCGGAGTAGGCGCGGGGTTCCATGTTAATACAGACCTAACCATGTTCTATCAGCACACACAGCAAAATAACATCTCGAAATGCTGGGTGTGTACTCGAATCCCTGCACACTCTATTGGGGGGATTCCCCTGAGTCCCATTCCGTTTAATAAATCTAAAACGGTGGAATGGTGATTGGACCAGAACAGACCCTCACATTTATCCATTTGGGGGATGGGCGGGGGTTAGGTCTGACAGAGAATCTCTCGGGTCATTCATGTGAGGCCCTGACCAGACCATTTCTGCTGCCAATGATGAGGTCACCTGGGAGACCACGGGTTATAACATGCAAAACTATCGAGTTTGGTTCCAGCCTCACTACATCCTTTAACATACACCCCTCTGGCTCTGACCCTCACAAACACCGCGGGTGAAGGAAGGCCCACGGGGGCGATTTGTTTTAAATGTAATCGCACATCAGGGTGGAATGCCGGAACCAGCAACTCTCCATATTGGTCTGGATCTTGCTCCCTTGCCTGATCAATATGGCCTCCACCTTGGAAAGGTGCGGCACATCCATTCCGAACACATCGGACAATATAACTGACCAATTGGATCACACCCGCCTGGAGGCTGATAATATCCAGCAGGAAGGGAAACAGTTTCCTGATTATAATCACCCCACCGCCGGGAAGGGTGCTAGGATGGCAATGAGGCGGATCCTGGGGTTCATTCCTTTTGCATGCCATCATCATGTTCTTTGTTATGGTCATCGCTTGTTGCATTGTTATGGTTGGCCTTTCCTCATGTTGGAAAGTTTGGACAGCGATAATTATGCCGGGTGCGAGCCTGCATGTTTGGTCGCCTGGGAGTTACCCATTTCTGGCCACGCTGATGATTACGCTGTGGTGGTGGTCGGTTCATCATACTCCTGCGCGCCTTGGACCACAAGAGAAGACTTAAAACAGGAAGTAAGTAAAGAAGAAATACTTGCAGATCACAATGGTGTGGTACGCTGTTTCCGTAAACAGCGATCTATGTGTGTGCATGTAAGCTTTCAGGGAGCTAGGTTGGAAGCTCAGAGTTAGAACAAACAGAGTTGTTGTCCCTGGTTTGTTACCCTTGCCACGTAACAGAAAGTCGAGGAATAGGGAGAGAGAACTGTTAAATGCGTGGCTCCAGGGATGGTACAGGAGGGAGGGATTCCGGTATCTGGTTAACTGAGGTTCTTTCTGGGGAAGGTGGGACCTCTATAAACAGGATGGTCTACACCTGAACCTGAGGGGCAAACCTCCTTGGGGGGAGGTTTGCTAGTGCTCTTGGGGGGGTTTAAACTAACTCTGCAGGGGCATGGGAACCTAGACTGTAGCTTTAGGGTACAGGATGTGGAGTGTAGTGAGGTTAGGAACATGGCATCAATCTCAAAGGAGGGTTCCTTTTAAAAGGAAAGTGGCTTGAAGTGTGTATACTTCAATGCAAGAAGTATACGAAATAAGGTAGGTGAACTTGCAGCGTGGGTTGGTACCTGGGATTTCGATGTTGTGGCTATTACGGAGACATGGGTAGAACAGGGACAGGATTGGCTGTTGCAGGTTCCAGGGTTTAAATGTTTTAGTAGGGTCAGAGGTGGGGGTAAAAGAGGGGGAGGTGTGGAATTGCTTGTCAAAGATAGTATTACAGCGGTGGAAAGGACGATGGATGAAGACTCGCCATCTGAGGTAGTTTGGGCTGAGGTTAGGAATAGGAAAGGTGAGCTCACCCTGTTAGGAGTTTTCTACAGGCCTCCTAATAGTCCTAGAGACATGGAAGAAAGGATTACGAGGATGATTCAGGAGAAGAGTGAAAGTAATAGGGTGGTTGTTATGGGGGCTTTAACTTTCCAGATATTGACCGGGAAAGCTATAGCTCGAGTTGGTTAGATGGGTCGGTGTTTGTCCAATGTGTACAGGAGGGTTTCCTGACACAATATGTAGACAGGCCAACAAGAGGTGAGGCCATACTGGATTTGGTTCTGGGTAACGAACCAGGCCAGGTGTTAGAATTGGAGGTAGGTGAGCACTTTGGGGACAGTGACCACAATTCGGTGACTTTTACTCTAGTGATGGAGAGGGATAAGTGTGCACTGCAGGGCAAGAGTTATAGCTGGGGCCAGGGAAATTATGATGCGGTGAGGCACGACTTAGGATGCGTGGCTTGGAAAAGGTGGCTTCAAGGGAAGGGTGCAATTGATATGTGGTGCATGGACAGAACACAATGGTGTGTTACACTGTATCCGGAAACAGCAATCTCTCTGTGTACATGTACAGAACACAATGGGCATGGTACCCTGTTCCCGGAAACAGAGATCTCTGCGTGTGCTTGTACAGAACACGATGGTGTGGTACAGTGTTCCCAGATACAACGATCTCGGCGTGTGCGTGTGCAGAACACAATGGGCATGGTACACTGGTCCCAGAAACAGCAATCACTGCATGTATATGTGCAGAACATAATGGCATGGTACGCTGTCCATGGAAACAACGATCTCTGCGTGTGCATGTACAAAACACAATGGCATTGTAAGCTGTTCCCAGAAACAGCAATCTCTGCGTGTGCGTGCACAGAACACAATGTTGTGGTATACTGTTCCTGGAAACAGCGATCTCTGTGTGTGCGTGCACAGAACACAATGTTGTGGTATACTGTTCCTGGAAACAGCGATCTCTGTGTGTGCGTGCACAGAACACAATGTTGTGGTACACTGTTCCTGGAAACAGTGATCTCTGCGTGTGCGTGCACAGAACACAATGTTGTGGTACACTGTTCCTGGAAACAGCGATCTCTGTGTGTGCATGTACAGAACACAATGTTGTGGTACACTGTTCCTGGAAACAGCGATCTCTGTGTGTGCATGTACAGAACACAATGTTGTGGTACACTGTTCCTGGAAACAGCGATCTCTGTGTGTGCATGTACAGAACACAATGTTATGGTACACTGTTCCTGGAAACAGCGATCTCTGTGTGTGCGTGCACAGAACACAATGTTATGGTACACTGTTCCTGGAAACAGCGATCTCTGCGTGTGCATGTACAGAACACAATGTTGTGGTACACTGTTCCTGGAAACAGCGATCTGTGTGTGTGTGTGCACAGAACACAATGTTGTGGTACACTGTTCCTGGAGACAGCGATCTCTGCGTGTGCGTGCACAGAACACAATGTTGTGGTACACTGTTCCTGGAAACAGCGATCTCTGCGTGTGCATGTACAGAACACAATGTTGTGGTACACTGTTCCTGGAAACAGCGATCTCTGTGTGTGCGTGTACAGAACACAATGGTGTGGTACACTGTTCCTGGAAACAGCGATCTCTGTGTGTGCGTGCACAGAACACAATGTTATGGTACACTGTTCCTGGAAACAGCGATCTCTGTGTGTGCATGTACAGAACACAATGTTATGGTACACTGTTCCTGGAAACAGCGATCTCTGCGTGTGCGTGCACAGAACACAATGTTGTGGTACACTGTTCCTGGAAACAGTGATCTCTGTGTGTGCATGCACAGAACACAATGTTGTGGTACACTGTTCCTGGAAACAGCGATCTCTGCGTGTGCGTGCACAGAACACAATGTTATGGTACACTGTTCCTGGAAACAGCGATCTCTGCGTGTGCGTGCACAGAACACAATGTTATGGTACACTGTTCCTGGAAACAGCGATCTCTGCGTGTGCATGTACAGAACACAATGGTGTGGTACACTGTTCCTGGAAACAGCGATCTCTGCGTGTGCATGTACAGAACACAATGTCGTGGTACACTGTTCCTGGAAACAGCGATCTCTGCGTGTGCGTGCACAGAACACAATGTTGTGGTACACTGTTCCTGGAAACAGCGATCTCTGCGTGTGTGTGCACAGAACACAATGTTGTGGTACACTGTTCCTGGAAACAGCGATCTCTGCGTGTGCGTGCACAGAACACAATGTTGTGGTACACTGTTCCTGGAAACAGCGATCTCTGTGTGTGCATGTACAGAACACAATGTTGTGGTACACTGTTCCTGGAAACAGTGATCTCTGTGTGTGCATGTACAGAACGCAAGGTTGTGGTACACTGTTCCTGGAAACAGCGATCTCTGTGTGTGTGTGTACAGAAACAATGGTGTGGTACGCTGTTCCTGGAAACAGCAATCTCTGTGTGTGCATGTACAGAACACAATGGCGTGGTACGCTGTTCCCGGAAACAGTGATCTCTGTGTGTGCATGTACAGAACACAATGGCGTGTTACACTGCTCCCGGAAACAGTGATCTATGTGTGTGCATGTACAGAACACAATGTTGTGGTACACTGTTCCTGGAAACAGCGATCTGTGTGTGTGTGTGCACAGAACACAATGTTATGGTACACTGTTCCTGGAGACAGCGATCTCTGCGTGTGCGTGCACAGAACACAATGTTATGGTACACTGTTCCTGGAAACAGCGATCTCTGTGTGTGCGTGCACAGAACACAATGTTATGGTACACTGTTCCTGGAAACAGCGATCTCTGCGTGTGCATGTACAGAACACAATGTTGTGGTACACTGTTCCTGGAAACAGCGATCTGTGTGTGTGTGTGCACAGAACACAATGTTGTGGTACACTGTTCCTGGAGACAGCGATCTCTGCGTGTGCGTGCACAGAACACAATGTTGTGGTACACTGTTCCTGGAAACAGCGATCTCTGCGTGTGCATGTACAGAACACAATGTTGTGGTACACTGTTCCTGGAAACAGCGATCTCTGTGTGTGCGTGTACAGAACACAATGGTGTGGTACACTGTTCCTGGAAACAGCGATCTCTGTGTGTGCGTGCACAGAACACAATGTTATGGTACACTGTTCCTGGAAACAGCGATCTCTGTGTGTGCATGTACAGAACACAATGTTATGGTACACTGTTCCTGGAAACAGCGATCTCTGCGTGTGCATGTACAGAACACAATGTTATGGTACACTGTTCCTGGAAACAGCGATCTCTGCGTGTGCGTGCACAGAACACAATGTTGTGGTACACTGTTCCTGGAAACAGCGATCTCTGCGTGTGTGTGCACAGAACACAATGTTGTGGTACACTGTTCCTGGAAACAGCGATCTCTGCGTGTGCGTGCACAGAACACAATGTTGTGGTACACTGTTCCTGGAAACAGCGATCTCTGCGTGTGCGTGCACAGAACACAATGTTGTGGTACACTGTTCCTGGAAACAGCGATCTCTGTGTGTGCATGTACAGAACACAATGTTGTGGTACACTGTTCCTGGAAACAGTGATCTCTGTGTGTGCATGTACAGAACGCAAGGTTGTGGTACACTGTTCCTGGAAACAGCGATCTCTGTGTGTGTGTGTACAGAAACAATGGTGTGGTACGCTGTTCCTGGAAACAGCAATCTCTGTGTGTGCATGTACAGAACACAATGGCGTGGTACGCTGTTCCCGGAAACAGTGATCTCTGTGTGTGCATGTACAGAACACAATGGCGTGTTACACTGCTCCTGGAAACAGTGATCTATGTGTGTGCATGTACAGAACACAATGTTGTGGTACACTGTTCCCGTAAACAGTGACTTCTGCGTGTGCATGTACAGAACACAGTGGCATGGTACACTGTTCCTGGAAACAGTGATCTCTGTGTGTGCATGTACAGAACACAATGGTGTGGTACGCTGTTCCCGGAAACAGTGATCTCTGCGTGTGCATGTACAGAACACAAAGGTGTGGTATGCTTTTCCCAGAAACAGTGATCTCTGAGTGTGCTTGTACAGAACACAATGGGCTTTGTACACTGTTCCTGGAAACAGTGATCTCTGTGTGTGCGTGTACAGAACACAATGGTGTGGTACGCTGTTCCTGGAAACAGTGATCTCTGCGTGTGCGTGTACAGAACACAATGGCGTGGTACGCTGTTCCTGGAAACAGTGATCTCTGTGTGTGCATGTACAGAACACAATGGCGTGGTACGCTGTTCCTGGAAACAGTGATCTCTGCGTGTGCGTGTACAGAACACAATGGCGTGGTACGCTGTTCCTGGAAACAGTGATCTCTGCACGCATGCTCAGAACACAATAAAACATCTTTTGTCGTCTTTTATTGTCCGCGCCATCCAGACTATAAAAACGGTTGTACCTATTGTTCGCGGACAGGCAGCCTCGTCTCGTCCCGCAGTTAGGGGCAGAATCCCAAAAACGTTTTGATTTAATAAATTGGATTTACTTTTTTCTAAATTTGATTGACTTGCTTCTAAATGTGAATTTTATTAATTTTACTACGACACGACCCAATCAATTAACACCCTTGTAAAATGTCCCTCAAATGCGGGAATGGATATTAAAGGTGCTGGCTTTATCACTGCCTGAATGTTTCCAATTTTCTGACGCAGATGAAATGCACTCCAAAATTTGACCACTTCTTTATACAGTCCTGGCCAATAAAAACATTTTTGTATTTTGACAAGAGTTATCCTTACTCCCAAATAACCTCCTCCTGCTAATTATTTCCACAACATTTCCTTTCCAAATCCCACCGGGAATACAACTTGACGACCTGCTGCCCATTTCCCCTCCGCCTGAATGTGTGATGGTCTCCATTTCCTCAGGAAGGCCTCATTTATAAGATAGCAACATTCTGGGGTCTCTTCAGATTCTGTGTTCTCGATTTGATATTCTAATCGCTGGCTAATGAAGACTAGCATCCCGTACGCCTTCTTAACCATCCTGTCTATCTGTGCTAACAGCTTCAGCGATCCAAGCTCCATTTGATCCTCAGTACTCCCTTCGGACCTACTATTTATTTAGTCCCACCAGACTGTTCCACCATTCATGGGAACGTGGCTGATCCAACATTCCTCACGGCTATGTTCCTGCATTTTCCCTTTAATCTTCGATTCCCCAACTGATCAAGGATCTATCTCTGATGGAGATAAACTTATAGCATTAGCCTGCCCTCTCTCCATGGATGCTACCCGACCCGCTGTGATTTCCAGCATTTTTTGTTTTCAGTACAGATCCCAGCATCTGCAGTAATTAGCTCCCACAAGGATCTCTCTCTCTCAGTCTTAAATATACACAGGGACTCTGCTCCCACAGCTCTCCCTGTGGCTGTCCCATCTTATTTATCCCCCATAAAACAAATCTTAATTTCTCATTTATTACCTCAGCTCGGTGTGTACGACCTACGTTTGCAATTTTGGGACAGAATTAGTCCTTGTTTTATTACCATTATCTGATTTGCATAATGACCAAAGTTTTCCATCAGCTGCCAATCTATTATCATTATCTATTCTTTGACACTTTTATTGACCTGATGCTCAATTTCAATTTTTTTATGATGTTCCTAATCCTAAATTCCACTGTCAATCTCAACCATTATTACTTTGTACATGAGATGTGGGGATCTCTGACTAAAATAGCATTTCTGGCCCCTCCCTAGCATCCCCAGTGAAGACGGTGATGTGCTGATCAGATTCACTGCTGTTTCTGCATTTACCTGCATGCACTTTGTCTTATTCACCGCGGGACGTGAGCATCGCTGGTCCAGACCTGGCTGGGAATGCTGCCTGTTCCCAGTTGCCCCTCCATAAAGTGTGGGGGTGAGCTGCCTTGTTGAACCGCTGCAGTCCGTGTGGTGTAGGTAGACCCACAATGCTGTTAGGGAGGGAGCTCAAGGATTCTGACCCAGTGAAGGGACGGTGATATATTTCCAAGTCAGGTTGGTGAGTGGCTTTGAGGTGAATGTGCAGGGATTTCCGTTCTCATCTATCTGCTGCTCTTGTCCTTCTGGATGGTAGAGTTTGTGGGTTAGGAAGATGCTGTCTGAGGACCTTTGGTGAATTTCTGCAGTGCATCTTGAAGCTGGTCCACACTATTGCTGCTGAGAAACACTGGTGGGGGGAGTGGGTGCTTGTGGATGTGGTGCCAACTAAGCAGCTGGTTTGTCCTGGATGGTACCAAACTTACCAGCTGTTGTTGGAGTTGCAGTCATCCAGACAAGTGGGGAGCATTCTGTCACACTCTTGACTTGCACTCTGTAGATGGTGGACAGGCTTTGGGGAGTCAGGAGGTGAGTTACTTGTAGCAACATTCCAAACCTCAAACAAATGTGGCCTTGATATTAAAGGTAGTCAGTCGCCCCTCACCTGTGGGAATCAATTCATTAGGGGGCAGCAGTTCTTTAACGCTGGTTTTGAGGAGCTGGAGTTGGGTGCACTTCCCACAGATGCAGATCGCAGGGACACGAGTGGTGACCCTTCCCTCCCACATTCTACAGGAGGTACATTCAACTGCCCTAACCTCCATTCCCACTGTTCTAAATTCCCGAGACTACTGAGAAACTAAAGGAAAATACTGAAACCAGTCAACTTACCGATTGGGGAACAGACCCCTTTTGTTTTGGTGAGAGGAGGAAGACGTTTTGGAGACACTCCCGAGTAGTTATTGGGTGAAAGCAACTGCCCAAATATAAAGCCTTACTTACCCAGCAGTCCCGTGTCTGCTCATGCTCAGTGTGTGCTCCGTCTATACAAGAGGTAAACCTTTATATCCGTTTAAATTGACCTTCCCGTCGGCCCTCTGGTCCTCGCTGTCGCTCCTCCCACTCCAACTGTCACCAGAAAAACACCATTCAGGATGAAGCAGCCGCTTGGTTGGCACCACATCCCCAGACATCCCCTCCCTCCATCACTGACACTCAGTAGCAGCAGTGTTTACCATCTACACGGTGCACCGCAGAAATTCACCAAAGATCCTCAGACAGCACCTTCCAAACCCACGAGCACTTCCACCTCGAAGGACAAGGGCAGCAGATAGATGGGAACATCACTCCCTTCATATTCCCCTCTGAGTCACTCACCATCCTGATTTAGAAATATATTGTCATTCCATCAGTGTTACAGGCAGCTCAGCATTACCTTCTCAGGGGCAATTCGGCATGGGGAATAACTACAGACTCAGTCAGTGATATCCATATCCCACGAGTGAATAAAACAAAATCATTTCATGGTTTGGAAACAGTCGGACCCTCCTGTGGGCTTCACTGAGGAGTTTTATTTATTCACAATGCAATGAATCCGTGTAACCAGGTATATTACTGCGTTACTGATCTTTGCTCTGAACCGGGACAATGTTGCTGCATAAATAAATGTGTTTGTGCAACAGCTTAGGTTCCGCAGCATGTAACCAACTATACTGAAGTTACCTAGAAAAGGCAAGTAGTCAGGATTGATTCCTTGAATGATATAATTTAAGAAATCTACAACAACAATTAACCAGAGGACTATGAAGATCCCAGAGATGGTGAAGAGCAAAATCGCAGCCTTCCTTCTGCTCTCCATCTCTGGGTCTCTGTGATTCTCTCCTTTGCTCTCAGCCTTCAGCCTCTTCCGGACTCGACTGGTCACAAAAATGTGTCTGACTGTCAGAGCATTGAGCAACAGAATTAAAGCGAATGGCAGTAAAGGGGTTAACACTGAATCAAGCCAATCTAATACCACCCACCAAGTCTCAGTAAAGTAGCTTAACTTTGTTATACAGTAGAATGGCACATTGTTGATTATCCTCACAGGCTCATATTCAAAAGCGAAGGGGATGTTTTTCAGACAGAACAATGTGCAGATTGTTGCCAGAACCACAGTCGCAGCTTTCTCAGTGCAATATTTTGTTCTCAGCTTCTGATAACAAATGGTCACAAATCGGTCAAAGGAGAAAGTGACGGTGAACCAGACAGAGCAGTCCCTGGCTGCACGAGACAGTGCCCCAATAACACTGCACACAGGAGTGATGTTCAGGAAAGACTGCGGGTCATAATAGAAAGGTAATCTCCACAGTATAACCTCAGTAATAATGACCATCAGATCAGCAGCTGCCATAAACACCAGGTAACGGGTAGTGCAAGGGGAAACACCACAGTTTTGCCTGGAAAGGACTGTAACTGCTAGCAAATTTACTGTGGGAGACAAATGGGAAAAGAAACAACAAATTATTGATCAGAAATACCCTCTACCCATTCCAGAGAGCAACAACAGGGTTTTACCAACAAATTCCAATGCACTGTGCGACTGGGAGTGGTTGGGTGTCAGTGAGCTCAGATATTGAGCTCACAGCCACTCCTGGGAGAGCAGAAGGAAGTTTATGATTTCCTTTGGTTGCATGGTAAGGTACAGAACCCCATTAGATTCCTCCATCCCGAGTCAGTTATAGGACTAGCAATTGGACTGTCAATAATCCAAACTTTCCCCTTCTCCAGAGAAACAGTTATCCCCTGATCCTGTCATTGGACTTAATCCTGATCAGAGCCATGGCAGGATTATAAAACAGGTCACCAGAACCTGTGTGAGATTTCAAACACAACTACACCATGTATCTTAAACAAGGGCAGTACAGCAGAGCATGCAGGACTCCCTTCATGACAATGTGGGAGTTTTAGGTTTACTGTGATATTTACACTGTAAATCTACCCACCAACATCTCAATGTGGAGGGACCAGGAGGGCAATCTGTCAACATTTCAATTTCCTGACCAAAGTGTGTGAGGAGGAGAGAATTTCCGGAAGCGATGGTCGATGAAACTTTACAAATCAGAACAAGGCGCAAATTCTTCAAATCCTTTGCTTTGCCAAAAAAAAAGAACAAACTGAGATTAAAAATTCCCAACTGATGCAGCATCCATGACTCTGTGTGTGTGTAAGAGAGTTCCAAACCTTTCTCACCCTTTCCCACCCTTTGTGCACAGAAGAGCTTTCTGACATCTCTCCTGAACGCTCTCTGCCCCATTCACAGACTATGATCCTTTGTTCGAAATCTGCAACCAGTAGAAACAGTTCATGTTTTCCTTTAAATATTTTGTTGGACTTCACTCAGATCATCCCTTAACCTTCAAACTTCTCGACCAACCTGGCTTCATTTACGTAATGAAATCAGAAGCACAGCAGGTCTAGAGCATCTGAGGGAGAGAGCACAGAGTTCGGGTCGAGTGACCCTTCTTCAGAACTAACCTGCCTGATCTCTCCTCGTACCTTGAAGCCATAACAAACTGGAACAGATGACACAACACTGAGAACAGAAAATGCTGCTGCAGCAGTGAAGTTGGGAGTCTCTGTCAGTGTGGGATTGTACCGAGAATGCTGCTCAGTGAATTGCTGTCACTGTCCCGGGGTCTGGATAAGGCTGACCAGTCAGTGAGCTGGAGACATTATTGTTCATACGGTAAAACCAGAGAGCAGATCAACAGCAGATTAAGACAAGTTCAATTGTCATAGCGCCATACCTGGGATGCCAGTAACAGCAATGATGGTGAAGAACACCTTCTGCACGTGATCAATTGGTCGATGCATTTTCCTGTGTGAGGTGATCTGTCCCTTCAGGTAGCTGACAAGCTCCTTGTTTGAGACTCTGAGCTGATGCATTCCCAGAGACGCTGCCTTATACTGTGTGGAAGCTCCTTGGGGAGATCGAGGTGACAGCATTGCTCGGCTTTGTTGCTGTTTTTCACATTTCTGGAAATGAACAAATCCCTTACAATAACAAGTGTAATCCTGATTACAGAGGGGGGTTACATGATAATGAAATAACTAAAGCAGAATCTGGAATCTGCCAGCAATAACGCTGTCCACTCAAACACCATGAGCCCTATCCCGAGATCACACCCTATTTCATGATGTGAAGGTGCTGGTGTTTGACTGGGGTGGACACGTTCAACCTGTTGGACTAGAACCTGGTGTTGTGTGATTTTTGACAAATTATTTCAACTGATGCTGCATCAAGACAGTTCATTCCAAGTGTGAACATATGTCTGTGAGCTGTCCTTCTGTACTCTAGCTGCCCACTTTAAACAAGAACATTTCACTCACTGAGTGAAATATGATTCTTCTCACACACTGAATGTATACATCACTGCAAGGTCAGCATTTATTCCCCATTCCCAATTTTCCAGCATCTGGAGTCACATGTAGGTCGGAGTAAGGACAACATACTGCCTTTCCTGAGGGAAGGGGTTACAGGGAACAAGATGGACCTCCAACAATGGGGACGTCACTGACCTCCCCCTTACTGTTACTCTCTATCAGATACATCACAGACCTCCCCCTTACTGTTACTGTCCATCAGATACATCACTGACCTCCACCTTACTGTCACTGTCCATCCAGATACATCACTGACCTCCCCCTTACAGTTACTCTCCAACAGATACATCATTGACCTCCCTCTTACTGTCGCTGTCCATCCAGATACATCACTTACTTCCCCCTTACTGTTACTCTCCATCAGATACATCACTGACCTCCCCCTTACTGTCACTGTCCATCAGATACCTCACTGACCTCCCCCTTATGTCACTGTCCATCAGATATATCACTGACTTCCCCCTTACTGTCACTGTCCATCCAGATACATCACTGACCTCCCCCTTACTGTCACTGTCCATCAGATACATCACTGACCTACCCCTTACTGTCACTGTCCATCCAGATACATCCCTGACCTCCCCCTTTACTGTCACTGTCCATCAGATATATCACTGACTTCCCCCTTACTGTCACTGTCCATCCAGATACATCACTGACCTCCCCCTTACTGTCACTGTCCATCAGATACATCAACGACCTGCCCCTTACTGTCACTGTCCATCAGATACATCACTGTCCTCCCCCTTACTGTCACTGTCCATCCAGATACATCACTGACCACCCCCTTACTGTCACTGTCCATCCAGATACAGCACTGACCTCCCCCTTACTGTCACTGTCCATCAGATACATCAACGACCTGCCCCTTACTGTCACTGTCCATCAGATACCTCACTGACCTCCCCCTTACTGTCACTGTCCATCAGGTACATCACTGACTTCCCCCTTACTGTCACTGTCCATCCAGATACATCACTGACCTCCCCCTTACTGTCACTGTCCATCCAGATACATCACTGACCACCCCCTTACTGTCACTGTCCATCCAGATACAGCACTGACCTCCCCCTTACTGTCACTGTCCATCAGATACATCACTGACCTCCCGCTTACTGTCACTGTCCATCCAGATACATCCCTGACCTCCCCCTTTACTGTCACTGTCCATCAGATATATCACTGACTTCCCCCTTACTGTCACTGCCCATCCAGATACATCACTGACCTCCCCCTTACTGTCACTGTCCATCAGATACATCAACGACCTGCCCCTTACTGTCACTGTCCATCAGATACATCACTGACCTCCCCCTTACTGTCACTGTCCATCAGATACATCACTGTCCTCCCCCTTACTGTCACTGTCCATCCAGATACATCACTGACCACCCCCTTACTGTCACTGTCCATCAGATACATCACTGACCTCCCCCTTACTGTCACTGTCCATCAGATACATCACTGTCCTCCCCCTTACTGTCTCTGTCCATCCAGATACATCACTTACCACCCCCTTACTGTCACTGTCCATCCAGATACATCACTGACCTCCCCCTGACTGTCACTGTCCATCCAGATACATCACTGACCACCCCCTTACTGTCACTGTCCATCAGATACATCACTGACCTCCCCCTTACTGTCACTGTCCATCAGATACATCAATGACCTGCCCCTTACTGTCACTGTCCATCAGATACATCACTGACCACCCCCGTACTGTCACTGTCCATCCAGATACATCACTGACCTCCCTCTTACTGTCACTGTCCATCAGATACATCCCTGACCTCCCCCTTACTGTTACTCTCCATCAGATACATCAATGACCTGCCCCTTACTGTCACTGTCCATCAGATACATCACTGACCTCCCCCTTACCGTCACTGTCCATCAGATACATCACTGACCTCCCCCTTACTGTCACTGTCCATCAGATACATCACTGACCTCCCCCTTACTGTCACTGTCCATCAGATACATCACTGACCTCCCCCTTACTGTCACTGTCCATCAGATACATCACTGAACTCCCCCTTACTGTCACTGTCCATCTAGATACATCACTGACCTCCCCCTTACTGTCACTGTCCATCAGATACATCACTGACCTCCCCCTTACTGTCACTGTCCATCCAGATACATCACTGACCTCCCCCTTACTGTCACTGTCCATCCAGATACATCACTGACCTCCCCCTTACTGTCACTGTCCATCCAGATACATCAATGACCTCCCCCTTACTGTCACTGTCCATCCAGATACATCACTGACCTCCCCCTTACTGTCACTGTCCATCAGATACATCACTGACCTCCCCCTTACTGTCACTGTCCATCAGATACATCACTGACCTCCCTCTGATCATTGCAGCTACAGCAGCTAACAAGGAAGGCAAATGGAGTTTTGACATTTATTATAAACAGAATAGAGTATAAAGGTCGGGGAGTGTTGCTGCAAGTGTAGAAGGCAGGAGAACAATCTCAGCTGGAGTTTTGCAAACAATTTTGGGATATAATTGCTTTGGAGACAGCTCAGTGGAAGATCATGAGATAATTCCAGAGGTGAAGATGTTGTCCAATTCCTCCTTAAAACAAGTTCGACAACTCCAACGGGAATGATCTGAATGAATGTGCCCAGGTGTCACCAATACTGAAACGGTCAAATCAGTACAAACATGAGCCAATGCCAATGTACACAGTCCCGTCTTTATCAGGAAACATGTTACAATACCCTTTACTTACAGGCATGCAATCTGTAATCCTACTGGTGCTTTAAGACCTGAGTCGCTTGGAGATATACACAGTCTCTCTCTCTGCCTCTCACTCTCTCTGTCTCTCTGTCTCTCTCTCTCTATCTTTCTGTCTCTCTGTCTCTCTCGTTCTGTCTCTGTCTGTCTGGCCCTATCTCTCTCTCACACTCTGCCTCTCTCACTGTCTCTCTCTGTCTCTATCTGTCTCTCTCTCCTTCTCTGTCTCTCTGACTCTCTCTCTCTCCCTTTCTCTATGTCTCTCTCTCTCTGTCTCTGGGTCTGTGAAGCTGGTTCCTCTCTCCCTCACTCTCTCTCTGGGTGATCAGCTGGTCTCTGGTTGGTCAGCTGGTCTCTGACCCTTGCTGTGCTGGTCTCCTCAGAACGCCTCCAGAAGATTTAAGAAAACCGTCTGCAGGTGAACCCTGTGTTTGTGCCTTGGTCGATGGTTTTCATAACGTTCTACAGTTCGGACCAATCCGGAATATCCGTTAATCGTCTGAAACACTGTCAATCATAGACATAGATGAGAGTGGTCCTGAGGGAAAAGTATGAAATTGGGCCAAGGCCAATTATATCAACATTTGACAGGAGCTGGGAAATGAGGATTGGGAGCAGCTATTTGAAGGGAAGTCCACATTTGCTGTGTGCGAGGCTTTCAAAGATAGGTTGAAGATAGTGTCGGATAGGCGTGCCCCTTTGAAAACAAAGGATAGAAAAGACAAGATTCCTGACCTGTGGATGACAGGAGAAATGGTGCGACTAGCCAAGAGGAAAAGGAAAGCGTAAATAAGGTCCAGGCAGCGAAGAACAGAATGGGCCTTGGAGGAATATCAGGAGGGTGGGACCAATCTTAAACAAGGAATCAAGTGGGAAAAAAGGGCTCATGAAATAACTTTAGCGAGCAGAATTAAGGAGATTCCCAAGGCCTTTTCTTCATGTATAAGAAGCAAGAGGGTATCTGGAGAAAGAGTTGGTCCACTAAAGCATAAGGAAGGAAGGTTGTGTGTCGAACCTGAGAAAATGGGTGAGATTCTCCATGATTACTTTGCATCAGTATTCAATGAGGAGAGGGACTTGATGAATTTTGAGATTAAAGGTAGAAGTGTATTTACTCTGGATCACGTTGACATAAGGAGGGAAAATGTGTTGGGTAGGCTCAAGGATATTAAGGTGGACAAATCCGAAAGGACCAGATGGGATCTATCCCAGGTCGCTGAGGGAGGCGAGAGAGGAAATAGCTGGGGCCCTAACAGATAGCTTTGTCGCATCCTTAACACAGGAGAAGTGCCGGAGGACTGGAGAGTGCACATGTTGTCCCCCTGTGCATGAAGTGTAGCAGGGAAATTCCAGATAACTACAGACCAGTGAGCCTGACGTCAGAGGTGGGGAAGCTACTGGAGAAGGTGTTC
This sequence comes from Chiloscyllium plagiosum, assembly GCF_037043375.1. Lineage (NCBI taxonomy): Eukaryota > Metazoa > Chordata > Chondrichthyes > Orectolobiformes > Hemiscylliidae > Chiloscyllium > Chiloscyllium plagiosum. The sequence continues at coordinate 14,298,651 of NW_028270182.1, forward strand.
TCACTAGGTGGACAAAGAACTGCTTGATCAACAGGAGATAGAGACTAGTTGTTAATGGGAGATTCTCGAAATGGAGAAAGGTGACTGTTCTGTTCCACAGGGATCAGTGCTGGGCCACTGTTGATGGCGATATACATAAATGATCTGGAAGAGGGCATTGTTGGTCTGTTCAATAAGTTTGCAGATGAAACGACAATTGGTGGAGGAGCAGAAAGCATAGGGGTCTGTCACAGAATACAGGAGAATATAGACAGACTGGAGAGTTGGGCGGAGAAGTGTCAGATGGTGTTCAATCCAGGCAAATATGAGGTGATGCATTTTGGGAAGTCTAATTCGAGAGCAAACTAGACTGTAAACAGAAGAGCCTTGGGAAAAGATGATGAGCAGAGAGATCTGGGAATTCAGGTCCATTGTACCCTGAATGTGGCTGTACATGTGGATAGAGTGGTCAAGAAGGCATATGGTATGCTTGCCTTCATTGGACAGGGTATTAGTATAAGAGCTGGCAGGTCATTTTAAAATTGCACAAGACTTTGTTTCGGCCGCGTTTACAATACTGTGTACAGTTCTGGTCGCCACATTACCAAAAGGATGTGGACCCTTTGGAGAGGGTGCAGAGAGGGTTTACGAGGATGTTGCCTGGTATGGAAGGTGCGAGCTATGAAGTGAGGTTGATTGCGTAAGGATTGTTTTCATTAGAAAAAAGAGATTGAGGGGGAACCTGATTGAGGTCTACAAAACCATGAAGGTTACAGACAGTGTGGATAGATATAAGCTTTTCTTCAAGGTGAGGGGGTCAATGACGAGAGGTCATGTGTTCAAGGTGAGAGGTGAAAGGTTTAAGGGGATACACATGGAAAGTATTTTACACAGATGGAAGTAGGTGCCTGGAATGCGTTGCCAGCAGCGGTAGTATAGACAGGCACGGTAGATTCATTTAAGATGCATCTGGACAGTTGCAGGAGTAGGTGGGGAGCAGAGGGATCCAGATGCTTAGGAGTCGGGCGACAGGTTTAGACAGTGGATTTGGATTGGCTCAGGCTTGGAGGGCCGAAGGGCCTGTTCCTGGGCTGTAAATTTTCTTTGTTCTTTGTTCTTGTTCGTTGTTTGGATGGCTTGTTCCTGTTGGTTTCTTTGTGTCGCAAGACCCACTGCCTTTCTGTCTGGGCTCTCTTTTGTTTGATGGGGAAGTTGTTGGGGATATAGCTGTCCATGACCACCGATGTTTTAGCATCAAGGGGGCTGCTACATTTCACCTTCGCACACTGTACTCCCCACCCACCCCCCCAAACCGGACCCTCTTCTTTCCCCCTCCCCACACACTCCATTCCCCCCTTCCCACACTTTCCTCTCCCCACAAACTCTCCTTTCTGACCCCACATTCTCCTTTCCCCATCCCAACACTCTCCTTCCCCCCCACACTCTGATTTTTCCCTCCTCTCACTCTCCTTTGCCCTCTCCCCACACATTCCAATCCCCTCCCCACACTCTCCTTTCCCCCTGCCCACACTCTCCTTCCCCCTTCCCACACTCTCCTTTCCCTCCTCTATATGCTCTCCTTTCCCCCTCCCAGCACTCTCCTTTCCCCCCTTCCCACACTCTCCTTTCCCCCCTCTCCATGCTCTCCTTTCCCCCACCCCACATTCTCCTTTCTCCCTCTCCCCACATTCTCCTTTCTCCCTCTCCCTACTCTCCCCTTTTCACCCTTCCTACACTCTCCTTTCCCCCCTCCCCACACGCTCCTATCCCTCCTCCCCATGCTCTCATTTCCCTACTCCCCACGCTGTCCTTCCCCCCTCCCCACACTCTCCTTTCCCCCCCCTCACACTCCCCTTTCCCCTCCCCGCACTCTCCTTTCCACCCTCCCCACACTCTCCTTTCCCCCTCCCGACACTCTCCTTTCCCCCCTCCCCACACTCTCCTTACTCCCCTCACCACACTCTCCTTACCCCCCACGCTCTCCTTTTCCCCTCCCCAGTTTCTCTTTTCCCCCTCCTCACTCTCTCCTTTCCCCCTCCCCACTCTCTCCTTTCCACCTCCCTACACTCTCCTTTCCCCCTCCCCACACTCTCCTTTCCCCCATCCCCACACTCTCCTTTCCTCTCTCCCCACTCTCTCCTTTCCCTGTCCCCACTCTCTCCTTTCCCCCTCCCCGCACTCTCCTTCCCCCTCCCCACGCTGTCCTTTCATAGAACATACAACATAGAACAATACAGCACAGAACAGGCCCTTCGGCCCACGATGTTGTGCCGAACATTTGTCCTAGCTTAAGCACCCATCCATGTACCTATCCAATTGCCGCTTAAAGGTCACCAATGATTCTGACTCTGCCACTCCCACAGGCAGCACATTCCATGCCCCCACCACTCTCTGGGTAAAGAACCCACCCCTGACATTCCCCCATACCTTTCACCCTTCAACTTGTAACACTCTGTTGTACCTGGGGAAATAGTTTCTGACTGTCTATTCTATCTATTCCTCTGATCATCTTATAAACCTCTATCAAGTCACCCCTCATCCTTCGCCGTTCCAATGAGAAAAGGCCGAGCACTCTCAACCTATCCTCATACGACCTATTCTCCTTTCCAAGCAACATCCTGGTAAATCTTCTCTGCACCCTCTCCAAAGCTTCCACATCTTTCCTAAAGTGAGGCGACCAAAAGTGCACACAGTACTCCAAATGTGGCCTAACCAAGGTCCTGTACAGCTGCAACATCACTTCACGACTCTTGAATTCAATCCCTCTGCTAATGAACGCAAATACACCATAGGCCTTCTTACAAGCTTTATCCACCTGAGTGGCAACTTTCAAAGATCTATGAACATAGACCCCAAGATCCCTCTGCTCCTCCACCTTACTAAGAATCCTACTGTTAACCCTGTATTCCGCATTCTTATTTGTCCTTCCAAAATGGACAACCTCACACTTGACAGGGTTGAACTCCATCTGCCACTCCTTATCCCAGCTCTGCATCAGATCTACTCTTTGCAGCCGACAACAGCCCTCCTCACTATCCACAACTCCACCAATCTTTGTATCATCTGCAAATTTACTGACCCACCCTTCGACTCCCACTTCCAAGTCATTAATAAAAATTACAAAAAGCAGAGGACCCAGAACTGATCCCTGCGGAACTCCACTTGTAACTGGGCTCCAGGCTGAATATTTACCATCTTCCACTACTCTCTGACTTCGACCGGTTAGCCAGTTTACTATCCAACTGGTCAAATTTCCCTCTATCCCATGTCTCCTGACTTTCCGCATAAGCCTACCATGGGGAACCTTATCAAATGCCTTACTAAAATCCATGTACACTACATCCACTGCTCTACCCTCATCCACATGCTTGGTCACCTCCTCAAAGAATTCAATAAGACTTGTAAGGCAAGACCTACCCTTCACAAATCCGTGCTGGCTGTCCCTAATCAAGCAGTGTCTTTCCAGATACTCATAAATCCTATCCCTCAGTACCCTTTCCATTACTTTGCCTACCACCGAAGTGAGACTGACTGGTCTGTAATTCCCGGGGTTATCCCTATTTCCTTTTTTGAACAGGGGCACAACATTCGCCACTCTCCAGTCCCTTGTACCACCCCCGTTGACAGTGAAGACGAAAAGATCATTGCGAACGGCTCTGCAATTTCCTCTCTTGCTTCCCACATAATCCTCGGATATATCCTGTCAGGCCCGGGGGACTTGTCTATCCTCAAGTTGCTCAAAATGCCCAACACATCTTCCTTCCTAACAAGTATCTCTTCTAGCTTACCAGTCCGTTTCACACTCTCCTCTTCAGCAATACGGTCCCTCTCGTTTGTAAATACTGAAGAAAAGTACTCATTCAAGACCTCTCCTATCTCTTCCGACTCAATACACAGTCTCCCACTACTGTCCTTGATCGGACCTACCCTCGTTCTCGTCATTCTCATGTTTCTCACATACGCATAAAATGCCTTGAGGTTATCCTTGATCCTATCCGCCAAAGATTTTTCATGCCCTCTCTTAGCTCTCCTAATCCCTTTATTCATCTCCCTTCTGGTTTTCCAGTGTCCCTCCAACGCTCTGTCTGAACCTTGTTTCCGAACCTTATGTAAGCCTCCTTCTTCAACCTCCCTCGTCAACCAAGGTTCCCTCACACGACCATCTCTTTCCTGCCTGACAGGTACATACATAGCAAGGATACGTCGTATCTGTTCCTTGAAAAAGTTCCACATTTCCAACACATCCTTCCCTGACAGCCTATGCTCCCAACTTATGCTCCTCAGATCCTGTCTTACAGCATTGTATTTACCCTTCCCCCAATTGTAAAACCTACCCTGTTGCATGCACCTATCTCTCTCCATAACCAAGGTGAAAGTCACAGAATTGTGGTCACCATCACCAAAATGTTCACCCACTAACAAGCCCATCACTTGTCCCGGTTCATTACCAAGTACCAAATCCAATATGGCTTCCCCTCTGGTCGGACAATTTACATACTGAGTTAGAAAAGCTTTCTGGACACACTGCACAAACACCGCCCCGTCCAATCTACTTGATCTAAAGAGCTTCCAATCAATATTTGGGAAGTTGAAATCGCCCATGACTACTACCCTGTGGCTTCTGCACCTTTCCAAAATCTGTTTCCCAATCTGTTTCTCCACATCTCTGCTGCTATTGGGGGGCCTATAGTAAACACCCTTTCCTATTTCTGACTTCAGCCCATACTACCTCCAAAGGCAGATCCCTCTCGCACTGCCTTTCTGCAGCCGTTATACCATTTCTAATTAGCAACGCCACCCCCCTCTTTTTTTACCACCCTCCCTAATCTTACTGAAACATCTGTAACCAAGAACCTCCAACAACCATTCCTGTCCCTCTTCTATCCACATTTCCGTGATGGCCACAACATTGTAGTCCCAGGTACCGATCCACGCCTTAACTTCACCCACCTTATTTCTAATACTCCTTGCATTGAAGTATACACACTTGAACCCATCCCTGTGTCCGCAAGTATTCCCTGTCAGTGCTACTTTCTCCACAGCCTCCCTACATTCTTGGACATCCTGACAAACAGCTAGCCTACTTGCTGGACTGAGTTGGATGATCAGCCATGATCTTATGGGATAGCAGAGCAGGATGGAAGGGCTGAATAGCCTAATCCTGTTGTTATATTCCAGGTTTCTATGTTTCAACAACATTTTCAGGAATACAGTTTCAAACCCCCAATACTGGTGGGGGTTTCTGCCTCTATGTGTCTCACAGGCAGTGGGTTTCAGATTCCCACCACCCTCATGTTTCACTCACATCCCCTTAAAACCTTCCGCTCCTTCTGTCATCTGAGAAAATGTCGGACAATCTGGGTCAGTGTCCACTGAGGTTCAGAACAATCCGAGGCAACATGATTTAAACACATAAAGTTCAGGAGGATTCAGGATGGATGTGGAGAGGGTAGTATTTCCTCCTGGGGGAGAATGCAGAACTTGGGAGGTCATTGTTTCAAACTGAATCATTGACCCTTTAACATAGAGACTCGGGGTTTGTTTTTCTCTCAGTGGGATTGTTTGCCTTTGAAACTGTATTCCTGAAAATGTTGTCGAAACATAGAAACCTGGAATATGGCAACAGGACAAGGCTATTCAGCCCTTCCATTCTGCTCTGCTATCCCATAAGATCATGGCTGATCATCCAACTCAGTCCCCATTCCCACTTTCTCCCCTATACCCGAAGCACTCTATCTAACACCTTCTTCAAAGTTTTGGAAGCAGTGTCTTGGAATATTTTGAAGCAGAGTTTAATAGATCTTGATAAACAAGGGGTGAGTGTTCGGTTTATTGGGGGTTGAATGGGAATGTGGTGTTAAGGTTCCTGTTGGATGCTATGATCCCATGAAGTGGCAGAACAGACTCAAGGAGATGAATGGCCTACTCCTGCTCCTAACCCATCTGCTGCCTTCCCCTACGTGTGTACATAATGGGGAGAGCCAGGGCTCTCTTCCAGGACCTGTGGCTTTCCTGATGAGTATCAGTGACACAGATCTGAATGTACGAGACCCAGTTTCAACTTTTGTGGACGAGGCGATTCTTTCAGAGTATTGTAAAGTGTTGATGGTGGGAGGGTTAACCGCCCAAAGGACAAAGGCAGACTGCATGGACACAAACGTCAATGCTGAGAAGGGGGAATTAATCCATTTTGGCAGCAGGTGTGAGGAGAGGCGATATAAAAGAAACGGCTGCAATACCAAGGTGTCAGAGAACTCCGGGGATCTGAGTACAAATCATTGAAGGTGGCATGGCATGTTAGGAAAGCAGTGAATAAAGTTTGCAGCATCACGTGCTTTGATGTTAAGTGCGTAGGGAACAGAAAGCAAGGACCTTACGATGAACTTGTATCAAAAACCACCTTAACTGCAGTATTGTGTCTCAATCAGGGCGAAACATCTCGGGAACAATGTGAAGTGATTTGAGAGCGTATAATGAGGTTTTTACGAGAATTGGTTCCTGGATAGATTGGAGAAGATGGAGCTATTTTCCTGGGAGCGGAAAAGTCTGGAAGGAGTTTTGATCAAGGTGTTCCGAATTCAAGTGGGTTCAGGAACAGGGGGGAGTTGTTGCGAACATGGTCCCCTGTAGCAGAGGAATGGAAAACAAGACCTGCCTGATATCAGGAGAAGAGAAGGAAACTCAGTCCCACACAAGAGAACATTATTTCTACCCAGCAACGGGATAGGGTGTAGATGCTGCTGCCGACAGCGTGGGATGGGCTGATTTTACGTCTTCAGAAATGAAATGGATGCTTAACACAAGTTTGTTTTTAACAAATGCAGATCATTGAGAAAAGATGGAAATAATGGAGATGATGAGTTGCTGTTGCAGAGAGGGGATAAAGTAGCAATGGACCTTCTGCTGTGTCAACAGGAAAAGGCCCTTCAGCCCTTCAAGTCTGTGTTGGTCATAAACTGTCAGCTAACTGTTCTGATCCGATGTTCCACTACTTGGCCCATACGCTTTAATACTTTGGCATTGCAAGTGTACATCTCAATATGTCTTCAACATTATGAGAGCTCCTGCCTCTGCCCCCCTAACAGATAGTGGGTTCCAGATTCCCTCCCCATCTTGGGTGAAAAGAAAATCTTTCCTCACATCCCTTCCCAAATCTCCTGCACCTCACCTTAAATCTTCACCCCAACCCACCCCCCTCCTCTCCCTCGATCATTGATCTATCCAAGTCTATGACTTGCTGAAAATAGAATTCAGCTTGTTGAAGGTTTTTGTCTTGTCATCAAGTCCATTGTCAAGAATACCAATTCAAGGAGAACACCAACATCTATACTACATGCTCTTGTGAAGTTTACATGGTGGCTTTGCCCTAAATTGGGATTCTTGCAAATGGTCCTGATGAGCGCAAGATGAAAACCTTTAACAAACCATGACATTTTTCACCAACAAATGTAAACATTATTGAATAATGTCGAGCGAGGTGCAAAATAAATGCAGAAACTCTGCCTTGCTGGAAAGCTGAAGTGAGAAACAGAAATCCTGGAGAAACTCAGTGGGACTTGGAAGAAGAGTCATCCTGGACTCAAAACAATAACTCTGTCTCAAACTATTTCCAACCCACATTTACCAGGAACCCCAACAGCTGCGAGGAGTGGGTAATAAGAAACATAGATGTAGTCGACAAAATATTTGTACATGCTCACAAAACGTCACAGTGGCTGGCCGTGCCAAGCTCAGTGCACCCACACAAATTTGGATTCACGGTCGGACAGAAATTACAGCAGGAACTCCCTCAACAGGCAATTAAGCTGCTTGTGTCTTACTGTAACGATAGAAACAGTTTAGCAGTAAGTCTCAATGGATACGACTTGAAGTTAGCAAAAGCACCAATGTTTCCACATGACTAAGTTAATGAACTAAAATTTACAGCTGTGCTTTTGGTCTTCCTTCACGTGTTTAAGCTGCAAACCAAACCAGCCACAGTCAGTGATCAAACTCCATTTTAATTATTGTCTTTAAAAAATGAACATGCTTTTTGGACATGTTCTGCTCCATTGCAGGTGGGTCTTGAACCTGAACCTTCCAATGCATGACCACTGCCCTGAATCCCCTCGCTGGCACGGTGGCTAATAGCGAGAAAGATCAGCCTATCACCAGAAGCTTCGTCCTTTATGTTGGTGGGGGAGGGGAATGGAGACAACTGGCTGAGTGTAACTGTACCTTAAGAGAAATCTTCCAAAAGGTGACAATGTTAATTGTTTCCAGAGGCTGCTCCATATTGGCAGCATTCTAGGAGAAAGTGAGGACTGCTGATACTGAAGATCCCATTGAGAGTGTGGTGCTGGAAAACCAGAACAGATCAGGCAGCATCCGAAGAGCAGGAGAATCAAAATTTCGGGCATAAGCCCTGCTGCCTTTGCAGCATTCCCTCCTGTTCACCAGTGCTTTCACTCAATGACAGCAGCTGAACACTCTTTTAATGGTGAAACAAGCAGACACATGGAGCTCAGCAAGCTCACACGCACAACAATTCGTTATGTACTGAGAGAATGGGTTTAACTTTCTTCTTCTGGAGAAATACTTGTCTACTTCTGGAAGAGGTCTCTGTGTCTTTTCATCCAATCCCAGTAACTTCCACCAGCTCTCCCACCCCTCCCCATCCCAGTAACTTCCACCAGCTCCCCCACCCCTCCCCATCGCAGTAACTTCCATCAGCTCTCCCACCCCTCCCCATCCCAGTAACTTCCACCAGTTCTCCCACCCCTCCCCATCCCAGTAACTTCCACCAGCTCTCCCACCCCTCCCCATCCCAGTAACTTCCACCAGTTCTCCCACCCTCCCCATCCCAGAAACGTCCACCAACTGTCCCATCCCTCCCCATCCCAGTAACTTCACCAAGCTCTCCCATCCCTCCCCATCCCAGTAACTTTCACAAGCTCTACCACCCCTCCCCATCCCAGTAACTTCCACCAGCTCTCCCACCCCTCCCCATCCCAGTAACTTCCACCAGTTCTCCCACCCTCCCCATCCCAGAAACTTCCACCAACTGTCCCATCCCTCCCCATCCCAGTAACTTCACCAAGCTCTCCCATCCCTCCCCATCCCAGTAACTTTCACAAGCTCTCCCACCCCTCCCCATTTCAGTAACTTCCACCAGCTCTCCCCCCTCCCCATCCCAGTAACACCCACCAGCTCTCCCACTGCTCCCAGTCCCAGAGTAATTACCCCCAGATCTCCCACCCCTCCCCATCCCATTAACTTCCACCAGCTCTCCCACCCCTCCCCATTTCAGTAACTTCCACCAGCTCTCCCCCCCCTCCGCATCCCAGTAACACCCACCAGCTCTCCCACTGCTCCCAATCCCAGAGTAATTACCCCCAGCTCTCCCACCCCTCCCCATCCCAATAACTTCCACCAGTTCTCTCCTACACTCCTAACTCCCTCACGTTCACATTCATTCCTCCGCTGTCTGTCTCTGTCTCTGTCTTTCTCTCTCACACACACACACTCCCTCTCTCATAGTCCCTCTCTCACACTCCCTCTCTCACACTCCCTCTCGCACACTCCCTCTCTCACTCCCTCTCTCTCACTCCCTCTCTCTCACTCCCTCTCTCCCACTCCCTCTCTCTCACTCCCTCTCTCCCACTTCCTGTCTCACACTCCCTCTCTCTCACTCCCTCTCTCTCACTCCCTCTCTCACACTCCCTCTCTCTCACTCCCTCTCTCTCACTCCCTCTCACACTCCCTCTCTCTCACTCCCTCTCTCTCACTCCCTCTCCCTCTCTCTCACTCCCTCTCTGACACTCCCTCTCTCTCACTCCCTCTCTCTCACTCCCTCTCTCTCACTCCCTCTCACACTCTGGATCCAACATCAAGTTATGTGAGTGCGGTGCTGTTCTGTTTGAATTCCTGGTCCAGGAGAGAAGGGTTTCTGCAGAAAATGGCCACAATCTGGTCAAAGATCTTTCTCCGAGTCTCCGGCACTGGGATGAAGGTGAAGCCAAAGAAGCCGATCAACAGGAAGGTGAAGATAAGGAAAAAGATTGGAGCACAGAGCTCATGGCAATGGGAAAGAGGAAGAGAGAGACTTACATTGCAGTATCACCTGTCACCTCCCAAGAAACTTCTTCCTTTCCATTTCCTCTCAGGCATCAAGGTGCACAAGCTGCAACAACTTCGAGATCCCCATGGCCTTCTGGAACCTTCCTCCCCTCCCCTTCCCTCTGACTCCATTCCCTAGCCCAGCCCCACCTCCCTGTCATGTTATTCACCATCCGTCCTGACCTTCCACTCCCTGAGGCTGAACGGCCTCTACCCTGTAAAGCTCTCTGTTTTATCCCTGTGATGGGCTCATCCTCACCCTGAGCAACTTTTCCTTTGACTCCTCTCACTTTCTTCAGGTCAGACGGGTTGCCAGGGGAACCCACATTAGCCCCAGTTCCTTCTGCCGTTTTGTGGGTTGTGTGGAACATTGCTTGCTCCGCTCCTGTTCCTGACCCTACCCATTATTCTTTCTCCGTTATATCGATGGTATCATCGGCACTGCTTCCCTCTCCCGACTGTGGGACAACAGAAGTTTATTGTTCCTTGGTTTTATTGAGGAGAGCTCATAAGGGCGGAGGGGATGAAGCGGGTAGTTTAACAGTGGAAGGGGAGTGGCAAGTTCTTCCAGTTCAGGTTATTTCGAGTTTGTTTTAGCTGGAGGCAATCACAAGATGTGAGAGTTCAGGGGAGTTTTAAGCTTCAGGAAAGGATTCCTCTGTCTTTATCTGAAATCTCTCTCTGGGTGTGGTTCCCTCCAGCCTGTAAGAATCTGTGTTTGAATTTATCTTTTTGCCAAGGGGTATTTTATGAAATGCAACAGTCTCAGAACAGTTAATTAATAATAATTACTGCATCTAGTCGGATATAAGTTCTGAAGTCCATTTTCTTTTGCTCATGTTTCAACTGGAGTGTTTAAATAAATTCTGTTTAAAGCCGAGTGGTTTGAACAGCTGCATCACATCTATAACATACACTTCACATCTTCCTTTAAAATAGGAAAAAGTTAGGGTCTAAGCTACATTTTCATGTATTTTGAGGGTCTCTGGCCTGGTCCATGACAGCTTAGGATTGGAAAAATATATTGATTTCGCTTCCAATTTCCACCAGACACTTACATTCACTTTATCCATCTCTGACTCCTCCCTTCCCTTCCTTGACAGCTCTGTATCCATTTGTGGGCATAGACTGTGCATCAATATACACTTTAAACCATCCGCACAGCTCCCTGCGCTATACATCCTCACATCCTGCTTCCTGTGAAGATTCTATCCTATTCTCCCAGTCCCTCCGTTTCCTTCACATTTGTTCCAAAGAGGCTGACTTCGACAAGGGAGTCTCCAAAATGTTCACCTGCTTACTGATCAGAGGACTCCCTGGCACTGTCGTTGACAGGACTCTCAGACGGATCCCATCCATCTCCCACACATCAGCCCTCAACCCCACTCCTCCCACCCGCACGAGTGAGAGGTTCCCCCTTGTTCTCACCGACCATCCACCCCACCACATTCAGAGAATCAGTAGGTGGCATTTCCACCCCTTCCAGCAAGTTGTCACCACCAGACACGCAATCCACTTCCCTACCTTTTCAGCCTTCCACAGGGACCGTTCCCTCTGGGACACCCTGGGCTGCTCTTCCTTCACTACCAACACCCCACCCCACAGCCTCACCACAACTTTCCTCTGCCTCAGGTGCAATACCTGTCATTTTACCACCTTTCTCCTCAGTATCCAAGGCCCCAAACATACCTTCTAGGTGAAGCACTTCACTCAGTCCAGTCTAATGTATTCACTGCTCACAGTGTGGTCTCCTGTATATTGGGGAAACAAAGCGTTGACTGGGCTCCTGCTTTGCAGAACACTTATGTTCTGCCCAACAAAAAGATGCTGAGCTTCCAATTGCCTGCCACGTCTCCACCCTACCCTGTTCGCTGGCCAACATCTCTGTCTCAGGCTTGCTGCAGTGCTCCAGCGAAGCTCTGAGCAAGCTGGAATAACAGCGCTTCATCTTCCACCCAGGAACTCCACAGCTTTCTGGACATGGTATTGAGTTCAACAACTTTAGGGCTTAACCTCTCCCAAGTCCTTACCCTCACCCCTACACTCCGAGCCGTGTTCCCACATAGTCTACTAGTATACAGACCCACTGTTACCAACTAACAGTCCCCATTAACAGCTATTCACCCTCCGAGCTAGATCCTTATCCACTCCTTTGATGCGAATACCTCACTTGCTCTACCCACCAACTTTGTTTGGATCAACAATATCCACATGGTCACCGGCCACTTCATTTGTTTAGCCACGTTCTCAAAGAATTGAAAAACACTTCTACATCTGTCTCATAGAATTTACACAGTGCTTGGACATATTTAAACAGATACCAATCTGGCCTTTGGCTACAATGGGCTTGCTCATGATCACTATCCCACTCACGCAACCTCCCTTCTACCTCCACTCTCACCCTTTTAAGTTGACTTGCCCCTCTAATTGCTAACTTCTGATTTGAAATTCTCTCCCGCTTTCTCTTTTCTCTTCTTTTAATTGCAATTCACAATGTTGCATTTCCTTTTCATTTACAAGCTGCATTTGAATTCTAGCCATTTCCAAAGATTTCAGTGGCATTCCCAGCAATGTTAAATGCCGCGTTATTGTTGCAATTACTTCCCCTTTTCTCACAGACCCTGTCAACCCCAACGCCAACTTGTCTACAAACCCCAACTCCAGCTTGTCTATAAACCCCAACTCCAACTTGTCTGCAAACCCCAACTCCAGCTTGTCTATAAACCCCAACTCCAACTTGTCTACAAACCCCAACTCCAGCTTGTCTACAAACCCCAACTCCAGCTTGTCTATAAACCCCAACTCCAACTTGTCTACAAACCCCATCTCCAGCTTGTTTGCTTTGCTCAATTTTTTGCAAATCCCCCAAAAGTCACTTCGTCCAATACCAAAATAGTTTTAAACATCCAAAACAAATGACACTAACACCTACCACTTGCTGCGTCAAGTCCAACAATCCTAAACCCAACTTAGAATGATACATTGTGATCCGGACATTCGTTATGGAGCAGACCAGACACCTTGAAGATATTTATTGAAAGTCACCTGGACCCTCACCTTTTCTTTTTTTAAAGGTAGATGTGAAGTGCGTATTCCAGATACAATGCGGCTGGTCAAACGACCCGACGTTAAGTAAAACACAATAGATTTAAACACTACAGTTAAAATACAAACAAGATAAAGAGGAATTTAGAATAACTCGACTATTGTAAAATTTAACTGAATAATAAGTGGGGTACCTATTACTAATAAACTGTTCCAATGAGGTAACATCCCATAAACTCACCGCTTGGCAAAACTGCCAATTCAGGCCCAGATTCTTAAATACAGTTCTTCAATCCTGGTGGAACAAAGCATCAAAAGAGATCCCAGAAAAAGTACCAGCTAGGAATCATTCACTGAAGCTCCCAACTCTTCTGGGACCCCAGATAGCTTCTGACTGCTCCAGCTAAAATATAAACGAGAAAGTCTGGTCTGTGAGAGCTGGCCACTCCCATTGAAGCTGCTTCCATTGTTCCAACCTTTAAAAGTAACGGAAAGGCCTCCTACCTTATTTACTGGAGCCATCTCCAGGAGCCAGTTTGGCACCTCTGCCTTTACAACCTCTCTTCAAAAAAAACACAGGATAAAATAACATTTTGAAGGAAATGACAGCGTCGTTACAGGTGGGGTTAAAGGGGGATCCTTGGTAAATGTGCTGCATTAAGTCATGGAGTCATAGAGGTCTACTCCACAGTAAAAAGGCCCTTTGGCCAACACATCTGCGACAGTCAGAAATGACCACCTATCTATTCTAATCCCATTTTCCAGCACTTGTCCCATAGCCTTGTGCTTATCAAAATAACTCTTCAATGTTGTGAGTGTGTCTATCTCTACAGGCAGGACGTTCCAGATTCCCACCACCATCTGGGTGAAAAGGTTTTCTCTCTCACATCTCCTCTAAACATGCTGCCCTTTAAGTTAAATTGACACCGCACCCCCTCCCCTCCAGGCATTGCTCTCTCCATCAAGAGGAAATGTTCCTTCCTGTCTATGCTGTCTATGCTCCTGATGATTGGAAATGTCTCATCGATGTCTCTTCTCAATCACCTCTGCTCCTGTGGAAGAGCACCCCAGTCTGTTCAATCGCTTTTCATACCTCCGGGAAAGGTCTATGAACACAACCAAAATCTGATGGCTATGTCCTGCCACTTCCCTCCTGAACACCTCCATTGAATCTGTATCCATCATAATCTGAGGCAGTGCACCCAGAGGCAAACAATTAGCTGCAGGATTGACCTTTTCCCATGTCTCCATTGCTTCTTTCACCAAATGTTTAAAATCGATGTAGATGTGTTTGTCAATCTGTGGGAACATTATTTATTCATTACCAACTGTGTCTGGAACACCCATGTTTTGTGTACCCATACGACACCAGGCAACACCAAAATGGGAGGGGTAGTGGGTAGCGAAGAAGGTCACCTCAGAGTACAATGGTCTCTTGATCAGATGGACCAATGGGCTGAGCAGCAACATACGGAGGTTAATTTTGATAAATGCGCGGTTCTGCATTTTGGAAAAATAAATCTTAGCAGCACTTACATATTTATTGGTAGGGTCTTAGGGAGTGTTGCTGAGCAAAGAGACCTTGGAATGCAGGTTCATACCTCTTTTAATGTAGAGTCACAGTAGATAGGATAGTGAAGAAGGCGTTTGGTATGCTTTCCTTGATTTGTAAGAATATTGAGTATGAGAGTTGGGAGGTCATGTTGCAGCTGTACAGGACATTGATTCGGCCACTGGTGGAATATTGCGTGCAATTCTGATCTTGTGAAACTTGGAAACATTCAGAAAAGATTTAAAAGGATAGTGCCTGGGTTGAATGATTTGAGGTACATGGAGAGGCTGAACACGCAGGGGCTGTTTTCCTTGGAGTGTCAGAAGCTGAGGATGACCTTATACAGTTCATAAAATCATGAGGGGCATGGATAGGATAAATAGACAGAGTAGTCCAAAACTAGAGGGCATAGGTTTAGGATGAGAGGGGAAAGATATAAAAGCGAGCTAAGGGGCATCTGTTTCACGCAGAGGGTGGTACGTGTATGGAATGAGCTGCCAGAGGAAGGGGTGGAGCTGGTGCAGTTGTAACATTCAAAAGGCATTTGGATGGGTATATGAATAGGAAGGGTTTGGAAGGATATGGGTCGGGTGTTGGCAAATGGTATTAGATTGGTTTGGGATATCTGGTTGGCATGGACGATTTGGACCAAAGGGTCTGTTTCTGTGTCGTACATCTCTATGACTCTATGACTCATATTAATCCCACAACTATTTTTAAAAAAATTATGTTTGAAGAACAATCTCCCTCTCTCGATTCTATTCACGCAACTGAAGTTCCTTAGGTTTTACCCACATGAATGAATCTGCTCTTCACTCTCTTTCTTTGTGACTCTCTGACCAAACTGAAGCAATTGATAGTTGCTACTACCTCAGAGATTTCAAATTCCCCAGGTCTCTGCTCACCTCTGAACGGGAGGTTTTCAGTCTTTTCAAATGGGAAAGGACCTGATGCAAAGTTTCAAGGCAAGTGGGGAGTATTCCATTACATTACTATGTTTTGCCTTGCAGATGTTAGACAGGGTTTGGGGAGCCAAGAGGTGAGTTCCTGAGTGCAGTATTCCAAGCTTCTGACTTGCTTTAGGCAGTATGTGTCCACCTACAGCACATGGACTGTAGGGATGAAGAAAGCAGCCCATCCCCCACCTTCTGGAGAATAACTAGGGACTGGAAATAAATGCTGCTGCACCCAGAGACATCTTCAGCCCACCAGGTGCTAAAAAAAGCCAGAGCATTTATGTGGCTAGTTTAGTTAAGTTTCTAGTCAATGGCTCCAGGACGTTGCTGGTGGGGAAATCAGTGACTCTACCCTCAGTGAACGTCTCCATTGAATTATGCCAACACTAGATCACTCAATGGACTGACAATTAAACTCTCCCATTATAATTTCTAATTTAGGTTTGTTCTTACTACCCACTGTTGATTTGTTTCAGAAGATATCTTTTTTAGAATTGTCAAACACGGACTATTCTAATAATATGCAGATTTGGACGAATGATTGTAATTGGGGGAGAAGGGATAGGGTTAACTGGTCAGGACATGTCCTGCTCATGTACACATTCCCCTTACAGTTTTTGATTTCATTTGGGCGGCATGGTGGCACAGTGGTTAGCACTGCTGCCTCACAGCACCTGAGACCCGCATTCATTTCCCGCCTCAGGCGACTGATTGTGTGGAGTTTGCACGTTCTCCCCGTGTCTACGTGGGTTTCCTCCGGGTGCTCCGGTTTCCTCCCACAGTCCAAAGATGTGCAGGTCAGGTTAATTGGCCGTGCAAAATTGCCCGTAGTCTTAGGTAAGGGGTGAATGTAGGGGCATGGGTGGGTTGCGCTTCAGCGGGTCGGTGTGGACTTGTTGGGCCGAAGGGCCTGTTTTCACGCTGTAATCTAATCTAATCTACTTTTGTTTGTAGTTGTAATTAGGCTCATTAACTTGGGTATTGATTTTCTGATCTGATGAATTCTGCCTGCTACAAATGATGGAAGTTTTGTCAATTTCTCAAAAAGAGAACTGGCTAATCCCTGACAAGAATCATCAAAATAACTGTAATTTACAAAAGGGAAATTATGTCTCTTAGTTTTATGGTCAAGCTGAAGATTCTGTGGGCGATCACTGATATACAGAGGATTTACTACCCGGTCTTAGCTGCTGTTGGTGTCCCGGGTAAGTTACACGTGAAGGATGATGTCTTAAGATGTGGAGTGTGTTATCTTAATTATTGTGACACTTTTCTTCGTTTTGTCTTGCGTTTCAGCAATGACCAGCCATCAATAACAATTCCGTTTTTCAATAAGAATTCATTCCATTTGTGAGGCGAAGAAACAGTCCCTGCTTTTCCTGCAATTAACCCCTTTCCTTCAGAACATTACTGCTGAATGCAGGTCTTAATCGCTCAGTTGGCATGAGAGAGCAGATCATCAAGCAAGTGTTATGCCCTCTGACTGCGGGAGCTGATTGTTCACGTTGTTTCTGTAACTCCTTCTCAGGGATGATCAAAGCAGATGCTGTTGTAACAGCTATTGTAACAGTTTCTCATTGTCCCATTCATCTCAGGAAACAGTCTATTCGAGGGTCATCACTGCTTCTGTACGGGTGTGAAAGGTATTCTTTTTGATGCATGAGCAGCTGTGAAAGTGGTGAATTTTACATTGGTACACATGGCTTTCTGATTTTTGTTTGACTGCACAGTTATCATTGCCTTTGACTGCAGTTTTTCCATTCTCTGACAGGCACCACATTTAGAATCCATCCTGATTAGAATGTTAATAACAAATTTGTGAAAAAGTTTCAGTTTGATGGAAGAACATGGGATACCCATTAAGAATGAGTTTCAATATTGCATTTAAATAAAGCAATAAAAAGCATGTCTTCATTATACCTGAGCAATAAATGAATTTATTTATCTTCTTCTTTGAAGTTAATGTGATTGCAATAACGATCCTGATTCGGGGTAAGTGTGGCCTTTCCAAATGTGTCACTCATTACCTGGTGGCTATGGCAACGGCGGATCTACTGGTCATTATCTTCGATCTGATACTACGACAAATTCCTATCACATATCGGGAGGAGTTTCTTTTCCTACATTATGTCACCTTGTGCAACATCCATGCTGTTCTGCTTTATGCAGCCACAGACTGCTCTGTCTGGTTCACGGTCACGTTCACCTTTGATCGGTTTGTGGCCATATGTTGCTAAAAGCTGAGATGAACATTGCACCAAGAAAACAGCGGGTGTAGTTTTAGGAACAGTGACTGTGCTGAGTTGTTTGAAGAACATTGTCTGGTATTTCATGTATTCCTATCGATATTGGCTTTCTAATAGTCCATGGTTTTGTCGAGTACATCCAAATGTAAGTGCATCGATTACCTGGACTATTGTTGAAATAATGCATTACATCATAACACCATTCATTCCATTTATTTTGATTCTACTGTTAAACACATTGACAGTCAGAAACATTATATTAGCCAACAGAGCTCGCAGGAGACTCCGGGCTCAGACGACTGGGGACAGTGTCAGTGACCCAGAGATGGGGAGTCGGAGGAAATCCATGATTATGTTATTTATTATATCTAGTAATTTCATCACGTTATGGGTGGTGTTCATTGCTTATTCCATATTGAAACGATTTGATTACTTGGGATATCCAGTTGCTTTGCCAACATTTGTAAGTGAGATTGGCTTCATGCTTCAGCTCCTGAGTTGCTGCACAAACACCTTTATTTATGCAGTTATCCAGAGGAAATTCAGATCAGAGATGAAAAATGGAATAATATATCCCTTCACAATGTTTATCAAAATAATTTGATGATGTTTACTTGCCAATGTCTGAAACACTAAATATATATTTTCTCTGGATTAAGATCCCAATCTGAGATCCGAGATTTTATGTTTGCTTGAGCTGAAAAATGTGTTGCTGGAAAAGAGCAGCAGGTCAGGCAGCATCCAAGGAGCAGGAGAATTGACGTTTCGGGCATACGCCATTCGTCAGGAACGAGGAAGATGTGCCATGCAGGCTATGATAAAAGGTAGGGAGGAGGGACTTGGGGGAGTGGCATTGGGAATGTAATAGATGGAAGGAGGTGAAGGTGAGGGTGATAGGCAAGAGAGGGGGTGGGGCCGGAGAGGTCGGGAAGAAGATTGCAGGTGAAGAAGGTGGTGCTGAGTCCGAGGGCTGGGACTGAGATAAGTTGGGGGGAGGGGAAATGAGGAAGCTGGAGAAATCTGCATTCATCCCTTGTGGTTGGAGGGTTCTGAGGCGGAAGATGAGGCGCTCTCCTCCAGGCGTCATGTTGCCATGGTTTGGCGATGGAGGATGCCAAGGACCTGCATATCCTTGGCGGAGAGGGACGGGGAGTTAAAGTGTTCAGCCACGGGACAGTTGGGTTGGTTGGTGCGGGTGTCCCAGTGGTGTTCTCTGAAACATTCCGCAAGTAGGCGGCCTGTCTCCCCAATGTAGAGGAGGCTACACCGAGTGCAGTGGATGCAGTAAATGATGTGCGTAGAGGTGCAGGTGAATTTGTGACTGATGTGGAAGGATCTGTTGGAGCCTTGGAGGGAAGTGAGGGTGGAGGTGTGGGCATACGTTTTACATTTTTGTGGTTGCAGGGGAAGAAGCTGGCAGTGGAGGTTGGGTTGGTGGGGGGGTGTGGACCTGACAAGGGAGTCGCGGAATGTTAAACCACCCTGGAATTAGGGAATTGATCTCGATGATCAGCTTGATTATATCGAATGAGATAGCATGCTTGAGGGGCCAAATGGCATATCTTCTATGTTTCTGTGTAATGTCGTCAGGGTCACTGACAAGACCCATGTTGGGTGGGAGAAAAAGCTGTGGGGGTGACCAAAGTGGCTGTGTCCCGATATGGGCAGCTTCACCCAGTAGGCAAGTCATTGGCAGATGAAAACTAATGTGGAGAAATCTCCATGTGCAGCACAGGTTTCCAAAATAGCTCAGTGGCAGATTAAACGCCCCGTTCCCTGCCCAGTCCATACTTCCTGACCCAGGCAGGTTTTGTCCCTGATGAGGACAGGTTTCTGACAGGATATTATTACATTGCCACCTGATGGTGCTGAATGGAACAGAGTTTGCTACATCCCATCATATCATCTACTTTGCTGTCTGTATCGGGTGAAGTATATTTCAAACACTGCCAGACTGAAATGAATGTGGTGACGTGATTCAGAGAACAGAAGAAGATAAAAACTAGGAGCAGGAGTAGGCCGTCCGGCCCTTCGAGCCAGCTCCACCATTCAGTAAGGTCATGGCTGATCTTTTCATGGCCTCAGCTCCACTTACCCGCCCTCTCACCATATCCCTTAATTCCTTTACTGTTCACAAATCTGTCTTTGCCTATAAAACACTCAACGTGGAAGCCTCACCCACATCCCAGGACAGGGAATCGCACACATTCCCAACCCTCTGGGTGAAGAAGTTACTCCTCAACTCAGTCCGAAATCTGCTCCCCGTCATTTTGAGGCCACACCCCTTGGTCTCGTTTCAACCGCCATGGAAACTATCTCCCTGCTTCGATCCGATCTATTCCCATCATCATTTTATATGTTTCTATAACATCCCCCCATTCTTCTAAGTTCCATTGAGTATAGTCCAGGCTGTACAGTCTCTCCTCATAAACAAACCCCCTCTAATCCATAATCATCCTCGTGAACCTCCTCTGCACCCCCTCCAGGACCAGTACATCCTTCCTCAGGTAAGCAGACCAAATCTGCACACACTCCTCCAGGTGTGGTCTCCCCAGCTTCCTATCCAGCTGCAGCATAACCTCCCTGGTTTTAAACTCCATTCCTCTCGCAATGAGGACAATATTCCAATGGCCTTCCTCATACCTGCTGGACCTGCAATCCAACATTTGTGATTCATGCTCAAGGAGACCCAGGTCCCTCTGCACAGCAGCATGTTGCAATTGTTCACCATTTAAATTACCATCTATTTTGCCATTATTTCCATCAAAATGGATCACCTCACATTACCCACACCGTACTGCATCTGCCAGCCCCTTACCCACTCACTGAACCTGTCTCTATCCCGTTGCAGATGTTCAGTGTCCTCTGCACACTTTGCTGTCCCAGTGATCGTGGTGTCACCTGTGAACTTTAACACACTACACTTGGTCCCCAACTCTGAAACATCGATGTGAATTGTACGCATTCCGGTCCCAACACTGATCCCTGAGGCCGAGCACTAGCCCCTGATCACCAACCAGAAAAACACCCACTTATCCGCACTCTTTGCTTTCTGTGAGTGCACCAATCTTCGATCCATGCTAATACAGGAACCAGAACACCGTGCACCTTGTCCCTTTGGAGCAGCTCTTGTGTGGCACCTTGTCAAATGCCTTGTGGAAATCCAGATACACCACATCCACCAGTTCCCCTATACACCATAAGACCAGAGGTCAGAGGAGAAGAAATTAGGCCATTCAGCCCATCAAGTCTGCTCTGCCTTAAGTTTCTCTCGCTTTCTTACTGTAACTCTTTATCCCCTTGTCAATCAAGAACATATCTATCTCAGTTTTAAATATCCTCAATGACCTAGCCTCTACAGCTGTAAATTCCAGACATTTCCCACTCTCTGGCTGAAGAGGTTTCTCTGTACCTCCGTTCGAAAATGTCTTTCCTTTACCTAAGGCTGTGCCCTTGGGTCCTCACCTCTCCTACCAATGGAAACATCTTCCCAATGCCCACTCTGTCCAGGCCGTTCAGTATTCTGAAAGCTTCAATCGGATTCCTCCCTTGTCCTTCTCAACTCCATCAGATATAGTCGCAGAGTCCTCAAACGCTCCTCATTTGTTCATACTGTCATTCCTAGGATCATTCTCATGCACCTCCTCTGGACCCGTTCCAGAGCCAGTAAATCCTTCCTGAGGTACGGGACCCAAAACTACACACAATACCGAAAATATGGTCTGACAAGAGCTTTACACAGCCTCAGAAGTACACCCCCTTTTTTTATATTCGAACCCTCTCGAGAGGAGTGACAACATTGTCTTTGCTTTCCCAACTACTGACTCAATCTGAACCTTTACCTGAACAGAAAACTGGACTAGGACTCCCAAGTCCCTCTGCACTTCTGATTTCTCAATTTCCTCCCCATTTAGTAAATAGTCCATGTCTCTGTTCTTCTGACCAAAGTGCATGACCTCGCACTTTCCCACATTGTACTCCCATCTTCCCCTTCTTTACCCACTCTCCTAACCTGTCCACATCTTCCTGCAGCCTCCCCACCTTCTCAATGCTACCTGTCCCCTCTACCTATCTTTACATTGTCTGCAAATCTAGCCAGAATGCTGTAAGTTCCTCCATCCAGATCATTAATGTTTAAAGTGAAAAGTTGTGGTCCCAACACTGATCCTTGTGGAACATCACTTGTCACCAGGTTCAATCCTGAGATGGCCCCTTTTATCCCCACTATATTCTTCCTGCCAGACAGCCAAGATTCTATCCATGCTAGTACCTGGATTCTAACACCATGCCCCTTATCTTTCTCAGCGGTCTGCTGTGCAGCACCTGGTCAAAGGCCTTCTGGAAGTCCAGATAGATAACTTCCATTGGTTCTCTTTGGTCTAATCAGCTCATTATTTCCTCAAAGAATTCGAACAGATTTGTCAGACATGACCTTACCCTGATGAAGGAGAAAGTGAGGTCTGCAGATGCTGGAGATCAGAGGTGGAAATGTGTTGCTGGAAAAGCGCAGCAGGTCAGGCAGCATCTAGGGAACAGGAGAATCGACGTTTCGGGCATTAGCCATTCTTCAGGAATGAAGAAGGGCTAATGCCCGAAACGTCGATTCTCCTGTTCCCTAGATGCTGCCTGATCTGCTGTGCTTTTCCAGCAACACATTTCCACCTCTTCCCCTGATTAAACCATGCTGACTTTGACCTATTTTGTCATGCACTTCCAAGTATTCAGAAAGCTCATCCTTCCTAATGGACTCTAAAATCTAACCATCAACTGAGGTCAGGCTAATTGGCCTAGAGTATCCTCTCTTTTGCCTTGCTTCATTCTTAAACTGGGGGTTACATGACAGTGATTTTCCAAACCCCTGCGACAGTTCCTGACTCCGGTGATACCTGATAGATCACCGTGAAAGCCTTCACTTTCTCTTCAGCACTCTCCTTCAGGGTGGAGCCTGTCACGTCCAGGGGATTTATCCATCATCAGAACTTCCAGATTTTCTAGCAACTTCTCATTAGTGATGGTCACCCCACTCATCTCTGCCAAACATCCCCTCCCCACCTGAACTTTTGGGATTTTACTCATGTCTTCCTTTGCAAAAACTGATACAACGTACGTTTTCAGTTTTTCCGCTATTTCTTTGTTCCCCATGGATTTGGATGGGAACAGGCTTAGAGGGCTGAAGGGCCTGTTCCTGCACTGTAAAGTTTCTTTGTTCTGTGTACAACTTCTCCTGCATCATTTTCCAGCAGCACGATGGGCATTTTCTCCTCTCTGTTGCCCTTTGAATATTGAAAGAAACCCCTGCAATCTTTCCTAATATTACTGGCTAGCTCACCCTCATATTTAATCTTCTCTCTCCTTACATCGTGCTTTGCTTCCCATTGTAAGCTTCCCAATCCTCTGGTTTCCCACTGCCCATCCCCACATTATGTGCTTTCTCTTTTGCTTTTATACTACCCCTGCATTCCCCAGTCAGCCATCGCTGCCTCATCCTCCCTGTCCCACGCTTCATTTCTCTCGGCATTATTCTCTTCTGTGTCTCCTGAATTACTCCCAGAATCCCCTGCCATTACTGTTCCACTGTCTTTGCTGCTCGGCTCCTCTCCCAGTCAATTCTCCTCACCTCCTCCCTCATGCCTCTGCAGTTACCTTTATTCAGCTGTAATACTGTTACTTCTGATTCTATCTACTCCCTCTCACATTACAGTGTAAATTCAATCATATTATGGTCGCTGCCTCCTAAGGTTTTCTTCACCTTAAGCTCCCTTATCAAATTTGCCTCATTGTACAATACTAAATCTAGTATTGCCTGTTCCCTCGTGGGCTCCACCACAAGCTGCTCCAAAATGCCAGCTTGGAGACATTTCACAAATCACATTCCTTTCAATCCCGGACCAATCTGATTTTCCCAGCCATCTGCATATTGAAATCCCTGTGATCACTGTAAACTTGCCTTTATTACACACCTTCTGTATCTCCTGGTGTAACTAGTGCCCCAGCTCTTGACTCCAGTTTGGAGGCATGTAGATAATTCCAGTTATGGTTTTCATACACTTGTGATTCCACAACTCTACCCACACAGATTCTATGCCATCTGACCTTACTTCCTTTATTACTATTGGTTTAATTTCAATCTTTTACTAACAAGGCATTCCTAGCCCCTCTGCCCACCTGCCTGTCTTTTCGGTAGGATATACATCCTTGGATATTTAGCTCCTGTAAATATATGGCTTACTTGTAAAATAGAAGGCAGGCTGCGAGAGTAAATATACTCGGCATTCGGAAGCCTGTGGTGATGCTGTGCAACAGGCGTAGAAGGAGGTCACGTGATGCTCCGTTTCGCACCCCGGAGGCGTGCGAGGAGGTCACGTGATGCTGCATTTCGCGGGCGAGGAGGTCACGTGATGTTCCATTTCGCGTGCAAAAGAAGTTCACGTGGGGTCGGACATCCGGGAATGCGAGGAGGCGGAGAATGGAGTCAGACCAACAGCCAATCAGAAGATAATCCTACCTCAGTGATTGCATGACGTTTTTTATTGTATAAAAGACTGGGTCAGGGACAGGAATAGGTCTTACTTTTTTCAACTGACACACTTTGTAGTTTGTCAGGGACAGAATGTTCTAGACCAAGACCTCGTTGTACTTTGTCCACTTACTGTTTAAAATAAATTAAGAGTGTGAGACTGAATATCTTCTCCTATTGCTTCATTTGAAGAACACGCAGGACTGGGCTCACACATAGAAGAAAGTGAGTTGGTAGATTGAGCCAAAGTCCGACATGACCAATATCTTGGCGGCCAGGTTTGCTCATTATCCAAGGGAGGGTTTAAACTACATTGGCAAGGGCGTGGGATCTCCAACAGCATGGAGGCAAGTGTGAGGCTCAAGGTGATACAGTAATCAGAAAGAGGAATTTGAAGAGACAGGTCAGACTGGAACGTGACAGGGAGCGAGGAATACCAAGTGGAGTAAATTACATCTGTTTCCATGAAAGAGGGCTGACCGGGAAGGCTGATGAACTCAGGGAGTGGATAGGTACATAGGATTGGGAGATTGTACCCGTTACAGAAACATGGATAAGACAGGGACAGGACTGTCAGCCGAACCTACCAGGGTACTGGTGCTTTTGGTGGGACAGAGGGGGTGGATGGAGGGGAGGGACATACATTTTTCATCACAGCAGTAATCAGAGATGAAATAACTGAAGGGTCATCCAGTGAGGCTTTGTGGGTGGAGCTAGGAAATAAAAAGGGGATAGTGATGTTATTGGGGTTGCACTACAGGACCCCAAACAGTCAACAGGAATTAGAGGAACAAATATGCAGGGAGAACTGGGGAGACTTGCAGGAGCAATAGGGTTGACATAGATTTTATTTTCCATCATAGACAGGGGATGCCATAGCGTTAAGGGCTGAGATGGGATGGGATTTGTTAAGTACATTCAGGAAGGTTTCCCCAAGCAGTATATCGAGGGCTCTACTCAGGAAGAGACAAACCTCGATCTCCTTTTGGGAAATGGGGCAGGACAGGTCACAGAGGGGACACAGAACATAGAGCAGTGGGGAAACACTTTGTGACCGGTGACCATGGTTCCATTCATTTCACGATAGTTATGCAGAGGGACCAAACTGATCCACAGGTTCAAGTTCTGAATTGGGTGAAGGTGAAGTCTGATGGAATTAGACAGGAACTTACACGGGTTGACTGGAGAAGTTTGTTTGCAGGTTCAGGGAACTCCGGCAAGTGGGAGGCCTTTAAAAGGGAGATTGCTAGAGTTCAAAGTGTGTATGTTCCTGTGAAGGTGAAAGGATTGGGTGACAGGAATAGGGAATCCTGGATGACAAGAGATATTGAGGCTTTTACCTGTAAAAATGTTGGCATGGCTCAGATACAGGCAGCTGGGATCTCGAGAACCCCTGGAGGTACATGGAGGATATAGGAATTTACTGGAGAAGGGGGATAAATCTCCTGGTCCTGACAAATATATCTATAAACACTGCGAGAGGTGAGAGAAGAAATTGCAGGGGCCCTGGCTGATATTTTAGCATCATCGCTAACCACGGGTGAGGTCCTTGAAAACTGGAGGGGAGCGAATATTGTGCCATTATTCAAGAAGGGCTACAAAAATAAACGTGTAAACTATCGACCAATAAATCTAACATCTGGGGTGGGTAAGTTACTTGAGAAGATTCTGAGAGATAAGAAAAACATGCGTTTGGAAAATCAGGGTTTGATTTGGAGTAGTGAGCACGGTGTTGTGAATGGGAGACCGTGCCTCACAGATTTGTTGGTGTTCTTTGATGAAGTGACCAGGAAAGTTGACAAGGGCAGGGCAGAAGATGTGGTCCATATGGATTTCAGGAAGGCCTTTGATAAGGTTCCACAAGGGAAGGTGATCTGGAAGATTAGATCGTATGGAATCGAGGAGGAGCTGGATACACAATTGGTTTGGTGGCAGGAAGCAGAGGGTAATAGTGGAAGGATGCTTGTCAGACTGGAATGCCTCAGGGGTCGGAGCTGGGCTCATTGCTCTTTGTTATCGATATCAATGTTTTGGATGAGAACGTAGAAGTGCATGATTATTATGTTTACCGACGACACTAAAATAGGCAGATTCATGGACAGTGAGGAAGGGTATCAGAAATTGCAGCAGGACCTTGATCAGCTGGGAAGGTGGGCTGAGAAATGGCAAATGGAGTTTAATATTGATAACGATGAGATGTTGCGTTTTGGAAAGTCAAATCATGGGAGGAGTTTCATAGTGGATGGTAGGGCCTTAAGGAGTGTAGTGGGAGAGAGGGACCTTGGAGTTGAGGTGCACAGCTCTCCCTCAGTGGAGTCCTAGTTAGACAGGGCAGGGAAGAAGGCTTTTGGCACACTGGCCTTCATCAGTCAGGGCACTGAGTATAGAGTTTCGGAAGTTAAGTTGCAGTTATACAGGACGTTGGTGAGACCACACTTGGAGTATTTTGTACAGATTTGCTCACCTTGCTATAGGAAGGATGTTATTTAACTTGAAAGAGTGCAGATGAAATTTACAAGGATATTACCTGTACTCAACAGTCTGAGTTTTCAGGAGAGTTTGGACAGGCGAAAACTTTCTTCTTTAAAGCATTGCAGACTGGTGTGGTGGGGGTGAACTTGTACAGATGTATAAGATCATGATCAGTATGGATTGGGTCAATGCACATAGTCTCGTTTACATCGAGTTGGGCAATTGAGGACTAGAGGGCATCAGTAAAAGGTTAGTGGGGAAAGAATGAAAGGGAACCTGATGGATAACTGTTTTTAAACAGAGCGTGGTACGCATATAGAATGAGCTGCCAGCAGAGTGGGGCTGCACAGTGGCTCTGTGGTTAGCACTGCAACCTGAGAACGCCAGGGACTGGGCTCGATTCCCTACTTGAGCGACTGTCTGTGTGGAGTTTGCACATTCTCCCGTGTCTGTATTGCCTTCCTCTCACAGTCCAAA
The DNA here is from genome assembly GCF_037043375.1 of Chiloscyllium plagiosum. Taxonomy (NCBI): domain Eukaryota; kingdom Metazoa; phylum Chordata; class Chondrichthyes; order Orectolobiformes; family Hemiscylliidae; genus Chiloscyllium; species Chiloscyllium plagiosum. Next base: position 14,325,993 of record NW_028270182.1, read on the forward strand.
GATGTGCAAGTCAGGTGAATTGGCCATGCTGAGTTGCCATCGTGATAGGTGCGTTAGTCAGAGGGAGATGGGTCTGGGTGGATTATTCTTCGGAGGGTTGGTATGGACTTGTTGGGCCGAAGGGCCTATTTGTACGCTGAAGGGAATCTAATTTTAAAAAAGAAGTGTTGAGAGGCAGGTGTGTTAACAACATCTGAAAGGCATTTGCACAAATACATGGATAGGAAAGGATGGTTTGGAGATGCTGGTGTTGAACTGATGTGTACACAATTAAAAATCGCACAACATGGGTTATAGTCCATCAGGTTTATTTGGAAGCACTAGCTTTCAGAGCGCTGCTCCTTCATCAGATGGTTGCAGAGTACAGACTTGTAGGACACAGAATTCATAGAAAAGTTTCCAATGTGATGTAACTGAAATTATACATTGAAAAATTCCTTGACTGTTTGTTAAGTCTCTTATCTGTTAGAATGACCAGGTTAGTTTCACTTCTTTCATATGTAAATCGCAAAATTTCTTTAAAAAGTTACATTCTCAGGTGAACTTTAACAATTGGTGTCAGCCCAGATAATGTATTGTAAGTGTTTGCACCCATGTGTGCTGATGACTGTGCCATGTTTAGACTGATTCTAATCTTGAAAAAATGAATTAACAGAATCTTACATGGATTCATGCAGGTTTTGAGCAAAGTACAATGTAACCCTGCAGGTAAAAAATCACTCCACAAACTTATATGTGTTTGGGGGCGGAGGGGAGGGGGATGTGAGTGCATGAGAGAGAGTGTATATGTGTGTCAGTGAGTGTAAAGGGATACAAGTCTGTGAGAGAGTGCATATGTGAGTGTGTGCGTGTAGGAGAGCGTGCCTGTGTGTATTTGTGTGTAGGAGTTTGTGTGTGTGTCGGAGTACATGAGTCCATGTGTGTGTGTGTAGGAGTATTTGTGTGTGAGTGTGCAAGTGTTTGTGTACAACTGTGTGTGTACATAGGAGTGTGTGTGTGTTTGTGTGAGTGTAGGAGTGTCTGTGCATGTTCAGTTTAGTTCAGAAGAATATGAGCACATGAGCTGGAGGTTCGCATATAGACACTGCCCTGGCTCGGGGAAAGAGCCATTGGATAATTTGCAACAGGAGGACGTCACGACTTGGAGGGTTAGATTGTCTGATTTTGGTCAGTGCTCAGAGACAGGCGAATGTGATTATGAGTGAGGTATGGACAGGGACACAGACAGCCGCAGAACAGGAGCCTCACTTTTTGGCAAGAGTAACAACTGTGACACCAGAGGAACCGAAAGCCAATCAAGTGGGAGAAACGGAGAGCAATAGAATTGTAGTCGGGGTCTCACAGGGATCGTCACCGAACGTGAGTCCAGGAGGCTGTGTTCCCTTCCCGTGCTGGGGTTCAGGGTCTATGGTCAGGGCTAAAGACAAGTCTGCAATGGGATGGGCAGGATGCATGTAGGTACAAGCAACATATACCAGGCAAGAAACAAGGTTCAACCTGGTCACTGTCAGGAGCTCGGTGTCGAATGAAGAAGCTGAAACCTCAGACATCTGGATTAATATCGATGCCAAGTGTTAATTGGCACAGGGCCAATCAGATTAGGGAGAGCCATTGATGGCTCAAAGACTGGTGTGGGAGAGTTGGGTTCTGGTTCTCTCATCACAGATGCTGCCAGACCTACTGAGGTTATGTTTCAAATTTCCAGTGACAGCAGTCTCTACTCTGTAGTTCGATCGCTGTTACCTCTCTTTGGCCTATTACACCAGACTCCATCACTCGATCGTTAAATCTGTTCAATTCCATCCTCCACTTTCTGCTACTTCTTGCTAATATTAATAATGGCCTGCCTGGGCCAATGCTGTTCACTGGTATCATCCTCACGCTCTCTGCCAAATCCAAAATTGTTGCAAAGAAAATGGTGACATTTTTTCTCGGTATTGAATGTCAAATGCATTCATATATAAATATATATAAAACAAGAATAAAATGCTGAGCCTTGCAATAAAAGCAACATGGCTTCCACTCTGCTGGCTGCCAGTTACAGTGATTTATGATCACAGCACGTTTCTGTCCCAATGCAGTCTTTCTCCATGGTGGCCTTCTGCAATTCATTACAATAGCTTCAGTTTGTCACCAGCCTCTCAGGTAATAATTTGTGAAACACTTGGCACAGCCGTACCTGCATCAATCATTTATTTTCTTTCATCAGGCACAGTCACAAATGGGGAGGGTTATTCCAAGTGTACACAGCCCTGGTGTTAAACTGACCTGCCTGTATTCTCTGGAATGTACTCTTATAATATTGAGAAAGGTGCCTCATTCTCCAGTATGTATGTTGGGGCAGGGGGGGGTGGGGGTGGGGGAGGGCTGGGTTGAGCTGCATTTTCTGGTTTTATGAAGCAGAAAAGAAAAATTCAAAATGTTTCTATCTTAAAGAGGAAAGCGTAGAATTGTCCAGAGTTTGCTGCTACTTTGGGAAATTAGAAAGGATACAAAGAAAACCAGCAAAGAAATATTGAGAGATTAATAGGAAGGGATACATTACGAGAAGTATCAGAAGTTTTCGCAAGTGCATCTATAGATGGTTAAAAAGGAAAGGAGTTACGAAAGTGAACGATGGTCCATCAAAAAGTGAGGCTGGGGAAAGAAGGAGGTGGGAAGGGAATTGGACAATCATTTTGCCTTCAGCAAAAGCAGCAATTGATGGAAGAACTCAGCAGGTCTGGCAGCATCTGTGGAGGGAAAGCAGAGTCAACCGTAGCATGGAGAAGGTGGTATGTAAATGCTGGTCTTCATTTTAGGGAGAAATGTTAGATCCCAGAAATAGTCACAAATCAGGAAGTGTCATGCAGAGAGGAATTAAAGATATTTCCAATAAAGATATTTGGAATTGTGCACTGAAAATCCCCAGGATCCAGATGGACACCATCCTTTGGGTCCAATAGAAGTGAGGTAGTTGGCTCATTGGTTCTCACTTACCGACATTCATTGATTTGGACCCAGTTCCATTCGATTGGAATGTAATAAATACAATGCTTACGTTGTGTGGAATCCCTGCACACAGACGGTACGTGGATGGTTGGAATTAATCCCAGGTCCCTGGCACTGCGAAGCAACAGTGCTAACCACTGAGCCACCGTATTACCTCAGTGTAGAGCTCTGAGGTGCAGAGGGATCTGGGTGTACGAGTGCATGAATTACAGAAGGTTAAGATTGCAGGTACAACAAGTAATCAGGGAAACTCACAGGATATTATTGTTTAGAGATCTGAATACAAAAGTAGGGAGGTTACCCTTCAATTATACAGGGGACTGGAGTAGAGTCCTGCAGATGAGGTCCTGCAGAATGATGGGGTATCAGGGAAGAGAGGTCTCCACGTGAAAGGGGGAATTTAATGAGGGCCATTCGGGGCAGATCCTGAGGAGCCCACAGCACCATTTCACAAGGAGGAAAGTTGGGCCAGCCACAATGGGCCAAATGTCCTCTTCCTGGGGCTTGAGGTGACAGGGATTCTGTGACTGGGATCTTGCTGTGCGTCGGGGGTCGGAGGTTCAATCACAGGCTGTCCATCTACACAAAAACATTTACCCCCAAAGTCCAGGGGGTGGTGCTGAGAGATAGAGAGAGTGTATCCAGGATATGGAGGGAGTTGAACAGGGGCTTGTATGTGGGGGGCTAATGGAGGGGGAGGGTCGGCACAAAAAGGGCACTGAACAATGGGGGGGGGGAAAGCAGGGTTGAACACTGGGGACGGGAGTCACATAATTGGGGTGGATGTACTACTTGGGGTAGGGGCATCTAAATAAGGGGCGGGGGTTACACAATGAGGGCAATTTTGTTCCCATACCCCCATTTTTGAACCTCTGCCTCCGTGGGTGCCCCAATCAGCACAGGTAAGATTAGATTAGATTAGATTACTTACAGTGTGGAAACAAGCCCTTCGGCCCAACAAGTCCACACCGACCCGCCGAAGCGCAACCCAACCATACCCCTACATTTATCCTTTACCTAACACTACGGCCAATTCACCTGACCTGCACATCTTTGGACTCTGAGAGGAAACCGAGGAACCGGAGGAAACCCAGCCAAATACGGGGGGAACATGCAAACACCGCACAGTCAGTCGCCTGAGGTGGGAATTGAACCCGGGTCTCTGGGTGGCACGGTGGCACAGATTGGGAGGGGAAGGGGAAAGCCAGGGGCAGGAGCAAATTGTCCCGACAGAAAAAATAACCTGTCTCTTGTGCAGTGGCGCAGGGAGGCCAGCAGAGGGTGACATTGCATCACTTTAAACACAAGGGGGTAAGACACAGAGAGAGTCAGAGAGGCTGGGGTGAGGTGAAAGTGGGGATAAAAGGGTCCTCCTCAGGATGTGATTGAACCATGGCGTTTCCCAGGTGGGGACGGGATGCTCTGATAACCAACATTGGGAAGGAATGGTTGGAGAAGGGTATGGGCAGAGATATTGTTCGATTTTGTCACCGCTGTGTGACCTCTGCCCAGTTCAACCGAGGCTGGTCCATTAAAATAAGAATAGGGCCCCAGCCATGCCCAAAGGGACTCTGGGGGCAGTTACAGATGGATTTTACAGGACCTCCTCCCCAACCCCATGGGAAGACGGATTGCCTTGTGATTATTGACCAATTTATCAGGTGGATCGGGGCCTACCCTACCCAGAACTGATCAGCTAACGCTGTGGCAAGGGTTGTAGCTGAGGAGGGGATTCCCAGGTCGGGAGTTGGTGGGGGGAGTGGGGGGGTTGGGGTGCCATCCCAGATGGGATTCCACCGGGCACCCATTTCAATGGACGTGTTGTAAAAACCACATGTCAGCTGATGGGCATTAAACCGAAATTTCACACACCTTACCATCCACAAAGTTCAGGCATGGTGGGGCGAATGAACAGGACTCTTAAACCCTCCCTTGCTAAGGCCATGCAGGACTCTGACAAACGCTGGCCTGAGGTCCTGCCTGCAAGACTCGTGACTCCAGTCCACCACAAGCCGGTCGAATGGTTAGACCCCTTACGAGTCGATGACTGGTTGGGCAATGTAACTGCCCGATTCCATCATCATGGGAGGGTTCCGATGCTGGCCCTCGCTGCGATAGAATACATCACTATGTGCTCGAACTGAGCACCCAGCTGAAGGGGATGTGGAAAACAGTTCGGGACAAACAGGAGGGGGGCAGGATGAACAGAGGCAATTAGAGGATTGTGCGGAGGTCCCATCGGTGGGTAGGAAGGTGATGGTTAAGACTCTCCCCGTTAAACCAGGCTTCGCCCCTCAGTAGAATGGTCCCTCTGAGGTTATCATTAGTGGTGACACACCCACCTGTATTGACATGCGAGGGAAGGGGGAGTCTGGGAACACTGGTCACAACCGAAGAAATATCCAGACACTGGTTGATCATCCTCACCCTCTGCTTTCTTTTCAGACTGACTCCTGTCGAGACCTGCTGACGATGTGTGTGTGTGCGCAGTTGTTGTGAACGGTCCGAGAGCGTGGGCTGTTGTGTGCAGGCGGTACAGCCTTTGGCCCATTGTATAGCTCCGCTCGGGAAGCTCCGGGATGGTCCTGTTTATTGTTGCCTTCGCCCTTTGCCTGGTAGCCACTGGGGGGCAGCACCAAATGGATTGTGCAACCCTCGGTCCTGTTCACCGGAGTAGGCGCGGGGTTCCATGTTAATACAGACCTAACCATGTTCTATCAGCACACACAGCAAAATAACATCTCGAAATGCTGGGTGTGTACTCGAATCCCTGCACACTCTATTGGGGGGATTCCCCTGAGTCCCATTCCGTTTAATAAATCCAAAACGGTGGAATGGTGATTGGACCAGAACAGACCCTCACATTTATCCATTTGGGGGATGGGCGGGGGTTAGGTCTGACAGAGAATCTCTCGGGTCATTCATGCGAGGCCCTGACCAGACCATTTCTGCTGCCAATGATGAGGTCACTGGGAGACCACGGGTTATAACATGCAAAACTATCAAGGTTGGTTCCAGCCTCACTACATCCTTTAACATACACCCCTCTGGCTCTGACCCTCACAAACACCGCGGGTGAAGGAAGGCCCACGGGGGCGATTTGTTTTAAATGTAATCGCACATCAGGGTGGAATGCTGGAACCAGCAAATGTTCCCGTTCCCTGCTCCTTACCCCATCCGCCCACTGATCGTTTCTTTCTGGAATATTCTGAGCCTTGAGATTGTCAACATGACGACAGGGAAAATTTACAAAACCATTAAGACTTCAATTCCGACTGATTCCCTGAGGCCTTACAATGAGAATTACTCTGACCGTGCTGTCAAGGCCTACCCTTTGCTCTCTCCATATTGGGCTGGATCTTGCTCCCTTGCCTCTGTGCTACCTTTTGTTCACCATTACAGTTCCCACCGCGTTCATCCCAAACTGCAACCACCTCAATCCAAACGGTCCATCACTGGGACCGAGCGATTCCGTAAGTTCACCTTCCCCGCCTATGGGAGTGCTAAGGCTGCTAGGGAACTGATCAATATGGCCTCCACCTTGGAAAGGCTGGCTAATGAGACTGCCGATGGCTTTGCAGCGGTAAGCACGGCCATCTCCGAGGTGTCGGCTGAGGTCATTGCCACCCGTACTGTTGTGTTGTCGAACCGTTTGGCCCTTGACTATTTGCGAGTGGCACAAGGTGGCCCCTGTGCTGTTATTGGGGCCTAATGCGGCACATACATTCCGAATACCTCAGACAATATAAGTGACCAAGCGGATCACACCCGCCTGGAGGCTGATAATATCCAGCAGGAAGGGAATCAGTTTCATGATTCTAATCCTACCCCACTGATTATTACTGGATGGTGGTGGTCTGTTCATCATGCTCCTGCATGTCTCGGACCACAAGGGGGGAACTGAAAACAGGAACGAACTAAACAAGAATTACTTACAGAACACAATGGCGATCTCTGCGTGTGCATGGACAGAACACAAGACACCACCTTTCGCGGTCTTTTGTTGTCCACGCCATCCAGACTATAAAAACTGCTGTACCTGATGTTCAAGGAGGGACGGTCTGGTCAAGTTCCACGGTTAGGGGCACAATCACGCTGCCCCTCCCAATAGGTTTTGATTTAATACATTTGATGTACTTACTTCTAAATTTGAATTTTATTAATTTTGGTACAACACTACCCAATCAATTAACACCCTTGTAAAATGTTCCCCAAATGAGGGAATTGATAATAAAGTTGCTGGCTTTATCACTGCCTGAAAGTTTCCAATTTCCTGACGCATATGAAATGTCCTCCAAAATTCGACAACATCTTTACACAGTCCAGGCCAATGAAAATGTTTTTTGGATTTTGACAAGAGTTCTCCTTACTCCCAAATAACCTCCTCCCGCTAATTTATATCCACAACATTCCCTTTCCAAATCCCACGGGAATACAACTTGATGACATGCTTGCCATTCCCCATCCGCCTGAATGTGTGATGGTCTCCATTTCCTCAGGAAAGCCTCATTTATAAGATAGCAACATTCTGGGTTCTCTTCAGATTCTTTGTTCTATATTCGATATTCTAATCCCTGGTTAATGAAGACTCGCTTCCCGTATGCCTTCTTAACCATCCTGTCTACCTGTGCTAACAGCTTCAGGGATCTATGAACTTGTACTACCAATCTATTATCATTATCTATTCTTTGACACTCTTATTGACCTGATGCTCAATTTCAATTTTTTGATGAAGTTCCTAATCCTAAATTCTACTGTCAGCATCAAACATTCTTACTTTGTACATGAGATGTGGGGATCTCTGACTAAAACAGCATTTCTGGGCCCTCCTTAACATCACCAGTGAAGACGGTGGTGTGCTGATCAGATTCACTGCTGTTTCTGCATTTACCTGCATGCACTTTGTCTTATTCACTCGTGGGACGTGAGCATCGCTGGTCCAGACCTGGCTGGGAATGCTGCCTGTTCCCAGTTGATCCTCCATAATGTGTAGGGGTGGGCTGCCTTGTTGAACCGCTGCAGTCCGTGTGGTGTAGGTCGACCCACAATGCTGTTCTGGAGGGAGCTCAAGGATTCTGACCCAGTGAAAGGACATTGATATATTTCCAAGTCAGGATGGTGAGTGGCTTTGAGGTGAATGTGCAGGGATTTCCATTCTCATCGATCTGCTGCACTTGTCCTTCTGGATGGTAGAGTTTGTGGGTTAGGAAGATGCAGTCTGAGGACCTTTGATGAATTTCTGCAATGCATCTTGTGGCTGGTCCACACTGCTGCTGCTGAGAAACAGTGGTGGAGAGAGTGGGTGTTTGTGGATGTGGTGCCAACTAAGTATCAAACTTACCAGCTGTTGTTGGAGTTGCAGTCATCCGGACAAGTGGTGAGCATTCTGTCACACTCTTGCCTTGTGCTCTGTAGATGGTGGGCAGGCTTTGGGGAGTCAGGAGGTGAGTTACTTGTAGCATCATTCCAAACCTCAAACAAATGTGGCCTTGATATTAAAGGTAGTCATTCACCCCTCACCTGTGGGAATCAATTCATTAGGGGGCAGCAGTTCTTTAACGTTGATTTTGAGGAGCTGGAGTTGCACTTCCCAAAGATGCAGATCGCAGGGACACTAGTGGTGATCCTTACCTCCCACATTCTTCAGGAGGTACATTCAACTGCCCTAACCTACATTCCCACTGTTCTAAATTCCCGAGACTACTGAGAAACTAAAGGAAAGTACTGGATGGTATCGCAACAGAGAGGGGTGGGAGTTGGGCAGAAGTTCAGACGGAGCGCAAAGCCGGTCGGGAAGGTAAATGAAAGCTATTAGAGTGGGTGTGTTCTAAACGCCCGGTCCTACAAAGTAGGGTCTCCCTCCCTCCCTCCCCCTCTCACCTTAATTAAGAATCCACAGACATGCCACAAAAAGAGGGTCTAAGGAAGTTTAGATTGAAGAGTGAGGCTTCAGCTCAGGAGTCTTTGACAAGGAGGTTGAGTGAAGTGATTACACCACAGTTGAAGAGGGTGAAAACATGTCTGCCCAGCTGGTTCAGTGCTCTACGTGCTTGATGTGGGAGGTCAACGACTCTGGTGTGTCTGGCTCGTATATGTGTGGAAAGTGTGTGCACATTCAGCTATTGACCAAGCATATCGCAGCGCTGATGAAAGAACTCGAAGACCTTAGGCTCATTCAACAAAACGAGATCATTCTGGACAAGACTTTCAGTGATGTTATTACACCAATCATGCCAGAAGAGAGCAGAAGAGAGCAAATGATGAGGAAGGCAGAGAGGAGACAGGTGCAAGAGACCCCAGAAGAAGTACCTGTCAGGAACAAGTTGCAGCTTTTGGAAGCAGAGACTGATGACACTGCCAGTTCGCAAGGCGGCCAGGTCTGTCAATCACAAGTTGCCGCAGAGGCAGAGTGGAAGAGTCGGACATCGCACAGAGCCGTGTCAATAGGGGACTCCATCGTGAGGGGAACTGATCGGGAATTTTGTGGCAGAAGACGGGATTTAATGATGTTGTGTTGCTTTCCTGGTGCTAGAGTGAAAGACATCGCGGACAGAGTGCAGGAAATCCTCAAGGATGAGGATGAAGAGCCAGAGGTGGTGGTACATATCGGCACAAATGATGTCAGGAAGAAGAGGAGGAACATACTACAGCGAGACTTCGGAGAACTAGGAAGAAGGCTGAAAAGTAGGACGTCCAAGGTGGTTATCTCCGGATTGCTTCCAGTTCCTCGGGCTAGTGTGGCCAGAAACAGGGAGATAATGGACGTGAACGTGTGGTTGGGGAACTGGTGCAGAAAGCAAGGATTTAAGTTCTTGGATCACTGGGGTATATTTTGTGGTAAACATAAATTCTACAAGAGAGACGGCTTGCACCTTAATAGGTTAGGGACCAGTATTCTGGCAGGTAGGTTTTCTACTGCAACACCGCTACATTTAAACTAAGTAGCGGGGGGAGGGGACAAGTTGGATGTTTAAAAAGGAAATTGAAGGGAAAGTTAGACCAAGAGAAGTCAAGAAAGACAACTGCATTAATGAGGCAGAAAACTCGGAAAGGCATCATGCTGTAAGGTTGAGTGAAATAAGGGTTGATGGGAAGGGTGAGAGCAGTAAAAAATTAAAAAATACTATACATGAATGTACGAAGCATTAGACATAAGATGGATGAGCTTGAAGCTCTTTTGGAAATTGGCAGATACGATATTGTGGGGATAACTGAGACGTGGCTTCAAGTGGACAAGGCCTGGGAAATGAATATTCAAGGATACACGTGTTATCGTAAGGACAGACTGACGGACAGAGGGGCTGGGGTGGCCTTGTTGGTAAGGGACGATATTCAGTTCCTTGCGCGCGGGGACCTAGAGTCAGGAGATGTAGAGTCAGTGTGGATAGAGCTTCGAAATACCAGGGATAAAAAGACCCTCTTGGGAGTCATCTACAGGCCCCCAAACAGAAATCTGGATGTCGGATGTAAGTTAAATCAGGAGCTGAAATTGGCCTGTTGCAAAGATGTCACTACAATTGTTATGGGGGATTTTAACATGCAGGTAGACTGGGAGAATCAGGATGGTATTGGGCCACAAGAAAGAGACTTTGTGGAGTGCCTCAGAGATGGATTCTTAGAGCAGCTGGTGCTGGAGCCGACCAGGGAGAAGGCAATTCTGGATCTAGTATTGTGTAAGGAACCAGAATTGGTCAGAGACCTCAAGTGAAGGAGCCATTGGGAAGTAGTGACCATAATACAATAAGCTTCAATCTGCAATTTGAGAGGGAGAGGGTACAGTCGGAAGTGACAGTACTTCTGTTGAATAAAGGGAATTATGGAGCTATGAGGGAGGAGCTGGCCAAAGTTCAATGGTGCAATACCTTAGCAGGGATGACCGTGGAGGAACAATGGCGGATATTTCTGTGTATAATGCAGAAGTTGCAGGATCAGTTCATTCCTAAAAGGAAGAAAGATTCCAGGAGGAGGCATGGGTGGCCGTGACAGGCGAGGGAAGTAAAGAAACATATAAAGTTAAAAGAGAAAAAGTATAATATAGCTAAGATAAGTGGGAAAACTGAGGACTGGGAAGCTTTTAAAGAGCAACAGAGGATTACTAAGAAGGAAATAGGCAGAGGAAAAATGAGGTACGAAGGTAAACTGGCCAAGAATATTAAGGAGGATAGTAAAAGCTTTTTTAGGTATATGCAAGGCAAAAAAAAAATGGTTAGGACAAAAATTGGGCCCTTGAAGACAGAAACAGGGGAATATATTACTAGGTACAAAGAAATGGCAGAGGAATTTCTGATCTGTGTTCACTTGGGAAGACACAAACAATCTCCCTGAGGTAACAGTGGCTGAAAGACCTGAACTTAAGGGAATTTATGTTTGCCAGGATTTGGTGTTGGAGAGGCTGTTAGGTCTGAATGTTGATAAGTCTCCGAGGCCTGATGGTCTGCATCCCAGGATACTGAAGGAGGTGGCTCAGGAAATCGTGGATGCGTTGGTGATTATTTTACAGAGTTCAATAGATTCGGGTCGGTTCCTGAGGATTAGAGGGTAGCTAATGTTATACCACTCTTTAAGAAAGGTGGGTGAGAGAAAGCAGGAAATTATAGATAAGTTAGTCTGACCTCAGTGGTGGGAAAGATGCTGGAGTCTATTATAAAGGATGAAATTACTGCACATCTGGATAGTAGTAACAGGATAGGACAGAGTCAGCATGGATTTAGGAATGGGAAATCATGCTTGACTAATCTTCTTGAATTTTTTGAGGATGTAACTATGAAATTGGACGAGGGAAATCCAGTAGATGTAGTGTACCTGGACTTTCAGAAAGCTTTTGATAAAGTCCAACACAGGAGGTTAGTGAGTAAAATTAGGGTGCATGGTATTGGGGGCAAAGTACTAGGTTGGATTGAAAATTGGTTGGCTAACAGGAAACAAACGGTAGTGATAAACGGCTCCATTTCGGAATGGCAGGCAGTGACTAGTGGGGTACCGCAGGGATCCGTGCTGGGACCACAGCTATTACAATGTATGTTAATGATATAAAAGATGGAATCAGCAATAACATCAGCAAATTTGCTGATGATACAAAGCTGGGTGGCAGGGTGAAAAGTAATGAGGATGTTAGGAGATTACAGGGTGACCTGGACAAGCTAGGTGAGTGGGCAGATGCATGGCAGATACAGTTTAATGTGGATAAATGTATGGTTATCCACTTTGGTGGCAAGAACAGGAAGGCAGACCACTACCTCAATGGATTCAATTTATGTCAAGGGCAGTACAGAGAGATCTGGGTGTTCTTGTACAACAGTCAATGAAGGTAAGCATGCAGGTACAGCAGGCAGTGAAGAAGGCTAATAGCATGCTGGCCTTCATATCAAGAGGAATTGAGTATAGAAGCAAAGAGGTGCTTCTGCAGCTATACAGGGCCCTGGTGAGACCACACCTGGAATACTGTGTGCAGTTCTGGTCTACAAATTTGAGAAAAGACATTCTGGCTATTGAGGGAGTGCAGCGTAGGTTCACGAGGTCAATTCCTGGAATGGCAGGATTACCTTATATTGAAAGACTGAAGCGACTGGGCTTGTATACCCTTGAGATTCAAAGATTGAGAGGGGATCTGATTGAGAGGGATAAGGTTATGAAAGGATTAGACACTCTGGCAGTAGGAAACATATTTCCACTGATGGGTGAGTGCCGAACCAGAGGACACAGCTTAAAAATACGGTGTAGACCATTTAGGACAGAGCTCAGGAGAAACTTCTTCATCCAGAAAGTGGTGGCTGTGTGGAATCCTCTGCTCCAGAGGTCAGTGAAGGCCTAGTCTCTGGATTCATTTAAGAAGGAGCAAGGATAGAGCTCTCAAAGATAGTGGAATCAAGGGTTATGGAGATAAGGCAGGAACAGGATACTGATTAGGAATGATCAGCCATGATTATATTGAATGGCGGTGCAGGCTCGAAGGGCTATTGTCTATTGTCTATTGCCGATTGTCTAAACCAGTCAATTTACCAATTGGGGCACAGACCGCTTTTGTTTTGGTGAGAGGAGGTAGATGATTTCGAGACACTCCCAAGTAGTGTTTGGGGGAAAGGAACTGCCCAAATATAAAGCCTTACTTATCCAGCAGTCCCGTGTCTGCTCGTGCTCAGTGTGCGCTCCGTCTATACACGAGGTAAGCCTTTATATCTGTTTAAGTTGACATTCCCGTCGGACCTCTGGTCCTCACTGTCACTCCTCCCACTCCAACTGCCACCAGAGAAACACCATCCAGGATGAAGCAGCCGCTTGGTTGGCACCACATCCCCAGACATCCCCTCCCTTCATCACATACACTCAGAAGCAGCAGTGTTTACCATCTACACGGTGCACCGCAGAAATTCACCAAAGATCCTCAGACAGCACCTTCCAAACCCACGAGCACTTCTACCTCGAAGGACAAGGGCAGCAGATAGATGGGAACATCACTCCCTTCATATTCCCCTCTGAGTCACTCACCATCCTTATTTAGAAATATACTGTCATTCCATCAGTGTTACAGGCAGCTCAGCATTACCTTCTCAGGGGCAATTCGGCATGGGAATAACTACAGACTCAGTCAGTGATACCCACATCCCGCGAGTGAATAAAACAAAATCATTTCATGGTTTGGAAATAGTCGGACCCTCTTCTGGGCTTCACTGAGGAATTTTATTTATTCACAATGCAATGAATCCGTGTAACCAGGCATTTTACTGCGTTACTGATCTTTGCTCTGAACCGGGACAATGTTGCTGCATAAATAAATGTGTTTGTGCAACAGCTTAGGTTCTGCAGCATGAAACCAACTGTACTGAAGTTATCTAGAAAAGGTGAGTAATCGCCAGGATTGATTCCTTGAATTATATAATATAAGAAATTCACAACAACAATTAACCAGAGGACTATGAAGATCCCAGAGATGGTGAAGAGCAAAATCACAGCCTTCCTTCTGCTCTCCATCTCTGGGTCTCTGTGATTCTCTCCTTTGCTCTCAGCCTTCAGCTTCTTCCGGACTCGACTGGTCACTAAAATGTGTCTGACTGTCAGAGCATTGAGCAACAGAATTAAAGCGAATGGCAGTAAAGGGGTTAACACTGAATCAAGCCAATCTAATATCACCCACCAAGTCTCAGTAAAGTAGCTTAACTTTGTTATACAGTAGAATGGCACATTGTTTATTATCCTCATAGGCTCATATTGAAAGTAGAAGGGGATATTTTTCAGACAGAACAATGTGCAGGTTGTTGCCAGAACCACAGTCGCAGCTTTCTCAGTGCAATATTTTGTTCTCAGCTTCTGACAACAAATGGTCACAAATCGGTCAAAGGAGAAAGTGACGGTGAACCAGACAGAGCAGTTTGTGGCTGCATGAGACAGTGCCCCAATAACACAGCACACAGGAGTGATCTTCAGGAAAGACTGCGGGTAATAATAGGAAGGTAATCTCATCAGTATAACCTCAGTAATAATGACCATCAGATCGGCAGCTGCCATAAACACCAGGTAACGGGTAGTGCAAGGAGAAACACCACAGTTTTGCCTGGAAAGGACTGTAACTGCTAGCAAATTTACTGTGGGGGATAAATGGGAAAAGAAACAACAAATTATTGATCAGAAATACCCCCTACCCATTCCATAGAGAAACAACAAGGTTTTACCAACAAATTTCCATGTACTGTGTGACTGGGAGTGGTTGGGTGTGAGTGAGTTTGCGTTTCAGACTTTAACATTCACTCCAGATTATCCACCAGACCAGTCAGCCTCGAGATTCTAGAGTTTAGACAGATATTGAGCTCATAACTCCTCCTAGGAGAGCAGAAGGAAGTTTATGATTTCCTTTGGTTGCATGGTAAGGTACAGAACCCCATTAGATTCCTCAATCCCGAGTCAGGTATAGGACTAGCAATTGGACTGTGAATAATCCAAACTCTCCCCTTCTCCAGAGAAACAGTTATCCCTTGATCCTGTCATTGGACTTAATCCTGATCAGAGCCATGGCAGGATTATAAAGCAGGTCACCAGAAACTGTGTGAGATTTGAAACACAACTACACCATGTATCTCAAACAAGGGCAGTACAACAGAGCATGCAGGACTCCCTTCATGACAATGTGGGAGTTTTAGGTTTAATGTGATATTTACACTGTAAATCTACCCACCAACATCTCAATGTGGAGGGACCAGGAGGGCAATCTGTCAACATTTCAATCTCCTGACCAAAGCGTGTGAGGAGGAGAGAATTTCCAGAAGCGATTGTCGATGAAATTTACAAATCAGAACAAGGCGCAAATTCTTCAAATCCTTTGCTTTGCCAAAACAAAGAACAATCTGAGAATGAAAATTCCCAACTGATGCATCATCCATGACTGTGTGTGTGCCAGAGATTCTAAACCTTTCCCACCCTTTCCCACCCTCTGTGCACAGAAGAGCTTTCTGACATCTCTCCTGAACGCTCTCTGCGCCATTCACAGACTATGATCCTTTGTTCGAAATCTGCAACCAGTAGAAACAGTTCATGTTTTCCTTTTAATATTTTGATGGACTTCACTCAGATCATCCCTTAACCTTCAAAATTCTCGATCAAGCTGGCTTCATTTACGTAATGAAATCTGAAAAGCGCAGCAGGTCTAGAGCATCTGTGGGAGAAAGCACAGAGTTCGGGTCGAGTGACCCTTCTTCAGAACTAACCAGCCTGATCTCTCCTCATACCTTGAAGCCATAACAAACTGGAACAGATGACACAACACTGAGAACAGAAAATGCAGTGAAGTTGGGAGTCTCTGTCAGTGTAGGATTGTACCGAGAATGCTGCTCAGTGAGTTGCTGTCACTGTCCCAGGGTCTGGATAAGGCTGACCAGTCGATGAGCTGGAGGTGTTATTGTTCAACTGGTAAAACCAGAGAGCAGATCAACAGCAGATTAAAGCAAGTTCAATTATTATAGCGCCATACCTGGGATGCCAGTTAAAGCAAGGATGGTGTCGAACATCTTCTGCACATGATCAATTGGTCGATGCATTTTTCTGTGTGAGGTGATCTGCCCCTTTAGGAAGATGGCAAGTTCCTTGTTTGAGACTCTGAGCTGATGCATTCCCAGAGACGCTGCCTTATACTGTGTGGAAGCTCCTTGGGGAGATCGAGGTGACAGCATTGCTCGGCTTTGTTGCTGTTTTTCACATTTCTGGGAATGAACAAACCCATTACAATAACAAGTGTAATCCTGATTACAGAGGGGGGGGGGGGGGGGGGGGGTTACATGATAATGAAATAACACAAGCAGAATCTGGAATCTGCCAGCAATAACGCTGTCCACTCAAACACCATGAGCCCTATCCCGAGATCACACCCTATTTCATGATGTGAAGGTGCTGGTGTTTGACTGGGGTGGACACGTTCAACCTGTTGGACTAGAACCTGGTGTTGTGTGATTTTTGACAAATTATTTCAACTGATGCTGCATCGAGACAGTTCATTCCAAGTGTGAACATATGTCCCTGAGCTGTCCTTCTGTACTCTAGGGTAGGAGCTGCACACTTTAAACAAGAACATTTCACTGACTGAGTGAAATATGATTCTTCTCACACACTGAATGTATACATCACTGCGAGGTCAGCATTTATTCCCCATTCCCAATTTTCCGGTATCTGGAGTCACATGAAGGTCGGAGTAAGGACAACATACTGCCTTTCCTGAGGGAAGGGGTCTCAGTGAACATGATGGACCTCCAACAATGGGGACCTCCATCACTGACCTCCCCCTTACTGTTACTCTCCATCAGATACATCACAGACCTCCCCCTTACTATTACTCTCCATCAGATACATCACTGACCTCCCTCTTACTGTCACTGTCCATCAGATACATCACAGACCTCCCTCTTCCTGTCACTGTCCATCAGTTACATCACTGACCTCCCCCTAACTGTTACTCTCCGTCAGTTACATCACTGACCTTCCACTTACTGTTACTGTCTATCAGATACGTCACTGACCTCCCCCTTACTGTCACAGTCCATCCAGATACATAACTGACCTCCACATTACTGTCACTGTCCATCCAGATACATCACTGACCTCCCACTTACTGTCACAGTCCATCCAGATACATAACTGACCTCCACATTACTGTCACTGTCCATCCAGATACATCACTGACCTCCCACTTACTGTCACTGTCCATCAGATACATCACTGACCTCCACCTTACAGTCACTGTCCATCCAGATACATCACTGACCTCCACCTTACTGTCATTGTCCATCCAGATACATCACTGATCTCCCCTGACTGTCACTGTCCATCCAGATACACCACTGACCTTCCCCTTACTGTCGCTGTCCATCCAGATACGTCACTTACCTCCCTCTTACTGTCACTGTCCATCAGATACATCACTGACCTCCCCCTTAGTGTCACTGTCCATCAGATACATCACTGACCTCCCCCTGACTGTCACTGTCCATCCAGATACATCACTGACCTCCCCCTGACTGTCACTCTCCATCCAGATACATCACTGACCACCCCCTGACTGTCACTCTCCATCCAGATACATCACTGACCACCCCCTTACAGTCACTGTACATCATATACATCACTGACCTCCCCCTTACTGTCACTGTCCATCCAGATACATCACTGACCTCCCCCTGACTGTCACTCTCCATCCAGATACATCACTGACCACCCCCTTACAGTCACTGTACATCATATACATCACTGACCTCCCCCTTACTGTCACTGTCCATCCAGATACATCACTGACCTCCCCCTTACGGTCACTGTCCAACAGATACATCACTGACCACCCCCTTACTGTCACTGTCCATCCAGATACATCACTGACCTCCCCCGTACTGTCACTGTCCATCCAGATACATCACTGACCTCCCCCTTACTGTCACTGTCCATCCAGATACATGACTGACCTCCCCCTTACTCTAACGGTCTATCAGATACCTCACTGACATCCCCCTTTCCTGTCACTGTCCATCCAGATACATCACTGACCTCCCCCTTACTGTCATTGTCCATCAGATACATCACTGACCTTTCAATTACTGTCACTGTCCATCAGGTACATCGCTGACCTCCCCCTTACTGTCACTGTCCATCCAGATACATCACTGACCTTCCCCTTACTGTCACTGTCCATCCAGATACATCACTGACCTCCCCCGTACTGTCACTGTCCATCCAGATACATCACTGACCTACCCCTTACTGTTACTCTCCATCAGATACATCAATGACCACCCCCTTACTGTCACTGTCCATCCAGATACATCCCTTAGCTCCCCCTAACTGTCACTGTCCATCAGATACATCCCTGACCTCCCCCTTACTGTCACTGTCCATCCAGATACATCACTGACCTCCCCCTTACGGTCACTGTCCAACAGATACATCAATGACCTCCCCCTGACTGTCACTGTCCATCCAGATACATCACTGACCTCCCCCGTACTGTCACTGTCCATCCAGATACATCACTGACCTACCCCTTACTGTTACTCTCCATCAGATACATCAATGACCACCCCCTTACTGTCACTGTCCATCCAGATACATCCCTTAGCTCCCCCTAACTGTCACTGTCCATCAGATACATCCCTGACCTCCCCCTTACTGTCACTGTCCATCCAGATACATCACTGACCTCCCCCTTACGGTCACTGTCCAACAGATACATCAATGACCTCCCCCTGACTGTCACTGTCCATCCAGATACATCACTGACCTCCCCCGTACTGTCACTGTCCATCCAGATACATCACTGACCTCCCCCTGACTGTTACTCTCCATCAGATACATCACTGACTTCCCCTGACTGTCACTGTCCATCAGACACATCACAGACCTCCCTCTTACTGTCGCTGTCCATCGGTTACATCACTGACCTCTCCCTTACTCTTACTCTCCGTCAGATACATCACTGACCTTTCAATTACTGTCACTGTCCATCAGATACATCACTGACCTCCACCTTACTGTCAGTGTCCATCCAGATACATCGCTGACCTCCCCTTTACTTTCACTGTCCATCAGATACATCACTGACCTCCACCATACTGTCACTGTCCATCCAGATACATCACTGACTTCCACCTTACTGTCACTGTCCATCCAGATACATCACTGACCTCCCCCTTACAGTCCCTCTCCATCAGATACATCACTGACATCCCCCTTATTGTCACTGTCCATCAGATACATCAGTGTCCTCCCCTTACTGTCGCTGTCCATCCAGATACATCACTGACCTCCCCCTTACTGTCACTGTCCATCAGATACATCAGTGTCCTCCCCTTACTGTCACTGTCCATCCAGATAAATCACTGACCTCCCCCTTACTGTTACTCTCCATCAGATACATCATTGACCGCCCTCTTACTGTTGCTGTCCATTCAGATACATCCCTTACCTCCCCCTGACTGTCACTGTCCATCAGATACATCCCTGACCTCCCTCTTACTGTCACTGTACATCATATACATCACTGACCTCCCCCTTACGGTCACTGTCCATCCAGATACATCACTGAACTCCCCCGTACAGTCCCTCTCCATCAGAGACATCACTGACCTCCCCCTTACTGTCACTGTCCATCCAGATACATCACTGACCTCCCCCTGACTGTTACTCTCCATCAGATACATCACTGACTTCCCCTGACTGTCACTGTCCATCAGATACATCAGTGTCCTCCCCTTACTGTCACTGTCCATCAGATACATCACTGACCTCCCCCTTACTGTCACTGTCCATCAGGTACATCACTAACCTCCCCCTTACTGTCACTGTCCATCCAGATACATCACTGACCTCCCTCTTACTGTCACTGTCCATCCAGATACATCACTGACCTCCCCCTTACTGTCACTGTCCATCAGATACATCAGTGTCCTCCCCTTACTGTCACTGTCCATCAGGTACATCACTAACCTCCCCCTTACTGTCACTGTCCATCCAGATACATCAATG
The DNA here is from genome assembly GCF_037043375.1 of Chiloscyllium plagiosum. Lineage (NCBI taxonomy): Eukaryota > Metazoa > Chordata > Chondrichthyes > Orectolobiformes > Hemiscylliidae > Chiloscyllium > Chiloscyllium plagiosum. The sequence goes on from NW_028270182.1 coordinate 14,345,973, forward strand.
ACCTCCCCCTTACTGTCACTGTCCATCCAGACACATCACTGAACTCCCCCGTACTGTCACTGTCCATCCAGATACATCACTGACCTACCCCTTACTGTTACTCTCCATCAGATACATCAATGGCTTCCCCTTACTGTCACTGTCCATCCAGATACATCCCTTCGCTCCCCCTAACTGTCACTGTCCATCAGATACATCCCTGACCTCCCCCTTACTGTCACTGTCCATCCAGATACATCACTGACCTCCCCCTTATGGTCACTGTCCAACAGATACATCACTGACCACCCCCTTACTGTCACTGTCCATCCAGATACATCACTGACCTCCCCTGTACTGTCACTGTCCATCCAGATTCATCACTGACCTCCCCCTTACTGTCACTGTCCATTCAGATACATGACTGACCTCCCCCTTACTCTAACGGTCTATCAGATACCTCACTGACATCCCCCTTTCCTGTCACTGTCCATCCAGATACATCACTGACCTCCCCCTTACTGTCACTGTCCATCAGATACATCAGTGACCTCCCCTTACTGTCACTGTCCATCAGGTACATCACTGACCTCCCCCTTACTGTCACTGTCCATCCAGATACATCACTGACCTCCCCCTTCCTGTCACTGTCCATCCAGATACATCACTTACCTCCCCCTTCCTGTCACTGTCCATCCAGATACATCACTGACCTACCCCTTACTGTAACTCTCCATCAGATACCTCACTGACTTCCCCTTACTGTCACTGCCCAACCAGATACATTACTGACCTCCCTCTGATCATTACAGCTACAGCAGCTAACAAGGAAGGCAAATAGTAGTTTTGACATTTATTATAAACAGAATAGAGTATAAAGGTCGGGGAGTGTTGCTGCAAGTATAGAAGGCAGAAGAACAATCTCAGCTGGAGTTTTGCAAACAATTTTGGGATATAATTGCTTTGGAGGCAGCTCAGTGGATGATTATGAGATAATTCCAGAGGTGAAGATGTTGTCCAATTCCTCCTTAAAACAAGTTCGACAACTCCAACGGAAATGATCTGAATGAATGTGCCCAGGTGTCGCCAATACTGAAACGGTCAAATCAATACAAACGTGAGCCAATACCAATGTACACAGTCCCATCTTTATCAAGAAACATGTTACAATACCCTTTAATTACAGGCATGCTATCTGTAATCCTACTGGTGCTTTAAGTCCTGAGTCGCTTGGAGATATACACAGTCTCCATCTCTGCGTCTCACTCTCTCTGTCTCTGTCTCTGTCTCTCTCTATCTTTCTGTCTCTCTGTCTCTCTTGCTCTGTCTCTGTCTGTCTGGCCCTGTCTCTCTCTCTCTCTCACACACTCTGTCTCTCTCACTGTCTCACTCTGTCTCTATCTGTCTCTCTCTCCTTCTCTGTCTCGCTGACACTCTCTCTCTCCCTTTCTCTATGTCTCTCTCTCTCTCTCTCTCTGTCTCTGGGTCTGTGAAGCTGGTTTCTCTCTCCCTCACTCTCTCTCTGGGTGATCAGCTGGTCTCTGGTTGGTCAGCTGGTCTCTGACCCTTGCCGTGCTGGTCTCTTCAGAACGCCTCCAGAAGATTTAAGAAAACCGTCTGCAGATGAACCCTGTGTTTGTGCCTTGGTCGATGGTTTTTCATAACGTTCTATAGTTCGGACCAATCCGGAATATCCGTTAATCGTCTGAAACACTGTCAATCACAGACATAGATGAGAGTGGTCCTGAGGGAAAAGTACGAAACTGGGCCAAGGCCAATTATATCAAAATTTGCCAGGAGCTGGGAAATGAGAATTGGGAGCAGCTATTTGAAGGAAAGTCCACATTTGCTATGTGCGAGGTTTCAAAGATAGGTTGAAGATAGTGTAGGATAGGCATGCCCCTTTGAAAACAAAGGATAGAAAAGGCAAGATTCCTGAACTGTGGATGACAGGAGAAATGGATGCGAGTAGCCAAGAGGAAAAGGAAAGTGTACATAAAGTCCAGGCAGCGAAGAACAGAATGGGCCTTGGAGGAATATCAGGAGGATGGGACCAATCTTAAACGAGGAATCAAGTGGGCTAAAAGGACTCATGAAATAACTTTAGCGAGCAGTATTTAGGAGATTTCCAAGGCCTTTTCTTCATGTATTAGAAGCAAGAGGGTATCTAGAGAAAGAGTTGGTCCGCTAAAGCATAAGGAAGGAAGGTTGTGTGTCGAACCTGAGAAAATGGGTGAGATTCTCCATGAATACTTTGCATCAGTATTCAATGAGGAGAGGGACATGATGAATTTTGAGTTTAAAGGTAGAAGTTTATTTACTCTGGATCACGTTGACATGAGGAGGGAAAAAGTGTTGGGTAGGCTCAAGGATATTAAGGTGGACAAATCCGAAAGGACCAGATGGGATCTATCCGAGGTCGCTGAGGGAGGCGAGAGAGGAAATAGCTGGGGCCCTAACAGATAGCTTTGTCGCATCCTTAACACAAGAGAAGTGCCGGAGGACTGGACAGTGCTCATGTTGTCCCCCTGTGCATGTAGTGTAGTAGGGATTTTCCAGATAACTACAGACCAGTGAGCCTGACGTCAGAGGTGGGGAAGCTACTGGAGAAGGTACTGAGGGATAACATCTATTTATATTTGAAAAATAATGGGCTTATCAGTGATAAGCAATATGATTTTGTGTGGGGGTGATCGAACCTTACCAACTTAACAGAGATCTTTGTGGAAGTGACCAAGTTGGTAGATGAAGGAAAGGCTGTCGATGTCATATATAATAAGGCATTTGATAAGGTTCCCCGTGGTAAACTAATGGAGAAAGTGAAGTCACATGGTATGCAGGGTGTTCTCAATAGGTGGACAAAGAACTGGTTGAGCAACAGGAGATAGAGACTAGCAGTTGAAGGGAGATTCTCGAAATGGAGAAAGGTGACTATTCTGTTCCACAGGGATCAGTGCTGGGCCACTGTTGATGGCGATATACATAAATGATCTGGAAGATGGCATTGTTGGTCTGTTAAATAAGTTTGCAAAAGAAACCACGATTGGTGAGGAGCAGAAAGCATAGGGGTCTGTCAAAGAATACAGGAGAATATAGATAGATTGGAGATTTGGGCGGAGAAGTGTCAGATGGTGTTCAATCCAGGCAAATATGAGGTATGCATTTTGGGAAGTCTAATTCTAGAGCAAACAAGACTGTAAACAGAAGAGCCTTGGGAAAAGATGATGAGCAGAGAGATCTGGGAGTTCAGGTCCATTGTGCACTGAAGGTGGCTGCGCATGTGGATAGAGTGGTCAAGAAGGCATATGGTATGCTTGCCTTCATTGGACAGGGTATTGAGTATAAGAGCTGGCAGGTCATTTTAAAATTGCACAAGACTTTGTTTCGGCCGTGTTTACAATACTGTGTACAGTTCTGGTCGCCACATTACCAAAAGGATGTGGACCCTTTGGAGAGGGTGCAGAGAAGGTTTACGAGGATGTTGCCTGGTATGGAAGGTGCGAGCTATGAAGTGAGGTTGATTGGGTAAGGATTGTTTTCATTAGTAAAAAGAGATTGAGGGGGAACATGGTTGAGGTCTATAAAACCATGAAGGTTACAGACAGGGTGAGTAGATATAAACTTTTTCTCAAGGTGAGGGGGTCAATGACGAAAGGTCATGTGTTCAAGGTGAGAGGTGAAAGGTTTAAGGTGATACACATTGAAAGTATTTTACACATGTGGAAGTAGGTACCTGGAATGCGTTGCCAGCAGAGGTAGGAAAGGCAGGCACGGTAGATTCATTTAAGATGCATCTGGACATTTGCATGAGTAGGTGGTGAGCAGAGGGGTACAGATGCTTAGGAGTCGGGCGACAGGTTTAGACAGTGGATTTGGATTGGCTCAGGCTTGGAGGGCCGAAGGGCCAGTTGCTGAGCTGTAAATTTTCTTTGTTCTTTGTATTTGTTCGTTGTTTAGATGGCTTGTTCCTGTTGGTTTCTTTGTGTAGCAAGACACACTGCCTTTCTGTCTGGGCTCTCTTTTGTTGGATAGGGAAGTTGTTGGGAATATAGCTGTCCATGACCATCAATGGGGCTGCTACATTTCACCTTCACACACTGTACTTCCCCCCCGCCCCACCCCCGCCACCGGACCCTCTTTTCCCATCTGCGCACACTCCATTCCCCCCTTCCCACACTCTCCTCTCCCCCCAAACTCTCCTTTCTGACCCCACATTCTCCTTTCCCCATCGCCACACTCTCCTTTCCACTCCACACACTTTCCTTTCCCCCTCCCAACACTCTCCTTCCCCCCCACACTCTGATTTCTTCCCTCCCCACACTCTCCTTTCCCCCTCCCCACACTCTCCTTTTCCTCCTCCATATGCTCTCCTTTCCCCCTCCCTGCACTCTCCTTTCCCCCACTCCCCACACTCTCCTTACCCCCCTCCTCAGACATTCCTATCCCTACTCCCCGCACTCTCCTTTCCGCCCTCCCGACGCTCTCCTTTCCCCCTCCCCACACTCTCCCTTCCCCCTACCCACACTTTCCGTTCTCCACCCCACATTCTCTTTTCTCCCTCTCCCCACATTCTCCTTTCTCCCTCTCCCTACTCTCCCCTTGTCACCCTTCCTACACTCTCCTTTCCCCCTCCCCACCCGCTCCTATCCCTCCTCCCCATGCTCTGCTTTCCCTCCTCCCCATGCTCTCCTTTCTCCCTCCCCACACTCTCCTTTCTCCCTCCCCACATTCTCCTTTCTCCCTCTCCCCACATTCTCCTTTCAACCTCTCCCTACTCTCCCCTTGTCACCCTTCCTACACTCTCCTTTCCCCCTTCCCACACGCTCCTATCCCTCCTCCTCATGCTCTGCTTTCCCTCCTCCCCATGCTCTCCTTTCTCCCTCCCCACATTCTCCTTTCTCACTCTCCCCACATTCTACTTTCTCCCTCTCACTACTCTCCCCTTTTCACCCTTCCTACACTCTTCTTACCCACCGCCCCTCACTGTCCATCCCCCCCCACGCTCTCCTTTTCCCCTCCCCACACTCTCTTTTCCCCCTCCTCACTCTCTTCTTTCCCCCTCCCCACTATCTCCTTTCCCCCTCCCTACACGCTCCATTCCCCCTCCCCACTCTCTCCTTTCCCCCATCCCCACTCTCTCCTTTCCCTCACTCCCCACTCTCTCCTTTCCCCCTCCCCACACTCTCCTTTCCCCTCCTCATACTCTCCTTCCCGCTCCCCATGCTGTCTTTTCATAGAATATACAACATAGAACAATACAGCACAGAACAGGCCCTTCGGCCCACGATGTTGTGCCGAACATTTGTCCTAGCTTAAGCACCCATCCATGTACCTATCCAATTTTCGCTTAAAGGTCACCAATGATTCTGACTCTGCCACTCCAACAGGCAGCGCATTCCATGTCCCCACCACTCTCTGGGTAAAGAACCCACCCATACCTTCCAGCCTTCACCTTGTAACACTCTGTTGTACCTGGGGAAACAGTTTCTGACTGTCTACTCTATCTATTCCTCTGATCATCCTATAAACTTCTATCAAGTCACCCCTCATCCTTCGCCGTTCCAATGAGAAAAGACCTCGCACTCACAACCTATCCTTGTACGACCTATTCTCCATTCCGGGCAACTTCCTGGTAAATCTTCTCTGCAACCTCTTCAAAGCTTCCACATCTTTCCTAAAGTGAGGTGACCAAAACTGCACACAGTACTCCAAATGTGGCCTAACCAAGGTCCTGTACAGCTGCAACATCACTTCATGACTCTTGTATTCAATCCCTCTATTAATGAACGCTAATACACCATAGGCCTTCTTACAAGCTTTATCCACCTGAGTGGCAACTTTCAAAGATCTATGAACATAGACCCCAAGATTTCTCTGCTCCTCCACCTTACTAAGAACCCTACCGTTAACCCTGTATTCCACATTCTTATTTGTCCTTCCAAAATGGACAAGCTCACACTTAACAGGTTTGAACTCCATCTGCCACTCCTCAGCCCAGCTCTGCATCATATCTAAGTCTCTTTGCAGCCGACAACAGCCCTCCTCACTATCCACAACTCCACCAATCTTCGTATCATCTGCAAATTTACTGACCCACCCTTCGACTCCCACTTCCAAGTCATTAATAAAAATTACAAACAGCAGAGGACCCAGAACTGATCCCTGCCGAACTCCACTTGTAACTGGGCTCCAGGCTGAATATTTAACATCTTCCACTACTCTCTGTCTTCGATCGTTTAGCCAGTTTTCTATCAAACTGGCCAAATCTCCCTCTATCCCATGCCTCCTGACCTTCTGCATAAGCCTACCATGGGGAACCTTATCAAATGCCTTACTAAAAATCCATGTGCACTACATCCACTGCTCTACTCTCATCCACATGCTTGGTCACCTCCTCAAAGAATTCAATAAGACGTGTAATGTAAGACCTTCACAAATCCGTGCTGGCTGTCCCTAATCAAGCAGTGTCCTTCCAGATACTCATAAATCCTATCCCTCAGTACCCTTTCTATTACTTTGCCTACCACCGAAGTGAGACTAACTGGTCTGTAATTACCGGGGTTATCCCTATTCCCTTTTTTGTACAGTGGCACAACATTCGCCATTCTCCAGTCCCTTGGTACCAACCCGTTGACAGTGAAGACGAAAAGAGCATTGCCAATGGCTCTGCAATTTCCTCTCTTGCTTCCCACAAAGTCCTAGGATATATCCCGTCAGGCCCAGGGGACTTGTCTATCCTCAAGTTGCTCAAAATGCCCAACACATCTTCCTTCCTTACAAGTATCTCTTCTCGCTTACCAGTCCATTTCACACTCTCCTCTTCAACAATACGGTCCCTCTCGTTTGTAAATACTGAAGGAAAGTACTCATTCAAGACCTCTCCTTTCTCTTCCAACTCAATACACAGTCTCCCACTACTGTCCTTGATCGGACCTACCCTCGTTTTCGTCATTCTCATGTTTCTCACATATGCATAAAATGCCTTGGGGTTATCCTTGATCCTATCCGCCAAAGATTTTTCATGCCCTCTCTTAGCTCTCCTAATCCCTTTATTCATCTCCCTTCTGGCTATCCTGTATCCCTCCAACGCTCTGTCTGAACCTTGTTTCCTCAACATTCTGTAAGTCTCCTTCTTCAACCTCCCTCGTCAACCAAGGTTCCCTCACACGACCATCTCTTCCCTGCCTGACAGGTACATACATAGCAAGGACACGTCGTATCTGTTCCTTGAAAAAGTTCCACATTTCCACGACATCCTTCCCTGACAGCCTCTGCTCCCAACTTCTGCTCCTCAGATCCTGTCTTACAGCGTTGTATTTACCCTTCCCCCAATTGTAAAACCTACCCTGTTGCATCCACCTATCTCTCTCCATAACCAAGGTGAAAGTCACAGAATTGTGGTCACCATCACCAAAATGTTCACCCACTAACAAGCCAGCCACTTGTCCCGGTTCATTACCAAGTACCTGTTTTAAAAAATTCTCAAGGTCAGGTTCGTAGGAGAGTAGTCTGACACAGAACAAACGACCAAGAGGCGAGACTGCTAGAATATGGGCATTTTATTCCCCGCAGTGTCGCACAACGGGTCTGGTTTATGCTCACTCTACATGTTACAAAAACTGGGAGCCGTCAGTTCTTGTAGAGCGGTTGCCAACAACCCACGCTCGGCGGTTAAACGTAACCCCGGAGCAGACTCACCGAACTGGAGACTTTTCCAGCTTTTTATTCTTTTCCAGATATAAACATTCATGTGAACAGCAGAGCAAGGCTAAAAAACACATTCCATTCTGGTTACATACAGATAAGAAGATTCACACGGGACTAAGCAACACCTCCATTCCGGTTAGATTCACACATGTATTGGGACATAATTTTTAACCGTTTCACCACATTCCACTGCTTGGAATTTTACACCACATTCCACTGCTTGGCCCAATACATGTGTTACATTATGCAATTCGTTTCAGTTAATTTCAGTTCAGTCAATTCAGTGTAGTTCAATTCAGCTCAGTTCAGGTCTGTTCAGTTCAATTCAATTGTGTTCAATTCAGTTCCGTCCATTTCAATTCAATTTAGCTCAGTTCCATTTTGTTCCGTTCAATTTGATTCACTTCAGTTCCACTCAGTTCAGTTCAGTTCAATCCCATTAACTCCGCTTCAGCCTTTTGGACATGCCCACATCCTCCGCTGTACCCCAGGCAAGGGGTTCTTCGGCAGGACTGGGATCCTTTCTCAAACAAACTGCCACGTACATGCCCACATCCATGCCATCCCGGGACGGTCGGGACCTCCACAGTTTGTTCTTCTGGTTTCTTAGTCGTTTTCCAAAACATTGTTCTGTATCAAAATCTCTCCTCAATTGCGATTGACCCTGCTCGACTACGCCAAATGTTTTAAAAAATTCTCAAGGTCAGGTTCGTAGGAGAGTAGTCTGACACAGAACAAACGACCAAGAGGCGAGACTGCTAGAATATGGGCATTTTATTCCCCGCAGTGTCGCACAACGGGTCTGGTTTATGCTCACTCTACATGTTACAAAAACTGGGAGCCGTCAGTTCTTGTAGAGCGGTTGCCAACAACCCACGCTCGGCGGTTAAACGTAACCCCGGAGCAGACTCACCGAACTGGAGACTTTTCCAGCTTTTTATTCTTTTCCAGATATAAACATTCATGTGAACAGCAGAGCAAGGCTAAAAAACACATTCCATTCTGGTTACATACAGATAAGAAGATTCACACGGGACTAAGCAACACCTCCATTCCGGTTAGATTCACACATGTATTGGGACATAATTTTTAACCGTTTCACCACATTCCACTGCTTGGAATTTTACACCACAGTACCAAATCCAATATGGCCTCCCCTCTGGTCGGACAATTTACATACTGAGTTAGAAAAGCTTCCTGTACACACTGCACAAACACCGCCCCATCCAATCTACTTGATCTAAAGAGCTTCCAATCAATATTTGGGAAGTTGAAATCGCCCATGACTACTTCCCTGTGGCTTCTGCACCTTTCCAGAATCTGTTTCCCAATCTGTTTCTCCACATCTCTGCTGCTATTGGGGGGCCTATAGTAAACACCCAACAAGGTGACTGCTCCTTTCCTATTTCTGACTTCAGCCCATACTACCTCCAAAGGCAGATCCCCCTCGAACTGCCTTTCTGCAGCTGTTATACCATTTCTAATTAGCAACGCCACCCCCCTCCTTTTTTACCACCCTCCCTAATCTTACTAAAACATCTGCAACCAAGAACCTCCAACAACCATTCCTGTCCCTCTTCTATCCACATTTCCGTAGTCCCAGGTACCGATCCACACCTTAACTTCACCCACCTTATTTCTAATACTCCTTGCGTTGAAGTATACACAATTGAATCCATCTCTGTGGCCGCAAGTATTCCCTGTCAGTGCTACTTTCTCCACAGCCTCCCTACATTCTTGGAAATCCTGACAGACACCTAGCCGACTTGTTGGACTGAGTTGGATGATCAGCCATGATCTTGTGGGATAGCAGAGCAGGATGGAATGGCTGAATAGCCTAGTCCTGTTTTTATATTCCAGGTTTCTATGTTTCGACAACATTTTAGGAATACAGTTTCAAACCCCCAATACTGGTGGGGGTTTCTGCCTCTATGTATCTCACAGGCAGTGGGTTTCAGATTCCCACCACCCTCATGTTTCACTCACATCCCCTTAAAACGTTCCGCTCCTTCTGTCATCTGAGAAAATGTCAGACAATCTGGGTCAGTGTCCACTGAGATTCAGAACAATTCGAGGCAACATGACTAAAACACATAAAGTTCAGGAGGATTCAGGATGGATGTGGAGAGGGTAGTATTTCCTCCTGGGGGAGAATGCAGAACTTGGGAGGTCATTGTTTCAAACAGAATCATTGACCCTTTAACATAGAGACTCGGGGTTTGTTTTTCTCTCAGTGGGATTGTTTGCCTTTGAAACTGTATTCCTGAAAATGTTGTCAAAACATAGAAACGTGGAATATGGCAACAGGACAAGGGTTTCAGCCCTTCCATCCTGCTCTGCTATCCCATAAGATCATGGCTGATCATCCAACTCAGTCCCCATTCCCACTTTCTCCCCGAAACTCGAAGCACTCTAGCTAACACCTTCTTCAAAGTTTTGGAAGCAGTGTCTTGGAATATTTTTAAGCAGAGTTGAATAGATCTTGATAAACAAGGGGTGGGTGTTCGGATTTTTGGGGGTTGAATGGGAATGTGGTGTTCAGGTTCCTGTTGGATGCTATGATCCCATGAAGTGGCAGAACCGACTCAAGGAAATGAATGGCCTACTCCTGCTCCTAACCCACCTGCTGCCTTCCCCTCTGTGTGCACATAATGGGGAGAGCCAGGGCTCTCTTCCAGGACCTGTGGCTTTCCTGATGAGTGTCAGTGACACAGATCTGAATGTACGAGACCCAGTTTCAACTTTTGTGGGAGAGGCGATTCTTTCAGAGTGTTGTAAAGTGTTGATGGTGGGAGGGTTAACCACCCAAAGGACAAAGGCAGACTGCATGGACACAAATGTCAATGCTGAGAAGGGGGAATTAATCCATTTTGGCAGCAGGTGTGAGGAGAGGCGATATAAAAGAAACGGCTGCAATTCCAAGGTGTCAGAGAACTCCGGGGATCTGAGTACAAATCATTGAAGGTGGCATGGCATGTTGGGAAAGCAGTGAATAAAGTTTGCAGCATCATGTGCTTTTACTTTAAGTGCGTAGGGAACAGAAAGCAAGGACCTTACGATGAACTTGTATCAGACATCACCTTAACTGCAGTATTGTGTCTCAATCAGGGCGAAACATCTCGGGAACAATGTGAAGTGATTTGAGAGCGTATAATGAGGTTTTTACGAGAATTGGTTCCTGGATAGATTGGAGAAGATGGAGATATTTTCCTGGAAGCGGAGAAGTCTGGAAGGAGTTTTGATCAAGGTGTTCCGAATTCAAGTGGGTTCAGGAACAGGGGGGAGTTGTTGCGAACATGGTCCCCTGCAGCAGCGGAATGGAAAACAAGATCTGCCTGACATCAGGAGAAGAGAAGGAAACTCAGTCCCACACAAGAGAACGTTATTTCTACCCAGCAACGGGATATGGTGTAGATGCTGCTGTCTATAGCATGGGATGGGCTGATTTTATGTCTTCAGAAATGAAATGGATGCTTAACACAAGTTTGTTTTTTAACAAATGCAGATCACTGAAATGGTGGAAATAAGGGAGATGACGAGTTGCGGTTGTAGAGAGGGGATAAAGTGGCAATGGACCTTCTGCTGTGTCAACAGGAAAAGGCGCTTCAGCCCTTCAAGTCTGTGTTGGTCATAAACTGTCAGCTAACTGTTCTGATCCGATGTTCCACTACTTGGCCCATACGCTTTAATACTTTGGCATTGCAAGTGTACATCTCAATATGTCTTCAACATTATGAGAGCTCCTGCCTCTGCCCCCTTACAGATAGTGAGTTCCAGATTCCCTCCTCATCTTGGGTGAAAAGAAAATCTTTCCTCACATCCCTTCCCAAATCTCCTGCACCTCACCTTAAATCTTCACCCCACCCCACCCCACTCCTCTCCCTCGATCATTGATCTCTCCAAGTCTATGACTTGCTGAAAATAGAATTCAGCTTGTTGAAGGTTTTTGTCTTGTCATCAAGTCCATTGTCAAGAATACCAATTCAAGGAGAACACCAACATCTATACTGCATGCTCCTGTGAAGTCTACATGGTGGCTTTGCCATAAATTGGGATTCTTGCAAATGGTCCTGATGAGCGCAAGGTGAAAACCTTTAACAAACCATGACATTTTTCACCAACAAATGTAAACATTATCGAATAATGTCGAGCGAGGTGCAAAATAAATGCAGAAACTCTGCCCTGCTGGAAACAGAAGTGAGAAACAGAAATCCCGGAGATACTCAGTGGGACTTGCAAGAAGAGTCATCCTGGACTCAAAGCAATAACTCTGTCTCAAACTATTTCCATCCACATTTACCAGGAACCCCAAAAGCTGCGAGGAGTGGGTAATAAGAAACATAGATGTAGTCGACAAAATACCTGTACATGCTCACAAAAAGTCACAGCGGCTGGCCGTGGCAAGCTCAGTGCACCCAACACAAATTTGGATTCACGGTCGGACAGAAATTACAGCAGGAACTCCCTCAACAGGTAATTAAGCTGCTTGTGTCTTACTGTAACGATAGAAACAGTTTAGCAGAAAGTCTCAACGGATACGACTTGAAGTTATCAAAAGCACCAATGTTTCCACATGACTAAGTTAATGAACTGAAATTTACAGCTGTGCTTTTGGTGTTCCTTCACGTGTTTAAGCTGCAAACCAAACCAGCCACACTCAGTGATCAAACTCCATTTTAATTATTGTCTTTAAAAAATAAACCTGCTTTTTGGACATGTTCTGCTCCATTGCAGGTGGGTCTTGAACCTGAACCTTCCAATGCATGACCACTGCCCTGAATCCCCTCGCTGGCACGGTGGCTAATAGCGAGAAAGATCAACCTATCACCAGAAGCTTCGTCCTTTATGTTGGTGGGAGACGGGAATGGAGACAACTGGCTGAGTGTAACTGTGCCTTAAGAGAAATCTTCCAAAAGGTGACAATGTTAATTGTTTCCAGAGGCTGCTCCGTATTGGCAGCATTCTAGGAGAAAGTGAGGACTGCTGATGCTGAAGATCCCATTGAGAGTGTCGTGCTGGAAAAGCACAACAGATCAGGCAGCATCCGAAGAGCAGGAGAATCAAAATTTCGGGCATAAGCCCTGCTGCCTTTGCAGCATTCCCTCCTGTTCACCAGTGCTTTCACTCAATGACAGCAGCTGAACACTCTTTTAATGGTGAAACAAGCAGACACATGGAGCACAGCAAGCTCACACGCACAACAATGTGTTATGTACTGAGAGAATGGGTTTAACTTTCTTCATCTGGAGAAATACTTGTCTACTTCTGGAAGAGGTCTCTGTGTCTTTTCATCCAATCCCAGTAACTTCCACCAGCTCTCCCACTCCTCCACATCCCAGTAAATTCCACCAGCTCCCCACCCCTCCCCATCCCAGTACCTTTCACCACCTCCACCACCCCTCCCCATCCCAGTAGCTTCCACCAGATCTCCCACCCCTCCCCATCCCAGTAATTTCCATCAGCTCCCCCACCTCTACCCATCCCAGTAACTTCCACCAGCTCTCCCACCCCTCCCCATCCCAGTAACTTCCACCAGTTCTCCCACCCTCCCCATCCCAGTAACTTCCACAAGCTCTCGCATCCCTCCCCATCCCAGTAACTGCCACAAGCTTTCCCACGCCTCCGCTTCGCAGTACCTTCCACCAGCTCTCCCACCCATCCAAATTTCAGTAACTGCCACCAGCTCTCCCTCCTCCCCATCCCAGTAACATCCATCAGCTCTCCCACTGCTCCCAATACCAGAGTAATTACCCCCAGCTCTCTCACCCCTCCCTATCCCAATAACTTCCACCAGTTCTCTCCTACATTCCTAACTCCCTGATGTTCACATTCATTCCTCCGCTGTCTGTCTCTGTCTCTGTCTTTCTCTCTCTCACACACACACACCCTCTCTCATAGTCCCTCTCTCACACTCCTTCTCTCAAACTCCGTCCCTCACAGTCCTTCTCTCACACTCTGTCTCTCACTCCCTCTCTCATACTCCCTCTCTCTCACTCACTCTCTCACACTCCCTCTCTCTCACTCCCTCTCTCTCTCACTCCGTCTCTCACACTGCCTCTGTCACACTCCCTCTGTCACACTCTCTCTCTCAAACTCCGTCTCTCACAGTCCTTCTCTCACAGTCCCTCTCTCATACTCCCTCTCTCATACTCACTCTCTCACACTCCCTCTCTCACACTCCCTCTCTCACACTACCTCTCTCACTCCCTTTCTCTCACTCCCTCTCTCACAATCCCTCTCTCTCACTCCCTCTCTCACTCCCTCTCTCTCACTCCCTCTCTCCCACTTCATGTCTCATACTCCCTCTCTCACAATCCCTCTCTCTCACTCCCTCTCTCACTCACTCTCTCACACTCCCTCTCTCACACTCCCTCTCTCCCACTTCAGGTCTCATACTCCCTCTCTCTCACTCCCTCTCTCACACTCTCTCTCTCACACCCCCTCTCTCTCTCACTCCCTCTCTCACACTCCCTCTCTTTCACTCCCTCTCTCACACTCCCTCTCTCTCTCACTCCCTCTCTCACACTCCCTCTTTCACACTCTGGAGCCACCATCAAGGTATGTGAGTGCGGTGCGGTTCTGCTTGAATTCCTGAGAGAAGGGTTTCTGCAGAAAATGGCCACAATCCGGTCATAGACCTTTCTCCGAGTCTCCGGTACTGGGAAGAAGGTGAAGCTAAAGAAGCCAATCAACAGGATGGTGAAGATAAGGAAAAAGAATGGAGCACAGAGCTCATGACAATGGGAAAGAGGAAGAGAGAGACTAACATTGCAGTATCACCTGTCACCTCCCAAGAATCTTCTTCCTTTCCATTTCCTCTCAGACATCAAAGTGCACAAGCTACAACAACTTCGAGATCCCCATGGCCTTCTGGAACCTTCCTCCCCTCCCCTTCGCTCTGACTCAATTCCCTAGCCCAGCCCCACCTCCCTGTCATGGTATTCACCATACGTCCTGACCTTCCACTCCCTGAGGCTGAACAGCCTCTACCCTGTAAAGCTCTCTGTTTTATCCCTGTGATGGGCTCATCCTCATCCTAAGCAACTTTTCCTTTGACTCCTTTCACTTTCTTCAGGTCAGACGGGTTGCCAGGGGAACCCGCATTAGCCCCAGTTCCTTCTGCCGCTTTGTGGGTTGTGTGGAACATTGCTTGTTCCGCTCCTGTTCCTGACCCTACCCATTATTCTTTCTCCGAAATATCGACGGTATCATCGGCACTGCTTCCCTCTCCCGTCTGTGGGACAACAGAAGTTTATTTTTCCTTGGTTTTATTGAGGAGCGCTCATAAAGGCGGAGGGGCTGAAGCGTGTAGTTTAATGTGGTAGGGGAGTGGCAAGTTCTCCCAGTTCAGGTTATTTCGAGTTTGTTTTAGCTGGAGGCAATCACAAGATTTGAGAGTTCAGGGGAGTTTTAAGCTTCAGGAAAGGATTCCGCTGTCTTTATCTGAAAACTCTCTCTGGGTGTGGTTCCCGCCAGCCTGTGTTTGAATTTATCTTTTTGCCAAGTGGTATTTTATGCAATGCAACAGTCTCGGATCAGTTATTTAATAATAATTACTGCATCTGCTCAGATATAAGTTCTGAAGTCCATTTTCTTTTGCTCATGTTTCAACTGGAGTGTGTAAATAAATTCTGTTTAAAGCCGAGTGGTTTGAACAGTTGCATCACATCTATAACACACACTTCACATCTTCCTTTAAAATTGGAAAAAGTTAGGGTCTAAGCTACATTTTCAGATATTTTGAGGGGCTCTGGCCTGGTCCGTGACAGCTTAGGATTGGAAAAAAATATTGATTTCGCTTCCAATTTCCACCAGACTCTTACCTTCACTTTATCTATCTCTGACTCCTCCCTCCACTTCCTTGACAGCTCTGTATCCATTTGTGGGGATAGACTGGGCACCAATATACACTATGAACCCACCGCACAGATCCCTGCACTATACATCCTCACATCCTGCTTCCTGTGAAGACTGCATCCCATTCCCCCAGTCTCTCCGTTTCCGTCATATTTGTTCCAAAGAGGCTGACTTCGACAAAGGAGTCTCCAAAGTGTCCACCTGCTTCCTGAGCATAGGATTCCCTGGCACTGTTGTTGACAGGACTCTCAGACGGATCCCATCCATTTCCCACACTTTAGCCCTCAACCCCACTCCTCCCTCCCGCACGAGTTAGAGGTTCCCCCTTGTTCTCACCGACCATCCCACCACCCTCCACATGCAGAGGATCAGCAGCTGGCATTTCCACCCCTTCCAGCAATTTGTCACCACCAGACACGCAATCCACTTCCCTCCCTTGTTAGCCTTCCACAGGGACCGTTCCCTCTGGGAAACCCTGGGATGCTCTTCCTTCACTACCAACACCCCACCCCACAGCCTCACCACACCTTCCCCCCTGCCTAAGGTGTAATACCTGTCCTTTTACCTCCTTTCTCCTCAGTATCCAAGGCCCCAAACATACGTTCTGGTTAAAGCACTTCACTCAGTCTAGTCTAATGTATTCACTGCTCACAGTGTGGTCTCCTGTATATTGGGGAAACAAAGCATAGACTGGGCTCCTGCTTTGCAGAACACCTACGTTCTGCACAACAAAAAGATGCTGAACTTCCAATTGCCTGCCACGTCTCCACCCTACCCTGTTCGCTGGCTAACATCTCTGTGTCAGGCTTGGTGCAGTGCTCCAGCGAAGCTCTGAGCAAGCTGGAATAACAGCACTTCATCTTCCACCCAGGAACTCCACAGCTTTCTGGACGTGGTATTGCGTTCAACAACTTTAGGGCTTAAGCTCTCCCAAGGCCTTACCCTCACCCCTACACTCCGAGCCGTGTTCCCACATAGTCTACTAGTATACAGAACCCACTGTTACCAACTAACAGTCCCCATTAACAGCTATTCACCCTCCGAGCCAGATCCTTATCCACTCCTTTGATGCGAATACCTCACTTGCTATACCCACCAACTTTGTTTGGATCAACAATATCCACATGGTCACCGGCCACTTCATTTGTTTAGCCACGTTCTCAAGGAATTGAAAAACACTTCTACATCTGTCTCATAGAATTTACACAGTGCTTGGACATATTTAAACAGATACCCATCTGGCCTTTGGCTACAATGGGCTTGCTCATGATCACTATCCCGCTCCTGCAACCTCCCTTCTACCTCCACCCCCACCATTTGAAGTTGACTTGCCCCTCTAATTGCTAACATCTGATTTGAAATTCTCTCCCGCTTTCTCTTTTCTATTATTTTAATTGCAAATCGCACTGTTGCATTTCCTTTTCATTTTCAAGCTGCATTTGAATTCTAGCCATTTCCAAAGGTTTCAGTGGCATTCCCAGTAATGTTAAATGTCGAGATATTGCTGCAATTACCTC
The DNA here is from genome assembly GCF_037043375.1 of Chiloscyllium plagiosum. Classification (NCBI taxonomy): domain Eukaryota; kingdom Metazoa; phylum Chordata; class Chondrichthyes; order Orectolobiformes; family Hemiscylliidae; genus Chiloscyllium; species Chiloscyllium plagiosum. The sequence continues at coordinate 14,363,033 of NW_028270182.1, forward strand.
CCTTTTTCTCACAGACCGTGTCTACCCTCACACCAACTTGTCTGCAAACCCCAACTCCAGCTTGTCTACAAACCCCAACTCCAACTTGTCTACAAACCCCAACTCCAGCTTGTCTCCAAACCCCAACTCCAACTTGTCTACAATCGCTAACTCCAGCTTGTCTACAAACCCCAACTCCAACTTGTCTACAAACCCCAACTCCAGCTTGTCTACAAACCCCAACTCCAACTTGTCTACAATCGCTAACTCCAGCTTGTCTACAAACCCCAACTCCAGCTTGTCTACAAACCCCAACTCCAACTTGTCTACAATCGCTAACTCCAGCTTGTCTACAAACCCCAACTCCAACTTGTCTACAAACCCCAACTCCAGCTTGTCTCCAAACCCCAACTCCAACTTGTCTACAATCGCTAACTCCAGCTTGTCTACAAACCCCAACTCCAACTTGTCTACAAACCCCAACTCCAGCTTGTCTACAAACCCCAACTCCAGCTTGTCTACAAACCCCAACTCCAGCTTGTCTACAAACCCCAACTCCAGCTTGTTTGCTTTTCTCAATTTTTTGCAAATCCTCCAAAAGTGACTTCGTCCAATTCCAAAATAGGTTTATACATCCAAAACAAAAGACACTAACACCTACCACTTGCTGCGTCAAGACCAACAATCCTAAACCCAACTTGGAATGATACATTGTGATCTGGACATATGTTATGGAGCAGACCAGGCCACCTGAAGATATTTAGTGAAGGTCACCTGGACCCTCACCTTTTCTTATTTTAAAGGTAGATGTGAAGTGCGTGTTCCAGATACAATGCGACTGGTCAAACGACCCCACGTAAAGTAAAACACAATAGATTTAAACACTGCAGTTAAAATACAAACAAGATAAAGAGGAAGTTAGAATAACTCGACTATTGGAAAATTTAACTGAATAATAAGTGGGGTACCTATTACTAATAAACTGTTCCAATGTGGTAACATCCCATAAACACACCGCTTGGCAAAACGGCCAATTCAGGCCCAGATTCTTAAATACAGTTCTTCAATCCTGGTGGAACAAAGCATCAAAAGAGATCCCAGAAAAAGTACCAGCTCGGAATCATTCACTGAAGCTCCCAACTCTTCTGGGACCCCAGATAGCTTCTGCCTGCTCCAGCTAAAATATAAACGAGAAAGTCTGGTCTGTGAGAGCTGGCCACTCCCATTGAAGCTGCTTCCATTGTTCCAACCTTTAAAAGTAACAGAAAGGCCTCCTCCCTTATTTACTGGAGCCATCTCCAGGAGCCAGTTTGGCACCTCTGCCTTTACAACCTCTCTTCAAAAAAAACACAGGATAAAATAACGTTTTGAAAGTAAACTGACAGCGTTGTCACAGGTGGAGATGAAGTGGGGGCGGGGTGGGGTGGTCCTTGGTAAATGTGCTGCATTTAGTCATGGAGTCATAGAGGTATACTCCACAGTAAAATGGCCCTTTGGCCATCACATCTGCGCCATTCAGAAATGACCACCTATCTATTCTAATCCCATTTTGCAGCACTTGGCCCATATCCTTGTGCTTATCAAAATAACTCTTCAATGTTGTGAGTGTGTCTATCTCTACAGGCAGGAAGTTCCAGATTCCCACCACCATCTGGGTGAAAAGGATTTTTCTCTCACATCTCCTCTAAACATGCTGCCCTTTAAGTTAAATCGACACCGCACCCCTTCCCCTCCAGGCATTGCTCTCTCCATCAAGGGGAAATGTTCCTTCCTGTCTATGCTGTCTATGCTCCTGATGATTGGAAATGTCTCATCGATGTCTCTTCTCAATCACCTCTGCTCCTGTGGAAGAGCACCCAGAGGCAAACAATTAGCTGCAGGGTTGACCTTTTCCCATGTCTCCATTGCTTCTTTCACCAAATGTTTAAAATCGATGTAGATGTGTTTGTCATCTGTGGGAATATTATTTACTCATTTGATGGAGTACCAATTATCAATTGGTTCCGTTTGGTCAGAGCGTCACAAAGAAAGAGAGTGAAGAGCAGATTCATTCATATGGGTAAACCCTGAGGAACTTCATTTGGGTGAATAGAATCGAGAGAGGGAGATTGTTCTTCAGACAGAATTTTAAAAAAAATATAATTGTGGGATTAATATGAGTCATAGAGTCATAGAGATGTACGACACAGAAACAGACCCTTTGTTCTAAATCGTCCATGCCAACTAGATATCCCAAACCAATCTAATACCATTTGCCAATACCCGGCGCATATCCTTCCAAACCCTTCCTATTCATATACCCATCCAAATGCCTTTTAAATGTTACAACTGCACCAGCTCCACCACTTCCTCTGGCAGCTCATTCCATAAACGTACCATCCTCTACGTGAAACAGATGCCCCTTCGGTCGCTTTTATATCTTTCCCCTCTCATCCTAAACCTATGTCCTCTAGTTTTGGACTCCCACACTTTGTCTATTTATCCTATCCATGCCCCTCATGATTTTATAAACTCTATAAGGTCATTGTCAGCTTCTGACACTCCAGGGAAAACAGCCCCTTCCTGTTCAGCTTCTCCATGTACCTCAAATCCTTCAACCCAGGCACCATCCTTTTAAATCTTTTCTGAATGTTTTCAAGTTTCACAAGATCAGAATTGCACGCAATATTCCACCAGTGGCCGAATCAATGTGCTGTACAGCTGCAACATGACCTCCCAACTCTCATACTCAATATTCTTACAAATCAAGGAAAGCATACCAAACACCTTCTTCACAATCCTGTCTACTTGTGACTCTACATTAAAAGAGGTATGAACCTGCATTCCAAGGTCTCTTTGTTCAGCAACACTCCCTAAGACCTTACCAATAAATGTGTAAGTCCTGCTAAGATTTATTTTGCCAAAATGCAGCACCGCGCATTTAACTAAATTAAACTCCATATGCTGCTGCTCACTCTGAGGTGACCTTCTTCGCTGTCCACGACACCTCCCATTTTGGTGTTACCTGGTGTCATATGGGTGCACAAAACATGGGTGTTCCAGACACAGTTGGTAATGAATGGAGGTGTTCCCTGAAACGTTCCGTGACTGCTTTGTCAGGTCCACACGCCCCACCAACCCAACCTCCACTCCTGGCACCTTCTCCTGCAACCGCAAAAATGCAAAACTTGCGCCCACACCTCCCCCCTTACTTCCCTCCAAGGCACCAACGGACCCTTCCATATCCGTCACAAATTCACCTGCACCTCGACACACATCATTTGCTGCATCCGCTGCACCCGGTGTAGCCTCCTCTACATTGTGGTGACAAGCCACCTACTTGTGGAAGGTTTCAGGGAACACCTCTGGGACACCCAGACCAACCAACCCAACCACACCGTGGCTGAACACTTTAACTCCCCCTCCCACTCCGCCAAGACATGCAGGTCCTTGGCCTGCTCCATCGCCAAACCGTGGTAACACGACACCTGGAGGAAGAGCACCTCATGTTCTGCCTAGGAAACCGCCAACCACAAGGAATGAATTAAGATTTCTCCAGCTTCCTCATTTCCCTTCCCCCCACCTTATCTCAGACCCAACCGTCAGACTCAGCACCACATTCTTCACCTGCAATCTTCTTCCCGACTTCTCCCCCCCACCCCCTCTATGGCCTATCACCCTCACCTTAACCTCCTCCCACCTATCACATACCCAATGCCTCTCCACAAATTTCCTCCTCCTACCTTTTATCTTAGCCTGCTTGGCACACCTTCCTCATTCCTGAAGAAGGGCTTATGCCCGAAAAGTCGATTCTCCTGCTCTTTGGAGGCTCCTGACCTGCTGCGCTTTTCCAGCAACACATTTTTCAGCTCAGATCTCCAGCATCTGCAGTCCTCACTTTCTCCTCCTTTATGTACGCTTGATCCTTGCTGAAGAACACTGAGTGTCTTTGCACAATGCAAGACCAGCTTTCAGTTCAGGGGTAGTGTGGGAGTAAGCTGTGGTTGTGAAAACTTCACAGCAACACAGCCTCGGTTCACACTCTCTGTCCTCCACTGTGGCTGTTTCTTACAGAATTACGGAATTGTTACAGCACACACAGAGACTAATCGGATGTCTTGTCTGTGCTGCCTTTGAGCAGGAACAATTCCTCAGTGTCACTCTATGGTCTTCTCTCTGTAGACTAATACACGATCGCGTGTAAATCAGATACCTTCATTTCAGCAACATATTAAGACATCACACAATCGAATACTGAAACAATTCTTCAAAACTTATGGTATGTAGCAACCAAAATAAGACCCCTAAAGTCAGCAAGTTAAACCTCACAACCAACTTGTCTGCTAATGGTGGAGTTAAGCTGCGATTCTAACCACTGTGTCGGTCTCTGGATGTAAAAGATCGATCCTTGTGCAGTTTTCCAGAGTTCTGCCTCGGAGAAAACTTGGAGTTGAATTCTGACACAATTTTCATTCGTTCAAGTCTGTGATGTGACATTATTGATGATCCTTTCGATCCTTACATCCACAATACCTCTGCAACCAGTACGTCTGCAGCTTGTCCCCTAACAGGAGCTTCCTTACTCCCTGTTACATTTGACATTGACTCGTCTGTTTGAAGAATAAGCAACAACATGTCCTCCTCCAGCGTAATCCTCAATCCCAGTGCCCTGCAAGGGTTTGCACTCAGCCACCACCCCCACCATCCTCCTTATACCTCACTGTGCGGCCAAATTCCATCTCAATGCCATATCCAAGTTTGCTGACAACACTACCCGTGAAGGCCGGATCTGAAACAATGACAGCACCCAAGACAGGACAGAGATTGAGTGCTTCCTGGCATGGTGTACAGACAGTAATCTCTCCATCAATCTCAGCAAAACAAAGAGGCTGCTCATTGAGTTCTGGAAGCAGAGTGGAGGGCACGTCCCTGTCTGGATCAGTGGGGCTGAGGGGGAGATGGTCAACAGTGTCAAGCTCCTGGGAGTGATGATCACCAACAATCTAGCCTGGTCCACCCACGTCAACGCAACGCTCAAGAAAGCACAACAACATCTCGAATTCCTCAGGAGGGAAAGGGAATTCAGTCCGTCGACATCAACTCCCACCACTGTTTATAGATGCACCACAGAAAACATCCTAACTTTCTGCTGTTGTGGGGCATTCTCCAATTAGGGGGATCGACAGTATCCTTTGTTAGCAGGAGCGAGAGTCCCGTGTTGTATGTTGCCTGCCTGGTGCCCAGGGGTGGGACATCTCTGACCGGCCTGAAAGGAGACGGGAGATGGTGGGGGAGCATCCAGTTGTTGTGGCCCACGTCAGGACAAAATACATCGACAAGACCAGGAAACAGGAGCTGTTCAGGGATTATCAGGAGCTAGGAACCAAATTAAAGAATAGGGTTACCATCTTCGGATTACTGGCCTGCAAATTGGCACAGGGACCCGGGACTAAGGGAAGGCAACAAGTGGCTAAAAGTGTGGTTGGGGAAAGAAGGGTTCCTTTCCATGGGGCATTGGCATCAGTATTGGAACATGCAGGATTGGTACTGATGGGACGGTCTCCAGCTAATCCCATCTGGGAGCAGGGTTCCAGCGAAAAGGATCAATCGGCTGGTTAACAGGAAATTTAATCAGGAAGTGGGGTCGTGGGGGGGCGGCGGGTCGGGGGTGGTGTGGATTCAGCTGCATTGAAAAACATGGAAAAAATGGATAGAAAGGAGAACTCAGGAGAGGTTATTAAAGTCTCCAGCCATACAAACTAGGACAGAGTGTTTGGACAGGGTTAGGAATCTAACTGCAAACACGTTGGATAAACAAATGACAATGGGAAGAGGGATGGTTAATACAGGATTGAATGTGCTATATCTGAATACACGCAGTATTAGGAATAGGGTAAATGAGTTTTTGGTGCAGACCGAAATTGGCAGGTATTACGTGGTGGGCATCACGGAGACGTGGCTGCAAGGGGATCAGGACTGGGTGCTAAATATTGAAGGATATATCTCCTAACGAAAAGACAGGCAGCTGGGCAGAGAGGCTGGAGCTGCCTTGTTCATAAACAAATGAAATTAAACCATTAGCTATAAACAAAGTCGGGTCAAATGTTGTAGAATCTGTGTGGGTAGAGATGTGGAATTGCAAAGGTCTGAAAACCGTAATGGGAATTATCCACAGGCCTACAAACTGCAGTCAGAAGCTGGGGACCTAGATACACCAGGAGTTAGAGAAAGTGTGCAATACAGGCAAGTTTACAGTGATCATGGGGGAATTCAATATGCAGGGGGAAACTGGGAAAATTAGGTTGGGAGGGGATTGCAAGAAAAGGAATTTGTGGAATGTCTCTGAGATGGCGTTTGGAGCAGCTTGTAGTGGAGCAAGGGAACAGGCAATACGAGATTTAGTGTTGTACAATGAGGCAGACTTGATAAGGGAGCTTAAGGTGAAGGATCCCTGAGGAGGCAGTGACCGTAATCTGATTGAATTTACTCTGCAATGTGAGAGGGAGAAGATAGAATCAGAGGTAACGCTATTACAGCTGAATAAAGGCAACGATAGAGGCATGAAGGAGGAGCGAGAGAGAATTGACTGGGAGAGGAGCCGAGCAGCAAAGACAGTGGAACAGTAATGGCAGGGGATTCTGGGAGTAATTCAGGAGACACAGAGGAGATTAATCCCGATAGAAATGAAGCATGGGACGGGAGGATGAGGCTGCGATGGCTGACTGGGGAAGGCAGGGGTAGTATAAAAGCAAAAGAGAAAGCACATAATGTGGAGAAGGGCAGTGGTAAACCAGAGGATTGGGAAGCTTACAATGGGCGGCAAAGCAAGCTGTAAGGAGATAGAAGATTAAATATGAGGGTGAGCTTGCCAGGCGACTAACTGTGTGGAGTTTGCACGTTCTCCCCGTGTCTGCGTGGGTTTCCTCCGGCTGCTCCGGTTTCCTCCCACAGTCCAAAGATGTGCAGGGTCAGGTGAATTGGCCATGCTAAATTGCCCGTAGTGTTAGGTCAGGGGTAAATGTAGGGGTATGGGTGGGTTTCGCTTCGGCGGGTCGGTGTGGACTTGTTGGGCCGAATGGCCTGTTTCCACACTGTAATGTAATCTAAAAAAAATTCTAATCTAATATTAGGAAAGATTGCAGGGGTTTCTTTCAATATACAAAGGGCAACAGAGAGGAGAAAATATCCATCGTGCTGCTGGAAAATGATGCAAATGTAGTACACAGAACAAAGAAAACTTACAGCCCAGGAACAGGCCATTCAGCCCTTCAAGCCTGTGCCAATGCAAATCCATGGGGAACAGAGAAATAGCTGAGGAACTGAATAAATACTTTGTATCAGTTTTTGCGATGGAAGACATGAGTAAAATCCCAAAAGTTCAAGAGAGTCCGGGTGGGGAGGGTATGGTTAGCAGAGATGAGTGAAGTGGCCATCACTAATGAGAAGGTGCTAGAAAAACTGAAAGTTCTGAAGATAGATTGATCACCTGGACCAGACAGGCTCCATCCTAAAGGCGAGAACTGAAGAGAAAGTGAAGGCTTTCACATTGATCTATCAGGCATCACCAGAGTCAGGAAAGTTCGAAGAGGTCTGGAAAATCATTACCATGTCCCCCCTCCCCCCACTCGCTTTAAGAAAGGGAGAAAAGTAAAAGAGAGGATATTATAGGCCGATCAGCCTGACCTCGGTTGTTGGTAAGATTTTAGTGCCCATGAGCTTTCTGAATACTTGGAAATGCATGACAAAATAGGGCAAAGTCAACATGGTTTCATCAGGGGTAGGTCATGTCTGACAAATCTGTTCGAATTCTTTGTGGAAATAACGAGCTGGTTAGTTCAATGAGAGCCAATGGAAGTTATCTATCTGGAATTCTAGAAGGCCTTTGACCAGTTGCTGCACAGGAGACTGGTGAGGAAGACAAGGGCCCATGGTGTTAGAGTCCAGATATTAGCATGGATAGACTCTTGGCTGTCTGGCAGGAAGACTATAGTGGGGATAAAAGGGGCCATCTCAGGATTGAAGCTGGTGACAAGTGATGTTCCACAAGGGTCAGTGTTGGGACCACAACGTTTCACTTTAAACATTAATGATCTGGATGGAGGAACTGACAGCATTCTGGCTAGGTTTGCAGACAATGTAAAGGTAGGTAGAGGGACAGGTAGCATTGAGGAGGTGGGGAGGCCGCAGGAAGATTTGGACAGGTTAGGAGAGTGGGTAAAGAAGTGGAAGATGGGAGTACAATGTGGGAAAGTGCGAGGTCATGCACTTTGGTCAGAAGAACAGAGACATGGGCTATTTACTAAATGGAGAGAAAATTCAGAAATCAGAAGTGCAGAGGTAGTTGGGAGTCCTAGTCCAGTTTTCTGTTCAGGTAAACGTGCAGGTTGAGATGGTAGTTAGGAAAGCAAATACAATTCACATCGATGTTTCAGAGTTGGGGACCAAGTATAGTGTGTTAAAGTTCACAGGTGAACCACGATCACTGGGACAGCAAAGTGTGCAGAGCACACTGAACATCTGCAACGGGATAGAGAAAGGTTCAGTGAGTGGGCAAGGAGCTGCCAGATGCAGTACGGTGGGGGTAAATATGAGGTGATCCATTTTGATGGAAATAATGGCAAAATTGATGGTTACTTAAATGGTGACCAATTGCTGCTGTGCATGAATCACAAATGTTGGTTTGCAGGTGCAGCAGGTAATGAAGAAGACAATTCGAATCTTGTCCTTCATTGCTAGAGGGATGGAGTTTAAAACCAGGGAGGTTATGCTGCAGCTGGATAGGAAGCTGGGGAGGCCACACCTGGAGAGAACTGTGTACGGATTTGGTCTCCTTACATGAGGAAGGATGGACTGTTCCTGGATAGGGTGCAGAGGAGGATCACGAGGTTGATTCTGGAGTTGAGGGGTTTTTTTTATGCTGAGAGGTTGTACAGCCTGGACTATACTCAATGGAACTTAGAAGAATGGGGGGGCCTTGTGATTATTGACCAATTTACCAGGTGGGTCAGTGCCTAACCTACCCAGAACTGATCAGCTCACGCTGTGGCAAGGGTTGAAGCTGAGGAGGGGATTCCCAGGTTGAGGGGGTGGGGTGGGAGGGACTCATTTCTCTGGAAGTGTTTAAAAAACCACATGTCAGCTGATGGGCATTAAACCGAAATTTCACACACCCTACCATCCACAAAGTTCAGGCATGGTGGGGGGAATGAACAGGAATCTTAAACCCTCCCTTGCTAAGGCCATGCAGGACATGACAAACGCTGGCCTGAGGTACTGCCTGCTAGACCTGTGACTCCAATCCACCACAAGCGGGTCAAATGGTTTGACCCCTTACGAGTCGATGACAGGTTGGGCAATATAACTGCCCGATTCCATCATCACGGGAGGGTTCCGATACTGGCCCTCGCTGCGATAGAATACATCACTATGTGCTCGAACTGAGCACCCAGCTGAAGGAGACGTGGAAAACAGTTCGGGACAAACAGGCGGGTGGGGGGTGCGGGGGGGGGGGGGGGCGGGGGTTGGGGGGGGTGGGGGGGTAGGCAGGATGAACAGAGGAATTTAGAGGATTGTGCGGAGGTCCCATCGGTGGGTAGGAAGGTTATGGTTAAGACTCTCCCCGTTAAACCAGGCTTCGCCCCTCAGTAGGATGGTCCCTCTGAGATTATCATTAGTGGTGACACACCCACCTGTATTGACATGCGAGGGAAGGGGGAGTCTGGAAACACTGGTCACAACCGAAGAAATATCCAGACACTGGTTGATCATCCTCACCCTCTGCTTTCTTTTCAGACTGACTCCTCTCGAGACCTACTGACGATGTTCATATGTGCGCAGTTGTTGTGAATGGACGAGAGTGTGGGCTGAAAGAAAACAGAGGGGTGTAGTTGATGGAACATGTTCATCTTGGTGTCCAGTTACTAGCGGCATGCCGCAAGGGTCGGTGTTGGGTCCACTGCTGTTCGTCATTTTTATAAATGACTTGGATGAGGGCTTAGAAGGGTGGGTTAGTAAATTTGCGGATGACACTAAGGGTGGTGGAGTTGTGGATAGTGACGATGGATGTAGTAAGTTGCAGACAGACATAGATAGGATTCAGAGCTGGGCTGAGAGGTTGCAAATGTAGTTTAATGTGGACAAATGTGAGGTGATACATTTTGGACGGAGTAATCAGAATGCAAAGTACTGAGCTAATGGTAAGTTTCTTGGGAGTGCAGATGAGCAGAGAGATCTCGGTGTCCATGTACACAGATCCCTGAAAGTTGCCACCCAGATTGACAGGGTCGTTACGAAGCATACGGTGTTTTGGCCTTTATTAATACAGGGATTGAGTTCCGGAACAAAGAGGTTATGCTGCAGCTGTACAAAGCTCAGGTACGGTCACACTTGGAGTATTGTGTGCAGTTCTGGTCAACGCAGTGTAAGAAGGATATGGAAGATTTGGAAAGTATGCAGAGGAGATTCACTCGGATGTTGCCTTGCATGGAAGGAATGTCTTACGAGGAAAGGCTGAGGGCCTTGAGGGTGTTCTCGTTGGAGAGAAGAGGTTGAGAGGTAACTTAATAGAGATGTACAAGATAATCAGAGGGTTAGATGGGGTGGACAGGGAGAGCCTTTTTCCAAGTATGGGGATGGCAAACACGAGGGGACACAACTTTAAAGTGAGGAGAGATAGGTATAAGACAGATGTCAGAGGTAGTTTCTTTACTCAGAGAGTAGTAAGGGTATGGAATGCTTTGCCTGCAACGGTAGTAGATTCACCAAGTTTAAGTGCATTTAAGTCGTCATTGGACAGGCATATGGAAGTACATGGATTAGTGTAGATGGGATGCGCTTCCGATTAGTATGACAGGGCGGTGCAACATCGAGGGCTGAAGGGCCTGTACTGTGATGTAATGTTTTGTGTTCTATGTTCTATGTATGGGCAGTACAGTCTTTGGACCATTGTATAGCTCTGCTCGGGAAGCTCCGGGATGGTCCTGTTTATTGTTGCCTTCGCCCTTTGCCTGGTAGCCACTGGGGGGCAGCACCAAATGGATTGTACAACCCTCGGTCCTGTTCACCGGAGTAGGTGCGTGGTTCCATGTTAATACAGACCTAACCATGTTCTATCAGCACACACAGCAAAATAACATCTCGAAATGCTGGGTGTGTACTCGAATCCCTCCACACTCTATTGAAGGGGATTCCACTGAGTCCCATTCCGTTTAATAAATCCAAAACGGTGGAATGGTGATTGGACCAGAACAGACCCTCACATTTATCCAGTTGGGGGATGGGCAGGGGTTAGGTCTGACAGAGAATCTCTCGGGTCATTCATGCGAGGCCCTGACCAGACCATTTCTGCTGCCAATGATGAGGTCACCTGGGAGACCACGGGTTATAACATGCAAAACTATCAAGGTTGGTTCCAGCCTCACTACATCCTTTAACATACACCCCTCTGGCTCTGACCCTCACAAACACCGCGGGTGAAGGAAGGCCCACGGGGGCGATTTGTTTTAAATGTAATTGCACACCAGGGTGGAATGCCGGAACCAGCAAATGTTCCCGTTCCCTGCTCCTTACCCCATCCGCCCGCTGATCGTTTCTTTCTGGAATATTCTAAGCCTTGAGGTTGTCAACATGACGACAGGGAAAACGTACAAAACCATTTGGACTTCAATTCCGACTGATTCCCTGAGGCCTTACAATGAGAATTACTCTGACCGTGCTGTCAATGCCTACCCTTGGCTCTCTCCATATTGGTCTGGATCTTGCTCCCTTGCCTCTGTGCTACCTTTTGTTCTCCATTACAGTTCCCACCGCTTTCATCCCAAACTGCATCCACCTCAATCCAAACCGTCCATCACTGGGACCGAGCGATTCCGTAAGTTCACCTTCCCCGCCAATGGGAGTGCTAAGGCTGCTAGGGAACTGATCAATATGGCCTCCACCTTGGAAATGCCGGCTAATGAGACTGCCGATGGCTTTGCAGCGGTAAGCACGGCCATCTCCGAGGTGTCGGCTGATATCATTGCCACCCGTACTGTTGTGTTGTCGAACCGTTTGGCCCTTGACTATTTGCGAGTGGCACAAGTTGGCCCCTGTGCTGTTACTGGGGCCGAGTGCGGCACATACATTCCAAACACATCGGACAATATAACTGACCAATTGGATCACATCCGCCTGGAGGTTGATAATAACCATCAGGAAGGGAAACAGTTTCATGAGTATAATCATCCCACCACTAGAGTGCTAGGATGGCAATGAGGCGGATCCTGGGCATCATTCCTTTTGCATGCCATCATCATGTTCTTTGTGGTGGTCATCGCTTGTTGCATTGTTATGGTTGGCCTTACCTCATGTTGGAAAGTTTGGACAGCGATAATTATGCTGGGTGGTAGCCTGCATGTTTGGTCACCTGGGAGTTACCCATTTCTGGCCACGCTGATGATTAGTCTGTGGTGGTGGTCGGTTCATCATGCTCCCGCATGTCTCAGACCACAAGGGAGACTTAAAACAGGAAGTATGTAAAGAAGAAAGACTTGCAGAACACAATGGAGTGGTATGCTGTTCCTGGATACAGCAATGTGTGTGTGTGCATGTACAGAGCACAATAGTGAGGTACGCTGTTCCTGGAAACAGTGATCTCTGTATGTGCATGTACAGAACACAATGGCGTGGTACACTGTTCCTGGAAACAGTGATCTCTGTATGTGCATGTACAGAACACAATGGCGTGGTACACTGTTCCTGGAAACAGTGATCTCTGCACGCATGCGCAGAACACAATAAAACATCTTTTGTCGTCTTTTATTGTCCGGGCCATTCGGACTATAAAAACGGTTGTACCTATTGTTCGTGGACAGGCAGCCTCGTCTCGTCCTGCAGTTAGTGGCAGAATCCCAAAAATGTTTTGATTTAATAAATTGGATTTACTTTTTTCTAAATTTGACTTGCTTCGAAATGTGAATTTTATTGATTTGACTACAACACGACCCAATCAATTAACCCCCTTGTAAAATGTGGGAATGGATATTCAAGGGGCAGGCTTTATCGCTGACTGAATGTTTCCAATTTTCTGACGCAGATGAAATGGACTCCAAAATTTGACCACTTCTTTATACAGTCCAGGCCAATAAAAACATTTTTGTATTTTGGCATGAGTTTTCCGTACTCCCAAACTTGGTAATTTATATGCACATCATCTCTTTTCTAAATCCAATCGGAATACAACTTGACGACCTGCTGCCCATTTCCCATCCGCCTGAATGTGTGATGGTCTCCATTTCCTCAGGAAGGCCTCATTTAGAAGATAGCAACATTCTAGGGTCTCTTCAGATTCTGTGATCTATATTCAATATTCTAATCGCTGGCTAATGAAGACTAGCATCCCGTACGCCTTCTTAACCATCCTGTCTACCTGTGCTAACAGCTTCAGGGATCTATGGACTTGTACACCAAGCTCCCTTTGATCCTCAGTGCTCCCCTCGGACCTGCCATTCATTTGGCCCCTCCAGCCTGTTCCATCATTCATGGTGATGTGGCTGATCCAACATCCCTCACGGCCACTTTCCTGCCCTCTCCCTGTAACCCTTGATTCCCCGACTGATTACCGATCTATCTCTGATGGAGATAAACTCAAAGAATTAGCCTGCCCTCTCTCTATGGATGTTGCCCGACCTATTGTGATTTCCAGAAATTTTTTGTTTTCAGAACAGATCCCAGCTTCTGCCGTAATCAGCTCCCACAATAATCTCTCTCTCTCGCTCAGTCTTAAATATACACAGGGACTCTGCTCCCCCAGCTCTCCCTGTGGCTGTCCCTTCTTATTTATCCCGCATAAAACAAATCTTAGTTTCTCATTTATTTCCTCAGCTCGGTGTGTACAACTTACATTTGCAATTTTGGAACAGAATTAGTCTTTGTTTTATTACCATTATCTGATTTGCATAATGACCAAAGTTTTCCATCAGCTGCCAATCTATTATCATTATCTATTCTTTGACACTCTTATTGACCTGATGCTCAATTTCAATTTTTTGATGATGTTCCTAATCCTAAATTCTACTGTCAATCTCAATTATTATTACATTGTACATGAGATGTGGGGATCTCTGACTAAAACAGCATTTCTGGCCCAACCCTAACATCCCCAGTGAAGACGGTGGTGTGCTGATCAGATTCACTGCTGTTTCTGCATTTACCTGCATGCACTTTGTCTTATTCACTCGCGGGACGTGAGCATCGCTGGTCCAGACCTGGCTGGGAACGCTGCCTGTTCCGAGTTGCTCCTCCATAATGTGTGGAGGTGACCTGCCTTTTTGAACCGCTGCAGTCCGTGTGGTGTAGGTCGACCCACAATGCTGTTAGGGAGGGAGCTCAAGGATTCTGACCCAGTGAAGGGACGGTGAGATATTTCCAAGTCAGGTTGGTGAGTGGCTTTGAGGTGAATGTGCAGGGATTTCCGTTCTCATCGATCTGTTGCTCTTGTCCTTCTGGATGGTAAAGTTTGTGGGTTAGGAAGATGCTGTGTGAGACCTTTGGTGAACTTCTGCAGTGCATCTTGTAGATGGTCCACACTGCTGCTGCTGAGAAACACTGGTGGAGGGAGTGGGTGTTTGTGGATGTGGTGCCAACTAAACAGCTGGTTTGTCCTGGTTTCTGCCACCAGAAAAAAAAACCATCCAGGATGAAGCAGCCGCTTGGTTGGCACCACATCCCAGACATCCCCTCCCTCCATCACTGACACTCAGTCGCAGCAGTGTTTACCATCGACACGGTGCACTGCAGAAATTCTCCAACGATCCTCAGACAGCCCCTCCCAAAACCACGAGATCGTCCATCTCGACGGACAAGGGCAGCAGATAGATGGGAACATCATCCCCTTCAAATTCCCCACTGAGTCATTCACCATCCTGATTTAAAATTTATTGTCATTCCATCAGTGTTACAGGCAGCTCAGCATTACCTTCTCAGGGGCAATTCGGCATGGGGAATAACGACAGACTCAGTCAGTGATACCCACATCCCACAAGTGAATAAAACAAAATCATTTCATGGTTTGGAAACAGTCGGACCCTCTTGTGGGCTTCACTGAGGAGTTTTATTTATTCACAATGCAATTAATCCGTGTAACCAGATATTTTACTGCGTTACTGATTTTTGCTCTGAACCGGGACAATGTTGCTGCATAAATAAATGTGTTTGTGCAAGAGCTTAGGTTCTGCAGCATGGTACCAACCGCAGTGAAGTGATCTCGAAAATACAAGTAATCACCAGAATTGATTCCTTGAACGGCATAATAAAAGAAATTCAGAACAACAATTAACCAGAGGACTATGAAGCTCCCAGAGATGGTGAAGAGCAATATCACAGCCTTCCTTCTGCTCTCCATCTCTGGGTCTCTGTGATTCTCTCCTTTGCTCTCAGCCTTCAGCCTCTTCCGGACTCGACTGGTCACTAAAATGTGTCTGACTGTCAGAGCATTGAGCAACAGAATTAAAGCGAATGGCAGGAAAGGGGTTAACACTGAATCAAGCCAATCTAATACCACCCACCAAGTCTCAGTAAAGTAGCTTAACTTTGTTATACAGTAGAATGGCACATTGTTGATTATCCTCACAGGCTCATATTCAAAATAGAAGGGGATGTTTTTCAGACAGAACAATGTGCAGGTTGTTGCCAGAACCACTGTCGCAGCTTTCTCAGTGCAATATTTTGTTCTTAGCTTCTGACAACAAATGGTCAGAAATCGGTCAAAGGAGAAAGTGACGGTGAACCAGACAGAGCAGTCCATGGCTGCACGAGACAGTACCCCAATAACACAGCACACAGGAGTGATGTTCAGGAATGACTGCAGGTAATAATAGGAAGGTAATTTCATCAGTATAACGTTAGGAATAATGACCATCAGATCGGCAGCTGCCATAAACACCAGGTAACGGGTAGTGCAAGGGGAAACACCACAGTTTTGCCTGGAAAGGACTGCGACTGCTAGCAAATTTACTGTGGTAGAGAAATGGGAAAAGAAACAACAAATTATTGATCAGAAATATCCCGTACCCAATCCAGAGAGAAAGAACAAAGTTTTACCAACAAATTCCCATGCACTGTGTGACTGGGATTGGTTGGGTGTGAGTGAGTTTGAGTTTCAGACTTCAACATTCATTCCAGATTGTCTTCCAGCCCAGTCACTCATGACATTATAGAGTTTAGATAGATATTGAGCTCACAGCCACTCCTAGGAGAGCAGAAGGAAGTTTATGATTTCCTTTGGTTGAATGGTAAGGGATAGAACCCCATTAGATTCCTCAATCCCAAGTCAGTTATAGGACTGTGAATAATCCAAACTCTCCCCTTCTCCAGAGAAACAGTTATCCCCTGATCCTGTCATTGGACTTAATCCTGATCAGAGCCATGGCAGGATTATAAAACAGGTCACCAGGACCTGCGTGAGATTTCAAACACAACTACACCATGTATCTTAAACAAGGTCAGTACAGCAGAGCATGCAGGACTCCCTTCATGACAATGTGGCAATTTTAGGTTTACTGTGATATTTACACTGTAAATCTACCCACCAACATCTCAATGTGGAGGGACCAGGAGGGCAATCTGTCAACATTTCAATCTCCTGACCAAAGAGTGTGAGGAGGAGAGAATTTCCGGAAGCGATTGTCGATGAAACTTTCCAAATCAGAACAAGGCGCAAATTCTTCAAATCCTTTGCTTTGCCAAAATAAAAGATCAATCTGAGATTGAAAATTCCCAAGTGATGCAGCATCCATGAGTGTGTGTGTGTGTAAGAGAGTTCCAAACCTTTCCCACCCTCTGTGCACAGAAGAGCTTTCTGACATCTCTCCTGGACGCTGTCTGCCCCATTCACAGACCATGATCCTTTGTTCGAAATCTGCAATCATTAGAATCAGTTCATGTTTTCCTTTTAATATTTTGTTGGACTTCACTCAGATCATCCCTTAACCTTCAAAATTCTCGATCAACCTGGCTTCATTTACGTAATGAAGTCAGAAGAAGCGCAGCAGGTCTAGAGCATCTGTGGGAGAAAGCACAGAGTTCGGGTCGAGTGACCCTTCTTCAGAACTAACCTGCCTGATCTCTCCTCATACCTTGAAGCCATAACAAACTGGAACAGATGACACAACACTGAGAACAGAAAATGCTGCTGCAGCAGTGAAGTTGGGAGTCTCTGTCAGTGTAGGATTGTACCGAGAATGCTGCTCAGTGAATTGCTGTCACTGTCCCGGGGTCTGGATAAGGGAGCCATTCAGTGAGCTGGAGGTGTTATTGTTCAAACGGTAAAACCAGAGAGCAGATCAACAGCAGATTAAGACCAGTTCAATTGTCATAGCGCCATACCTGGGATGCCAGTAACAGCAATGATGGTGTAGAACACCTTCTGCACGAGATCAATTGGTCGATGCATTTTCCTGTGTGAGGTGATCTGTCCCTTCAGGCAGCTGACAAGCTCCTCATTTCAAACTCTGAGCTGATGCATTCCCAGAGACGCTGCCTTATACTGTGTGGAAGCTCCTTGGGGAGATCGAGGTGACAGCATTGCTCGGCTTTGTTGCTGTTTTTCACATTTCTGGAAATGAACAATACCATTACAATAACAAGTGTAATCCTGATTACGGAGGGGGGTTACATGATAATGAAATAACAAAAGCAGAATCTGGAATCTACCAGCAATAACGCTGTCCACTCAAACACCATGAGCCCTATCCCGAGATCACACGATATTTCATAATGTGAAGGTGCTGGTGTTTGACTGAGGTGGACACGTTCAACCTCTTGGACTAGAACCTGGTGTTGTGTGATTTTTGACAAATTATTTCAACTGATGTTTCATCGAGACAGTTCATTCCAAGTGTGAACAAAAGTCTCTGAGCTGTCCTTCTGTACTCTCGGGTAGGAGCAGCCCTCTGTAACCAAGAACATTTCACTCACTGAAATGTGATTCTTCTCACACACTGAATGTGTACCTCACTGCGAGGTCAGCATTTATTCCCCATTCCCAATTTTCCAGGACGTGGAGTCATATGAAGGTCCGTGTAAGGACAACATACTGCCTTTCCTGAGGGAAGGGGTCTCAGTGAACAAGATGGCCCTCCAACGATGGGACGTCAGTGACCTCCCCCATACTGTTAATCTCCATCAGATACATCACTGACCTCCCCCTTACTGTCACTGTCCATTCAGATATATCACTGACTTCCTCCTTACTGTTACTGTCCATCAGATACATCACTGACCTCCCCCTTGCTGTCACTGTCCATCAGATACATCACTGACCTCCCCCTTAATCTCACTGTCCATCAGATACATCACTGATCTCCCCCTTACTGTTACTCTCCATCAGATACATCACTGACCTCCCCCTTACTGTCACTGTTCGTCAGATACATCACTGACCTCCCCCTTACTGTCACTGTCCATCCAGATACATCACTGACATCCCCCTTACTGTCACTGTCCGTCAGATACATCACTGACCTCCCCCTTACTGTCACTGACCATCCAGATACATCACTGACATCCCCCTTACTGTCACTGTCCGTCAGATACATCACTGACCTCACCCTTCCTGTCTCTGTCCATCCAGATACATCACTGACCTCCCCCTTACTGTCACTGTCCGTCAGATACATCACTGACCTCCCCCTTACTGTCACTGTCCATCCAGATACATCACTGACCTCCCCCTTACTGTCACTGTCCATCCAGATACATCACTGACCTCCCCCTTACGGCCACTGTCCATCCAGATACATCACTGACCTCCCCCTTCCTGTTACTTTCCATCAGATACATCACTGACCTCCCCCTTCCTGTTACGTTCCATCAGATACATCACTGACCTCCCCCTTCCTGTCTCTGTCCATCCAGATACATCACTGACCTCCCCCTTCCTGTCTCTGTCCATCCAGATACATCACTGACCTCCCCCTTACTGTCACTGTCCGTCAGATACATCACTGACCTCCCCCTTACTGTCACTGTCCATCCAGATACATCACTGACCTCCCCCTTACTGTCACTGTCCGTCAGATACATCACTGACATCCCCCTTACTGTCACTGTCTATCAAGATACATCACTGACCTCCCCCTTACGGCCACTGTCCATCCAGATACATCACTGACCTCCCCCTTCCTGTTACTTTCCATCAGATACATCACTGACCTCCCCCTTCCTGTCTCTGTCCATCCAGATACATCACTGACCTCCCCCTTACTGTCACTGTCCGTCAGATACATCACTGACATCCCCCTTACTGTCACTGTCCATCCAGATACATCACTGACATCCCCCTTACTGTCACTGTCTATCAAGATACATCACTGACCTCCCCCTTACTGCCACTGTCCATCCAGATACATCACTGACCTCCCCCTTCCTGTTACTTTCCATCAGATACATCACTGACCTCCCCCTTCCTGTCTCTGTCCATCCAGATACATCACTGACCTCCACCTTACTGTCACTGTCCATCCAGATACATCACTGACATCCCCCTTACTGTCACTGTCTATCAAGATACATCACTGACCTCCCCTTACTGCCACTGTCCATCCAGACACATCACTGTCCTCCCCCTTTACTGTCACTGTCCAACAGATACATCACTGACCTCCACCTTACTGTCACTGTCCATCAGATACATCACTGGCCTCCCCCTTTACTGACACTGTCCATCAGATACATCACTAGCCTCCCCCTTACTGTCACCGTCCATCAGATACATCACTGACCTCCCCCTTACTGTCACCGTCCATCAGATACATCACTGATCTCCCCCTTTACTGTCACTGTCCATCAGATACATCACTGACCTCCCCCGTCCTGTCACTGTCCACCAAGATACATCACTGACTTCGCCCTTACTGTCACTGTCTATCAGATACATCACTGACCTCCCCCTTACTGTCACTGTACATCTGGATATAGCACTGATCTCCCCCTTACTGTCACTGTCCATCAGATACATCTCTGGCCTCCACCGTAATGTCACTGTCCATCAGATACATCACTGACCTCCCCCTTACTGTCACTGTCCAGCCAGATACGTCACTGACCTCCCGCTGGTCATTGCAACTAAAGCAGCTAACAAGGAAGGCAAATGGAGTTTTGACATTTATTATAAACATAATAGAGTGTAAAGGTCCCTGAGTGTTGCTGCAAGTGTAGAAGGCAGGAGAACAATCTCAGCTGGAGGATTGCAATCAATTTTGGGATATAATTGCTTTAGAGACAGCGTGGCAGATCATGAGATAATTTCAGAGATGAAGATGTTGTCCAATTCCTCCTTAAAACAAGTTCGACAACTCCAACGGAAATGATCTGAATGAATGTGCCCAGGTGTCACCAATACTGAAACGGTCAAATCACTACGAACATGAGCCAGTACCAATGTACACAGTCCCATCATTATCAGGAAACATGTGACAATACCCTTTAGTTACAGGCATGCTATCTGTAATCCTACTGGTGCTTTAAGTCCTGAGTCGCTTGGAGATATACAGTCTCTCTCTCTCTGCGTCTCACTTTCTCTGTCTCTGTCTCTCTGTCTCTCTCTATCTTTCTGTCTATCTGGCTTTGTCTCTGTCTGTCTGGCCCTCTCTCTCTCTCTCACTCTGCCTCTCTCACGGTCTCTCCCTGTCTCTATCTGTCTCTCTCATTCTCTGTCTCTCTGACTCTATCTCTCTCTCTCTCCCTTTCTCTATGTGTGTGTCTCTCTCTGTCTCTGGATCTGTGAAGCTGGTTTCTCTCTCCCTCACTCTCTCTCTGGGTGATCAGCTGGTCTCTGGTTGGTCAGCTGGTCTCTGACCCTTGCCGTGCTGGTCTCCTCAGAACGCCTCCAGAAGATTTAAGAAAACCGTCTGCAGGTGAACCCTGTGTTTGTGCCTTGGTCGATGGTTTTTCATAACGTTCTATAGTTCAGACCAATCCGGAATATCCGTTAATCGTCTGAAACACTGTCAATCACAAACATAGATGAGAGTGGTCCTCAGGGAAAAGTACGAAACTGGGCCAAGGCCAATTATATCAAAATTTGACAGGAGCGGGGAAATGAGAATTGGGAGCAGCTATTTGAAGGGAAATCCACATTTGCTGTGTGCGAGGCTTTCAAAGATAGGTTGAAGATAGTGTAGGATAGGCATGCCCCTTTGAAAACAAAGGATAGAAAAGACAAGATTCCTGAACTGTGGATGATAGGAGAAATGGTGCGACTAGCCAAGAGGAAATGGAAAGCGTACATAAGTTCCAGGCAGCGAACAACAGAATGGGCCTTGGAGGAATATCAGGAGGGTGGGACCAATCTTAAACGAGGAATCAAGTGGGCTAAAAGGGCTCATGAAATAACTTGAGCGAGCAAAATTAAGGAGATTCCCAAGGCCTTTTCTTCATGTATAAGAAGCAAGAGGGTATCTAGAGAAAGAGTTGGTCCACGAAAGCATAAGGAAGGAAGGTTGTGAAAATGGGTGAGATTCTCCATGATTTCTTTGCATCAGTATTCAATGAGGAGAGAGATATGATGAATTTTGAGATTAAAGTTGGAGGTTTACTTACTCTGGATCACGTTGACGTAAGGAGGGAAAAAGTGTTGGGTAGGCTCAAGGATATTAAGGTGGACAAATTCGAAAGGACCAGATGGGATCTATCCCAGGTTGCTGAGGGAGGCGAGAGAGGAAATAGCTGGGGCCCTAACAGATAGCTTTGTCGCATCCTTAACACAGGAGAACTGGACAGTGCTCATGTTGTCCCCCTGTGCATGAAGTGTAGTAGGGTTATTCCAGATAACTACAGACCAGTGAGCCTGACGTCAGAGGTGGGAAGCTACTGGAGAAGGTACTGAGGGATAAAATCTATTTATATTTGAAAACTAATTGACTTATAAGTGATAAGCAACATGATTTTGTGTGGGGGAGATCGTGCCTTATCAACTTAATAGAGTTCTTTGAAGAAGTGACCAAGTTGGAAGATGAAGGAAAGGCTGTCGATGTCATATATAATAAGGCATTTGATCAGGTTCCCCGTGGTAAACTAATGGAGAAAGTGAAGTCACATGGTGTGCAGGGTGTTCTCACTAGGTGGACAAAGAACTGGTTGAGCAACTGGAGATAGAGACTAGTAGTTGAAGGGAGATTCTCGAAATGGAGAAAGGTGACTGTTCTGTTCCACAAGGATCAGTGCTGGGCCACTGTTGATGGCGATATACATAAATGATCTGGAAGAGGGCATTGTTGGTCTGTTCAATAAGTTTGCAGATGAAATGACAATTGGTGGAAGAGCAGAAAGCATAGGGGTCTGTCACAGAATACAGGAGAATATAGATAGACTGGAGAGTAGGGCGGAGAAGTGTCAGATGGTGTTCAATCCAGGCAAATATGAGGTGATGCATTTTGGGAAGTCTAATTCTCAAGCAAAGTAGACTGTAACCAGAAGAGCCTTGGGAAAAGATGATGAGCAGAGAGATCTGGGAGTTCAGGTCCATTGTACGCTGAAGGTGGCTGCACATGTGGATAGAGTGGTCAAGAAGGCATATGGTATCCTTGCCTTCATTGGACGGGGTATTGAGTGTAAGAGCTGGCAGGTCATTTTAAAATTGCACAAAACTTTGTTTCGGCCGCATTTACAATACTGTGTACACTTCTGGTCGCCACATTACCAAAAGGATGTGGACCCTTTGGAGAGGGTGCAGAGAGGGTTTACGAGGATGTTGCCTGGTATGGAAGGTGCGAGCTATGAAGTGAGGTTGATTGGGTAAGGATTGTTTTCATTAGAAAAAAGAGATTGAGGGGGAACCTGATTGAGGTCTACAAAATAAATGAGGGTTACAGACAGGGTGGATAGATGTAAGCTTTTTCTCAAGTTGAGGGGGTCAATGACGAGAGGTCATGTGTTCAAGGTGAGAGGTGAAAGTTTTAAGGGGATACACATGGAAAGTATTTTACACAGATGGAAGTAGGTGCCTGGAATGCGTTGCCAGCAGCGGTAGTATAGACAGGCACGGTAGATTCATTTAAGATGCATCTGGACAGTTGCATGAGTAGGTGGTGAGCTGAGAGATACAGATGCTTAGGAGTCGGGAGACAGGTTTAGACAGTGGATTTGGTTTGGCTCAGGCTTGGAGGGCCGAAGGGCCTGTTCCTTGGCTGTAAACATTCTTCGTTATTTATTCTTGTTCGTTGTTTGGATGGCTTGTTCCTGTTGGTTTCTTTGCGTAGCAAGACCCACTGTCTTTCTGTCTGGGCTCTCTTTTGTTTGATGGGTAAGTTGTTAGGGATATAGCTGTCCATGACCACCGATGTTTTAGCATCAAGGAGGCTGCTACATTTCACCTTCGCACACTGTACTTCCCACCCATCCCCACCGGTCCCTTTTCTTTCCCCTTCCGCACACTCTCCATTCCCTCTTCCCACACTCTCCTCTCTCCCCAGACTCTCCTTTCTGACCCCACACTCTCCTTTCCCCTCCCCACACTCTCCTTTCCCCTCCGCACATTCTCCTTTCCCCCTCCCCATACTCTCCTTCCTTCCCCACAATCTGCTTTTTCTCTCCCCTCACTCTCCTTTCCCCCTCCCCACATTCTCCTTTCCCCCTCCTCTCACTCTCCTTTCCCCCTCCCCACGCTGTCCTTTCCCCCTCCCCACGTTTTCCTTTCCCCCTCCCCTCAATCTCCTTTCCCACTCCTCTCACTCTCCTTTCTCTCCTCTCCACGCTCTCTTTTGCCCCCCTGCACTCTCCTTTCCCCCTCCCCACACTCTCCTTTCCCTCTTCCCACACTCTCCTTTCCCCCCTCCCCATACTCTCCTTTCCCTCCTCCCCGCGCTGCCCTTTCCCCCTCCCCACACTCTCCATTCCCCCTCCCCTCGCTCTCCTTTCCCTTTTCCCCACACTCTTCTTTCCCCTCCCCGCACACTCCTTTCCCGCCTCCCCACGATCTCCTTTCCCTCTCCCCACACTCTCCTTTCCCCCCACCCCACACTCTCCTTTCCCCCCACCCCACACTCTCCTTTCCCACCATCCCACACTCTTCTTTCCCCCTCCCCACACTCTCCTTACCCCCCTCCTCACTCTCTCCTTTCCCCCTCCCCACAATCTAATTTCCCCCCTCCCCACACTCTCCTTCCCCCCTCTCTCTCCTTTCCCTGTCCCCACGCTCTCCTTTCCCCTCCCCATACTCTCCTTCCCCCTCCCCACGCTGTCCTTTCATAGAACATAGAACAATACAGCACAGAAAAGGCCCTTCGCCCACGATGTTGTGCCGAACATTTGTCCTAGCTTAAGCACCCATCCATGTCTCTATCCAAATGCCGCTTAAAGGTCACAAATGCTTTTGACTCTGCCACTCCCACAGGCAGCACATTCCATGCCCCCCACCACTCTCTGGGTAAAGAACCTACCCCTGACATCCCCCCTATACCTTTCACCCTTCCCCTAAAATTTATGTCCCCCTTGTAACACTCCGTTGTACCCAGGGAAAAATGTTTGACTGTCTACTCTATCTATTCCTCTGATCATTTTATAAACCTCTATCAAGTCACCCCTCATCCTTCGCTGTTCCAATGAGAAAGGCCTAGCACTCTCAACCTATCCTCGTACGACCTAGTCTCCACTCCAGGCAACATCCTGGTAAATCTTCTCTGCACCCTCTCCAAAGCTTCCACATCTTTCCTAAAGTGAGACGACCAAAACTGCACACAGTACTCCAAATGTGGCCTAACCAAGGTCCTGTACAGCTGCAACATCACTTCATGACTCTTGAATTCAATCCCTCTGCTAATGAACGCTAATAAACCATATGGCTTCTTACAAACTCTATCCACCTGAGTGGCAACTTTCAAAGATCTATGAACATTGACCCCAAGATCCCTCTGCTCCTCCACCTTACTAAGAACCCTATCGTTAACCCTGTATTCCACATTCTTATTTGTCCTTCCAAAATGGACATACTCACAATTGACAGGGTTGAACTCCATCTGCCACTCCTCAGCCCAGCTCTGCATCATATCTAAGTCTCTTTGCAGCAGACAACAGCCCTCCTCACTATCCACAATTCCACCAATCTTCGTATCATCTGCAAATTTACTGACCCACCCTTCGACTCCCTCTTCCAAGTCATTAATAAAAATTACAAACAGCAGATTACCCAGAACTGATCCCTGCGGAACTCCACTTGTAACTGGGCTACAGGCTGTATATGTACCGTCTATCACCACTCTCTGACTTCGACGGGTTAGCCAGTTTTCTATCCAACGGTCCAAATTTCACTCTATCCCGTGCCTCCTGACTTTCTGCATAAGCCTACCATGGGAAACCTTATCAAATGCCTTACTGAAATCCATGTACACTACATCCACTGCTCTACCCTCATCCACATGCTTGGTCACCTCCTCAAAGAATTCAATAAGACTTGTAAGGCAAGACCTACCCTTCACAAATCCATGCTGACTGTCCCTAATCAAGCAGTGTCTTTCCAAATACTCATAAATTCTATCCCTCAGTACCCGTTACATTAATTTGCCTACCACCGAATTAAGACTAACTGGCCTGAAATTCACGCGGTTATCCCTATTCCCTTTTTTGTACAGGGCACAACATTCGCCACTCTCCAGTCCCCTGGTACCATCCCGGTTGACGGTGAAGACGAAAAGATCATTGCCTACTGCTCTGCAATTTCCTCTCTTGCTTCGCACATAATCCTCGGATATATCCCGTCAGGCCCGGGGGACTTGTCTATCCTCAAGTTGCTCAAAATGCCCAACACATCTTCCTTCCTAACAAGTATCTCTTCTCATTTACCAGTCAGTTTCACACTCTCGTCTTCAACAATACGGTCCCTATCGTTTGTAAATACTGAAGAAAAGTATTCATTCAAGACCTCTCCTATCTCTTCCGACTCAATACACAGTCTCCCACTACTGTCCTTGATCGGACCTACCCTCGTTCTCGTCATTCTCATGTTTCTCACATACGCATAAAATGCCTTGGGGTTATCCTTGATCCTATCCGCCAAAGATTTTTCATGCCCTCTCTTAGCTCTCCTAAGCCCTTTATTCATCTCCCTTCTGGCTATCCTGCATCCCTCCAACGCTCTGTCTGAACCTTGTTTCCTCAACCTTATGTAAACCTCCTTCTTCAACCTTCCTCGTCAACCAAGGTTCCCTCACACGACCATCTCTTTCCTGCCTGACAGTTACATACATAGCAAGGACACGTCATATCCGTCCCTTGAAAAAATTCCACATTTCCACCACATCCTTCCCTGACAGGCTATGCTCCCAACTTATGCTCCTCTGATCCTGTCTTACAGCATTGTATTTACCATTCCCCTAATTGTAAAACCTACCCTGTTGCATGCACCTATCTCTCTCCATAAACAAGGTGAAAGTCACAGAATTGTGGTCACCATCACCAAAATGTTCACCCACTAACAAGCCCATCACTTGTCCCGGTTCATTACCAAGTACCAAATCCAATATGGCCTCCCCTCTGGTCGGACAATCTGCATGCTGAGTTAGAAAAGCTTCCTGGACACACTGCACAAACACTGCCCCATCCAATCTACATGATCTAAAGATCTTCCAATCAATATTTGGGAAGGTGAAATCGCCCATGACTACTACCCTGTGGCTTCTGCACCTTTCCAAAATCTGTTTCCCAATCTGTTTCTCCACATCTCTGCTGCTATTGGGGGGCCTATAGTAAACACCCAACAAGGTGACTGCTCCTTTCCTATTTCTGACTTCAGCCCATACTTACTCCAACGGCAGATCCCCCTTGAACTGCCTTTCTGCAGCCGTTATACCATTTCTAATTAGCAACGCCACCCACCTCCATTTTTACCACCCTCCCTAATCTTACTGAAACATCTGTAACCAAGAACCTCCAACAACCATTCCTGTCCCTCTTCTATCCACATTTACATGATGGCCACAACATCGTAGTCCCGGGTACCGATACATGCCTTAACTTAACCCACCTTATTTCAGATACTCCTTGCATTGAAGTATACACACTTGAACCCATCCCTGTGTCCGCAAGTATTCCCTGTCAGTGCTACTTTCTCCACAGCCTCCCAAATTCTTGGACATCCTGACAAACAGCTGGCCTACTTGCTGGACTGAGTTGGATGATCAGCCATGATCTTATGGGATAGCCGAGCAGGATGGAAGGGCTGAATAACCTAGTCCTGTTGTTATATTCCAGGTTTCTATGTTTCGACAACATTTTAGGAATACAGTTTCAAACCCCCAATACTGGTGGGGGTTTCTGCCTCTATGTGTCTCACAGGCAGTGGGTTTCAGATTCCCACCACCCTCATGTTTCACTCACATCCGCTTAAAACCTTCTGCTCCTTCTGTCATCTGAGAAAATGTCGGACAATCTGGGTCAGTGTCCACTGAGGTTCAGAACAATCCGAGGCAATATGACTGAAACACATAAAGTTCATGAGGATTCAGGATGGATGTGGAGAGGGGAATATTTCCTCCTGGGGGAGAATGCAGAACTTGGGAGGTCATTGTTTCAAACTGAATCATTGACGCTTTAACATAGAGACTCGGGGTTTGTTTTTCTCTCAGTGGGATTGTTTGCCTTTGAAACTGTATTTCTGAAAATGTTGTCGAAACATAGAAACCTGGAATATGGCAACAGGACAAGGCTATTCAGCCCTTCCATCCTGCTCTGCTATCCCATAAGATCATGGCTGATCATCCAACTCAGTCCCCATTCCCACTTTCTCCCCTGTACACGAAGCACTCTATCTAACACCTACTTCAAAGTTTTGGAAGCAGTGTCTTGGAATAT
The DNA here is from genome assembly GCF_037043375.1 of Chiloscyllium plagiosum. NCBI lineage: Eukaryota > Metazoa > Chordata > Chondrichthyes > Orectolobiformes > Hemiscylliidae > Chiloscyllium > Chiloscyllium plagiosum. The sequence goes on from NW_028270182.1 coordinate 14,390,810, forward strand.
TTTTAAGCAGAGTTGAATAGATCTTGATAAACAAGGGGTGGGTGTTCGGTTTATTGGGTTTGAATGGGAATGTGGTGTTCAGGTTCCTGTTGGATGCTATGATCCCATGAAGTGGCAGAACAGACTCAAGGAGATGAATGGCCTACTCCTGCTCCTAACCATTCTGCTGCCTTCCCCTATGTGTGTACATAATGGGGAGAGCCAGTGCTCTCTTCCAGGACCTGTGGCTTTCCTGATGAGAATCAGTGACACAGATCTGAATGTACGAGACACAGTTTCAACTTTTGTGGACGAGGCGATTCTTTCAGAGTATTGTAAAGTGTTGATGGTGTGAGGGTTAACCGCCCAAAGGACAAAGGCAGACTGCATGGACACAAACGTCAATGCTGAGAAGGGTGAATTAATCCATTTTAGCAGCAGGTGTGAGGAGAGGCGATATAAAAGAAACGGCTGCAATACCAAGGTGTCAGAGAACTCCGGGGATCTGAGTACAAATCATTGAAGGTGGCATGGCATGTTGGGAAAGCAGTGAATAAAGTTTGCAGCATCATGTGCTTTGATGTTAAGTGCGTAGGGAACAGAAAGCAAGGACCTTACGATGAACTTGTATCAAAAACCACCTTAACTGCAGTATTGTGTCTCAATCAGGGCGAAACATCTCGGGAACACTGTGAAGTGATTTGAGAGCGTACAATGAGGTTTTTACAAGAATTGGTTCCTGGATAGATTGGAGAAGATGGAGCTATTTTCCTGGGAGCGGAGAAGTCTGGAAGGAGTTTTGATCAACTTGTTCTGAATTCAAATGGGTTGAGGAACAGGGGAGAATAGTTGCGAACATGGCCCCCTGTAGCAGAGGAATGGAAAACAAGACCTGCCTGATACCAGGAGAAGAGAAGGAAACTCAGTGCCACACAAGATAACATTATTTCTACCCAGCAACGGGATACGGTGTAGATGCTGCTGCCTACAGCGTGGGATGGGCTGATTTTACGTCTTCAGAAATGAAATGGATGCTTAACACAAGTTTGGTTTTAACAAATGCAGATCATTGAGAAATGGTGGAAAGAAGGGAGATGATGAGTTGCTGTTGTAGAGAGGGGATAAAGTAGCAATGGGCCTTCTGCTGTGTCAACAGGAAAAGGCCCTTCAGCCCTTCAAGTCTGTGTTGGTCATAAACTGTCAGCTAACTGTTCTGATCCAATTTTCCACTACTTGGTCCATACGCTTTAATACTTTGTCATGGCAAGTGTACATCTCAATATGTCTTCAACATTATGAGAGCTCCTGCCTCTGCCCCCCTGACAGATAGTGTGTTCCAGATTCCCTCCCCATCTTGGGTGAAAAGAATATCTTTCCTCACATCCCTTCCCAAATCTCCTGCACCTCACCTTAAATCTTCACCCCAACCCACTCCCCTCCTCTCCAAGACTATGACTTGCTGAAAATATAATTCAGCTTGTTGAAGGTTTTTGTCTTGTCATCAAGTCCATTGTCAAGAATACCAATTCAAGGAGAACACCAACATTTATACTGCATGCTCTTGTGAAGTCTACATGGTGGCTTTGACCTAAATTGGGATTCTTGCAAATGGTCCTGATGAGCGCAAGGTGAAAACCTTTAACAAACCATGACATTTTTCACCAATAAATGTAAACATTATCGAATAATGTCGAGCGAGGTGCAAAATAAATGCAGAAACTCTGCCCTGCTGGAAAGCTGAAGTGAGAAACAGAAATCCCGGAAAAACTCAGTGGGACTTGGAAGAAGAGTCATCCTGGACTCAAAACAATAACTCTGTCTCAAACTATTTCCAACCCACATTTACCAGGAACCCCAACAGCTGCGGGGAGAGGGTAATAAGAAACATAGATGTCGTCGAAAAAATATTTGTACATGCTCACAAAACGTCACAGTGCATGGCCGTGCCAAGCTCAGTGCACCCACCAATGCAAATTTGGATTCACGGTCGGACAGAAATTACAGCAGGAACTCCCTCAACAGCAATTAAGCTGCTTGTGTCTTACTGTAACGATAGAAACAGTTTAGCAGAAAGTCTCAACGGATACGACTTGAAGTTAGCAAAAGCACCAATGTTTCCACATGACTAAGTTAATGAACTTAAATTTACAGCTGTGCTTTTGGTGTTCCTTCACGTGTTTAAGCTGCAAACCAAACCAGCCACACTCAGTCATCAAACTCCATTTTAATTATTGTCTTTAAAAAATAAACATGCTTTTTGGACATGTTCTGCTCCATTGCAGATGGGTCTTGAACCTGAACCTTCCAATGCATGACCACTGCCCTGAATCCCCTCGCTGGCACGGTGGCTATTATCGAGAAAGATCAGCCTATCACCAGAAGCTTCGTCCTTTATGTTGGTGGGAGACGGGAATGGAGACAACTGGCTGAGTGTAACTGTACCTTAAGAGAAATCTTCCAAAATGTGACAATGTTAATTGTTTACAGAGGCTGCTCCGTATTGGCAGCATTCTAGGATAAAGTGAGGACTGCTGATGCTGAAGATCCCATTGAGAGTGTGGTGCTGGACAACCACAACAGATCAGGCAGCATCCGAAGAGCAGGAGAGTCAAAATTTCGGGCATAAGCCCTGCTGCCTTTGCAGCATTCCCTCCTGTTCACCAGTGCTTTCACTCAATGACAGCAGCTGAACACTCTTTTAATGGTGAAACAAGCAGACACATGGAGCACAGCAAGCTCACACGCACAACAATGCGTTATGTACTGAGAGAATGGGTTTAACATTCTTCATCTGGAGAAATACTTGTCTACTTCTGGAAGAGGTCTCTATGTCTTTTCATCCAATCCCAGTAACTTCCACCAGTTCTCCCACCCCTCCCCATCCCAGTAACTTCCACCAGCTCCCCACCCCACCCCATCCCAGCAACTTCTATCAGCTCTCCAACCCCTCCCCATCCCAGTAGCTTCCACCAGTTCTCCCACCCCTCCCCATCCCAGTAACTTCCATTAGCTCTCCCACCCCTCCCCATCGCAGTAACTTCCACTAACTCTCCCATCCCTCCATCCCAGTAACTTCCACCAGCTCTCCGACCCCTCCCCATCCCAGTAACTTCCAACGCTCTCCCACCGCTCCCAATCCCAGAGTAATTACCCCCAGCTCTCCCACTTCTCCCCATCCCAATAAATTCCACCAGTTCTCTCCGACACTCCTAACTCCCTCAAGTACATATTCATTCCTCCACTGTCTCTCTCTGTCTCTGTCTTTCTCTCTCACACACACACTCCCTCTCTCATAGACCATCTCTCACACTCCCTCTCTCAAACTCCGTCTCTGACAGTCCTTCTCTCACACTCCCTCTCTCATACTCCCTCTCTCTCACTCCCTCCCTCTCACTCCCTCCCTCTCACTCCCTCCCTCTCACTCCCTCCCTCTCACTCCCTCCCTCACACTCCCTCCCTCACACTCCCTCTCTCACACTCCCTCACTCACACTCCCTCACTCACACTCCCTCTCTCACACTCTGGAGCCAACATCAAGGTATGTGAGTGAGGTGCTATTCTGCTTGAATTCCTGGTCCAGGAGATAAGGGTTTCTGCAGAAAATGGCCACAATCCGGTAAAAGATCATTCTCCGAGTCTCCGGCACTGGGAAGAAGGTGAATCCAAAGGAGCCGATAAACAGGAAGGTGAAGATAAGGAAAAAGATTGGAGCACAGAGCTCATGGCAATGGGAAAGTGGAAGAGAGAGACTTACATTGCAGTATCACCTGTCACCTCCCAAGAAACTTCTTCCTTTCCATTTCCTCTCAGGCATCAAAGTGCACAAGCTGCAACAACTTCGAGATCCTCATGGCCTTCTGGAACCTTCCTCCCCTCCCCTTCCCTCTGACTCCATTCGATAGCCCAGCCCCACCTCCCTGTCATGGTATTCACCATCCGTCCTGACCTTCCACTCCCTGAGGCTGAACGGCCTCTACCCTGTAAAGCTCTCTGTTTTATCCCTGTGATGGGCTCATTCTCACCCTGAGCAACTTTTCCTTTGACTCCTCTCACTTTCTTCAGGTCAGGCGGGTTGCCAGGGGAACACGCATTAGCCCCAGTTCCTTCTGCCGCTTTGTGGGTTGTGTGGAACATTGCTTGTTCTGTTCCTGACCCTACCCATTATTCTTTCTCCGTGATATCGACGGTATCATCGGCACTGCTTCCCTCTCCCGTCTGTGGGACAACAGAAGTTTATTGTTCCTTGGTTTTATTGAGGAGAGCTCATAAGGGCGGAGTGGCTGAAGCGTGTAGTTTAATAGTGGAAGGGGAGTGGCAAGTTCTCCCAGTTCAGGTTATTTCGAGTTTGTTTTAGCTGGAGGCAATCACAAGATGTGAGAGTTCAGGGGAGTTGCAAGCTTCAGGAAAGGATTCCTCTGTCTTTATCTGAAATCTCTCTCTGGGTGTGGTTCCCTCCAGCCTGTAAGAATCTGTATTTGAATTTATCTTTTTGCCAAGGGGTATTTTATGGAATGCGACAGTCTCAGAACAGTTAATTAATAATAATTACTGCATCTGGTCGGATATAAGTTCTGAAGTCCATTTTCTTTTGCTCAAGTTTCAACTGGAGTGTTTAAATAAATTCTGTTTAAAGCCGAGTGGTTTGAACAGCTGCATCACATCTATAACACACACTTCACATCTTCCTTTAAAATAGGAAAAAGTTAGGGTCTAGGCTACATTTTCAGATATTTTGAGGGGCTCTGGCCTGGTCCATGACAGCTTAGGATTGGAAACATTTATTGATTTCGCTTCCAATTTCCACCAGACTCTGACCTTCACTTCATCCATCTCTGACTCCTCCCTTCCCTTCCTTGACAGCTCTGTATCCATTTGTGGGGATAGACTGGGCACCAATATACACTATAAACCCACCGCACAGCTCCCTGCGCTATACATCCTCACATCCTGCTTCCTGTGAAGACTCCATCCCATTCTCCCAGTCCCTCCGTTTCCGTCACATCTGCACCAAAGTGGCTGACTTCGACAAGGGAGTCTCCAAAGTGTCCACCTGCTTCCTGAGCAGAGGATTCCCTGGCACTGTTGTTGACAGGACTCTCAGACGGATCCCATCCATTTCCCACACTTCAGCCCTCATCCCCCTCTCCTCCCTCCCACACGAGTGAGAGGTTCCCCCTTGTTCTCACCGACCATCCCACCACCCTCCACATCCAGAGGATCAGTAGCTGGCATTTCCACCCCCTCCAGCAAGTTGTCACCACCAGACACGCAATCCACTCCCCTCTCTTGTCAGCCTTCCACAGGGACCGTTCCCTCTGGGAAACCCTGGGCTGCTTTTCCTTCACTACCAACACCCCACCCCACAGCCTCACCACACCTTCCCCCACCTAAGGTGTAATACCTGTCCTTTTACCTCCTTTCTCCTCAGTATCCAAGGCCCCAAACATACCTTCTAGGTGAAGCACTTCACTCAGCCTAGTCTACTGTATTCACTGCTCACAGTGTGGTCTCCTGTATATTGGGGAAACAAAGCATAGACTGGGCTCCTGCTTTGCAGAACACCTACGTTCTGCCCAACAAAAAGATGCTGAGCTTCCAATTGCCTGCCACGTCTCCACCCTACCCTGTTCGCTGGCCAACATCTCTGTCTCAGGCTTGCTGCAGTGCTCCAGCGAAGCTCTGAGCAAGCTGGAATAACAGCACTTCGTCTTCCATCCAGAAACCCCACAACATTCTGGACTTGGTATTGAGTTCAACAACTTTAGGGCTTAAGCTCTCCCAAGGCCTTACCCTCACCCCTGCACTGCGGGCCGTGTTCTCACATAGTCTACTAGTATACAGAACCCACTGTTACCAACTAACAGTCCCCATTAACAGCTATTCACCCTCCGAGCCAGATCGTTATCCACTCCTTTGATGCGAATACCTCACTTGCTCTACCCACCAACTTTGTTTGGATCAACAATATCCGCATGGTCACCGGCCACTTCATTTGTTTAGCCACGTTCTCAAAGAATTGAAAAACACTTCTCCATCTGTCTCATAGAATCTACACAACACTTGGACATATTTAAACAGATACCCATCTGCCCTTTGGCTACAATGGGCTTGCTCATGATCACTATCCCGCTCACGCAACCTCCCTTCTACCTCCACCCCCACCCTTTGAAGTTGACTTGCCCCTCTAATTGCTACCTTCTGAGTTGAAATTCTCTCCCCCTTTCTCTTTTCTCTTCTTTTAATTTCAATTCACAATGTTGCATTTCCTTTTTATGTTCAAGCTGCATTTGAATTCTAGCCATTCCAAAGATTTCAGTGGCATTCCCAGCAATGTTAAATGTCGAGCTATTGCTGCAATTACCTCCCCTTTTCTCACAGACCCTGTCAACCCTAACGCCAACATGTCTACAAACCCCAACTCCAGCTTCTCGACAAACCCCAACTCCAACTTGTCTACAAACCCCAACTCCAACTTGTCTACAAACAACAACTCCAGCTTGTCTACATACCCCAACTCCAGCTTGTCTACAAATCCCAACTCCAGCTTGTCTACAAACCCCAACGCCAACTTGTCTATATACCCCAACTCCAGCTTGTCTACAAACCCCAACTCCAGCTTGTCTGCAAATCCCAACTCCAGCTTGTCTACAAACCCCAACTCCAGCTTGTCTACAAACCCCAACTCCAGCTTGTCTGCAAATCCCAACTCCAGCTTGTCGACAAACCCCAACTCCGACTTGTCTACATACCCCAACTCCAGCTTGTCGACAAACCCCAACTCCAACTTGTCTACATACCCCAACGCCAACTTGTCTACAAACCCCAACTCCAGCTTGTCTGCATACCCCAACTCCAGCTTGTCTACAAACCCCAACTCCAACTTGTCTACAAACCCCAACTCCAACTTGTCTACAAACCCCAACTCCAGCTTGTCTACATACCCCAACTCCAACTTGTCTACAAACCCCAACTCCAGCTTGTCTACAAACCCCAACTCCAACTTGTCTACAAACCCCAACTCCAGCTTGTCTACAAACCCCAACTCCAACTTGTCTACAAACCCCAACTCCAGCTTGTCTACAAACCCCCAACTCCAACTTGTCTACAAACCCCAACTCCAGCTTGTCTACAAACCCCAACTCCAATTTGTCTACATACCCCAACTACAACTTGTCTACAAACCCCAACTCCAACTTGTCTACAAACCCCAACTCCAGCTTGTTTTTAAACCCCAACTCCAACTTGTCTATAAACCCCAAGTCCAACTTGTCTACAAACCCCAACTCCAGCTTGTCTACAAACCCCAACTCCAGCTTGTCTGCCAACCCCAACTCCAGCTTGTCTACAAACCCCAACTCCAACTTGTCTACATACCCCAACTCCAACTTGTCTACAAACCCCAACTCCAGCTTGTTTGCTTTGCTCAGTTTTTTGCAAATCCCCCAAAAGTCACTTTGTCCAACTCCAAAATAGATTTAAACATCCAAAACAAAAGACACTAACACCAACCACTTGCTGCGTCAAGTCCAACAATCCTAAACCCAACTTGGAATGATACATTGTGATCCGGACATTTGTTATGGAACAGACCAGACCCCCTGAAGATATTTAATGAAGGTCACCTGGACCCTCACCTTATCTTATTTTAAAGGTAGATGTGAAGTGCGTGTTCCAGATACAATGCGACTGGTCAAACGACCCGACGTTAAGTAAAACACAATAGATTTAAACACTACAGTTAAAATACAAACAAAATAAAGAGGAAGTTAGAATAACTTGACTATTGGAAAATTTAACTGAATAATAAGTGGGGTACCTATTACTAATAAACTGTTCCAATGTGGTAACATCCCACAAACACACCGCTTGGCAAAATGGCCAATTCAGGCCCAGATTCTTAAATACAGTTCTTCAATCCTGGTGGAACAAAGCATCAAAAGAGATCCCAGAAAAAGTACCAGCTCGGCATCAGTCACTGAAGCTCCCAACTATTCTGGGACCCCAGATAGCTTCTGACTGCTCCAGCTAAAATATAAATGAGAAAGTCTGGTCTGTGAGAGCTGGCCACTCCCATTGAAGCTGCTTCCATTGTTCCAACCTTTAAAAGTAACAGAAAGGCCTCCTACCTTATTTACTGGAGCCATCTCCAGTAGCCAGTTTGGCACCTCTGCCTTTACAACCTCTCTTAAAAAAAAAACACAGGATAAAATAACGTTTGAAAGTAAAGTGACAGCGTCGTCACAGGTGGGGATGAAGGGGGATCCTTGGTAAATGTGCTGCATTAAGTCATAGAGTCATAGAGGTCTTTGGCCATCACATTTGCGCCCGTCAGAAACGACCACCTATCTATTCTAATCCCATTTTCCAGCACTTGGCCCATAGCCCTTTGTGCCTTGACAACACATGTGCTTATCAAAATAACTCTTCAATGTTGTGAGTGTGTCTGTCTATACAGGCGGGAAGTTCCAGATTCCCACCTCCATCTGGGTGAAAAGGTTTTTTCTCTCACATCTCCTCTAAACGTGCTGCCCTTTAACTTAAATTGACACCGCACCCCCTCCCCTCCAGGCATTGCTCTATCCATCAAGGGGAAATGTTCCTTCCTGTCTATGCTGTCTATGCTCCTGATGATTGGAAATGTCTCATCGATGTCTCTTCTCAATCACCTCTGCTCCTGTGGAAGAGCACCCCAGTCTGTTCGATCGTTTTACATACCTCCGGGAAAGGTCTATGAACACCACCAAAACCTGATGGCTATGTCCTGCCACTTCCCTCCTGAACACCTCCATTGAATCTGTATCCATCATCATCTGAGGCAGTACACCCAGAGGCAAACAATTAGCTGCAGGATTGACCTTTTCCCATGTCTCCATTGCTTCTTTCACGAAATGTTTAAAATCGATGTCGATGTGTTTGTCATCTGTGGGAACATTATTTATTCATTACCAACTGTGTCTGGAACACCCATGTTTTGTGTACCCATATGACACCAGGTGACACCAAAATGGGAGGTGTCGTGGACAGCGAAGAAGGTCACCTCAGAGTACAATGGGATCTTGATCAGATGGACCAATGGGCTGAGGAGCAGCATATGGAGCTTAATTTAGATAAATGCGAGGTGCTGCATTTTGGAAAAATAAATCTTAGCAGGACTTACACATTTATTGGTAAGGTCTGAGGAAGTGTTGGTGAACAAGAGACCTTGGAATGCAGGTTCATACCTCTTTGAATGTAGAGTCACAAGTAGATAGGATAGTGAAGAAGGCGTTTGGTATGCTTTCCTTAAATGGTCAGAATATTGAGTATGAGAGTTGGGAGGTCATGTTGCAGCTGTACAGGACATTGATTTGGCCACTGGTGGAATATTGTGTGCAATTCTGATCTTGTGAAACTTGAAAACATTCAGAAAAGATTTAAAAGGATGGTGACAGGGTTGAAGGATTTGAGGTACATGGAGAATCTGAACAGGAAGGGGCTGTTTTCCTTGGAGCATCAGAAGCTGAGGGTGACCTTATAGAGTTTATAAAATCATGAGGGGCATGGATAGGATAAATAGACAAAGTGTGGGAGTCCAAAACTAGAGGACATAGGTTTAGGATGAGAATGGAAAGATATAAAAGCGACCGAAGGGGCATCTGTTTCACGCAGAGGGTGATACGTGTATGGAATGAGCTGCCAGAGGAAGTGATGGAGCTGGTGCAGTTGTAACATTTAAAAGGCATTTGGATGGGTATATGAATAGGAAGGGTTTGGAAGGATATGGGCCGGGTATTGGCAAATGGTATTAGATTGATTTGGGATATCTGGTTGGCATGGACGATTTGGACCAAAGGGTCTGTTTCTGTGTCGTACATCTCCATGACTCTATGACTCATTCATCCCACAACTATTTTTTTTTAAATTCTGTTTGAAGAACAATCTCCCTCTCTCAACTCTATTCACCCAACTGAAGTTCCTCAGGGTTTACCCATATGAATGAATCTGCTCTTCACTCTCTTTCTTTGTGACCCTCTGACCAAACTGAACCAATTGATAATTGCTACTACCTCAGAGGTTTCAAATTCCCCAGGTCTCTGCTCACCTCTGAAGGGGAGGTTTTGAGTCTTTTCAAATGGGAAAGGACCTGATGCAAAGTTTCAAGGCAAGTGGGGAGTATTCCATTACATTACTATGTTTTGCCTTGCAGATGTTAGACAGGCTTTGGGGAGCCAAGAGGTGAGTTACTGAGTGCAGTATTCCAAGCTTCTGACTTGCTGTAGGCAGTATGTGTCCACCTACAGCACATGGACTGTAGGGATGAAGAAAGCAGCCCATCCCCCACCTTCTGGAGAATAACTAGGGACAGGAAATAAATGCTGCTGCACCCAGAGACACCTTCATCCCACCAGGTGCTAAAAAAAGCCACAGCATTTATGTGGCTAGTTTAGTTAAGTTTCTAGTCAATGGCTCCAGGACGTTGCTGGTGGGGAAATCAGTGACTGTACTCTCAGTGAACGTCCCCATTGAATTATGCCAACACTAGATCACTCTATGTACTGACAATTAAACTCCCCGATTATAATTTTTAATTTGGGTTTGTTCTTACTACCCACTGTTGATTTGTTTCAGAAGATATCTTTTTTAGAATTGTCGAACATGGACTATTTTATTAATATGCAGATTTGGACGAATGATTGTAACTGGAGAGAAGGGATAGGGTTAACTGGTCAGGACATGTCCTGCTCATGTACACATTCCCTTTACAGTTTTTGATTTCATTACTTTTATTTGTAGTTATAATTAAGCTCATTAACTTGGGAATTGATTTTCTGATCTGATGAATTCTGCCTCCTATAAATAATGGAAGTTTTCTTAATTTCTCAAAGAGAGAACTGGCTAATCCCTGACCAGAATCAGCAAAATAACTGTAATTTACAAAAGGGAAACTATGTCTCTTAGTTTTATGGTCAAGCTGAAGATTCTGTGGGCGATCACTGATATACAGAGGATTTACTACCCGGTCTTAGCTGCTGTTGGTGTCCCGGGTAAGTTACACGCGAAGGATGATGTCTTAAGAAGTGGAGTATAACCATATGTATTATCTTAATTATTGTGACACTTTTCTTTGATCTGCCTTGCGTTTCAGCAATGACCAGCCATCAATAAGAATTCCGTTTTTCAATAAGAATTCATTAACAACATACCATTTGTGAGGCGAAGAAACACTCCCTGCTTTTCCTGCAATTAACCCCTTTCCTTCAGAACATTACTGCTGAATGCAGGTCTTAATCGCTCAGTTGGCATGAGAGAGCAGATCATCAAGCAAGTGTTATGCCCTCTGACTGAGGGAGCTGATTGTTCACGTTGTTTCTGTAACTACTTCCCAGGGATGTTCAAAGCAGATGTTGTTGTAACAGCTATTGTAACAGTTTCTCATTGTCCCATTCATCCCAGGAAACAGTCTATTCGAGGGTCATCACTGCTTCTGTACGGGTGTGACAAGTTATTCTTTTTGATTCGTTCAATGCATGAGCAGCTGTGAAAGTGGTGAATTTTACATTGGTACACATGGCTTTCTGATTTTTGTTTGGCTGCACAGTTATCATTGCCTTTGACTGCAGTTTTTCCATTCTCTGACAAGCACCACATTTAGAATCCATCCAGATTAGAATGATAACAGCAAATTTGTGAAAAAGTTTCAGTTTGATGGAAGAACATGGGATACCCATTAAGAATGAGTTTCAATATTGCACTTTAAATAAAGCAATAAAAAGCATTTCTTCATTATACCTGAGCAATAAATGAATTTATTTATCTTCTTCTTTCAAGTTAATGTGATTGCAATAACGATCCTGGTTCGGGGGAAATGTGGTCTTTCCAAATGTGTCACTCATTACCTGGTGGCTATGGCAACGGCAGATCTACTGGTCATTATCTTCGATCTGATACTACGACAAATTCCTATCACATATCGGGATGAGTTTCTTTTCCTACATTATGTCACCTTGTGCAACATCCACGCTATTCTGCTTTATGCAGCCACAGACTGCTCTGTCTGGTTCACGTTCACCTTTGATCGGTTTGTGGCCATATGTTGCCAAAAGCTGAGAAGTAAACATTGCACCAAGAAAACAGTGGGTGTGGTTTTAGGATCAGTGACTGTGCTGAGTTGTTTGAAGAACATTTTCTGATATTTCATGTATTCCCATCGATATTGGCTTTCTAATAGTCCATGGTTTTGTCGAGTACATCCAAATGTAAGTGCATCGATTACCTGGACTATTGTTGAATTAATGCATTACATCATAACACCATTCATTCCATTTATTTTGATTCTACTGTTAAACACATTGACAGTCAGAAACATTATATTAGCCAACAGAGCTCGCAGGAGACTCCGGGCTCAGACGACTGGGGACAGTGTCAGTGACCCAGAGATGGGGAGTCGGAGGAAATCCATGATTATGTTATTTATTATATCTGGCAATTTCATCACGTTATGGGTGGTGTTCATTGCTTATTCCATACTGAAACGATTTGATTACTTGGGATATCCAGTTCCTCTGCCAACATTTGTAAGTGAGATTGGCTTCATGCTCCAGCTCCTGAGTTGCTGCACAAACACCTTTATTTATGCAGTTACCCAGAGGAAATTCAGAGAAGAGATGAAGAATGGAATAATATATCCCTTCACAATGTTTATCAAAATAATTTGATGATGTTTACTTGCCAATGTTTGAAACACTAAATATATATTTTCTCTGGATTAAGATTCCAATCTGAGATCCCAGGTTTTATGTATGCTTGAGCTGAAAAATGTGTTGCTGGAAAAGCGCAGCAGGTCAGGCAGCATCCAAGGAGCAGGAGAATCGAAGTTTCAGGCATAAGCCCTTCTTCAGGAATGAGGAAGGTGTGCCAAGCAGGCTAGGATAAAAGGTAGGGAGGAGGGACTTGGGGGAGTAGCGTTGGGAATGCAATAGGTGGAAGGAGGTGAAGGTGAGGGTGATAGACCAGAGAGGGGGTGGGGCCGGAGAGGTCCGGAAGAAGATTGCAGGTCAAGAAGGCGGTGCTGAGTCCGAGGGTTGGGACTGAGATAAGGTGGGGGGAGGGGAAATGAGGAAGCTGGAGAAATCTGCATTCATCCCTTGTGGTCGGAGGGTTCCTAGGCAGAAGATGAGTCGTTCTCCTCCAGGCGTCGTGTTGCCATGGTTTGGCGATGGAGGAAGCCAAGGACCTGCATATCCTTGGCAGAGTGGGACGGGGAGTTAAAGTGTTCAGCCACGGGGTGGTTGGGTTGGTTGGTGCGGGTGTCCCAGAGGTGTTCTCTGAAACATTCCGCAAGTAGGCGGCCTGTCTCCCCAATGTAGAGGAGGCTACACTGAGTGCAGCGGATGCAGTAAATGATGTGTGTAGAGGTGCAGGTGAATTTGTGACGGATTTGGAAGGATCTGTTGGAGCCTTGGAGGGAAGTGAGGGGGGAGGTGTGGGCACAAGTTTTGGATTTTTGCGGTTGCAGGGGAAGGTGCCGGCAGTGGAGGTTGGGTTGGTGGGGGGGTGTGGACCTGACAAGGGAGTCGTGGAACGTTAAACCTCCCTGGAGTTAGGGAATTGATCTCGATGATCAGCTTGATTATATCGAATGAGATAGCATGCTTGAGGGGACAAATGGCCTATCTTTTATGTTTCTGTGTAATGTCTTCAGGGTCACTGACAAGACCCATGTTGGGTGGGAGAAAAAGCTGTGGGGATGACCAAAGTGGCTGTGTCCCGATATGGGCAGCTTCACCCAGTAGGCAAGTCATTGGCAGATGAAAACTCATGTGGAGAAATCTCCATGTGCAGCACAGGTTTCCAAAATAACTCAGCGGCAGATTAAAAGCCCCGTTCCCTGCCCAGTCCCTACTTCCTGACCCAGGCAGGTTTTGTCCCTGATGAGGACAGGTTTCTGACAGGATATTATTACATTGCCACCTGATGGTGCTGAATGTAACAGAGTTTGCTACATCCCATCATATCATCTACTTTGCTGTCTGTATCGGGTGAAGTATATTTCAAACACTGCCAGACTGAAATGAATGTGGTGACGTGATTCAGAGAACAGAAGAAGATAAAAACTAGGAGCAGGAGTAGGCCGCCCGGCCCTTCGAGCCAGCTCCACCATTCAATAAGGTCATGGCTGATCTTTTCATGGCCTCAGCTCCACTTACCCGCCCTCTCACCGTATCCCTTAATTCCTTTACTCTTCACAAATCTGTCTTTGCCTACAAAACACTCAACGAGGAAGCCTCAACCACATCCCTGGGCAGGGAATCCCACACATTCCCAACACTCTGGGTGAAGAAGTTTCTCCTCAACTCAGTCCGAAATCTGCTCCCCCTCATTTTGAGGCCACACCCCTTGTTCTAGTTTCAACCGCCATGGAAACTATCTCCCTGCTTCTATCCGATCTATTCCCATCATCATTTTATATATTTCTATAACATCCCCCCATTCTTCTAAGTTCCATTGAGTATAGTCCAGGCTGTACAGTCTCTCCTCATAAACAAACCCCCTCTACTCCATAATCATCCTCGTGAACCTCCTCTGCACCCCATCCAGGACCAGTCCATCCTTCCTCAGGTAAGGAGACCAAATCCGTACACAGTACTCCAGGGGTGGCCTCCCCAGCTTCCTATCCAGCTGCAGCATAACCGCCCTGGTTTTAAACTCCATCCCTCTAGCAATGGAGGACAATATTCCAATTGCCTTCCTCATCACCTGCTGGACCTGCAATCCAACATTTGTGATTCATGCACAAGGAGACCCAGGTCCCTCTGCACAGCAGCATGTTGCAATTGTTCACCATTTAAATAACCATCTATTTTGCCATTATTTCCATCAAAATGGATCACCTCACATTTACCCACACCGTACTGCATCTGCCAGCCCCTTACCCACTCACTGAACCTGTCTCTATCCCGTTGCAGATGTTCAGTGTCCTCTGCACACTTTGCTGTCCCAGTGATCGTGGTGTCACCTGTGAACTTTAACACACTACACTTGGTCCCCAACTCTGAAACATCGATGTGAATTGTATGCATTCCGGTCCCAACACTGATCCCTGAGGCCGAGCACTAGCCCCTGATCACCAACCAGAAAAACACCCACTTATCCGCACTCTTTGCTTTCTGTGAGTGCACCAATCTTCGATCCATGTGAATACAGGAACCAGAACACCGCGCACCTTTATTCTTTTGAGCAGCTCTTATGTAGTACCTTGTCAAATGCCTTGTGGAAATTCAGATACACCATATCCACCAGTTCCCCTATACACCATAAAGCCATAAGATAGAGGAGCAGACATTAGGCCATTCAGCCCATCAAGTTTGCTCTGCCATCGGTTTTACATCCCCATTCTCTCGCTTTCTTACTGTAACCCTTTATCCCCTTGGCAATCAAGAACTTATCTATCTCAGTTTTAAATAGCCTCAATGACCTGGCCTCCACAGCTTTGAATTCCAGAGATTCCCCACTCTCTGGCTGAAGAGGTTTCTCTGTATCTCCGTTCGAAAAGGTCTTTCCTTTACCTAAGGCTGTGCCCTTGGGTCCTCACCTCTCCTACCAATAGACACATCTTCCCAATGCCCACTCTGTCCAGGCCGTTCAGTATTCTGAAAGCTTCAATCAGATTCCTCCCTTGTCCTTCTAAACTCCATCAAATATAGTCGCAGAGTCCTCAAACATTCCTCATTTGTTCAGACTGTCGTTCCTGGGATCATTCTCATGCACCTCCTCTGGACCCGTTCCAGAGCCAGTACATCCTTCCTGAGGTACGGGACCCAAAACTGCTCACAATACCTGAAATATGGTCTGCCAAGAGCTTTCCAGAGCCTCAGAAGTCCATCCCCTTTTTTATATTCGAGCCCTCTCGACAGGAGTGACAACATTGTGTTTGCTTTCCCAACTACTGACTCAATCTGAACCTTTACCTGAACAGAAAACTGGACTAGGACTCCCAAGTCCCTCTGCACTTCTGATTTCTCAATTTCCTCCCCATTTAGTAAATAGTCCATGTCTCTGTTCTTCTGACCAAAGTGCATGACCTTGCACCTATCCACATTGTACTCCCATCTTCCACTTCTTTACCCACTCTCCTAACCTGTCCAAATCTTCCTGCAGCCTCCCCACCTCCTCAATGCTACCTGTCCCTCTACCTATCTTTACATTGTCTGCAAATCTAGCCAGAATGCTGTCAGTTCCTCCATCTAGATCATTAATGTTTAAAGTGAAACGTTGTGGCCCCAACACTGACCCTTGTGGAACATCACTTGTCACCAGCTTCAATCCTGAGATGGCCCCTTTTATCCCCACTATATTCTTCCTGCCAGACAGCCAAGATTCTATCCATGCTAGTACCTGGATTCTAACACCATGCCCCTTATCTTTCTCAGCAGTCTGCTGTGCAGCACCTGGTCAAAGGCCTTCTGGAAGTCCAGATCGATAACTTCCATTGGCTCTCATTGGTCTAATCAGCTCATTATTTCCACAAAGAATTCGAACAGATTTGTCAGACATGACCTTCCCTTGATGTAACCATGCTGACTTTGCCCTATTTTGTCATGCACTTCCAAGTATTCAGAAAGCTCATCCTTCCTAATGGACTCTAAAATCTAACCATCAACTGAGGTCAGGCTAATTGGCCTAGAGTATCCTCTCTTTTACCTTGCTTCATTCTTAAACTGGGGGTTACATGACAGTGATTTTCCAAAGCCCTGCGACAGTTCCTGACTCCGGTGATACCTGATAGATCACCGTGAAAGCCTTCACTTTCTCTTCAGCACTCTCCTTCAGGGTGGAGCCTGTCACGTCCAGGAGGTTTATCCATCATCAGAACTTCCAGATTTTCTAGCAACGTCTCATTAGTGATGGTCACCCCACTCATCTCTGCCAACCATCCCCTCCCCACCTGAACTTTTGGGATTTTACTCATGTCTTCCATCGCAAAAACTGATACAACATACTTTTTCAGTTCCTCAGCTATTTCTTTGTTCCCCATGGATTTGGATCAGCACAGGCTTGGAGGGCTGAAGGGCCTGTTCCTGCACTGTAAAGTTTCTTTGTTCTATGTACAACTTCTCCTGCATCATTTTCCAGCAGCATGATGGGCATTTTCTCCTCTCTGTTGCCCTTTGTATATTGAAAGAAACCCCTGCAATCTTTCCTAATATTACTGGCTAGCTCACCCTCATATTTAATCTTCTCTCTCCTTACATCTTGCTTTGCCGCCCATTGTAAGCTTCCCAATCCTCTGGTTTCCCACTGCCCTTCCCCACATTATGTGCTTTCTCTTTTGCTGTTATACTACCCCTGCCTTCCCCAGTCAGCCATCGCTGCCTCATCCTCCCTGTCCCACGCTTCATTTCTCTCGGGATTAATCTCCTCTGTGTCTCCTGAATTACTCCCAGAATCCCCTGCCATTACTCTTCCACTGTCTTTGCTGCTCGGCTCCTCTCCCAGTCAATTCTCCCCAGCTCCTCCCTCATGCCTCTGTAGTTACCTTTATTCAGCTGTAATACCGTTACCTCTGATTCTATCTACTCCCTCTCACATTACAGTGTAAATTCAATCATATTATAGTCGCTGCCTCCTAAGGTTTCCTTCACCTTAAGCTCCCTTATCAAATTTGCCTCATTGTACAACACTAAATCCAGTATTGCCTGTTCCTTGTGGGCTCCACCACAAGCTGCTCCAAAATGCCAGCTTGGAGACATTTCACAAATCACTTTCCTTGCAATCCCTGACCAACCTGATTTTCCCAGTCCATCTGCATATTGAAATCCCCTGTGATCACTGTAAACTTGCCTTTATTACACACCTTCTGTATCTCCTGGTGTAACTAGTGCCCCAGCTCTTGACTCCAGTTTGGAGGCCTGGAGATAATTCCAGTTACGGTTTTCATACACTTGTGATTCCACAACTCTACCCACACAGATTCTATGCCATCTGACCCTACTTCCTTTATTACTATTTATTTAATTTCAATCTTTTACTAACAAGGCATTCCTAGACCCTCTGCCCACCTGCCTGTCTTTTCGGTAGGATATACATCCTTGGACATTTAGCTCCTGTAAATATATGGCTTACTTGTAAAATAGAAGGCTGGCTGCGAGAGTAAATATACTCAGCATTCGGAAGCCTGTGGTGATGCTGTGTAACGTGCGCACAGAAGGAGGTCACGTGATGCTCCGTTTCGCTCCCCGGAGGCGTGCGAGGAGGTCATGTGATGCTCCATTTCACGGGCGAGGAGGTCACGTCATGCTCCGTTTCACAGGCAAAAGAAGGTCACGTGGGGTCGGACATCCGGGAATGCGAGGAGGCGGAGAATGGAGTCAGATCAACAGCCAATCAGAAGATAATCCTACCTCAGTGATTGCATGACGTTTTTTATTGTATAAAAGACTGGGTCAGGGACAGGAATAGGTCTTACTTTTTTGAACTGACACACTTCGTAGTTTGTCAGGGACAGAAAGGTCTAGAGCTCTGTATACTTTGTCGACTTACTGTTTAAAATAAATTAAGAGTGTGAGACTGAATACCTTCTCCTATTGCTTCATATGAAGAACACGCAGGACTGGGCTCACACATAGAAGAAAGGGAGTTGGTAGATTGAGCCAAAGTCCTACATGACACATCCACCTGTATTGACATGCGAGGGAAGGGGGAGTCTGGAAACACTGGTCACAACTGAAGAAATATCCTGACACTGGTTGATCATCCTCACCCTCTGCTTTCTTTTCAGACTGACTCCTCTCGAGACCTGCTGACGATGTGTGTGTGTGTGCGCAGTGTGTTGTGAACGGACCGAGAGCGTAGGCTGTTGTGTGCGGGCAGTACAGCCTTTGGACCATTGTTTAGCTCCGCTCGGGAAGCTCTGGGATGGTCCTGTTTATTGTTGCCTTCGCCCTTTGCCTGGTAGCCACTGGGGGGCAGCACCAAATGGATTGTGCAACCCTCGGTCCTGTTCACCGGAGTAGGCGCGGGGTTCCATGTTAATACAGACCTAACCATGTTCTATCAGCACACACAGCAAAATAACATCTCAAAATGCTGGGTGTGTACTCGAATCCCTGCACACTATATTGGGAGGATTCCCCTGAGTCCCATTCCGTTTAATAAATCCAAAACGGTGGAATGGTGATTGGACCAGAACAGACCCTCACATTTATCCATTTGAGGGATGGGCGGGGGTTAGGTCTGACAGAGAATCTCTCGGGGCATTCATGCGAGGCCCTGACCAGACCATTTCTGCTGCCAATGATGAGCTCACCTGGGAGACCACGGGTTATAACATGCAAAACTATCAAGGTTGGTTCCAGCCTCACTACATCCTTTAACATACACCCCTCTGGCTCTGACCCTCACAAACACCGCGGGTGAAGGAAGGCCCACGGGGGCGATTTGTTTTAAATGTAATCGCACATCAGGGTGGAATGCCGGAACCAGCAACTCTCCATATTGGTCTGGATCTTGCTCCCTTGCCTATGTGCTACCTTTTGTTCACCATTACAGTTCCCACCGCGTTCATCCCAAACTGCATCCACCTCAATCCAAACGGTCCATCACTGAGACCGAGCGATTCCGTATGTTCACCTTCCCCGCCTATGGGAGTGCTAAGGCTGCTAGGGAACTGATCAATATGGCCTCCACCTTGGAAAGGCCGGCTAATGAGACTGCCGATGGCTTTGCAGCGGTAAGCACGGCCATCTCCGAGGTGTCGGCTGAGGTCATTGCCACCCGTACTGTTGTGTTGTCGAACCGTTTGGCCCTTGACTATTTGTGAGTGGCACAAGGTGGCCCCTGTGCTGTTATTGGGTCCTAGTGCGGCACATACATTCCGAATACCTCAGACAACATAAGTGACGAATTGGATCACACCCGCCTGGAGGCTGATAATATCCAGTAGGAAGGGAAACAGTTTCATGATTATAATCCTATCCCTCTGATTATTACTGGATGGTGGTGGTCTGTTCATCATGCTCCTGCATGTCTCGGACCACAAGGGGGGAACTGAAAACAGGAACGAACGAAACAAGAAATACTTACAGAACACAATGGCGATCTCTGCGTGTGCATGTACAGAACACAAGACACCACCTTTCGTGGTCTTTTGTTGTCCGCGCCATCCAGACTATAAAAACTGCTGTACCTGATGTTCAAGGAGGGACGGCCTGGTCAAGTTCCACGATTAAGGGCACGATCACGCTGCCCCTCCCAATAGGTTTTGATTTAATACATTTGATTTCCTTCCTTCTAAATGCGAATTTTATTAATTTTGGTACAACACTACCCAATCAATTAACACCCTTGTAAAATGTTCCCCAAATGAGGGAATTGATATTAAAGTTGCTGGCTTTATCACTGCCTGAAAGTTTCCAATTTCCTGACACTTATGAAATGTCCTCCAAAATACGACTACATCTTTACACAGTCCAGGACAATGAAAATGTCCTTGGATTTTGACATGAGTTCTCCTTACTCCCAAATAACCTCCTCCTGCTAATTTATATCCACAACATTTCCTTTCCAAATCCCACCGGGAATACAACTTGATGACCTGCTGCCCATTTCCCATCTGCCTGAATGTGTGATGGTCTCCATTTTCTCAGGAAGGCCTCATTTAGAAGATAGCAACATTCTGGGGTCTCTTCAGATTCTGTGTTCTATATTCGATAATCTAATCGCTGGCTAATGAAGACTAGCATCCCGTACGCCATCTTAACCATCCTGTCTACCTGTGATAACAGCTTCAGGGATCTATGGACTTGTACTGCCAATCTATTATCATTATCTATTCTTTGACACTCTTATTTACCTGATGCTCAATTTCAATTTTTTGATGATGTTCCTCGTCCTAAATTCTACTGTCAGTATCAACCATTATTACTTTGTACATGAGATGTGGGGATCTCTGACTAAAACTGCATTACTGGCCCCTCCCTAACATCCCCAGTGAAGACGGTGATGTGCTGATCAGATTCACTGCTGTTTCTGCATTTACCTGCATGCACTTTGTCTTATTCACCGCGGGACGTGAGCATCGCTGGTCCAGACCTGGCTGGGAATGCTGCCTGTTCCCAGTTGCCCCTCCATAAAGTGTGGGGGTGAGCTGCCTTGTTGAACCGCTGCAGTCCGTGTGGTGTAGCTAGACCCACAATGCTGTTAGGGAGGGAGCTCAAGGATTCTGACCCAGTGAAGGGACGGTGATATATTTCCAAGTCAGGTTGGTGAGTGGCTTTGAGGTGAATGTGCATGGATTTCCGTTCTCATCGATCTGCTGCTCTTGTCCTTCTGGATGCTAGAGTTTGTGGGTTAGGAAGATGCTGTCTGAGGACCTTTGGTGAATTTCTGCAGTGCATCTTGTAGCTGGTCCACACTGCTGCAGCTGAGAAACACTGGTGGAGGGACTGGGTGTTTGTGGATGTGGTGCCAACTAAGCAGCTGTTATGTCCTGGATGGTATCAAACTTACTAGCTGTTGTTGGAGTTGCAGTCATCCAGACAAGTGGGGAGCATTCTGTCACACTCTTGCCTTGCGCTCTGTAGATGGTGGATAGGCTTTGGGGAGTCAGGAGGTGAGTTACTTGTAGCAACATTCCAAACCTCAAACAAATGTGGCCTTGATATTAAAGGTAGTCAGTCGCCCCTCACCTGTGGGAATCAATTCATTAGGGGGCAGCAGTTCTTTAACGCTGGTTTTGAGGAGCTGGAGTTGGGTGCACTTCCCACAGATGCAGATCGCAGGGACACGAGTGGTGACCCTTACCTCCCACATTCTACAGGAGGTACATTCAACTGCCCTAACCTCCATTCCCACTGTTCTAAATTCCCGAGACTACTGAGAAACTAAAGGAAAATACTGAAACCAGGCAACTTACCAATTGGGGCACAGACCCCTTTTGTTTTGGTGAGAGGAGGAAGACGGTTTGGAGACACTCCCGAGTCGTGTTTGGGGGAAAGCAACTGGCCAAATATAAAGCCGTACTTGCCCAGCAGTCCCGTGTCTGCTTGTGCTCAGTGTGCGCTCCGCCTGTCCAAGAGGTAAACCTTTATATCCGTTTAAATTGACCTTCCCGTTGTCCCTCTGGTCCTCACTGTCACTCCTCCCACTCCAACTGTCACCAGAAAAACACCATTCAGGATAAAGCAGCCGCTTGGTTGGCACCACATCCCCAGACATCCCCTCCCTCCATCACTGACACTCAGTAGCAGCAGTGTTTACCGTCTACACGGTGCGCTGCAGAAATGCACCAAAGATCCTCAGACAGCACCTTCCAAACCCACGAGCACTTCCACCTCGAAGGACAAGGGCAGCAGATAGATGGGAACATCACCCCCTTCAAATTCCCCTCTGAGTCACTCACCATCCTTATTTAGAAATATATTGTCATTCCATCAGTGTTAAAGGCAGCTCAGCATTACCTTCTCAGGGGCAATTCGGCATGGGGAATAACTACAGACTCAGTCAGTGATATCCACATCCCACCAGTGAATAAAACAAAATCATTTCATGGTTTGGAAACAGTCGGACCCTCCTGTGGGCTTCACTGAGGAGTTTTATTTATTCACAATGCAATGAATCCGTGTAACCAGGTATTTTACTGCGTTACTGATCTTCGCTCTGAACCGGGACAATGTTGCTGCATAAATAAATGTGTTTGTGCAACAGCTTAGGTTCCGCAGCATGGACCCAACTGCACTGAAGTGATACAGAAAAGATGAGTAATCGCCAGGATTGATTCCTTGAATGATATAATATAAGAAATATACAACAACAATTAACCAGAGGACGATGAAGATCCCAGAGATGGTGAAGAACAAAATCACAGCCTTCCTTCTGCTCTCCATCTCTGGGTCTCTGTGATTCTCTCCTTTGCTCTCAGCCTTCAGCCTCTTCCGGACTCGACTGGTCACTAAAATGTGTCTGACTGTCAGAGCATTGAGCGACAGAATTAAAGCGAATGGCAGTAAAGGGGTTAACACTGAATCAAGCCAATCTAATACCACCCACCAAGTCTCAGTATAGTAGCTTAACTTTGTTATACAGTGGAATGGCACATTGTTGATTATCCTCACAGGCTCATATTGAAAATAGAAGGGGATATTTTTCAGACAGAACAATGTGCAGGTTGTTGCCAGAACCACAGTCGCAGCTTTCTCAGTGCAATATTTTGTTCTCACTTTCTGACAACAAATGGTCACAAATCGGTCAAAGGAGAAAGTGACGGTGAACCAGACAGAGCAGTTCGTGGCTGCACGAGACAGTGCCCCAATAACACTGCACACAGGAGTGATGTTCAGGAAAGACTGTGGGAAATAATAGAAGGGTAATCTCCACAGTATAACCTCAGTAATAATGACCATCAGATCGGCAGCTGCCATAAACACCAGGTAACGGGTAGTGCAAGGGGAAACACCACAGTTTTGCTTGGAAAGGACTGTAACTGCTAGCAAATTTACTGTGGGAGACAAATGGGAAAGAAACAACAAATTATTGATCAGAAATACCCCCTACCCATTCCAGAGAGCATAAGCAAGGTTTTACCAACAAATTCCCATGCACTGTGTGACTGGGAGTGGTTGGGTGTGAGTGAGTTTGAGTTTCAGACTTTAACATTCACTCCAGATTGTCCTCCAGCCCAGTCACTCATGAGATTCTAGAGTTTAGACAGATATTGAGCTCACAGCCACTCCTAGGAGAGCAGAAGGAAGTCTATGATTTCCTTTGGTTGCATGGTAAGGTACAGAACCCTATTAGATTCCTCAATCCCAAGTCAGTTATAGGCCTAGCAATTGGACTGTCAATAATCCAAACTCTCCCCTTCTCCAGAGAAACAGTTATCCCCTGATCCTGTCATTGGACTTAATCCTGATCAGAGCCATGGCAGGATTATAAAACAGGTCACCAGAACCTGTGTGAGATTTCAAACACAACTGCACCATGAATCTTAAACAAGGGCAGTACAGCAGAGCATGCAGGACTCCCTTCATGACAATGTGGGAGTTTTCGGTTTACTGTGATATTTACACTGTAAATCTACCCACCAACATCTCAATGTGGAGGGACCAGGAGGGCAATCTGTCAACATTTCAATCTCCTGACCAAAGCGTGTGAGGAGAGAATTTCCGGAAGCGATGGTCAATGAAACTTTACAAATCAGAACAAGGCGCAAATTCTTCAATTCCTTTGCTTTGCCAAAATGAAAGAGCAATCTGAGATTGAAAATTCCCAACGGATGCAGCATCCATGACTGTGCGTGTGTGTAAGAGAGTTCCAAACCTTTCCCACCCTTTCCCACCCTCTGTGCACAGAAGAGCTTTCTGACATCTCTCCTGAATGCTCTCTGCCCCATTCACAGACTATGATCCTTTGTTCGAAATCTGCAACCATTAGAAACAGTTCATGCTTTCCTTTTAATATTTTGTTGGACTTCACTCAGATCATCTCTTAACCTTCAAAATTCTCGATCAACCTGGCTTCATTTACATAATGAAATCAGAAGAAGCGCAGCAGGTCTAGAGCATCTGTGGGAGAGAGCACAGAGTTCAGGTCGAGTGACCTTCTTCAGAACTAACCTGCCTGATCTCTCCTCATACCTTGAAGCCATAACAAACTGGAACAGATGACACAACACTGAGAACAGAAAATGCTGCTGCAGCAGTGAAGTTGGGAGTCTCTGTCAGTGTAGGATTGTACCGAGAATGCTGCTCAGTGAATTGCTGTCACTGTCCCGGGGTCTGGATAAGGCTGACCAGTCAGTGAGCTGGAGATGTTATTGTTCAAACGGTAAAACCAGAGAGCAGATCAACAGCAGATTAAGACAAGTTCAAGTGTCATAGCGCCATACCTGGGATGCCAGTAACAGCAAGGATGGTGTAGAACACCTTCCTAACATGATCAATTGGTCGATGCATTTTCCTGTCTGAGGTGATCTGTCCCTTCAGGCAGCTGACAAGCTCCTCATTTGAGACTCTGAGCTGATGCATTCCCAGAGACGCTGCCTTATACTGTGTGGAAGCTCCTTGGGGAGATCGAGGTGACAGCATTGCTTGGCTTTGTTGCTGTTTTTCACATTTCTGGAAATGAACAAACCCATTACAATAACAAGTGTAATCCTGATTACAGAGGGGGGTTACATGATAATGAAATAACAAAAGCAGAATCTGGAATCTGCCAGCAATAACGCTGTCCACTCAAACACCATGAGCCCTATCCCGAGATCACACCCTATTTCATGATGTGAAGGTGCTGGTGTTTGACTGGGGTGGACACGTTCAACCTGTTGGACTAGAACCTGGTGTTGGGTGATTTTTGACAAATTGTTTCAACTGATGCTGCATCGAGACAGTTCATTCCAAGTGTGAACATATGTCTCTGAGCTGTCCTTCTGTACTCTAGGGTAGGAGCTGCCCTCTTTAAACAAGAACATTTCACTCACTGATTGAAATGTGATTCTTCTCACACACTGAATGTATACATCACTGCGAGGTCAGCATTTATTCCCCATTCCCAATTTTCCAGGATCTGGAGTCATATGAAGGTCCATGTAAGGACAACATACTGCCTTTCCTGAGGGAAGGGGTCTCAGTGAACAAGATGGACCTCCAACGATGGGACGTCACTGACCTCCCCCTTACTGTTACTCTCCATCAGATTCATCCCTGAACTCCCCCTTCCTGTCACTGTCCATCACATACATCACTGACCTTCCCCTTACTGTCACTGTCCATCAGATACATCACTGACCTCCACCTTACTGTCACTGTCCATCAGATACATCACTGACCTCCCCCTTACTGTCACTGTCCATCACATACATCCCTGACCTCCCTCTTACTGTCACTGTCCATCAGATACATCACTGACCTCCCCCTTACTGTCACTGTCCATCAGATACATCACTGACCTCCACCTTACTGTCACTGTCCATCAAATACATCACTGACCTCCCCCTTACTGTCACTGTCCATCACATACATCCCTGACCTCCTCCTTACTGTCACTGTCCATCACATACATCCATGACCTCCCTCTTACTGTCACTGTCCATCACATACATCACTGACCTCCACCTTACTGTCACTGTCCATCAGATACATCACTAACCTCCCCCTTACAGTCACTGTCCATCAGATACATCCCTGACCTCCCTCTTACTGTCACTGTCCATCACATACATCACTGACCTCCCTCTTACTGTCACTGTCCATCACATACATCACTGACCTCCCCCTTACTGTCACTGTCCATCCAGATACATCACTGACCTCCCTCTTACTGTCACTGTCCATCCAGATACATCACTGACCTCCCCCTTACTGTCACTGTCCATCAGATACATCACTGACCACCCCCTTACAGTGACTCTCCTTCAGACACATCACTGACCTCCCCCTTACTGTCACTGTCCGTCAGATACATCATTGACCTCCCCCTTACTGTCACTGTCCATCCAGATACATCACTGACCTCCCCCTTACTGTCACTGTCCGTCAGATACATCATTGACCTCCCTCTTACAGTCACTGTCCATCAGATACATCACTGACCTCCCCCTTACTGTCACAGTCCATCCAGATACATCACTGACCTCCCCCTTACTGTCACTGTCCATCCAGATACATCACTGACCTCCCCCTAACTGTCACTGTCCATCCAGATACATCACTGACCTCCCCCTTACTGTCACTGTCCATCAGATACATCACTGACCTCCCCCTTACTGTCACTGTCCATCAGATACATCACTGACCTCCCCCTTACTGTCACTGTCCATCAGATACATCACTGACCTCCCCCTTACTGTCACTGTCCATCCAGATACATCACTGACCTCCCCCTTACTGTCACTGTCCATCAGATACATCACTGGCCTCCCCCTTACTGTCACTGTCCATCCAGATACATCACTGACCTCCCCCTTACTGTCACTGTCCATCAGATACATCACTGACCTCCCCCTTACTGTAACTGTCCATCAGATACATCACTGACCTCCCCCTTACTGTCACTGTCCATCAGATACATCACTGACCTCCCCCTTACTGTCACTGTCCATCAGGTACATCACTGACCTCCCCCTTACTGTCACTGTCCATCAGATACATCACTGACCTCCACCTTACTGTCACTGTCCATCCAGATACATCACTGACCACACCCTTACTGTCACTGTCCATCAGATACATCACTGACCTCCCCCTTACTGTAACTGTCCATCAGATACATCACTGACCTCCCCCTTACTGTCACTGTCCATCAGATACATCACTGACCTCCCCCTTACTGTCACTGTCCATCCAGATACATCACTGACCTCCCCCTTACTGTCACTGTCCATCAGGTACATCACTGACCTCCCCCTTACTGTCACTGTCCATCCAGATACATCACTGACCTCCCCCTTACTGTCACTGTCCATCAGGTACATCACTGACCTCTCCCTGACTATCACTGTCCATCAGATACATCACTGACCTCCCCCTTACTGTCACTGTCCATCCAGATACATCACTGACCTCCCTCTGATCATTGCAGCTACAGCAGCTAACAAGGAAGGCAAATGGAGTTTTGACATTTATTATAAACAGAATAGAGTATAAAGGTCGGGGAGTTTTGCTGCAAGTGTAGAAGGCAGGAGAACAATCTCAGCTGGAGATGTGCAAACAATTTTGGGGTATAATTGCTTTGGAGGCAGCTCAGTGGAAGATCATGAGATAATTCCAGAGATGAAGATGTTGTCCAATTCCTCCTTAAAACAAGTTCGACAAATCCAACGGAAATGATCTGAATGAATGTGCCCAGGTGTCACCAATACTGAAACGGTCAAATCAGTACAAACATGAGGCAATACCAATGTACACAGTCCCGTCTTTATCAGGAAACATGTTACAATACGCTTTAATTACAGGCATGCTCTCTGTAATCCTACTGGTGCTTTAAGACCTGAGTCGCTTGGAGATATACACAGGCTCTCTCTCTGCGTCTCACTCTCTCTGTCTCTCTCTCTATCTTTCTGTCTCTCTGTCTCTCTCGCTCTGTCTCTGTCTGTCTGGCCCTCTCTCTCTCTCACACTCTGCCTCTCTCACTGTCTCTCTCTGTCTCTATCTGTCTCTCTCTCCTTCTCTGTCTCTCTGACTCTCTCTCTCTCCCTCTCTCTATGTGTCTCTCTCTCTCTCTGTCTCTGGGTCTGTGAAGCTGGTTTCTCTCTCCCTCACTCTCTCTCTGGGTGATCAGCTGGTCTCTGGTTGGTCAGCTGGTCTCTGACCCTTGCCGTGCTGGTCTCCTCAGAACGCCTCATGAAGCTGTAAGAAAATCGTCTGCAGGTGAACCCTGTGTTTGTGCCTTGGTCGATGGTTTTTCATAACGTTCTATAGTTCGGACCAATCCGGAATATCCGTTAATCGTCTGAAACACTGTCAATCATAGACATAGATGAGAGTGGTCCTGAGGGAAAAGTACGAAACTGGGCCAAGGCCAATTATATCAACATTTGACAGGAGCTGGGAAATGAGGATTGGGGGCAGCTATTTG
Source organism: Chiloscyllium plagiosum (assembly GCF_037043375.1). NCBI lineage: Eukaryota > Metazoa > Chordata > Chondrichthyes > Orectolobiformes > Hemiscylliidae > Chiloscyllium > Chiloscyllium plagiosum. The sequence goes on from NW_028270182.1 coordinate 14,419,337, forward strand.
AAGGGAAGTCCACATTTGCTGTGTGAGAGGCTTTCAAAGATAGGTTGAAGATAGTGTAGGATAGGCATGCCCCTTTGAAAACAAAGGATAGAAAAGACAAGATTCCTGAACTGTGGATGACAGGAGAAATGGTGCGACTAGCCAAGAGGAAAAGGAAAGCGTACATAAGGTCCAGGCAGCGAAGAACAGAATGGGCCTTGGAGGAATATCAGGAGGGTGGGACCAATCTTAAACGAGGAATCAATTGGGCTAGAAGGGCTCATGAAATAACTCCTCCCCCTCCCAGCTTGCTCTCTCTTCCCCACAATGTCCCCTCCCTGTGATCTCCTTTGCCCCCTCCCCCTGCTGTCTGTCTCCCCTCCCCCATGTTCTCTTTATCCCATCATCCCTGTGTTCCCTCTCTCACCCAAGTTTCCTTCCCCCGCGATCTGTTTCTGCAATCCCCACAGCCTCGTAATGCCCTGCTTCCCCCGAAAATGTTTACTCCCTCCCTCAAATTTATGCCCCCTCCTTCCCTCCCTCTCTAACTAAAGCATATAAGGAGTGGGGGGAGAGAGCCGTGCTGTTGGACAATGTGTTGGCAGCAGTGTGAGCCGTAAGGCTTTGTTTCGGGAGGTTTCAGAGAGCAGCGGCTCAGTTAAAAATCCAGGGAAGCTCCGGTAACGTCCTTTTAACATTCCGTTTCAGTCTGACAGCAGCTGAGATGGCAGTTAGGGCAGGAATCCCCTGTGGCCATTCCCCTCGCAAACAAGTATCCCGTTTGGGAACCTGTTGGGGACGGGTGGGGTGGGTGTGTTACCGTTCAGGGGAAAGCAGCAGTATCCCGGTCGGGGGCAATCCCACTGGCTCTGGGGCAGAGCGGGAAACGGGAAAGGGAAACAGGACCTTAGTGATAGTAGACTCGATAGTTAGGGGGACACAGACAGGGGATTCTGTGGGTGCTGATGGGAATCCAGGATGGTGTGTTGTCTCCCAGGCACCAAGGTCCAGGATGTCTCAGAGTGGCTGTAGAACCTTCTCAAGGGGTAGGGTGATCAGCCAGATGTCATTATTCACGTTGGCACAAATAACAGAGGTAGAAGTAGGGATGAGGTCCTGCAGAATGGGATACCAGGGAAGAGAGGTCTCCACAGGAAAGGGGGGATTTAATGAGGGCCATTCGGGGGCAGATCCTGAGGAGCCCGCAGCACAATTTCACAAGGGGGAAGGTTAGGCTAGCCACAATAGGCCGAACGTCCTCTTCCTGGGGCGTGAGGTGACAGAGATTCTGTGACTGGGATCTTGCTGTGCGTTGGGGGAAGGAGGTGCATCCACAGGCTGGTCCATCTACACAAACACATTTACCCCAAAGTCCAGGGGGTGGTGCTGAGTGAGGGGGTGGGTTTCTAGGACACGGAGGGAGTTGAAGAGGGGCTTTTATGTGGGGGGTAATGGAGGGGGAGGATCGGTGCAAAAAGGGCACTGAACAATCTGGGGGGGGGAATGCAGGGGTGAAAACTGGGGACGGGGGGGTCACATAATTAGGGTGGATGTACAATTTGGGGTAGGGGCATCTAAACAAGGGGCGGGGGTTACACAATGAGGGCAATTGTGTTCCCATACCCTCATATTGAACCTCTGCCCCCATGGGTGCCCCAATCAGCACAGGTAAGATTGGGGGGGGAAGGGGGAAAGTCGGGGGTCGGTAAAGTTAGGGGGGTGTAAAGTCAGGGCTGGGGGGCTTGTTATTGTTTGGATCGATTTGGAAAGGGAACAGGGCCTGCAGTTTACAGACAATGGAATGGACAGGGACAGGAGCAAATTGTCCCGGCAGAAAAAACAACCTGCCGCTTGTGCAGTGGCGCAGGGAGGCCAGCAGAGGGTGGCATTGTATCACTTTAAACACAAGGGGGTCAGACACAGAGAGAGTCAGAGAGGCTGGGGTGAGGTGAAAGTGGGGATAAAAGGGTCCTCCTCAGGATGTAATTGCACCATGGCGTTTCCCACGTGGGGGTGGGATGCTATGATAACCAACATTGGGAAGGAATGGTTGGAGAAGGGTATGGGCAGAGATATCGTTCGATTTTGTCACCGCTGTGTGACCTCTGCCCAGTACAACCCAGGCTGGCCCATTGAAATTAGAATGGGGCCCCAGCCACGCCCAAAGGGACTCTGGGGGCAGTTACAGATGGATTTTACAGGACCTCTTCCCCAACCCCATGGGAAGGCGGATTGCCTTGTGATTATTGACCAATTTACCAGGTGGGTCGGGCCTACCCTACCCAGAACTGATCAGCTAACGCTGGGGCAAGGGTTGTAGCTGAGGAGGGGATTCCCAGGTGGGGGGGGTGCCGTCCCAGATGGGCTTCCATCGGGGACCCATTTCACTGGAAGTGTTGTAAAAACCGCATGTCAGCTAATGGGCATTAAACCGAAATTTCACACACCCTCCCATCCACAAAGTTCAGGCATGGTGGGGCGAATGAACAGGACTCTTAAACCCTCCCTTGCTAAGGCCATGCAGGACTCTGACAAACGCTGGCCTGAGGTCCTGCCTGCTAGACCCGTGACTCCAGTCCACCACAAGCCGGTCGAATGGTTTGACCCCTTACGAGTCGATGACAGGTTGGGCAATGTAACTGCCCGATTCCATCATCATGGGAGGGTTCCGATGCTGGCCCTCGCTGCGATAGAATACATCGCTATGTGCTCGAACTGAGCACCCAGCTGAAGGGGATGTGGAAAACAGTTCGGGACAAACAGGAGGGGGGGCAGGATGAACAGAGGCAATTGGAGGATTGTGCGGAGGTCCCATCGGTGGGTAGGAAGGTGATGGTTAAGACTCTCCCCGTTAAACCAGGCTTCGCCCCTCAGTAGAATGGTCCCTCTGAGGTTATCATTAGTGGTGACACACCCACCTGTATTGATATGCGAGGGAAGGGGGAGTCTGGAAACACTGGCCACAACTGAAGAAATATCCAGACACTGGTTGATCATCCTCATCCTCTGCTTTCTTTTCAGACTGACTCCTGTCGAGACCTGCTGATGATGTGTGTGTGTGCGCAGTTGTTGTGAACGGCCCGAGAGCGTGGGCTGTTGTGTGCGGGCGGTACAGCCTTTGGACCATTGTATAGCTCCGCTCGGGAAGCTCCGGGATGGTCCTGTTTATTGTTGCCTTCGCCCTTTGCCCGGTAGCCACTGGGGTGCAGCACCGAATGGATTGTGCAACCCTCGGTCCTGTTCACCGGAGTAGGCGCGGGGTTCCATGTTAATACAGACCTAACCATGTTCTATCAGCACACACAGCAAAATAACATCTCGAAATGCTGGGTGTGTACTCGAATCCCTGCACACTCTATTGGGGGGATTCCCCTGAGTCCCATTCCGTTTAATAAATCTAAAACGGTGGAATGGTGATTGGACCAGAACAGACCCTCACATTTATCCATTTGGGGGATGGGCGGGGGTTAGGTCTGACAGAGAATCTCTCGGGTCATTCATGCGAGGCCCTGACCAAACCATTTCTGCTGCCAATGATGAGGTCACCTGGGAGATCACGGGTTATAACATGCAAAACTATCGAGTTTGGTTCCAGCCTCACTACATCCTTTAACATACACCCCTCTGGCTCTGACCCTCACAAACACCGCGGGTGAAGGAAGGCCCACGGGGGCGATTTGTTTTAAATGTAATCGCACATCAGGGTGGAATGCCGGAACCAGCAACTCTCCATATTGGTCTGGATCTTGCTCCCTTGCCTGATCAATATGGCCTCCACCTTGGAAAGGTGCGGCACATCCATTCCGAACACATCGGACAATATAACTGACCAATTGGATCACACCCGCCTGGAGGCTGATAATATCCAGCAGGAAGGGAAACAGTTTCCTGATTATAATCACCCCACCGCCGGGAAGGGTGCTAGGATGGCAATGAGGCGGATCCTGGGGTTCATTCCTTTTGCATGCCATCATCATGTTCTTTGTTATGGTCATCGCTTGTTGCATTGTTATGGTTGGCCTTTCCTCATGTTGGAAAGTTTGGACAGCGATAATTATGCCGGGTGCGAGCCTGCATGTTTGGTCGCCTGGGAGTTACCCATTTCTGGCCACGCTGATGATTACGCTGTGGTGGTGGTCGGTTCATCATACTCCTGCGCGCCTTGGACCACAAGAGAAGACTTAAAACAGGAAGTAAGTAAAGAAGAAATACTTGCAGATCACAATGGTGTGGTACGCTGTTTCCGTAAACAGCGATCTATGTGTGTGCATGTAAGCTTTCAGGGAGCTAGGTTGGAAGCTCAGAGTTAGAACAAACAGAGTTGTTGTCCCTGGTTTGTTACCCTTGCCACGTAACAGAAAGTCGAGGAATAGGGAGAGAGAACTGTTAAATGTGTGGCTCCAGGGATGGTACAGGAGGGAGGGATTCCGGTATCTGGTTAACTGAGGTTCTTTCTGGGGAAGGTGGGACCTCTATAAACAGGATGGTCTACACCTGAACCTGAGGGGCAAACCTCCTTGGGGGGAGGTTTGCTAGTGCTCTTGGGGGGGTTTAAACTAACTCTGCAGGGGCATGGGAACCTAGACTGTAGCTTTAGGGTACAGGATGTGGAGTGTAGTGAGGTTAGGAACATGGCATCAATCTCAAAGGAGGGTTCCTTTTAAAAGGAAAGTGGCTTGAAGTGTGTATACTTCAATGCAAGAAGTATACGAAATAAGGTAGGTGAACTTGCAGCGTGGGTTGGTACCTGGGATTTCGATGTTGTGGCTATTACGGAGACATGGGTAGAACAGGGACAGGATTGGCTGTTGCAGGTTCCAGGGTTTAAATGTTTTAGTAGGGTCAGAGGTGGGGGTAAAAGAGGGGGAGGTGTGGAATTGCTTGTCAAAGATAGTATTACAGCGGTGGAAAGGACGATGGATGAAGACTCGCCATCTGAGGTAGTTTGGGCTGAGGTTAGGAATAGGAAAGGTGAGCTCACCCTGTTAGGAGTTTTCTACAGGCCTCCTAATAGTCCTAGAGACATGGAAGAAAGGATTACGAGGATGATTCAGGAGAAGAGTGAAAGTAATAGGGTGGTTGTTATGGGGGCTTTAACTTTCCAGATATTGACCGGGAAAGCTATAGCTCGAGTTGGTTAGATGGGTCGGTGTTTGTCCAATGTGTACAGGAGGGTTTCCTGACACAATATGTAGACAGGCCAACAAGAGGTGAGGCCATACTGGATTTGGTTCTGGGTAACGAACCAGGCCAGGTGTTAGAATTGGAGGGAGGTGAGCACTTTGGGGACAGTGACCACAATTCGGTGACTTTTACTCTAGTGATGGAGAGGGATAAGTGTGCACTGCAGGGCAAGAGTTATAGCTGGGGCCAGGGAAATTATGATGCGGTGAGGCACGACTTAGGATGCGTGGCTTGGAAAAGGTGGCTTCAAGGGAAGGGTGCAATTGATATGTGGTGCATGGACAGAACACAATGGTGTGTTACACTGTATCCGGAAACAGCAATCTCTCTGTGTACATGTACAGAACACAATGGGCATGGTACCCTGTTCCCGGAAACAGTGATCTCTGCGTGTGCTTGTACAGAACACGATGGTGTGGTACAGTGTTCCCAGATACAACGATCTCGGCGTGTGCGTGTGCAGAACACAATGGGCATGGTACCCTGTTCCCGGAAACAGTGATCTCTGCGTGTGCTTGTACAGAACACGATGGTGTGGTACAGTGTTCCCAGATACAACGATCTCGGCGTGTGCGTGTGCAGAACACAATGGGCATGGTATACTGGTCCCAGAAACAGCAATCACTGCATGTATATGTGCAGAACATAATGGCATGGTACGCTGTCCATGGAAACAACGATCTCTGCGTGTGCATGTACAAAACACAATGGCATTGTAAGCTGTTCCCAGAAACAGCAATCTCTGCGTGTGCGTGCACAGAACACAATGTTGTGGTATACTGTTCCTGGAAACAGCGATCTCTGTGTGTGCGTGCACAGAACACAATGTTGTGGTATACTGTTCCTGGAAACAGCGATCTCTGTGTGTGCGTGCACAGAACACAATGTTGTGGTACACTGTTCCTCGAAACAGCAATCTCTGTGTGTGCGTGCACAGAACACAATGTTGTGGTACACTGTTCCTGGAAACAGCAATCTCTGTGTGTGCGTGCACAGAACACAATGTTGTGGTACACTGTTCCTGGAAACAGCGATCTCTGTGTGTGCATGTACAGAACACAATGTTGTGGTACACTGTTCCTGGAAACAGCGATCTCTGTGTGTGCATGTACAGAACACAATGTTATGGTACACTGTTCCTGGAAACAGCGATCTCTGTGTGTGCGTGCACAGAACACAATGTTATGGTACACTGTTCCTGGAAACAGCGATCTCTGCGTGTGCATGTACAGAACACAATGTTGTGGTACACTGTTCCTGGAAACAGCGATCTCTGTGTGTGTGTGCACAGAACACAATGTTGTGGTACACTGTTCCTGGAGACAGCGATCTCTGCGTGTGCGTGCACAGAACACAATGTTGTGGTACACTGTTCCTGGAAACAGCGATCTCTGCGTGTGCATGTACAGAACACAATGTTGTGGTACACTGTTCCTGGAAACAGCGATCTCTGTGTGTGCGTGTACAGAACACAATGGTGTGGTACACTGTTCCTGGAAACAGCGATCTCTGTGTGTGCGTGCACAGAACACAATGTTATGGTACACTGTTCCTGGAAACAGCGATCTCTGTGTGTGCATGTACAGAACACAATGTTATGGTACACTGTTCCTGGAAACAGCGATCTCTGCGTGTGCGTGCACAGAACACAATGTTATGGTACACTGTTCCTGGAAACAGCGATCTCTGTGTGTGCATGTACAGAACACAATGTTATGGTACACTGTTCCTGGAAACAGCGATCTCTGCGTGTGCATGTACAGAACACAATGTTATGGTACACTGTTCCTGGAAACAGCGATCTCTGTGTGTGCGTGCACAGAACACAATGTTATGGTACACTGTTCCTGGAAACAGCGATCTCTGCGTGTGCGTGCACAGAACACAATGTTATGGTACACTGTTCCTGGAAACAGCGATCTCTGCGTGTGCATGTACAGAACACAATGTTATGGTACACTGTTCCTGGAAACAGCGATCTCTGCGTGTGCGTGCACAGAACACAATGTTATGGTACACTGTTCCTGGAAACAGCGATCTCTGCGTGTGCGTGCACAGAACACAATGTTGTGGTACACTGTTCCTGGAAACAGCGATCTCTGTGTGTGCATGTACAGAACACAATGTTATGGTACACTGTTCCTGGAAACAGCGATCTCTGCGTGTGCGTGCACAGAACACAATGTTGTGGTACACTGTTCCTGGAAACAGCGATCTCTGCGTGTGCGTGCACAGAACACAATGTTGTGGTACACTGTTCCTGGAAACAGTGATCTCTGTGTGTGTGTGCACAGAACACAATGTTGTGGTACACTGTTCCTGGAAACAGCAATCTCTGCGTGTGCGTGCACAGAACACAATGTTATGGTACACTGTTCCTGGAAACAGCGATCTCTGCGTGTGCGTGCACAGAACACAATGTTATGGTACACTGTTCCTGGAAACAGCGATCTCTGCGTGTGCATGTACAGAACACAATGTTATGGTACACTGTTCCTGGAAACAGCGATCTCTGCGTGTGCATGTACAGAACACAATGTCGTGGTACACTGTTCCTGGAAACAGCGATCTCTGCGTGTGCGTGCACAGAACACAATGTTGTGGTACACTGTTCCTGGAAACAGCGATCTCTGCGTGTGTGTGCACAGAACACAATGTTGTGGTACACTGTTCCTGGAAACAGCGATCTCTGCGTGTGTGTGCACAGAACACAATGTTGTGGTACACTGTTCCTGGAAACAGCGATCTCTGCGTGTGTGTGCACAGAACACAATGTTGTGGTACACTGTTCCTGGAAACAGCGATCTCTGCGTGTGCGTGCACAGAACACAATGTTGTGGTACACTGTTCCTGGAAACAGCGATCTCTGCGTGTGCGTGCACAGAACACAATGTTGTGGTACACTGTTCCTGGAAACAGCGATCTCTGCGTGTGTGTGCACAGAACACAATGTTGTGGTACACTGTTCCTGGAAACAGCGATCTCTGTGTGTGCATGCACAGAACACAATGTTGTGGTACACTGTTCCTGGAGACAGCGATCTCTGTGTGTGCATGTACAGAACACAATGTTGTGGTACACTGTTCCTGGAAACAGCGATCTCTGTGTGTGCATGTACAGAACACAATGTTGTGGTACACTGTTCCTGGAAACAGTGATCTCTGTGTGTGCATGTACAGAACGCAAGGTTGTGGTACACTGTTCCTGGAAACAGCGATCTCTGTGTGTGTGTGTACAGAAACAATGGTGTGGTACGCTGTTCCTGGAAACAGCAATCTCTGTGTGTGCATGTACAGAACACAATGGCGTGGTACGCTGTTCCCGGAAACAGTGATCTCTGTGTGTGCATGTACAGAACACAATGGCGTGTTACACTGCTCCCGGAAACAGTGATCTATGTGTGTGCATGTACAGAACACAATGTTGTGGTACACTGTTCCCGTAAACAGTGACTTCTGCGTGTGCATGTACAGAACACAGTGGCATGGTACACTGTTCCTGGAAACAGTGATCTCTGTGTGTGCATGTACAGAACACAATGGTGTGGTACGCTGTTCCCGGAAACAGTGATCTCTGCGTGTGCATGTACAGAACACAAAGGTGTGGTATGCTTTTCCCAGAAACAGTGATCTCTGAGTGTGCTTGTACAGAACACAATGGGCTTTGTACACTGTTCCTGGAAACAGTGATCTCTGTGTGTGCGTGTACAGAACACAATGGTGTGGTACGCTGTTCCTGGAAACAGTGATCTCTGCGTGTGCGTGTACAGAACACAATGGCGTGGTACGCTGTTCCTGGAAACAGTGATCTCTGTGTGTGCATGTACAGAACACAATGGCGTGGTACGCTGTTCCTGGAAACAGTGATCTCTGCGTGTGCGTGTACAGAACACAATGGCGTGGTACGCTGTTCCTGGAAACAGTGATCTCTGCACGCATGCTCAGAACACAATAAAACATCTTTTGTGGTCTTTTATTGTCCGCGCCATCCAGACTATAAAAACGGTTGTACCTATTGTTCGCGGACAGGCAGCCCCGTCTCGTCCCGCAGTTAGGGGCAGAATCCCAAAAACGTTTTGATTTAATAAATTGGATTTACTTTTTTCTAAATTTGATTGACTTGCTTCTAAATGTGAATTTTATTAATTTTACTACGACACGACCCAATCAATTAACACCCTTGTAAAATGTCCCTCAAATGCGGGAATGGATATTAAAGGTGCTGGCTTTATCACTGCCTGAATGTTTCCAATTTTCTGACGCAGATGAAATGCACTCCAAAATTTGACCACTTCTTTATACAGTCCTGGCCAATAAAAACATTTTTGTATTTTGACAAGAGTTATCCTTACTCCCAAATAACCTCCTCCTGCTAATTATTTCCACAACATTTCCTTTCCAAATCCCACCGGGAATACAACTTGACGACCTGCTGCCCATTTCCCCTCCGCCTGAATGTGTGATGGTCTCCATTTCCTCAGGAAGGCCTCATTTATAAGATAGCAACATTCTGGGGTCTCTTCAGATTCTGTGTTCTCGATTTGATATTCTAATCGCTGGCTAATGAAGACTAGCATCCCGTACGCCTTCTTAACCATCCTGTCTATCTGTGCTAACAGCTTCAGCGATCCAAGCTCCATTTGATCCTCAGTACTCCCTTCGGACCTACTATTTATTTAGTCCCACCAGACTGTTCCACCATTCATGGGAACGTGGCTGATCCAACATTCCTCACGGCTATGTTCCTGCATTTTCCCTTTAATCTTCGATTCCCCAACTGATCAAGGATCTATCTCTGATGGAGATAAACTTATAGCATTAGCCTGCCCTCTCTCCATGGATGCTACCCGACCCGCTGTGATTTCCAGCATTTTTTGTTTTCAGTACAGATCCCAGCATCTGCAGTAATTAGCTCCCACAAGGATCTCTCTCTCTCAGTCTTAAATATACACAGGGACTCTGCTCCCACAGCTCTCCCTGTGGCTGTCCCATCTTATTTATCCCCCATAAAACAAATCTTAATTTCTCATTTATTACCTCAGCTCGGTGTGTACGACCTACGTTTGCAATTTTGGGACAGAATTAGTCCTTGTTTTATTACCATTATCTGATTTGCATAATGACCAAAGTTTTCCATCAGCTGCCAATCTATTATCATTATCTATTCTTTGACACTTTTATTGACCTGATGCTCAATTTCAATTTTTTTATGATGTTCCTAATCCTAAATTCCACTGTCAATCTCAACCATTATTACTTTGTACATGAGATGTGGGGATCTCTGACTAAAATAGCATTTCTGGCCCCTCCCTAGCATCCCCAGTGAAGACGGTGATGTGCTGATCAGATTCACTGCTGTTTCTGCATTTACCTGCATGCACTTTGTCTTATTCACCGCGGGACGTGAGCATCGCTGGTCCAGACCTGGCTGGGAATGCTGCCTGTTCCCAGTTGCCCCTCCATAAAGTGTGGGGGTGAGCTGCCTTGTTGAACCGCTGCAGTCCGTGTGGTGTAGGTAGACCCACAATGCTGTTAGGGAGGGAGCTCAAGGATTCTGACCCAGTGAAGGGACGGTGATATATTTCCAAGTCAGGATGGTGAGTGGCTTTGAGGTGAATGTGCAGGGATTTCCGTTCTCATCTATCTGCTGCTCTTGTCCTTCTGGATGGTAGAGTTTGTGGGTTAGGAAGATGCTGTCTGAGGACCTTTGGTGAATTTCTGCAGTGCATCTTGAAGCTGGTCCACACTATTGCTGCTGAGAAACACTGGTGGGGGGAGTGGGTGCTTGTGGATGTGGTGCCAACTAAGCAGCTGGTTTGTCCTGGATGGTACCAAACTTACCAGCTGTTGTTGGAGTTGCAGTCATCCAGACAAGTGGGGAGCATTCTGTCACACTCTTGACTTGCGCTCTGTAGATGGTGGACAGGCTTTGGGGAGTCAGGAGATGAGTTACTTGTAGCAACATTCAAACCTCAAACAAATGTGGCCTTGATATTAAAGGTAGTCAGTCGCCCCTCACCTGTGGGAATCAATTCATTAGGGGGCAGCAGTTCTTTAACGCTGGTTTTGAGGAGCTGGAGTTGGGTGCACTTCCCACAGATGCAGATCGCAGGGACACGAGTGGTGACCCTTACCTCCCACATTCTACAGGAGGTACATTCAACTGCCCTAACCTCCATTCCCACTGTTCTAAATTCCCGAGACTACTGAGAAACTAAAGGAAAATACTGAAACCAGGCAACTTACCGATTGGGGCACAGACCCCTTTTGTTTTGGTGAGAGGAGGAAGACGTTTTGGAGACACTCCCGAGTCGTGTTTGGGGGAAAGCAACTGCCCAAATATAAAGCCTTACTTACCCAGCAGTCCCGTGTCTGCTCGTGCTCAGTGTGCGCTCCGCCTATACAAGAGGTAAACCTTTATATCCGTTTAAATTGACCTTCCCATCGGCACTCTGGCCCTCACTGTCACTCCTCCCACTCCAACTGTCACCAGAAAAAAACCATCCAGGATGAAGCAGCCGCTTGGTTGGCACCACATCCCCAGACATCCCCTCCCTCCATCACTGACACTCAGTAGCAGCAGTGTTTACCATCTACACGGTGCACCACAGAAATTCACCAAAGATCCTCAGACAGCACCTTCCAAACCCACGAGCACTTCCACCTCGAAGGACAAGGGCAGCAGATAGATGGGAACATCACCCCCTTCAAATTCCCCTCTGAGTCACTCACCATCCTGATTTAGAAATATATTGTCATTCCATCAGTGTTACAGGCAGCTCAGCATTACCTTCTCAGGGGCAATTCGGCATGGGGGATAACTACAGACTCAGTCAGTGATACCCACATCCCACCAGTGAATAAAACAAAATCATTTCATGGTTTGGAAACAGTCGTACCCTCCTGTGGGCTTCACTGAGGAGTTTTATTTATTCACAATGCAATGAATCCGTGTAACCAGGTATTTTACTGCGTTACTGATCTTCGCTCTGAACCGGGACAATGTTGCTGCATAAATAAATGTGTTCGTGCAACAACTTAAGTTCCGCAGCATATAACCAACTATACTGAAGTTATGTCGAAAAGGCAAGTAGTCAGGATTGATTCCTTGAATGACATAATTTAAGAAATCTACAACAACAATTAACCAGAGGACTATGAAGATCCCAGAGATGGTGAAGAGCAAAATCGCAGCCTTCCTTCTGCTCTCCATCTCTGGGTCTCTGTGATTCTCTCCTTTGCTCTCAGCCTTCAGCCTCTTCCGGACTCGACTGGTCACGAAAATGTGTCTGACTGTCAGAGTATTGAGCAACAGAATAAAAGCGAATGGCAGTAAAGGGTTTAAAACTGAATCAAGCCAATCTAATACCACCCACCAAGTCTCAGTATAGTAGCTTAACTTTGTTATACAGTCGAATGGCACATTGTTGATTATCCTCATAGGCTCATATTCAAAAGCGAAGGGGATGTTTTTCAGACAGAACAGGGTGCAGGTTGTTGCCAGAACCACAGTCGCAGCTTTCTCAGTGCAATATTTTGTTCTCAGCTTCTGACAACAAATGGTCACAAATCGGTCAAAGGAGAAAGTGACGGTGAACCAGACATAGCAGTCCCTGGCAGCACGAGACAGTGCCCCAATAACACTGCACACAGGAGTGATGTTCAGGAAAGACTGCGGGTAATAATAGAAGGGTAATCTCCACAGTATAACCTCAGTAATAATGACCATCAGATCGGCAGCTGCCATAAACACCAGGTAACGGGTAGTGCAAGGGGAAACACCACAGTTTTGCGTGGAAAGGACTGTAACTGCTAGCAAATTTACTGTGGGAGACAAATGGGAAAAGAAACAACAAATTATTGATCATAAAGACCCCCTACTCATTCCAGAGAGCAACAACAAGGGTTTACCAACAAATTCCCATGCACTGTGTGACTGGGAGTGTTTGGTTGTGAGTGAGTTTGAGTTTCAGACTTTAACATTCATTCCAGATTGTCCTCCAGCCCAGTCACTCATGAGATTCTAGAGTTTAGACAGATATTGAGCTCACAGCCACTCCGAGGAGAGCAGAAGGAAGTTTACGATTTCCTTTGGTTGCATGGTAAGGTACAGAACCCCATTAGATTCCTCAATCCCAAGTCAGTTATAGGACTAGCAATTGGACTGTCAATAATCCAAACTCTCCCCTTCTCCAGAGAAACAGTTATCCCCTGATCCTGTCATTAGACTTAATCCTGATCAGAGCCATGGCAGGATTATAAAACAGGTCACCAGAACCTGTGTGAGATTTCAAACACAACTACACCAAGTATCTTAAACAAGGGCAGTACAGCAGAGCATGCAGGACTCCCTTCATGACAATGTGGGAGTTTTAGGTTCACTGTGATATTTACACTGTAAATCTACCCACCAACATCTCAATGTGGAGGGACCAGGAGGGCAATCTGTCAACATTTCAATCTCCTGACCAAAGCGTGTGAGGAGGAGAGAATTTCCGGAAGCGATTGTCGATGAAACTTTACAAATCAGAACAAGGCGCAAATTCTTCAAATCCTTTGCTTTGCCAAAAAAAAAGATCAATCTGAGATTGAAAATTCCCAACTGATGCAGCATCCATGACTGTGTGTGTGTGTAAGAGAGTTCCAAACCTTTCCCACCCTTTCCCACCCTCTGTGCACAGAAGAGCTTTCTGACATCTCTCCTGAACGCTCTCTGCCCCATTCACAGACTATGATCCTTTGTTCGAAATCTGCAACCAGTAGAAACAGTTCATGTTTTCCTTTTAATATTTTGTTGGACTTCACTCAGATCATCCCTTAACCTTCAAAATTCTCGACCAACCTGGCTTCATTTACGTAATGAAATCAGAAGAAGCGCAGCAGGTCTAGAGCATCTGTGGGAGAGAGCACAGAGTTGGGGTCGAGTGACCCTTCTTCAGAACTAACCTGCCTGATCTCTCCTCATACCTTGAAGCCATAACAAACTGGAACAGATGACACAACACTGAGAACAGAAAATGCTGCTGCAGCAGTGAAGTTGGGAGTCTCTGTCAGTGTGGGATTGTACCGAGAATGCTGCTCAGTGAATTGCTGTCAATGTCCCGGGGTCTGGAGAAGGCTGACCAGTCAGTGAGCTGGAGACGTTATTGTTCAAACGGTAAAACCAGAGAGCAGATCAACAGCAGATTAAGACAAGTTCAATTGTCATAGCGCCATACCTGGGATGCCAGTAACAGCAAGGATGGTGTAGAACACCTTCTGCACATGATCAATTGGTTGATGCATTTTCCTGTGTGAGGTGATCTGTCCCTTCAGGCAGCTGACAAGCTCCTCATTTGAAACTCTGAGCTGATGCATTCCCAGAGACGCTGCCTTATACTCTGTGGAAGCTCCTTGGGGAGATCGAGGTGACAGCATTGCTCGGCTTTGTTGCTGTTTTTCACATTTCTGGAAATGAACAAACCCATTACAATAACAAGGGTAATCCTGATTTCACAGGGGGGTTACATGATAATGGAATAACAAAAGCAGAATCTGGAATCTGCCAGTAATAACGCTGTCCACTCAAACACCATGAGCCCTATCCCGAGATCACACCCTATTTCATGATGTGACGGTGCTGGTGTTTGACTGGGGTGGACACGTTCAACCTGTTGGACTAGAACCTGGTGTTGTGTGATTTTGACAAATTATTTCAACTGATGCTGCATCGAGACAGTTTATTCCAAGTGTGAACATATGTCTCTGAGCTGTCCTTCTGTACTCTAAGGTAGGAGCAGCCCTCTTTATACAAGAACATTTCACTCACTGAATGAAATGTGATTCTTCTCACACACTGAATGTCTACATCACTGCGAGGTCAGCATTTATTCCCCATTCCCAATTTTCCGGGACCTGAAGTCATATGAAGGTCCATGTAAGGACAACATACTGCCTTTCCTGAGGGAAGGGGTCTCAGTGAACAAGATGGACCTCCAACGATGGGACATCACTGACCTCCCCCTTACTGTTACTCTCCATCAGATACATCACTGACCTCCCCCTTACTGTCACTGTCCATCAGATACATCACTGACCTCCCCCTTACAGTTACTGTCCATCCAGATACATCACTGACCTCCCCCTTACTGTTACTCTCCATCAGATACATCACTGACCTCCCCCTTTACTGTCACTGTCCATCAGATACATCACTGACCTCCCCCTTACTGTGACTGTCCATCCAGATACATCCCTGACCTCCCCCTTACTATCACTGTCCATCCAGATACATCACTGACCTCCGTCTTACTGTCACTGTCCGTCCAGATACATCACTGACCTCCACCTTACTGTCACTGTCCATCCAGATACATCACTGACCTCCCCCTTACTGTCACTGTCTATCCAGATACATCACTGACCTCCCCCTTACTGTCACTGTCCATCAGATACATCACTGACCACCCCCTTACTGTCACTGTCCATCCAGATACATCCCTGACCTCCCCCTTACTGTCACTGTCCATCCAGATACATCACTGACCTCCCCCATACTGTCACTGTCCATCAGATACATCACTGGCCTCCACCTTACTGTCACTGTCCATCCAGATACATCACTGACCTCCCCCTTACTGTCACTGTCCATCAGATACATCACTGACCTCCCTCTTACTGTCACTGTCCATCCAGATACATCACTGTCCTCACCCTTACTGTCACTGTCCATCAGATACATCACTGACCTCCCCCTTACTGTCACTGTCCATCAGATACACCACTGACCTCCCCCTTACTGTCACTGTCCGTCCAGATACATCCCTGACCTCCCTCTGATCATTGCAGCTACAGCAGCTAACAAGGAAGGCAAATGGAGTTTGGACATTTATTATAAACAGAATAGAGTATAAAGGTCGGGGAGTGTTGCTGCAAGTGTAGAAGGCAGGAGAACAATCTCAGCTGGAGTTTTGCAAACAATTTTGGGATATAATTGCATTGGAGGCAGCTCAGAGGAAGATCATGAGATAATTCCAGAGATGAAGATGTTGTCCAATTCCTCCTTAAAACAAGTTCGACAACTCCAACGGGAATGATCTGAATGACTGTGCCCAGGTGTCAACAACCCTGAAACGGTCAAATCAGTACAAACATGAGCCAATACCAATGTACACAGTCCTGTCTTTATCAGGAAACATGTTACAATACCCTTTAATTACAGGCATGCTATCTGTAATCCTGCTTGCGCTTTAAGACCTGAGTCGCTTGGAGATATACGCAGTCTCTCTCTCTCTGCCTCTCACTCTCTCTGTCTCACTCTCTCTATCTTTCTGTCTCTCTGTCTCTCTCGCTCTGTCTCTGTCTGTCTGGCCCTCTCTCTCTCTCTCACACTCTGCCTCTCTCACTGTCTCTCTCTGTCTCTATCTGTCTCTCTCTCCTTCTCTGTCTCTCTGACTCTCTCTCTCCCTCTCTCTATGTCTCTCTCTCTCTCTCTCTCTGTCTCTGGGTCTGTGAAGCTGGTTCCTCTCTCCCTCACTCTCTCTCTGGGTGATCAGCTGGTCTCTGGTTGGTCAGCTGGTCTCTGACCCTTGCCGTGCTGGTCTCCTCAGAACGCCTCCAGAAGATTTAAGAAAACCGTCTGCAGGTGAACCCTGTGTTTGTGCCTTGGTCGATGTTTTTTCATAACGTTCTATAGTTCGGAACAATCCAGAATATCCGTTAATCGTCTGAAACACTGTCAATCACAGACATAGATGAGAGTGGTCCTGAGGGAAAAGTACGAAACTGGGCCAAGGCCAATTATATCAACATTTGACAGGAGCTGGGAAATGAGGATTGGGAGCAGCTATTTGAAGGGAAGTCCACATTTGCTGTGTGCGAGGCTTTCAAAGATAGGTTGAAGATAGTGTCGGATAGGCATGCCCCTTTGAAAACAAAGGATAGAAAAGGCAAGATTCCTGAACTGTGGATGACAGGAGAAATGGTGCGACTAGCCAAGAGGAAAAGGAAAGCGTACATAAGGTCCAGGCAGCAAAGAACAGAATGGGCCTTGGAGGAATATCAGGAGGGTGGGACCAATCTTAAACGAGGAATCAAGTGGGAATAAAGGGCTCATGAAATAACTTTAGCGAGCAGAATTAAGGAGATTCCCAAGGCATTTTCTTCATGTATAAGAAGCAAGAGGGTATCTAGAGAAAGAGTTGGTCCACTAAAGCATAAGGAAGGAAGGTTCTGTGTCGAACCTGAGAAAATGGGTGAGATTCTCCATGAATACTTTGTATCAGTATTCAATGAGGAGAGGGACATGATGGATTTTGAGATTAAAGGTAGAAGTTTATTTACTTTGGATCACGTTGACGTAAGGAGGGAAAAAGTGTTGGGTAGGCTCAAGGATATTAAGGTGGACAAATCCCAAAGGACCGGATGGGATCTATCCCAGGTCGCTGAGGGAGGCGAGAGAGGAAATAGCTGGGGCCCTAACAGATAGCATTGTCGCATCCTTAACACAGGAGACGTGCCGGAGGACTGGAGAGTGCTCATGTTGTCCCCCTGTGCATGAAGTGTAGTAGGGATATTCCAGATAACTACAGACCAGTGAGCCTGATGTCAGAGGTGGGGAAGCTACTGGAGAAGGTACTGAGGGATAACATCTATTTATATTTGAAAAATAATGGGCTTATCAGTGATAAGCAACATGATTTTGTGTGGGGGAGATCGTGCCTTACCAACTTAATAGAGTTCTTTGAAGAAGTGACCAAGTTGGTAGATGAAGGAAAGGCTATCGATGTCATATATAATAAGGCATTTGATCAGGTTCCCCGTGGTAAACTAATGGAGAAAGTGAAGTCACATGGTGTGCATGGTGTGGACAAAGAACTGGTTGAGCAACAGGAGGTAGAGACTAGTAGTTGAAGGGAGATTCTCGAAATGGAGAAAGGTGACTGTTCTGTTCCACAGGGATCAGTGCTGGGCCACTGTTGATGGCGATATACATAAATGATCTGGAAGAGGGCATTGTTGGTCTGTTCAATAAGTTTGCAGATGAAACGACGATTGGTGGAGGAGCAGAAAGCATAGGGGTCTGTCAAAGAATACAAGAGAATATAGACAGACTGGAGAGTTGGGCGGAGAAGTGTCAGATGGTGTTCAATCCAGGCAAATATGAGGTGATGCATTTTGGGAAGTCTAATTCTAGAGCAAACAAGACTGTAAACAGAAGAGCCTTGGGAAAAGATGATGAGCAGAGAGATCTGGGAGTTCAGGTCCATTGTACCCTGAAGGTGGCTGCACATGTGGATAGAGTGGTCAAGAAGGCATATGGTATGCTTGCCTTCATTGGACGGGGTATTGAGTATAAGAGCTGGCAGGTCATTTTAAAATTGCACAAGACTTTGTTTCGGCCGCGTTTACAATACTGTGTCCAGTTCTGGTCGCCACATTACCAAAAGGATGAGGACGCTTTGGAGAGGGTGCAGAGAGGGTTTACGAGGATGTTGCCTGGTATGGAAGGTGCTAGCTATGAAGAGAGGTTGATTAGGTTAGGATTGTTTTCATGAGAAAAACGGAGATTGAGGGGGGACCTGATTGAGGTTAAAAAAATCATGAAGGTTACAGACAGGGTGGACAGATATAAGCTTTTTCTCAAGGTGAGGGACTCTATGATGCGAGGTCATGTGTTCAAGGTGAGAGGTGAAAGGTTTAAGGGGATACACATGGAAAGTATTTTACACAGATGGAAGTAGGTGCCTGGAATGCGTTGCCAGCAGCGGTAGTATAGGCAGGCACGGTAGATTCATTTAAGATGCATCAGGACAGTTGCATGAGTAGGTGGGGAGCAGAGGGATCCAGATGCTTAGGAGTCGGGTGACAGGTTTAGACAGTGGATTTGGATTGGCTCAGGCTTGGAGGGCTGAAGGGCCTGTTCCTGGGCTGTAAATTTTCTTTGTTCTTTGTTCTTGTTCGTTGTTTGGATGGCTTGTTCCTGTTGGTTTCTTTGTGTAGCACGACCCACTGCCTTTCTGTCTGTGCTCTCTTTTGTTTGATGGGTAAGTTGTTGGGGATATAGCTATCCATGACCACCGATGTTTTAGCATCAAGGGGGCTGCAACATTTCACCTTCGCACACTGTACTCCCCACCCCCTCCCACCAGACCCTCTTCTTTCCCCCTCCCCACACACTCCATTACCCCCTCCCCACACTCTCCCCCCAGACTCTCCTTTCTGACCCCACACTCCCCTTTCCCCCTCCCCACGCTCTCCTATCCCTCCTCCCCGCGCTCTCCTATCCCTCCTCCCCGCGCTCTCCTTTCCCTCCTCCCCACACTCTCCTTTCCCTCCTCCCCACACTCTCCTTCCCCCACCCCACACTCTCCTTTCCTCGTTCCCACGCTCTCCTTTCCCCCCTCGCCACACTCTCCTTTCCCCGTCCCCACTCTCTCTTTCCCCCCTCCCCACGCTCTCCTTTCCCCCCTCCCCTCACTCTACTTTCCCCCCTCCCCACACTCTCCTTTCCCCCCTAACCACACTCTCCTTCCCCCTCCCCACACTGTCCTTTCTCCCCCTCTTTGCACGCTCTTTCTCAGCTTCCCCTGCCCTCCTCTCCCCAACTCACACACTCTTCCCCCTCCCAGCTTGCTCTCTCTTCCCCACAATGTCCCCTCCCTGTGATCTCCTTTGCCCCCTCACCCTGCTGTCTGTTTCCCCTCCCCCATGTTCTCTTTATCCCATCATCCCTGTGTTCCCTCTCTCACCCAAGTTTCCTTCCCCCGCGATCTGTTTCTGCAATACCCGCAGCCTCGTAATGCCCTGCTTCCCCCGAAAATGTTTACCCCCTCCTCAAATTTATCCCCCCTCCTTCCCTCCCTCTCTAACTAAAGCATATAAGGAGTGGGGGGAGAGAGCCGTGCTGTTGGGCAATGTGTTGGCAGCAGTGTGAGCCGTAAGGCTTTGTTTCGGGAGGTTTCAGAGAGCAGCGGTTCAGTTAAAAATCCAGGGAAGCTCCGGTAACGTCCTTTTAACATTCCGTTTCAGTCTGACAGCAGCTGAGATGGCAGTTAGGGCAGGAATCCCCTGTGGCCATTCCCCTCACAAACAAGTATCCCATTTGGGAACCTGTTGGGGGCGGGTGGGGTGGGGGGGTTACCGTTCAGGGGAAAGCAGCAGTATCCCGGTCGGGGGCAATCCCACTGGCTCTGGGGCAGAGCGGGAAACGGGAAAGGGAAACAGGACCTTAGTGATAGCAGATCGATAGTTAGGGGGACAGAGACAGGGGATTCTGTGGGTGCTGATGGTAATCCAGGATGGTGTGTTGTCTCCCAGGCACCAGGGTCCAGGATGTCTCAGAGCGGCTGTAGAACCTTCTCAAGGGGTCGGGTGATCAGCCAGACGTCATTATTCACGTTGGCACAAATAACAGAGGTAGAAGTAGGGATGAGGTCCTGCAGAATGATTATAGAGTGCAGGGTAGAGCGTCAAAATCCAAGAGCTCGTTGGTGATAATCTCCTGATTACTTCCAATGCCACGTGCTAGTGAGGGGAAGGACAGGAGGATACGGCAGATGGATGTGTTGCTAAAGAATTGGTGCAAGGGGCAGGGATTCAGAGTTGGAGATCATTAGGATCTTTTCTGGGGCAGAGGTGACCTGTCTAAGAGGGACGGGTTACACCTGAACTGGAAGGGGACCAGTATCTTGGCAGCCAGGTTTGCTCATTATCCAAGGGAGGGTATAAACTAGATTGGCAGGGGGCTGGGATCCCCAACAGCAGGGAGGCAAGTGTGAGGCTCAAGGAGATACGGTAATCAAAAAGAGGAAATTGAAGAGACAGGTCAGACTGGAACGTGACAGGGAGCGAGGAATACCTAGTGGATTAAATTGCATCTGTTTCCATGCAAGAGGGCTGACATGGAAGGCTGATGAACTCAGGGAGTGGATAGGTACATGGGATTGGGAGATTGTACTCGTTACAGAAACATGGCTATGGGAGGGACAGGACTGGCAGATTAACGTACCAGGGTACAGGACCATCAGGTGGGACAGAGGGGGTGGATGGAGGGGAGGGGGAGTTACATTTTTGATTAAGCCAAGTATCACAGCAGTAAACAGAGATGAAATAACTGAAGGGTCATCCAGTGAGGCTTTGTGGGTGGAGCTAGGAAATAGGAAGGGGTTGGTAATGTTATTGGGGTAGCACTACAGGACCCCAAACAGTCAACAGGAATTAGAGGAACAAATATGCAGGGAGACTGGGGAGACTTGCAGGAGCAATAGGGTTGACATAGATTTTATTTTCCATCATAGACTGGGAATGCCATAGCGTTAAGGGCTGAGATGGGGTGGAATTTGTTAGGTACATTCAGGAAGGTTTCCCCAAGCAGTATATCGAGGACTCTACTCAGGAAGGGACAAACCTTCCTTTCCTTTTGGGAAATGGGGCAGGACAGGTCACAGAGGGGACACAGAACATAGAGCAGTGGGGAAACACTTTGTGACCAGTGACCACCGTTCCATTCATTTCACGATAGTTATGCAGAGGGACCAAACTGATCCACAGGTTCAAGTTCTGAATTGGGTGAAGGTGAAGTCTGATGGAATTAGACAGGAACTTACACGGGTTGACTGGAGCAGTTTGTTTGCAGGTTCAGGGAACTCCGGCAAGTGGGAGGCCTTTAAAAGGGAGATTGCTGGAGTACAAGGTGTGTATGTTCCTGTGAGGGTGAAAGGATTGGGTGGGAGGACTAGGGAATCCTGGATGACAAGAGATATTGAGGCTTTCACCTGGAAAAATGTCAGCATGGCTTAGATACAGGCAGCTGGGATCTCGAGAACCCCTGGAGGTACATGGAGGATATAGGAATTTACTGGAGAAGGGGGATAATTCTCCTGGTCCTGACAAATATATCTATAAACACTGCGAGAGGCGAGAGAAGAAATTGCAGGGGCCCTGGCTGATATTTTAGCAGCATCGTTAACCACGGGCGAGGTCCTTGAAAACTGGAGGGGAGCGAATATTGTGCCATTATTCAAGATCGGCTACAAAAATAAACGTGTAAACTATCGACCAGTAAATCTAACATCTGGGGTGGGTAAGTTACTTGAGAAGACTCTGAGAGATAAGAAATACATGCATTTGGAAAATCAGGGTTTGATTTGGAGTAGTGAGCACGGTGTTGTGAATGGGAGACCGTGCCTCACAGATTTATTGGTGTTCTTTGATGAAGTGACCAGGAAAGTTGACAAGGGCAGGACAGAAGACGTGGTCCATATGGATTTCAGGAAGGCCTTTGATAAGGTTCCACAAGGGAGGGTGCTCTGGAAGATTAGATCGTATGGAATCCAGGGGGGAGCTGGATACACAATTGGCTTGGTGGCAGGAAGCAGAGGGTAATAGTGGAAGGATGCTTGTCAGACTGGAATGCCTCAGGGGTTGGAGCTAGGCCCTTTGCTGTTTATTATCGATATCAATGTTTTGGATGAGAACGTACAAGGGCATGATTAGTAAGTTTACTGATGACACTAAAACAGGCAGATTCATGGACAGTGAGGAAGGGTATCAGAAATTGCAGCAGGACCTTGATCAGCTGGGAAGGTGGGCTGAGAAATGGCAAATGGAGTTTAATATTGATAACTGCGAGATCTTGCCTTTTGGAAAATCAAATCATGGGAGGAGTTTCATAGTGGATGGTAGGGCCTTAAGGAGTGTAGTGGGAGAGAGGGACCTTGGAGTTGAGGTGCACAGTTCTCCCTAAGTGGAGTCCTAGTTAGACAGGGCAGTGAAGAAGGCTTTTGGCACACTGGCCTTCATCAGTCAGGGCACTGAGTATAGAGTTTCGGAAGTTATGCTGCAGTTATACAGGACGTTGGTGAGGCCACACTTGGAGTATTGTGTACAGTTTTGCTCACCTTGCTATAGGAAGGATGTTATTAAACTCGAAAGAGCGCAGAAGAAATTTACAAGGATGTTACTGGACTGAACAGTCTGAGTTTTCAGGAGAGTTTGGACAGGCTAAAACTTTATTCTTGAAAGCATTGCAGACTGGTGTGGTGGGGGTGAACTTATACAGATGTATAAGATCATGATCAGCATGGATTGGGTCAATGCACACAGTCTCGTTTACATCGAGTTGGGCAATTGAGGACTAGAGGGCATCAGTAAAAGGTTAGTGGGGAAAGAATAAAAGGGAACCTGAGGGATAACTTTTTTTAAACAGAGCGTGGTACGCATATAGAATGAGCTGCCAGCAGAGTGGGGCTGCACAGTGGCTCTGTGGTTAGCACTGCAGTCTGAGAGCACCAGGGACTGGGCTCGATTCCCTACTTGAGCGACTGTCTGTGTGGAGTTTGCACATTCTCCCCGTGTCTGCATGGGCTTCCTCTCACAGTCCAAAGATGTGCAAGTCAGGTGACTTGGCCATGCTAAGTTGCCCATCGTGATAGGTGCGTTAGTCAGAGGGAGATGGGTCTGGGTGGGTTACTCTTCGGAGGGTTGGTACGGACTTGTTGGGCCGAAGGGCCTATTTGTACGCTGAAGGGAATCTAATTTTAAAAAGAAGTGTTGAGAGGCAGGTGTGTTAACAACATTTGAAAGGCATTTGCACAAATACATGGATAGGAAAGGATGGTTTGGAGATGCTGGTGTTGAACTGACGTGTACACAATTAAAAATCACACAACATGGGTTATAGTCCAACAGGTTTATTTGGAAGCACTAGCTTTCAGAGCACTGCTCCTTCATCAGATGGTTGTGGAGTACAGACTTGTAGGACACAGAATTCATAGCAAAAGTTTCCAATGTGATGTAACTGAAATTATACATTGAAAAATGCCTTGACTGTTTGTTAAGTCTCTCATCTGTTCAAATGACCATGTTAGTTTCACTTCTTTCATATGTAAATTGCAAAACGTTTTTAATAAGTTACATTCTCAGGTGAACTTTAACAATTGGTGTCAGCCCAGATAATGTATTGTAAGTGTTAGCACCCATGTGTGCTGATGTCTGTGCCATGTTTAGACTGATTCTAATCTTGAAAAAATGAATTAACAGAATCTTACATGGATTCATGCAGGTTTTGAGCAAAGTACAATGTAACCCTGCCATTACAAAATCACTCCACAAACTTCTATGTGTTTGGGGGCGGGGGGGAGGGGGTAGTGAGTGCGTGAGAGAGAGTGTGTGTTGGTGAGTGTAAAGGGATACAAGTCTGTGAGAGAGTGCATGTGTGAGTGTGTGCGTGTAGGAGAGCGTGCCTGCGTGTATTTGTGTGTAGGAGTGTGTGCGTGTCGGAGTACATGAGTCCATGTGTGTGTGTCGGAGTGTGTGTGTGTGTAGGAGTGTTCATGTGTGTGAGTGCACGTGTGTTATGTACAACTGTGTGTGTGTACATAGGAGTGTGTGTGTGTTTGTGTGTGCGTGTGTGTGTAGGAGTGTCTGTGCATGTTCAGTTTAGTCCAGAAGAATATGAGCACATGAGCTGGAGGTTGGCATATAGACACTGCCCTGGCTCGGGGGGAAGAGCCGTTGGATAATTTGCACCAGGAGGACGTCAAGACTTGGAGGGTTAGATTGTCTGATTTTGGTCAGTGCTCAGAGACAGGAGAGTGTGATTATGAGTGAGGTATGGACAGGGACACAGACAGCCGCAGAACAGGAACCTCACTCTTTGGCAAGAGTAACAACTGTGACACCAGAGGAACCGAAAGCCAATCAAGTGGGAGAAACGGAGAGCAATAGAATTGTGGTCGGGGTCTCACAGGGATCATCACCGAACGTGAGTCCAGGAGGCTGTGTTCCCTTCCCGTGCTGGGGTTCAGGGTCTATGGTCAGGGCTAAAGACAAGTCTGCAATGGGATGGGCATGATGCATGCAGGTACAAGTAACATATACCAGGCAAGAAACAAGGTTCAACCTGGTCACTGTCAGGAGCTCGGTGTTGAATGAAGAAGCTGA
This sequence comes from Chiloscyllium plagiosum, assembly GCF_037043375.1. Classification (NCBI taxonomy): domain Eukaryota; kingdom Metazoa; phylum Chordata; class Chondrichthyes; order Orectolobiformes; family Hemiscylliidae; genus Chiloscyllium; species Chiloscyllium plagiosum. Next base: position 14,444,422 of record NW_028270182.1, read on the forward strand.
AACCTCAGACATCTGGATTAATATCGATGCCAAGTGTTAATTGGCATAGAGCCAATCAGATTAGGGAGAGCCATTGATGGCTCAAAGACTGGTGTGGGAGAGTTGGGTTCTGGTTCTCTCATCACAGATGCTGCCAGACCTACTGAGGTTATGTTTCAAATTTCCAGTGACAGCAGTCTCTACTCTGTAGTTCGATCGCTGTTACCTCTCTTTGGCCTATTACACCAGACTCCATCACTCGATCGTTAAATCTGTTCAATTCCATCCTCCACTTTCTGCTATTTCCTGCTAATATTAATAATGGCCTGCCTGGGCCCAATGCTGTTCACTGGTATCATCCTCACGCTCTCTGCCAAATCCAAAATTGTTGCAAAGAAAATGGTGACATTTTTTCTCGGTATTGAATGTCAAATGCATTCATATATAAATATATATAAAACAAGAATAAAATGCTGAGCCTTGCAATAAAAGCAACATGGCTTCCACTCTGCTGGCTGCCAGTTACAGTGATTTATGATCACAGCACGTTTCTGTCCGAATGCAGTCTTTCTCCACGGTGGCCTTCTGCAATGTATTACAATAGCTTCAGTTTGTCACCAGCCTCTCAGGTAATAATTTGTGAAACACTTGGCACAGCCGTACCTGCATCAATCATTTATTTTCTTTCATCAGGCACAGTCATATTTGTTTAATTTGAAACCCACACTGACTCTCCTTAAACAGACCCACCCTCCCCAAATGGGGAGGGTTATTCCAAGTGTACACAGCCCTGGTGTTAAACTGACCTGCCTGTATTCTCTGGAATGTACTCTTATAATATTGAGAAAGGTGTCCCATTCTCCAGTTTGTGTGTTGGGTCAGGGGGGCTGGGTTGAGCTGCATTTTCTGGTTTTATGAAGCAGAAAAGAAAAAGTCAAAATGTTTCTATCTTAAAGAGGAAAGCATGGAATTGTCCAGAGTTTGCTGGCACTTTGGGAGATTGGAAAGGATACAAAGAAAACCAGCAAAGAAATATTGAGAGATTAATAGGAAGGGATACATTTCTAGAAGTATCAGAAGTTTTCGCAAGTGCATCTATAGATGGTTAAAAAGGAAAGAGTTAAGAAAGTGAACGATGGTCCATCAAAAAGTGAGGCTGGGGAAAGAAGGAGGTGGGAAGGGAATTGGACAATCATTTTGCCTTCAGCAAAAGCAGCAATTGATGGAAGAACTCAGCAGGTCTGGCAGCATCTGTGGAGGGAAAGCAGAGTTAACAGTAGCGTGGAGAAGGTGGTATGTAAATGCAGGTCATCATTTTAGGGAGAAACGTTAGATCCCAGAAATAGAGACAAATCAGGAAATGTCATGTAGGGTGGAATTAAAGATATTTCCAATAAAGATATTTGGAATTGTGGACTGAAAATCCCCAGGATCCAGATGGACACCATCCTTTGGGTCCAATAGAAGTGAGGTAGTTGGCACATTGGCTCTCACTTACCGACATTCCATTGATTCGGACCCAGTTCCATTAGATTGGAATTGTGCTTACGTTGTGTGGAATCCCTCCAGTGTGGAATCAGGCCATTCAGCCTGAGTCCACACCGACCCTCTGAAGAGAATCCCATCTATACCCACCCCCTACTCGAACTCTGTATCTCTGCCTTTCCCATGTCTAATCCACCTAGACACTATGGGGCAATTTAGCATGGCCAATCCACTCAAACCTGCACATCTTTGGACTGTGGGAGGAAACCGGAGCGCCCAGAGGACATACACACAGACACGGGGAGAATATGCAAACTGCACACAGACGGTACGTGGAGGGTTGGAATTAATCCCAGGTCCCCGGCACTGCGAAGCAACAGTGCTAACCACTGAGCCACCGTATTACCTGAGAGTAGAGCTCTGAGATGCAGAGGGATCTGGGTGTACGAGTGCATGAATTACAAAAGGTAAAGATTGCTGGTACAACAAGTAATCAGGGAAACTCATAGGATATTATTGTTTAGAGAACTGAATACAAAAGTAGGGAGGTTACCCTTCAATTATACAGGGGACTGGAGTAGAGTCCTGCAGATGAGGTCCTGCAGAATGATGGGGTATCAGGGAAGAGAGGTCTCCACAGGAAAGGGGGGATTTAATGAGGGCCATTCAGGGCAGATCCTGAGGAGCCCACAGCACCATTTCACAAGGGGGAAGGTTAGGCTAGCCACAATGGGCCGAACGTCCTCTTCCTGGGGCGTGAGGTGACAGGGATTCTGTGAATGGGATCTTGCTGTGCGTTGGGGTCGTAGGTGCAACCACAGGCTGTCCATCTACACAAAAACATTTAGCCCCAAAGTCCAGGGTGTGGTGCTGAGAGAGAGAGTGTGTATCTAGGACACGGAGGGAGTTGAAGAGGGGCTTTTATGTGGGGGGCTAATGGAGGGGGAGGGTCGGCGCAAAAAGGGCACTGAACAATCGGGGGGGAATGCAAGGGTGAAAACTGGGGACAGGGGGTCACATAATTGGGGTGGATGTACAACTTGGGCTAGGGGCATCTAAACAAGGGGCGGGGGTTACACAATGAGGGCAATTGTGTTCCCACACCCCCATTTTTGTACCTCTGCCCCCATGGGTGCCCCAATCAGCACAGGTAAGATTAGATTAGATTAGATTAGATTAGATTCCTTACAGTGTGGAAACAAGCCCTTCGGCCCAACAAGTCCACACCGACCCGCCGAAGCACAACCCACCCATACCCCTACATTTATCCCTTACCTAACACTACGGCCAATTCACCTGACCTGCACATCTTTGGACTGTGGGAGGAAACCGGAGCATCCGGAGGAAACCCACGCAGACACGGGGAGAACATGCAAACTCCACACAGTCAGTCGCCTGAGGCGGGAACTGAACCCGGGTCTCTGGCGCTGTGAGGCAGCAGGGCTAACCACTGTGCCACCGTGCCGCCCACGGTGGCACGGTGGCACAGATTGGGGGGTGAAGGGGAAAGTCAGGGGTCGGTAAAGTCAGGAGGGTGCAAAGTCAGGGCCGGGGGGCTTGTTATTGCTTGGATCGATTTGGACAGGGAACAGGGCCTGCAGTTTACAGACAATGGAATGGACAGGGACAGGAGCAAATTGTCACGGCAGAATAAACAACCTGTCGCTTCTGCAGTGGCGCAGGGAGACCAGCAGAGGGTGGCATTGTATCACTTTAAACAAAATGGGGTCAGACACAGAGAGAGTCAGAGAGGCTGGGGTGAGGTGAAAGTGCGGATAAAAGTGTCCTCCTCAGGATGTGATCGCACCATGGCGTTTCCCAGGTGGGGGCGGGATGCTATGATAACCAACATTGGGAAGGAATGGTTGGAGAAGGGTATGGGCAGAGATATCGTTCGATTTTGTCACCGCTGTGTGACCTCTGCCCAGTACAACCCAGGCTGGCCCATTGAAATTAGAATGGGGCCCCAGCCACGCCCAAAGGGACTCTGGGGGCAGTTACAGATGGATTTTACAGGACCTCTTCCCCAACCCCATGGGAAGATGGATTGCCTTGTGATTATTGAACAATTTACCACGTTGGTCGGGCCTACCCTACCCAGAACTGATCAGCTAACGCTGTGGCAAGGGTTGTAGCTGAGGAGGGGATTCCCAGGTTGGGAGTGGGAGGGGGGTGCCATCCCAGATGGGCTTCCACCGGGGACCCATTTCTCTAGAAGTGTTGTAAAAACTACATGTCAGCTGATGGGCATTAAACCGAAATTTCACACACCCTCCCATCCACAAAGTTCAGGCATGGTGGGGCGAATGAACAGGACTCTTAAACCCTCCCTTGCTAAGGCCATGCAGGACTCTGACAAACGCTGGCCTGAGGTCCTACCTGCTAGACTCGTGACTCCAGTCCACCACAAGTCGGTCGAATGGTTAGACCCCTTACGAGTCGAAGACAGGTTGGGCAATGTAACTGAATGATTCCATCATCATGGGAGAGTTCCGATGCTGGCCCTCGCTGCGATAGAATACATCGCTATGTGCTCGAACTGAGCACCCAGCTGAAGGGGATGTGGAAAATAGTTCGGGACAAACAGGAGGGGGGGCAGGATGAACAGAGGCAATTAGAGGATTGTGCGGAGGTCCCATCGGTGGGTAGGAAGGTGATGGTTAAGACTCTCCCCGTTAAACCAGGCTTCGCCCCTCAGTAGAATGGTCCCTCTGAGGTTATCATTAGTGGTGACACACCCACCTGTATTGACATGCGAGGGAAGGGGGAGTCTGGGAACACTGGTCACAACTGAAGAAATACCCAGACACTGGTTGATCATCCTCACCCTCTGCTTTCTTTTCAGACTGACTCCTCTCGAGACCTGCTGACGATGTGTGTGTGTGCGCAGTTGTTGTGAATGGTCCGAGAGCGTGGGCTGTTGTGTGCGGGCGGTACAGCCTTTGGCCCATTGTATAGCTCTGCTCGGGAAGCTCCGGGATGGTCCTGTTTATTGTTGCCTTCGCCCTTTGCCTGGTAGCCACTGGGGGGCAGCACCAAATGGATTGTGCAACCCTCGGTCCTGTTCACCGGAGTAGGCGCGGGATTCCATGTTAATACAGACCTAACCATGTTCTATCAGCACACACAGCAAAATAACATCTCGAAATGCTGGGTGTGTACTCAAATCCCTGCACACTCTATTGGGGGGATTCCCCTGAGTCCCATTCCGTTTAATAAATCCAAAACGGTGGAATGGTGATTGGACCAGAACAGACCCTCACATTTATCCATTTGGGGGATGGGCGGGGGTTAGGTCTGACAGAGAATCTCTCGGGTCATTCATGCGAGGCCCTGACCAGACCATTTCTGCTGCCAATGATGAGGTCACCTGGGAGACCACGGGTTATAACATGCAAAACTATCAAGGTTGGTTCCAGCCTCACTACATCCTTTAACATACACCCCTCTGGCTCTGACCCTCACAAACACCGTGGGTGAAGGAAGGCCCACGGGGGCGATTTGTTTTAAATGTAATCGCACATCAGGGTGGAATGCCGGAACCAGCAACTCTCCATATTGGTCTGGATCTTGCTCCCTTGCCTCTGTGCTACCTTTTGTTCACCATTACAGTTCCCACCGCGTTCATCCCAAACTGCATCCACCTCAATCCAAACGGTCCATCTCTGGGACCGAGCGATTCCATATGTTCACCTTCCCCGCCTATGGGAGTGCTAAGGCTGCGAGGCAACTGATCAAAATGGCCTCCACCTTGGAAAGGCTGGCTAATGAGACTGCCGATGGCTTTGCAGCGGTAAGCACGGCCATCTCCGAGGTGTCGGCTGAGGTCATTGCCACCCGTGCTGTTGTGTTGTCGAACCGTTTGACCCTTGACTATTTGCGAGTGGCACAAGGTGGCCCCTGTGCTGTTATTGGGGCCTAGTGCGGCACATACATTCCGAATACCTCAGACAATATAACTGACCAAGCGGATCACACCCGCCTGGAGGCTGATAATATCCAGCAGGAAGGGAAACAGTTTCATGATTATAATCCTACCCCAATGATTATTACTGGATGGTGGTGGTCTGTTCATCATGCTCCTGCATGTCTCGGACCACAAGGGGGGAACTGAAAACAGGAACGAACTAAACAAGAAATACTTACAGAACACAATGGCAATCTCTGCGTGTGCATGGACAGAACACAAGACACCACCTTTCGCGGTCTTTTGTTGTCCGCGCCATCCAGACTATAAAAACTGCTGTACCTGATGTTCAAGGAGGGACGGCCTGGTCAAGTTCCACGGTTAGGGGCACAATCACGCTGCCCCTCCCAATAGGTTTTGATTTAATAAATCTGATTTACTTGCTTCTAAATTTGAATTTTATTAATTTTGGTACAACACTACCCAATCAATTAACACCCTTGTAAAATGTTCCCCAAATGCGGGAATTGATATTAAAGTTGCTGGCTTTATCACTGCCTGAAAGTTTCCAATTTCCTGATGCATATGAAATGTCCTCCAAAATTCGACTACATCTTTACACAGTCCAGGACAATGAAAATGTTCTTGGATTTTGACATGAGTTCTCCTTACTCCCAAATAACCTCCTCATGCTAATTATTTCCACAACATTTCCTTTCCAAATCCCACCGGGAATACAATTTGATGACCTGCTGCCCATTTCCCATCCGCCTGAATGTGTGATGGTCTCCATTTCCTCAGGAAGGCCTCATTTAGAAGATAGCAACATTCTGGGGTCACTTCAGATTCTGTGTTCTATATTCGATATTCTAATCGCTGGCTAATGAAGACTAGCATCCCGTACACCTTCTTAACCATCCTGTCCACCTGTGCTAATAGCTTCAGGGATGTATGGACTTGTACACCCAGCTCCCTTTGATCCTCAGTGCTCCCCTCGGACCTGCCATTTATTTGGCCCCTCCAGCCTGTTCCACCATTCATGGTGATGTGGCAGATCCAACATCCCTCACGGCCACTTTCCTGCCCTTTCCCTGTAACCCTTGATTCCCCGACTGATCACCGATCTATCTCTGATGGAGATAAACTCAAAGCATTAGCCTGCCCTCTCTCCATGGATGCTGCCCAACCTATTGTGATTTCCAGCATTTTTGTTTTCAGTACAGATCGCAGCATCTGCAGTAATTAGCTCCCACAAGGATCTCTCTCCCACAGTCTTAAATATACACAGGGACTCTGCTCCCACAGCTCTCCCTGTGGCTATCCCATCTTATTTATCCCCATAAAACAAATCTTAATTTCTCATTTATTACCTCAGCTCGGTGTGTTCAATCTACGTTTGCAAATTTGGGACAGAATTAGTCCTTGTTTTATTACCATTATCTGATTTGCATAATCACCAAAGTTTTCCATCAGCTGCCAATCTATTATCATTATCTATTCTTTGACACTCTTATTGACCTGATGCTCAATTTCAATTTTTTTATGATGTTCCTAATCCTAAATTCTACTGTCAATATCAACCATTATGACTTTGTACATGAGATGTGGGGATCTCTGACTAAAACAGCATTTCTGGCCTCTCCCTAACATCCCCAGTGAAGACGGTGGTGTGCTGATCAGATTCACTGCTGTTTCTGCATTTACCTGCATGCACTTTGTCTTATCCACTCGTGGGACGTGAGCATCGCTGGTCCAGACCTGGCTGGGAACGCTGCCTGTTCCCAGTTGCCCCTCCATAAAGTGTGGGGGTGAGCTGCCTTGTTGAACCGCTGCAGTCCGTGTGGTGTAGGTCGACCCACAATGCTGTTATGGAGGGAGCTCAAGGATTCTGACCCAGTGAAGGGACGGTGATATATTTCCAAGTCAGGATGGTGAGTGGCTTTGAGGTGAATGTGCAGGGATTTCCGTTCTCATCGATCTGTTGCTCTTGTCCTTCTGGATGGTAGAGTTTGTGGGTTAGGAAGATGCTGTCTGAGACCTTAGATGAACTTCTGCAGTGCATCTTGTAGCTGGTCCACACTGCTGCTGCTGAGAAACACTGGTGGAGGGAGTGGGTGTTTGTGGATGTGGTGCCAACTAAGCAGCTGGTTTGTCCTGGTTTCTGCCACCAGAAAAAAACCATCCAGGATGAAGCAGCCGCTTGGTTGGCACCATATCCCCAGACATCCCCTCCCTCCATCACTGACACTCAGTAGCAGCAGTGTTTACCATCTATACGGTGCACTGCAGAAATTCACCAAAGATCCTCAGACAGCACCTTCCAAACCCACGAGCACTTCCACCTCGAAGGACAAGGGCAGCAGATAGATGGGAACATCACCCCCTTCAAATTCCTCTCTGAGTCACTCACCATCCTGATTTAGAAATATATTGTCATTCCATCAGTGTTACAGGCAGCTCAGCATTACCTTCTCAGGGGCAATTAGGGATGGGGAATAACTACAGACTCAGTCAGTGATATCCACATCCCACCAGTGAATAAAACAAAATCATTTCATGGTTTAGAAAAAGTCGGACCCTCTTGTGGGCTTCACTGAGGAGGTTTATTTATTCACAATGCAATGAATCCGTGTAACCAGGTATTTTACTGCGTTACTGATCTTCGCTCTGAACCGGGACAATGTTGCTGCATAAATAAATGTGTTTGTACAACAGCTTAGGTTCTGCAGCATGAAACCAACCGCACTGAAGTGATCTAGAAAAGGCAAGTTGTCAGGATTGATTCCTTGAATGATATAATATAAGAAATACATAACAACAATTAACCAGAGGACTATGAAGATCCCAGAGATGGTGAAGAGCAAAATCACAGCCTTCCTTCTGCTCTCCATCTCTGGGTCTCTGTGATTCTCTCCTTTGCTCTCAGCCTTCAGCCTCTTCCGGACTCGACTGGTCACTAAAATGTGTCTGACTGTCAGAGCATTGAGCGACAGAATTAAAGCGAATGGCAGTAAAGGGGTTAACACTGAATCAAGCCAATCTAATATCACCCACCAAGTCTCAGTCAAGTTGCTTAACTTTGTTATACAGTAGAATGGCACATTGTTGATTATCCTCATAGGCTCATATTCAAAAGCGAAGGGGATGTTTTTCAGACAGAACAATGTGCAGGTTGCTGCCAGAACCACAGTCGCAGCTTTCTCAGTGCAATATTTTGTTCTCACTTTCTGACAACAAATGGTCACAAATCGGTCAAAGGAGAAAGTGACGGTGAACCAGACAGAGCAGTTCGTGGCTGCACGAGACAGTGCCCCAATAACACTGCACACAGGAGTGATGTTCAGGAAAGACTGCGGGTAATAATAGAAAGGTAATCTCCACAGTATAACCTCAGTAGTAATGACCATCAGATCGGCAGCTGCCATAAACACCAGGTAACGGGTAGTGCAAGGGGAAACACCACAGTTTTGCCTGGAAAGGACTGTAACTGCTAGCAAATTTACTGTGGGCGACAAATGGGAAAAGAAACAGCTAATTATTGATCAGAAATACCCCCTACCCATTCCAGAGAGCAACAACAAGATTTTACCAACAAATTCCCATGCACTGTGTGACTGGGAGTGGTTGGGTGTGAGTGAGCTTGAGTATCAGACTTTAACATTCACTCCAGATTGTCCTCCAGCCCAGTCACGAGATTCTAGAGTTTAGACAGATATTGAGCTCACAGCCACTCCTACGAGAGCAGAAGGAAGTTTTTGATTTTCTTTGGTTGCATGGTAAGGTACAGAACCCCATTAGATTCCTCAATCCCGAGTCAGTTATAGGACCAGCAATTGGACCTTCAATAATCCAAACTCTCCCCTTCTCCAGAGAAACAGTTATCCCCTGATCCTGTCATTGGACTTAATCCTGATCGGAGCCATGGCAGGATTATAAAACAGGTCACCAGAACCTGTGTGAGATTTCAAACACAACTACACCATGTCTCTTAAACAAGGGCAGTACAGCAGAGCATTCAGGACTCCCTTCATGACAATGTGGGAGTTTTAGGTTTACTGTGATATTTACACTGTAAATCGACCCACCAACATCTCAATGTGGAGGGACCAGGAGGGCAATCTGTCAACATTTCAATCTCCTGACCAAAGCGTGTGAGGAGGAGAGAATTTCCGGAAGCGATGGTCGATGAAACTTTACAAATCAGAACAAGGCGCAAATTCTTCAAATCCTTTGCTTTGCCAAAATAAAAGATCAATCTGAGATTGAAAATTCCCAACTGATGCAGCATCCATGACTGTGTGTGTGTGTAAGAGAGTTCCAAACCTTTCCCACCCTTTCCCACCCTCTGTGCACAGAAGCGCTTTCTGACATCTCTCCTGAACGCTCTCTGCCCCATTCACAGACTATGATCCTTTGTTCGAAATCTGCAACCAGTAGAAACAGTTCATGTTTTCCTTTTAATATTTTGTTGGACTTCACTCAGATCATCCCTTAACCATCAAAATTCTCGATCAACCTGGCTTCATTTACATAATGAAATCAGAAGAAGCGCAGCAGGTCTAGAGCATCTGTGGGAGAGAGCACAGAGTTGGGGTCGAGTGACCCTTCTTCAGAACTAACCTGCCTGATCTCTCCTCATACCTTGAAGCCATAACAAACTGGAACAGATGACACAACACTGAGAACAGAAAATGCTGCTGCAGCAGTGAAGTTGGGAGTCTCTGTCAATGTAGGATTGTACCGAGAATGCTGCTCAGTGATTTGCTGTCACTGTCCCGGTGTCTGGATAAGGCTGACCAGTCAGTGAGCTGGAGATGTTATTGTTCAAACGTAAAACTAGAGAGCAGATCAACAGCAGATAAAGATAAGCTCAATTGTCATAGCACCATACCTGGATGCCAGTAACAGCAAGGAAGGTGTAGAACAGCTTCTCCACATGATCAATTGGTCGATGCATTTTCCTGTGTGAGGTGATCTGTCCCTTCAGGCAGCTGACAAGCTCCTTGTTTGAGACTCTGAGCTGATGCATTCCCAGCGACGCTGCCTTATACTGTGTGGAAGCTCCTTGGGGAGATCGAGGTGACAGCATTGCTCGGCTTTGTTGCTGTTTTTCACATTTCTGGAAATGAACAAACCCATTACAATAACAAGTGTAATCCTGATTACAGAGGGGGGGTTACATGATAATGAAATAACAAAAGCAGAATCTGGAATCTGCCAGTAATAACGCTGTCCACTCAAACACCATGAGCCCTATCCCGAGATCACACCCTATTTCATGATGTGAAGGTGCTGGTGTTTGTCTGGGGTGGACACGTTCAACCTGCTGGACTTGAACCTGGTGTTGTGTGATTTTTGACAAATTTTTCAACTGATGCTGCATCGAGACAGTTCATTCCAAGTGTGAACATATGTCTCTGAGCTGTCCTTCTGTACTCTCGGGTCGGAGCTGCCCACTTCAAACAAGAATATTTCACTCACTGATTGAAATGTGATTCTTCTCACACACTGAACGTGTACATCACTGCGAGGTCAGCATTTATTCCCCATTCCCAATTTTCCAGGATCTGGAGTCACATGACAACAAACTGCCTTTCCTGAGGGAAGGGGACTCAGTGAACAAGATGGATCTCCAAACATGGGGACATCACTGACCTCCCTCTTACTGTTGCTGTCCATCAGATACATCCCTGACCTCCTCCTTATTGTCACTGTCCATCAGATACATCCCTGACCTCCCTCTTACTGTCACTGTTCATCAGATACAACACTGACCTCCCCCTTACTGTCACTGTCTATCAGATCCATCACTGACCTCCCCCTTACTGTCACTGTCCATCAGATACATCCCTGACCTCCCCTGACTGTCACTGTCCATCAGATACATCACTGACCTCCCCCTTACTGTTACTGTCCAACAGATTCATCAATGACCTCCCCCTTACTGTCACTGTCCATCAGATACATCACTGACCTCCCCCGTACTGTCAATGTCCATCGAAATACATCACTGACCTCCCTCTTACTGTCAATGTCCATCCAGATACATCCCTGACCTCCCTCTGATCATTGCAGCTACAGCAGCTAACAAGGAAGGCAAATGGAGTTTTGACATTTCTTATCAACAGAATAGAGTATAAAGGTCGGGGAGTGTTGCTGCAAGTGTAGAAGGCAGGAGAACAATCTCAGCTGGAGTTTTGCAAACAATTTTGGGATATAATTGCTTTGGAGACAGCTCAGTGGAAGATCATGAGATAATTCCAGAGATGAAGATGTTGTCCAATTCCTCCTTAAAACAAGTTCGACAACTCCAACGGGAATGATCTGAATGAATGTGCCCAGGTGTCACCAACCCTGAAACGGTCAAATCAGTACAAACATGAGCCAATACCAATGTACACAGTCCCGTCTTTATCAGGAAACATGTTACAATAACCTTTAATTACAGGCGTGCTCTCTGTAACCCTGCTGGCGCTTTAAGTCCTGAGTCGCTTGGAGATATACGCATTTTCTGGATCAGTGGTGCTGGAAGAGCACAGCAATTCAGGCAGCATCCGAGGACAGGCAAAATCGACGTTTCGGACAAAAGCCCTTCATCAGGAATAAAGCTTTATTCCTGATGAAGGGCTTTTGTCCGAAACGTCGATTTTGCCTGTCCTCGGATGCTGCCTGAATTGCTGTGCTCTTCCAGCACCACTGATCCAGAATCTGGTTTCCAGCATCTGCAGTCATTGTTTTTAACTTGGAGATATACGCAGTCTCTCTCTCTCTGCCTCTCACTCTCTCTGTCTCTCTCTGTCTCTCTCTCTATCTTTCTGTCTCTCTGTCTCTCTCGCTCTGTCTCTGTCTGTCTGGCCCTCTCTCTCTCTCTCTCTCTCTCTCACTCTGCCTCTCTCGCTCTGTCTCTGTCTGTCTGGCCCTCTCTCTCTCTCTCTCTCTCTCTCACTCTGCCTCTCTCACTGTCTCTCTCTGTCTCTATCTGTCTCTCTCTCCTTCTCTGTCTCTCTGACTCTCTCCCTCTCCCTCTCTCTCTGTGTGTGTCTCTCTCTCTCTGTCTCTGGGTCTGTGAAGCTGGTTTTTCTCTCCCTCACTCTCTCTCTGGGTGATCAGCTGGTCTCTGGTTGGTCAGCTGGTCTCTGACCGTTGCCGTGCTGGTCCCCTCAGAACGCCTCCAGGAGATTTAAGAAAACCGTCTGCAGGTGAACCCTGTGTTTGTGCCTTGGTCGATGGTTTTTCATAACGTTCTATAGTTCGGACCAATCCGGAATATCCGTTAATCGTCTGAAACACTGTCAATCACAGACATAGATGAGAATGGTCCCGAGGGAAAAGTACGAAACTGTGCCAAGGCCAATTATATCAACATTTGCCAGGAGCTGGGAAATGAGGATTGGGAGCAGCTATTTGAAGGGAAGTCCACATTTGCTGTGTGCGAGGCTTTCAAAGATAGGTTGAAGATAGTGTCGGATAGGCATGTCCCTTTGAAAACAAAGGATAGAAAAGACAAGATTCCTGAACTGTGGATGACAGGAGAAATGGTGCGACTAGCCAAGAGGAAAGGGAAAGCGTACATAAGGTCCAGGCAGCGAAGACCAGAATGGGCCTTGGAGGAATATCAGGAGGGTGGGACCAATCTTAAACAAGGAATCAAGTGGGCTAAAAGGGCTCATGAAATGATGTTAGCGAGCAGAATTAAGGAGATTCCCAAGGCCTTTTCTTCATGTATAAGAAGCAAGGGGGTATCTAGAGAAAGAGTTGGTCTACTTAAGCAGCAGGAAGGAAGGTTTTGTGTCGAATCTGAGAAAATGGTTGAGATTCTCCATGAATACTTTACATCAGTATTCAATCAGGAGAGGGACATGATGAATTTTGAGATTTAAGGTAAGAGTTTATTTACTCTGGATCACGTTGACGTAAGGAGGGAAAAAGCGTTGGGTAGGCTCAAGGATATTAAGGTGGACAAATCCCAAAGGACCAGATGGGATCTATCCCAGGTTGCTGAGGGAGGCGAGAGAGGAAATAGCTGGTGCCCTAACAGATAGCTTTGTTGCATCCTTAATATAGGAGAAGTGCCGGAGGACTGGAGAGTGCTCATGTTATCCTCCGTGCATGAAGTGTAGTAGGGATATTCCAGATAACTACAGACCAGTGAGCCTGACGTCAGAGGTGGGGAAGCTACTGGAGAAGGTACTGAGGGATAACATCTATTTATATTTGATAAATAATGGGCTTATCAGTGATAAGCAATATGATTTTGTGTGGGGGAGATCGTGCCTTACCAACTTAATAGAGTTCTTTGAAGAAGTGGCCAAATTGGTAGATGAAGGAAAGGCTGTCGCTGTCATATATAATAAGGCATTTGATAAGGTTCCCCGTGGTAAACTAATGGAGAAAGTGAAGTCACATGGTGTGCAGGGTGTTCTCACTAGGTGGACAAAGAACTGGTTGAGCAACAGGAGATAGAGACTAGTAGTTGAAGGGAGATTCTCGAAATGGAGAAAGGTGACTGTTCTGTTCCACAGGGATCAGTGCTGGGCCACTGTTGATGGTGATATACATAAATGATCTGGAAGAGGGCATTGTTGGTCTGTTCAATAAGTTTGCAGAAGAAACGACGATTGGTGGAGCAGCAGAAAGCATAGGGGTCTGTCACAGAATAAAGGATTTTATATAGACAGACTGGAGAGTAGGGCGGAGAAGTGTCAGATGGTGTTCAATCCAGGCAAATATGAGGGGATGCATTTTGGGAAGTCTAATTCTAGAGCAATCTGGACTGTAAACAGAAGAGCCTTGGGAAAAGATGATGCGCAGAGAGATCTGGGAGTTCAGGTCCATTGTATCCTGAAGGTGGCTGCACATGTGGATAGAGTGGTCAAGAAGGCATATGGTATGCTTGCCTTCATTGGACAGGGTATTGAGTATAAGAGCTGGCAGGTCATTTTAAAATTGCACAAGACTTTGTTTAGGCCACGTTTACAATACTGTATCCAGTTCTGGTCGCCACATTACCAAAAGGATGTGGACCCTTTGGAGAGATGCAGAGAGGGTTTACGAGGATGTTGCCTGGTATGGAAGGTGCGAGCTATGGAGTGAGGTTGATTGGGTAAGGATTGTTTTCATTAGAAAAAGGAGATTGAGGGGGAACCTGATTGAGGTCTACAAAAGCATGAAGGTTACAGACAGGGTGGATAGATATAAGCTTTTTCTCAAGGTGAGGGGGTCAATGACGAGAGGTCATGTGTTCAAGGTGAGAGGTGAAAGGTTTAAGGGGATACACATGGAAAGTATTTTACACAGATGGAAGTAGGTGCCTGGAATGCGTTGCCAGCAGCGGTAGTATAGGCAGGCACGGTAGATTCATTTAAGATGCATCTGACAGTTGCATGAGTAGGTGGGGAGCAGAGGGATCCAGATGCTTAGGAGTCGGGCGACAGGTTTAGACAGTGGATTTAGATTGGCTCAGGCTTGGAGGGCCGAAGGGCCTGTTCCTGGGCTGCAAATTTTCTTTGTACTTTGTTCTTGTTCGTTGTTTGGATGGCTTGTTCCTGTTGGTTTCTTTGTGTCGCAAGACCCCCTGCCTTTCTGTCTGGGCTCTATTTTGTTTGATGGGGAAGTTGTTGGGGAAATAGCTGTTCATGACCATCAAGGAGGCTGCTACATTTCAACTTCGCACACTGTACTCCCCCCCCCACACCCCCCGCCCCCACCACCGGACCCTCTTCTTTCCCACTCCCCACACACTCCATTCTCACCTTCCCACACTCTCCTCTCCTCCCAAACTCTCCTTTCTGACCCCACATTCTCCTTTCCCACTTCCCACACTCTCCTTTCCCCCTCCCTGCACTCTCCTTTCCCCCTTCCGGCACTCTCCTTTCCCACTTTCCCACATTCACTTTTCTCTCTCTCCCCACATTCTCCTTTCTCCCTCTCCCTACTCTCCCCTTTTCACCCTTCCTAAACTCTCCTTTCGCCGCTCCCCACACGCTCCTATCCCTCCTCCCCCCGCTCTCCTTTCCCTCCTCCCAACGCTGTCCTTCCCCCTCCCCACACTCTCCTTTTCCCTCTACACACTCTCCATTCCCCTCCCCACACTCTCGTTTCCGCCCTCCCGACACTCTTCTTTCCCCCTCCCCACACTCTCCTTTCCCCCCTCCCCACACTCTCCTTTCCCCCCTCCACATGCTCTTCTTTCTCTGTCCCCATGCCCAGGAGGACCAGTTCAAAATACGTACAACACAGATGGCCTCCTTCTTCAAGGACCGCAATTTCCCCCCCGACGTGGTCGACGGTGCCCTCCACCGCATCTCCTCCACTTCCCGCTCCTCCGCCCTTGAGCCCCGCCCCTCCAACCGCCACCAGGACAGAACCCCACTGGTCCTCACCTACCACCCCACCAATCTCCATGTACAGCGCATCATCCGCCGTCACTTCCGCCACCTCCAAACAGACCCCAGCACCAAGGATATATTTCCCTCCCCTCCCCTATCAGCTTTCCGTAGAGACCACTCCCTCCGCGACTCCCTTGTCAGATCCACACCCCCCACCGACCCAACCACCACTCCCGGCACCTTCCCTTGCAACCGCAGGAGGTGCAACACTTGCGCCCACACCTCCCCCCTCACTTCTCTCCAAGGCCCCAAGGGAAACTTCCATATCCGCCACAGATTCACCTGCACCTCCACCCACATCATCTACTGCATCCGCTGCAGCCGGTGTGGCCTCCTCTATATTGGGGAGACAGGCCGCCTACTTGCGGAGCGATTCAGGGAGCACCTCTGGGCCACCCGGACGAACCAACCCAACCAACCTGTGGCACAGCATTTCAACTCCCCCTCCCACTCCACCGAGGATATGCAGGTCATTGGACTCATCCACCGCCAAACCACAACAACCCGACGGTCGGAGGAGGAGCGTCTTATCTTCCGACTGGGAACCCTCCAACCGCAGGGGATGAACTTGGACTTCACCAGTTTCTTCATCCCCCCTCCCCCCACCTTGTCTCAGCCGGATCCTTCCAGCCCGGCACCGCCTTCCTGACCTGCAGTCTTCTTCTTGACCTCTCCGCCTCCACCCTACTCCGACCTATCACCCTCACCTTGACCTCTTTCCACCTATCACATTTCCAACTCCCCTCCTCCAAGTCCCTCCTCCCTACCTTTTATCTTCTCCTGCTGAACACTCTCTGCTCATTCCTGAAGAAGGGCCTGTGCCCGAAACGTCGAATCTCCTGTTCCCTGGATGCTGCCTGACCTGCTGTGCTGTTCCAGCAATAAAGTTTCAACTTTGATCTCCAGCATCTGCAGACCTCACTTTCTCCTTCTTTCTCCCTCCCCACATTCTCCTTTCTACCTATCTCCACATTTTCCTTTTCGCTTCTCCGTACTCTCCCCTTTTCACCGTTCCTACACTCTCCTTTTCCCCCTCCCCACACTCTCCTTCTCCCCCACACTCTCTTTTCCCCCTCCTCACTCTCTCCTTTCCTCCTGCCTACACTCTCCCTTGCCCTTCCCCACACTCTCCTTTCCCCCCTCCCCACTCGCTCCTTTCCCCGTCCCCACTCTCTCCTTTCCCCCTCCACACACTCTCCTTCCCGCTCCCCATGCTGTCCTTTCATAGAACATACAACATAGGACAATACAGCACAGAACAGGCCCTTCGGCCCACGATGTTGTGCCGAACATTTGTCCTAGCTTAAGCACCCATCCATGTACCTATCCAATTTCCGCTTAATGGTCACCAATGATTCTGACTCTGCCACTCCCACAGGCAGCGCATTCCATGTCCCCACCAATCTCTGGGTAAAGAACCCACCCCTGACATCCCCGCATACCTTCCACCCATTCACCTTGTAACACTCTGTTGTACCTGGGGAAAAGGTTTCTGACTGCCTACTCAATCTATTCCTCTCATAATTTTATAAAGCTCCATCAAGTCACCCCTCATCCTTCGCCGTTCCAATGAGAAAAGGCCTAGCAATCACAACTTATCCTCGTACAACGTATTCTCCATTCCAGGCAACATCCTGGTAAATCTTCTCTGCACCCTCTCCAAAGCTTCCACATCTTTCCTAAAGTGAGGCGACAAGAACTGCACACAGTACTCCAAATGTGGCCTAACCAAGGTCCTGTACAGCTGCAACATCACTTCACGACTCTTGAATTCAATCCCTCTGCTAATGAACGCTAATACACCATAGGCCTTCTTACAAGCTTTATCCACCTGAGTGGCAACTTTCAAAGATCTATGAACATAGACCCCATGATCCTTCTGCTCCTCCACCTTACTAAGAACCCTACCGTTAACTCTGTATTCCGCATTCTTATTTGTCCTTCCAAAATGGACAACCTCACACTTGACAGGGTTGAACTCCATCTGCCACTCCTCAGCCCAGCTCTGCATCATATCTAAGTCTCTTTGCAGCTGACAACAGCCCTCCTTACTATCCACAACTCCACCAATCTTCATATCATCTGCAAATTTACTGACCCACCCTTCGACTCCCACTTCCAAGTCATTAATAAAAAGTACAAACAGCAGAGGACCCAGAACTGATCCCTGCCGAACTTTTCTTGTAACTGGGCTCCAGGCTCAATATTTACCATCTTCCACTACTCTCTGACTTCGACCGGTTAGCCAGTTTTCTATCCAACTGGCCAAATTTCCCTCTATACCATGCCTCCTGACTTTCCGCATAAGCCTACCATGGGGAACCTGATCAAATGCCTTACTAAAATCCATGTACACTACATCCACTGCTCTACCCTCATCCACATGCTTGGTCACCTCCACAAAGAATTCAATAAGACATGTAAAGCAAGACCTACACTTCACAAATCCGTGCTGGCTGTCCCTAATCAAGCAGTGTCTTTCCATATACTCATAAATCCTTTCCCTCAGTACCCGTTCCATTACTTTGCCGACCACCGAAGTAAGACTAATTCTTCTGTAATTCCCGGGGTTATTCCTATTCCCTTTTTTGAACAGGGGCACAACATTCGCCACTCTCCAGTTCCCTGGTACCACCCCCGTTGACATTGAGGATGAAAAGATCATTGCCAACGGCTCTGCAATTTCCTCTCTTGCTTCCCACATAATCCTAGAATATATCCCGTCAGGCCCGGGGGACTTGTCTATCCTCAACTTGCTCAAAAAGCCCAACACATGTTCCTTCCTAAAAAGTATCTCTTCTAGCTTACCTGTCCGTTTCACACTCTCCTCTTCAATGATACGATCCCTCACGTTTGTAAATACTGAAGAAAAGTACTCATTCAAGACCTCTCCTATCTCTTCCGACTCAATACACAGTCTCCCACTACTGTCCTTGATCGGACCTACCCTCGTTCTCGTCATTCTCATGTTTCTCACATACGCATAAAATGCCTTGGGGTTATCCTTGATCCTATCCGACAAAGATTTTTCATGCCCTCTCTTAGCTCTCCTAATCCTTTTATTCATCTCCCTTCTGGTTATCCTGTATCCCTCCAACGCTCTGTCTGAACCTTGTTTCCTCAACCTTATGTAAGCCTCCTTCTTCAACCTCCCACGTCAACCAAGGTTCCCTCACACGACCATCTCTTTCCTGCCTGACAGGAACATACATAGCAAGGACACGTTGTATCTGTTCCTTGAAAAAGTTCCACATTTCCACCACATCCTTCCCATACAGCCTATGCTCCCAACTTATGCTCCTCAGATCCTGTCTTACAGCATTGTATTTACCCTTCCCCCAATTGTAAAACCTACCCTGTTGCATGCACCTGTCTCTCTCCATAACGAAGGTGAAAGTCACAGAATTGTGGTTACCATCACCAAAATGTTCACCCACTAACAAGTCCATCACTTGTCCCGGTTCATTACCAAGTACCAAACCCAATATGGCCTCCCCTCTGGTTGGACAATCTACATACTGCATTAGAAAAGCTTCCTGGACACACGGCACAAACATAGCCCCATCCAATCTACTTGATCTAAAGAGCTTCCAATCAATATTTGCGAAGTTGAAATCGCCCATGACTACTACCCTGTGGCTTCTGCACCTTTCCAAAATCTGTTTCCCAATCTGTTTCTCTACATCTCTGCTGCTATTGGGGGGCCTATCGTAAACACTCAAAAGGTGACTGCTCCTTTCCTATTTCTGACTTTAGCCCATACTACCTCCAAAGGCAGATCCCCCTCGAACTGCCTTTCTGCAGCCATTATACCATTTCTTTTTAGCAATGCCACCCCCCTCCTTATTTCCCACCCTCCCTAATCTTACTGAAACATCTGTAACCAAGAACCTCCAACAACCATTCCTGTTCCTCTTCTATCCACATTTCCGTGATGGCCACAACATCGTAGTCCCAGGTACCGATCCACGCCTTAACTTCACCCACCTTATTTCTGATACTCCTTGCATTGAAGTATACACACTTGAACCCATCTCTGTGTCCGCAAGTATTCCCTGTCAGTGCTACTTTCTCCACAGCCCCCCAACATTCTTGGACATCCTGACAAACAGCTAGCCTACTTGCTGGACTGAGTTGGATGATCAGCCATGATCTTATGGGATAGCAGAGCAGGATGGAAGGGCGGAATAGCCTAGTCATGTTGTTATAATCCAGCATTTATATGTTTCGACAACATTTTCAGGAATACAGTTTCAAACCCCCAAAACTGGTGGGGGTTTCTGTCTCTATGTGTCTCACAGGCGGTGGGTTTCAGATTCCCACCACCCTCATGTTTCACTCACATCCCCTTAAAACCTTCCGCTCCTTCTGTCATCTGAGAAAATGTCGGACAATCTGAGTCAGTGTCCACTGAGGTTCAGAACAATCCGAGGCAACATGATTGAAACACATAAAGTTCAGGAGGATTCAGGATGGATGTGGAGAGGGTAGTATTTCCTCCTGGAGGAGAATGCAGAACTTGGGAGGTCATTGTTTCAAACTGAATCATTGACTCTTGAACAGAGAGACTCGGGGTTTGTTTTTCTCTCAGTGGGATTGTTTGCCTTTGAAACTGTATTCCTGAAAATGTTGTCGAAACATAGAAACCTGGAATATGGCAACAGGACAAGGCTATTCAGCCCTTCCATCCTGCTCTGCTATCCCATAAGATCATGGCTGATCATCCAACTCAGTCCCCATTCCCACTTTCTCCCCGATACCCGAAGCACTCTATCTAACACCTTCTTCAAAGTTTTGGAAGCAGTGTCTTGGAATATTTTTAGGCAGGGTTGAATAGATCTTGATAAACAAGGGGTGGGTGTTCGGTTTATTGGGGGTTGAATGGGAATGTGGTGTTAAGGTTCCTGTTGGATGCTATGATCCCATGAAGTGGCAGAACAGACTCAAGGAGATGACTGGCCTACTCCTGCTCCTAACCCATTTGTTGCCTTCTCCTATGTGTGTATATAATGGGGAGAGCCAGGGCTCTCTTCCAGGACCTGTGGCTTTCCTGATGAGAATCAGTGACACAGATCTGAATGTACGAGACACAGTTTCAACTTTTGTGGACGAGGCGATTCTTTCAGAGTATTGTAAAGTGTTGATGGTGGGAGGGTTAACCGCCCAAAGGACAAAGGCAGACTGCATGGACACAAACGTCAATGCTGAGAAGGGGGAATTAATCCATTTTGGCAGCAGGTGCGAGGAGAGGCGATATAAAAGAAACGGCTGCAATACCAAGGTGTCAGAGAACTCCGGGGATCTGAGTACAAGTCATTGAAGGTGGCCTGGCATGTTAGGAAAGCAGTGAATAAAGTTTGCAGCATCACGTGCTTTGATGTTAAGTGCGTAGGGAACAGAAAGCAAGGACCTTACGATGAACTTGTATCAAAAACCACCTTAACTGCAGTATTGTGTCTCAATCAGGGCGACACATCTCGGGAACAATGTGAAGTGATTTGAGAGCGTATAATGAGGTTTTGACGAGAATTGGTTTCTGGATAGATTGGAGAAGATGGAGCTATTTTCCTGGGAGCGGAGAAGTCTGGAAGGAGTTTTGATCAAGGTGTTCCGAATTCAAGTGGGTTCAGGAACAGGGGAGAATAGTTGCAAACATGGTCCCCTGTAGCAGAGGAATGGAACACAAGACCTGCCTGATATCAGGAGAAGAGAAGGAAACTCAGTCCCACACAAGAGATCAGTATTTCTACCCAGCAACGGGATAGGGCGTAGATGCTACTGCCTACAGCGTGGGATGGGCTGATTTTACGTCTTCAGAAATGAAATGGATGCTTAACACAAGTTTGTTTTTAACAAATGCAGATCATTGAGAAAAGATGGAAATAAGGGAGATGATGAGTTGCTGTCGTAGAGAGGGGATAAAGTAGCAATGGACCTTCTGCTGTGTCAACAGGAAAAGGCTCTTCAGCCCTTCAAGTCTGTGTTGGTCATAAACTGTCAGCTAATTGTTCTGATCCGATGTTCCACTACTTGGCCCATACGCTTTAATACTTTGGCATTGCAAGTGTACATCTCAATATGTCTTCAACATTATGAGAACTCCTGCCTCTGCCCCCCTTACAGATAGTGAGTTCCAGATTCCCTGCCCATCTTGGGTGAAAAGAAAATCTTTCCTCACATCCCTTCCCAAATCTCCTGCACCTCACCTTAAATCTTCACCCCAACCCACCCCCCTCCTCTCCCTCGATCATTGATCTCTCCAAGTCGATGAAAATAGAATTCAGCTTGTTGAAGGTTTTTGTCTTGTCATCAAGTCCATTGTCAAGAATACCAATTCAAGGAGAACACCAACATCTATACTGCATGCTCTTGTGAAGTTTACATGGTGGCTTTGCCCTAAATTGGGATTCTTGCAAATGGTCCTGATGAGCGCAAGGTGAAAACCTTTAACAAACCATGACATTTTTCACCAACAAATGTAAACATCATTGAATAATGTCGAGCGAGGTGCAAAATAAATGCAGAAACTCTGCCCTGCTGGAAAGCTGAAGTGAGAAACAGAAATCCTGGAGAAACTCAGTGGGACTTGGAAGAAGAGTCATCCTGGACTCAAAACAATAACTCTGTCTCAAACTATTTCCAACCCACATTTACCAGGAACCCCAACAGCTGCGAGGAGTGGGTAATAAGAAACATAGATGTAGTCGAAAAAATATTTGTACATGCTCACAAAACGTCACAGTGGCTGGCCGTGCCAAGCTCAGTGAACCCACCAAGACAAATTTGGATTCACGGTCGGACAGAAATTACAGCAGGAACTCCCTCAACAGGCAATTAAGCTGCTTGTGTCTTACTGTAACGATAGAAACAGTTTAGCAGAAAGTCTCAACGGATACGACTTGAAGTTAGCAAAAGCACCAATGTTTCCACATGACTAAGTTAATGAACTAAAATTTACAGCTGTGCTTTTGGTGTTCCTTCATGTGTTTAAGCTGCAAACCAAACCAGCCACAGTCAGTGATCAAACTCCATTTTAATTATTGTCTTTAAAAAATAAACCTGCTTTTTGGACATGTTCTGCTCCATTGCAGGTGGGTCTTGAACCTGAACCTTCCGATGCATGACCACTGCCCTGAATCCCCTCGCTGGCACGGTGGCTAATAGCGAGAAAGATCAGCCTATCACCAGAGGCTTCGTCCTTTATGTTGGTGGGGGAGGGGAATGGAGACAACTGGCTGAGTGTAACTGTACCTTCAGAGAAATCTTCCAAAAGGTGACAATGTTAATTGTTTCCAGAGGCTGCTCCGTATTGGCAGCATTCTAGGAGAAAGTGAGGACTGCTGATGCTGAAGATCCCATTGAGAGTGTGGTGCTGGAAAACCACAACAGATCAGGCAGCATCCGAAGAGCAGGAGAATCAAAATTTTGGTAATAAACCCTGCTGTCTTTACAGCATTCTCTTCTGTTCACCAGTGCTTTCACTCAATGACAGCAGCTGAACACTCTTTTAATGGTGAAACAAGCAGACACATGGAGCACAGCAAGCTCACACGCACAACAATGTGTTATGTACTGAGAGAATGGGTTTAACTTTCTTCATCTGGAGAAATACTTGTCTACTTCTGGAAGAGGTCTCTGTGTCTTTTCATCCAATCCCAGTAACTTCCACCAGCTCCCCCACCCTTCCCCATCCCAGTAACTTCCACCAGCTCCCCCACCCCTCCCCATCCCAGTAACTTCCACCAGCTCTCCCACCCCTCCCCATCCCAGTAACGTCCGTCAGCTCCCCCACCCCTCCCCATCCCAGTAACTTCCACCATCTCCCCCACCCCTCCCCATCCCAGTAACTTCCATCAGCTCTCCCACCCCTCCCCATCCCAGTAACGTCCGTCAGCTCCCCCACCCCTCCCCATCCCAGTAACTTCCACCATCTCTCCCACCCCTCCCCATCCCAGTAACTTCCATCAGCTCTCCCACCCCTCCCCATCCCAGTAACTTCCATCAGCTCTCCCACCCCTCCCCATCCCAGTAACTTCCATCAGCTCTCCCACCCCTCCCCATCCCAGTAACTTCCATCAGCTCTCCCACCCCTCCCCATCCCAGTAACTTCCATCAGCTCTCCCACCCCTCCCCATCCCAGTAACTTCCATCAGCTCTCCCACCCCTCCCCATCCCAGTAACTTCCACCAGCTCTCCCACCCCTCCCTATCCCAATAACTTCCACCAGTTCTCTCCTACACTCCTAACTCCCTCATGTTCACATTCATTCCTCCGCTGTCTGTCTCTGTGTCTGTCTTTCTCACTCACACACACACACTCCCTCTCTCATTGTCCCTCTCTCACACTCCCACTCTCACAGTCTCTCTCTCTCACACTCCCACTCTCACACTCCCTCTCTCACACTCCCTCTCTCACACTCCCTCTCTCTCACTCCCTTTCTCACCCTCCCTCTCTCACACTCCCTCTCTCTCACTCCCTCTCTCTCACTCCCTTTCTCACAATCCCTCTATCACACTCCCTCTATCACACTCCCTCTCTCTCACTCCCTCACTCACACTCCCTCTCTCACAACCTCTCTCACACTCCCTCTCTCTCACTCCCTCTCTCTCACTCCATCTCTCTCACTCCCTCTCTCTCACTCCCTCTCTCACACTCCCTCTCTCACACTCCCTCTCTCTCACTCCCTCTCTCACACTCCCTCTCTCACACTCCCTCTCTCTCACTCCCTCTCGCACACTCCCTCTCTCACACTCTGGAGCCACCATCAAGGTATGTGAGTGAGGTGCTGTTCTGCTTGAATTCCTGGTCCAGGAGAGAAGGGTTTCTGCAGAAAATGGCCACAATCCGGTCAAAGATCTTTCTCCGAGTCTCTGGTACTGGGAAGAAGGTGAAGCCAAAGAAGCCGATCAACAGGAAGGTGAAGATAAGGAAAAAGAATGGAGCACAGAGCTCATGGCAATGGGAAAGAGGAAGAGAAAGACTTACATTGCAGTATCACCTGTCACCACCCGAGAAACATCTTCCTTTCCATTTCCTCTCAGGCATCAAGGTGAACAAGCTGCAACAACTTCGAGATCCCCATGGCCTTCTGGAACCTTCCTCCCCTCCCCTTCCCTCTGACTCCATTCCCTAGCACAGCCCCACCTCCCTGTCATGGTATTCACCATCCGTCCTGACCTTCCACTCCCTGAGGCTGAACGGCCTCTACCCTGTAAAGCTCTCTGTTTTATCCCTGTGATGGGCTCATCCTCACCCTGAGCAACTTTTCCTTTGACTCCTCTCACTTTCTTCAGGTCAGACGGGTTGCCAGGGGAACCCGCATTAGCCCCAGTTCCTCTGCCGCGTTGTGGGTTGTGTGGAACATTGCTTGTTCCGCTCCTGTTCCTGACCCTACCCATTATTCTTTCTCCGTTATATCGACGGTATCATCGGCACTGCTTCCCCCTCCCGTCTGTGGGACAACAGAAGTTTATTGTTCCTTGGTTTTATTGAGGAGAGCTCATAAGGGCGGAGGGGCTGAAGCGTGTAGTTTAATAGTGGAAGGGGAGTGGCAAGTTCTCCCAGTTCAGGTTATTTCGAGTTTGTTTTAGCTGGAGGCAATCACAAGATGTGAGAGTTCAGGGGAATTGCAAGCTTCAGGAAAGGATTCCTCTGTCTTTATCTGAAATCTCTCTCTGGGTGTGGTTCCCTCCAGCCTGTAAGAATCTGTGTTTGAATTTATCTTTTTGACAAGGGGTACTTTGTGGAATGCGACAGTCTCGGAACAGTTAATTAATAATAATTACTGCATCTGGTCGGATATAAGTTCTGAAGTCCATTTTCTTTTGCTCATGTTTCAACTGGAGTGTTTAAATAAATTCTGTTTAAAACCGAGTGGTTTGAACAGCTGCATCACATCTATAACACACACTTCACATCTTCCTTTAAAATAGGAAAAAGTTAGGGTCTAGGCTACATTTTCAGATATTTTGAGGGGCTCTGGCCTGGTCCATGACAGCTTAGGATTGGAAAAATTTATTGATTTCGCTTCCAATTTCCACCAGACTCTTACCTTCACTTCATCCATCTCTGACTCCTCCCTTCCCTTCCTTGACATCTCTGTATCCATTTGTGGGGATAGACTGGGCACCAATATACACTATAAACCCACCGCACAGATCCCTGTGCTATACATCCTCACATCCTGCTTCCTGTGAAGACTCCATCCCATTCTCCCAGTCCCTCCGTTTCTGTCATATTTGTTCCAAAGAGGCTGACATTGACAAGGGAGTCTCCAAAGTGTCCACCTGCTTCCTGAGCAGAGGATTCCCTGGCACTGTTGTTGACAGGACTCTCAGACAGATCCCATCCATCTCCCACACTTCAGCCCTCAACCCCTCTCCTCCCTCCTGCTCGAGTGAGAGGTTCCCCCTTGTTCTCACCGACCATCCCACCACCCTCCACATTCAGAGGATCAGCAGCTGGCATTTCCACCCCCTCCAGCAAGATGTCACCACCAGACACGCAATCCACTCCCCTCTCTTGTCAGCCTTCCACAGGGACCGTTCCCTCTGGGAAACGCTGGGATGCTCTTCCTTCACTACCAACACCCCACCCCACAGCCTCACCACACCTTCCCCCTGCCTAAGGTGTAATACCTGTCCTTTTACCTCCTTTCTCCTCAGTATCCAAGGCCCCAAACATACCTTCTAGGTGCAGCACTTCACTCAGCCTAGTCTACTGTATTCACTGCTCACAGTGTGGTCTCCTGTATATTGGGGAAACAAAGCGTAGACTGGGCTCCTGCTTTGCAGAACACCTACGTTCTGCACAACAAAAAGATGCTGTGCTTCCAATTGCCTGCCACGTCTCCGCCCCACCCTGTTCGCTGGTCAACATCTCTGTCTCAGGCTTGCTGCAGTGCTCCAGCGAAGCTCTGAGCAAGCTGGAATAACAGCACTTCATCTTCCACCCAGGAACTCCACAGCATTCTGGACTTGGTATTGAGTTCAACAACTTTAGGGCTTAAGCTCTCCCAAGGCCTTACCCTCACCCCTACACTCCGGGCCGTGTTCTCACATAGTCTACTAGTACACAGAACCCACTGTTACCAACTACCAGTCCCCATTAACAGCTATTCACCCTCCGAGCCAGATCCTTATCCACTCCTTTGATGCGAATACCTCACTTGCTCTACCCACCAACTTTGTTTGGATCAACAATATCCACATGGTCACCGGACACTTCATTTGTTTAGCCACGTTCTCAAATGAATTGAAAAACACTTCTCCATCTGTCTCATAGAATTTACACAATGCTTGGACATATTTAAACAGATACCCATCTGGCCTTTGGCTACAATGGGCTTGCTCATGATCACTATCCCACTCACGCAACCTCCCTTCTACCTCCACCCCAACCCTTTTAAGTTGACTTGCCCCTCTGCTAACTTCTGAGTTGAAATTCTCTCCCCCTTTCTCTTTTCTCTTCTTTTAATTGCAATTCACACTGTTGCATTTCCTTTTCATGTTCAAGCTGCATTTGAATTCTAGCCATTTCCAAAGATTTCAGTAGCATTCCCAGCAATGTTAAATGTCGAGCTATTGCTGCAATCAGCTCCCCTTTTCTCACAGACCCTGTCAACCCCAACTCCAGCTTGTCTGCCAATCCCAACTCCGACTTGTCTGCCAACCCCAACTCCAGCTTGTCTGCTAACCCCAACTCCAGCTTGTCTGCAAACCCCAACTCCAACTTATCTACAAACCCCAACTCCAACTTATCTACAAACCCCAACTCCAACTTGTCTACAAACCCAACTCCAGCTTGTCTACAAACCCAAGTCCAGCTTGTCTACAAACCCCAACTCCAGCTTGTCTACAAACCCCAACTCCAGCTTGTCTGCCAACCCCAACTCCAGCTTGTCTACAAACCCCAACTCCAGCTTGTCTACAAACCCCAACTCCAGCTTGTCTACATACCCCAACTGCAGCTTGTCTACAAACCCCAACTCAAGCTTGTCTGCCAACCCCAACTCCAGCTTATCTACAAACCCCAACTCCAACTTGTCTACAAACCCCAACTCCAGCTTGTCTGCCAACCCCAACTCCAGCTTATCTACAAACCCCAACTCCAACTTGTCTACAAACCCCAACTCCAGCTTGTCTGCCAACCCCAACTCCAGCTTATCTACAAACCCCAACTCTAACTTGTCTACAAACCCCAACTCCAGCTTGTCTGTGTTTTAAAAAATTCTCAAGGTCAGGTTCGTAGGAGAGTAGTCTGACACAGAACAAACGACCAAGAGGCGAGTCTGCTAGAATATGAGCATTTTATTCCCCGCAGCGTCGCCACAACCAGGTCTCATACTTACAACGGGTCTGGCTTATACTCACTCTACATGTTACCGGAACTGGGAGCCGTCAGTTCTCGTAGAGCGGTTGCCAACAACCCACGCTCGGCGGTTAAACGTAACCCCGGAGCAGACTCACCGAACTGGAGACTTTTCCAGCTGATATACTCTTTTCCAGATATAAACATTCATGTGAACAGCAGAGCAAGGCTAAAAAACACATTCCATTCTGGTTACATACAGATAAGAAGATTCACACGGGGAGGTGTGTAATAAGATTCACACGGGACTAAGCAACACCTCCATTCCGGTTAGATTCACACATGTATTGGGACATAATTTTTAACCGTTTCACCACATTCCACTGCTTGGCCCAATACATGTGTTACATTATGATTCACACATGTATTGGGACATAATTTTACACCACATTCCACTGCTTGGCCCAATACATGTGTTACATTATGCTTAATTCAGTTCAATTCGTTTCAGTTAATTTCAGTTCAGTCAATTCAGTGTAGTTCAATTCAGCTCAGTTCAGGTCTGTTCAGTTCAATTCAATTGTGTTCAATTCAGTTCCGTCCATTTCAATTCAATTTAGCTCAGTTCCATTTTGTTCCGTTCAATTTGATTCACTTCAGTTCCACTCAGTTCAGTTCAGTTCAATCCCATTCAATTCTGTTAACTCCGCTTCAGCTTTTTGGACATGCCCACATCCTCCGCTGTACCCCAGGCAAGGGGTTCTTCGGCAGGACTGGGATCCTCTCAAGGGTGGACAGCAGCGACCCTGGGGTTCCTCCGGTCGCCCCCCACCATTTCTCAAACAAACTGCCACGTACATGCCCACATCCATGCCATCCCGGGACGGTCGGGACCTCCACAGTTTGTTCTTCTGGTTTCTTAGTCTTTTTCCAAAACATTGTTCTGTATCAAAATCTCTCCTCAATTGCGATTGACCCTGCTCGCAGCGCCAAAAATTCTCAAGGTCAGGTTCGTAGGAGAGTAGTCTGACACAGAACAAACGACCAAGAGGCGAGTCTGCTAGAATATGAGCATTTTATTCCACGCAGCGTCGCCACAACCAGGTCTCATACTTACAACGGGTCTGGCTTATACTCACTCTACATGTTACCGGAACTGGGAGCCGTCAGTTCTCGTAGAGCGGTTGCCAACAACCCACGCTCGGCGGTTAAACGTAACCCCGGAGCAGACTCCCGGGTCTGGCTTATACTCACTCTACATGTTACCGGAACTGGGAGCCGTCAGTTCTCGTAGAGCGGTTGCCAACAACCCACGCTCGGCGGTTAAACGTAACCCCGGAGCAGACTCACCGAACTGGAGACTTTTCCAGCTGATATACTCTTTTCCAGATATAAACATTCATGTGAACAGCAGAGCAAGGCTAAAAAACACATTCCATTCTGGTTACATGCAGATAAGAAGATTCACACGGGGAGGTGTGTAATAAGATTCACACGGGACTAAGCAACACCTCCATTCCGGTTAGATTCACACATGTATTGGGACATAATTTTTAACCGTTTCACCACATTCCACTGCTTGGCCCAATACATGTGTTACATTATGATTCACACATGTATTGGGACATAATTTTACACCACAGTCTGCCAACCCCAACTCCAGCTTGTCTACCAACCCCAACTCCAGCTTGTCTACCAACCCCAACTCCAGCTTGTCTTCAAACCCCAACTCCAACTTGTCTACAAACCCCAACTCCAGCTTGTCTGCCAACCTCAACTCCAGCTTGTCTACAAACCCCAACTCTGGCTTGTCTGCCAACCTCAACTCCAGCTTGTCTACAAACCCCAACTCCAGCTTGTCTGCCAACCCCAACTCCAGCTTGTTTACAAACCCCAACTCCAACTTGTCTGCCAACCCCAACTCCAACTTGTCTACAAACCCCAACTCCAATTTGTCTGCCAACCCCAACTCCAGCTTGTCTACAAACCCCAACTCCAGCTTGTCTACAAACCCAACTCCAGCTTGCTACAAACCCCAACTCCAACTTGTCTGCAAACCCCAACTCCAACTTGTCTACAAACCCCAACTCCAACTTGTCTACATACCCCAACTCCACCTTGTCTACATACCCCAACTCCAGCTTGTCTACAAACCCAAGTCCAGCTTGTCTACAAACCCCAACTCCAGCTTATCTACAAACCCCAACTCCAGCTTGTCTGCCAACCCCAACTCCAGCTTATCTACAAACCCCAACTCCAGCTTGTCTGCCAACCCCAACTCCAGCTTATCTACAAACCCCAACTCCACCTTGTCAACAAACCTCAACTCTAGCTTGTCAACTAACCCCAACTCCAACTTGTTACAAACCCCAATTCCAACTTGTCTACAAAACCCAACTCCAACTTGTCTGCCAACCCGAACTCCACCTTGTCTACAAACCCCAACTCCAGCTTGTCTACAAACCCCAACTCCAATTTGTCTGCATACCCCAACTCCAACTTGTCTACAAACCCCAACTCCAATTTGTCTGCCAACCCCAACTCCAGCTTGTCTACAAACCCCAACTCCAGCTTGTCTACAAACCCCAACTCCAGCTTGTCTACAAACTCCAACTCCAGCTTGTCTACAAACCCCAACTCCAGCTTGTCTACAAACTCCAACTCCAGCTTGTCTACAAACCCCAACTCCAGCTTGTCTACAAACTCCAACTCCAGCTTGTCTACAAACCCCAACTCCAGCTTGTCTACAAACTCCAACTCCAATTTGTCTGCCAACCCCAACTCCAGCTTGTCTACAAACCCCAACTCCAGCTTGTCTACAAACCCCAACTCCAGCTTGTCTACAAACTCCAACTCCAGCTTGTCTACAAACCCCAACTCCAGCTTGTCTACAAACTCCAACTCCAGCTTGTCTACAAACTCCAACTCCAGCTTGTCTACAAACCTAAACTCCAGCTTGTCTACAAACCCCAACTCCAGCTTGTCTACAAACCCCAACTCCAGCTTGTCTACAAACTCCAACTCCAGCTTGTCTACAAACCCCAACTCCAGCTTGTCTACAAACTCCAACTCCAGCTTGTCTACAAACCCCAACTCCAGCTTGTCTACAAACTCCAACTCCAGCTTGTCTACAAACCCCAACTCCAGCTTGTCTACAAACCCCAACTCCAGCTTGTCTACAAACCCCAACTCCACCTTGTCTGCCAACCCCAACTCCAGCTTGTCTGCTAACCCCAACTCCAGCTTTTCTACAAACCCCAACTCCAGCTTGTCTACAAACCCCAACTCCAGCTTGTCTACAAACCCAACTCCAGCTTGTCTACAAACCCAACTCCAACTTGTCTACAAACCCCAAATCCAACTTGTCTACAAACCCCAACTCCAGCTTGTCTACAAACCCCAACTCCAGCTTGTCTACAAACCCCAACTCCAAGTTGTCTACTAACCCAAACTCCAACTTGTCTCCAATCCCAAACTCCAGCATGTCTACGAACCTCAACTCCAGCTTGTTGGCCAGATCTAACACCTTTGCTTTACTCAGCTTTTTGCAAATACCCCAAAAATAACTTTGTCCAACCCCAAAAATAGGTTTAAACATCCAAAACAAAAGACACTAACACCTACCACTTGCTGCGTCAAGACCAACAATCCTAAACCCAACGTGGAATGATATATTGTGATCCGAACATTTGTTATGGAGCAGACCAGACCCCCTGAAGATATTTAGTGAAGGTCACCTGGACCCTCACCTTTTCTTATTTTAAAGGTAGATGTGAAGTGCGTGTTCCAGATACAATGCGATTGGTCAAACGACCCGACGTTAAGTAAAACACAATAGATTTAAACACTACAGTTAAAATACAAACAAAATAAAGAGGAATTTAGAATAACTCGACTATTGGAAAATTTAACTGAATAATAAGAGGGGTACCTATTACTAATAAACTGTTCCAATGTGGTAACATCCCATGAACACACCGCTTGGCAAAACGGTCAATTCAGGCCCAGATTCTTAAATACAGTTCTTCAATCCTGGTGGAACAAAGCAACAAAAGATATCCCAGAAAAAGTACCAGCTCGGAATCATTCACTGAAGCTCCCAACTCTTCTGGGACCCCAAATAGCTTCTGACTGCTCCAGCTAAAATATAAATGAGAAAGTCTGGTCTGTGAGAGCTGGCCGCTCCCATTGAAGCTGCTTCCATTGTTCCAACCTTTAAAAGTAACAGAAAGGCCTCCTACCTTATTTACTGGAGCCATCTCCAGGAGCCAGTTTGGCACCTCTGTCTTTACAACCTCTCTTCAAAAAAACACAGGATAAAATAACATTTGAAAGTAAAGTGACAGCGTCGTCACAGGTGGGGATGAAGGGGGATCCTTGGTAAATGTGCTGCATTAAGTCATAGAGTCATAGAGGTCTTTGGCCATCACATTTGTGCCAGTCAGAAACGACCACCTATCTATTCTAATCCCATTTTCCAGCACTTGGCCCATAGCCTTTTGTGCGTTGGCAACACATGCGCTTATCAAAATAACTCTTCAATGTTGTGAGTGTGTCTGTCTCTACAGGCGGGAAGTTCCAGATTCCCACCGTAATCTGGCTGAAAAGGTTTTTTCTCTCACATCTCCTCTAAACATGCTGCCCTTTAACTTAAATTGACACCGCACCCCCTCCCCTCCAGGCATTGCTCTCTCCATCAAGGGGAAATATTCCTTCCTGTCTATGCTGTCTGTGCTCCTGATGATTGGAAATGTCTCATCGATGTCTCTTCTCAATCACCTCTGCTCCTGTGGAAGAGCACCCCAGTCTGTTCGATTGTTTTACATACCTCCGGGAAAGGTCTATGAACACCACCAAAACCTGATGGCTATGTCCTGCCACTTCCCTCCTGAACACCTCCATTGAATCTGTATCCATCATAATCTGAGGCAGTGCACCCAGAGGCAAACAATTAGCTGCAGGATTGACCTTTTCCCATGTCTCCATTGCTTCTGTACAGGACATTGATTCGGCCACTGGTGGAATATTGCATGTAATTCTGATCTTGTGAAACTTGAAAGCATTCAGAAAAGATTTAAAAGGATGGTGCCAGGGTTGAAGGATTTGAGCTACATGGAGAGGCTGAACAGGAAGGGGCTGTTTTCCTTGGAGCATCAGAAGCTGAGGGTGACCTTATAGAGTTTATAAAATCATGAGGGGCATGGATAGGATAAATAGACAAAGTGTGGGAGTCCAAAACTACAGGACATAGGTTTAGGATGAGAGTGGAAAGATATAAAATGGATCGAAGGGGCATTTGTTTCACGCAGAGGGTGGTACGTGTATGGAATGAGCTGTCAGAGGAAGTGATGGAGCTGGTGCAGTTGTAACATTTAAAAGGCATTTGGATGGGTATATGAATAGGAAGGGTTTGGAAGGATATGGGCCGGGTGTTGGCAAATGGTATTAGATTGGTTTGGGATATCTGGTTGGCATGGACGATTTGAACCAAAGGGCCTGTTTCTGTGTCGTACATCTCTATGACTCTATGACTCATATTAATCCCACAACTATTTTTTAAAATTCTGTTTGAAGAACAATCTCCCTCTCTCGATTCTATTCACCCAACTGAAGTTCCTCAGGGTTTACCCATATGAATGAATCTGCTCTTCACTCTCTTTCTTTGTGACTCTCTGACCAAAGTGAACCAATTGATAATTGCTACTACCTCAGAGGTTTCAAATTTCCCAGGTCTCTGCTCACCTCTGAAGGGGAGATTTTGAGTCTTTTCAAATGGGAAAGGACCTGATGCAAAGTTTCAAGGCAAGTGGGGAGTATTCCATTACATTACTATGTTTTGCCTTGCAGATGTTAGACAGGCTTTGGGGAGCCAAGAGGTGAGTTACTGAGTGCAGTATTCCAAGCTTCTGACTTGCTGTAGGCAGTATGTGTCCACCTATACCACAGGGACTGTAGGGATGAAGAAAGCATCCCATCCCCCACCTTCTGGAGAATAACTAGGGAAAGGAAATAAATGCTGCTGCCCACAGAGACACCTTCATCCCACCAGGTGCTAAAAAAAGCCAGAGCATTTATGTGGCTAGTTTAGTTAAGTTTCTAGTCAATGGCTCCAGGACGTTGCTGGTGTGGAAACCAGTGACTGTACCCTCAGTGAACATCCCCATTGAATTATGCCAACACTAGATCACTCTATGTACTGACAATTAAACTCCCCCATTATAATTTCTAATTTAGGTTTGTTCTTATTACCCACTGTTGATTTGTTTCAGAAGATATCTTTTTTAGAATTGTCGAACATGGACTATTCTATTAATATGCAGATTTGGACAAATGATTGTAATTGGGGAGAAGGGATAGGGTTAACTGGTCAGGACATGTCCTGCTCATGTACACATTCCCCTTACAGTTTTTGATTTCATTACTTTTGTTTGTAGTTGTAATTAGGCTCATTAACTTGGGAATTGATTTTCTGATCTGATGAATTCTGCCTCCGAAAGATAATGGAAGTTTTCTCAATTTCTCAAAGAGAGAACTGGCTAATCCCTGACTAGAATCATCAAAATAACTTGTAATTTACAAAAGGGAGACTATGTCTCTTAGTTTTATGGTCAAGCTGAAGATTTTGTGGGCGATCACTGATATACAGAGGATTTACTACCCGGTCTTAGCTGCTGTTGGTGTCCCAGGAAAGTGACACCCTCAGGATGATGTCTTAAGAAGTGGAGTATAACCATATGTGTTATCTTAATTATTGTGACACTTTTCTTTGATCTGTCTTGCGCTTCAGCAATGACCAGCCATCAATAACAATTCCGTTTTTCAATAAGAATTCATTAACATCATACCATTTGTGAGGCGAAGACACAGTCCCTGCTTTTCCTGCAATTAACCCCTTTCCTTCAGAACATTACTGCTGAATGCAGGTCTTAATCGCTCAGTTGGAAAGAGAGAGAGCAGATCATCAAGCAAGTGTTATGCCCTCTGACTGAGGGAGCTGATTGTTCACGTTGTTTCTGTAACTCCTTCCCAGGGATGATCAAAGCAGATGCTGTTGTAACAGCTATTGTAACAGTTTCTCATTGTCCCATTCATCCCAGGAAACAGTCTATTCGAGGGTCATCACTGCTTCTGTACGGGTGTGACAAGTTATTCTTTTTGATTTGTTCAATGCGTGAGCAGCTGTGAAAGTGGTGAATTTTACATTGGTACACATGGCTTTCTGATGTTTGTTTGGCTGCACAGTTATCATTGCCTTTGACTGCAGTTTTTCCATTCTCTGACAAGCACCACATTTAGAATCCATCCAGATTAGAATGTTAATAGCAAATTTGTGAAAAAGTTTCAGTTTGATGGAAGAACATGGGATACCCATTAAGAATGAGTTTCAATATTGCACTTTAAATAAAGCAATAAAAAGCATTTCTTCATTATACCTGAGCAATAAATGAATTTATTTATCTTCTTCTTTCAAGTTAATGTGATTGCAATAATGATCCTGGTTCGGGGGAAGTGTGGCCTTTCCAAATGTGTCACTCATTACCTGGTGGCTATGGCAACGGCAGATCTACTGGTCATTATCTTCGATCTGATACTACGACAAATTCCCATCACATATCGGGAGGAGTTTCTTTTCCTACATTATGTCTCCTTGTGCAACATCCACGCTATTCTGCTTTATGCAGCCACAGACTGCTCTGTCTGGTTCACGGTCACGTTCACCTTTGATCGGTTTGTGGCCATATGTTGCCAAAAGCTGAGAAGTAAACATTGCACCAAGAAAACAGCGGGTGTGGTTTTAGGATCAGTGACTGTGCTGAGTTGTTTGAAGAACATTTTCTGGTATTTCATGTATTCCCATCGATATTGGCTTTCTAATTGTCCATGGTTTTGTCGAGTACATGTAAATGTAAGTGCATCGATTACCTGGACTATTGTTGAATTAATGCATTATATCATAACACCATTCATTCCATTTATTTTGATTCTACTGTTAAACACATTGACAGTCAGAAACATTATATTAGCCAACAGAGCTCGCAGGAGACTCCGGGCTCAGACGACTGGGGACAGTGTCAGTGACCCAGAGATGGGGAGTCGGAGGAAATCCATGATTATGTTATTTATTATATCTGGCAATTTCATCACGTTATAGGTGGTGTTCATTGCTTATTCCATACTGAAACGATTTGATTACTTGGGATATCCAGTTTCTCCGACAGCATTTGTAAGAGAGATTGGTTTCATGCTCCAGCTCCTGAGTTGCTGCACAAACACCTTTATTTATGCAGTTACCCAGAGGAAATTCAGAGAAGAGATGAAGAATGGAATAATATATCCCTTCACAATGTTTATCAAAATAATTTGATGATGTTTACTTGCCAATGTTTGAAACGCTAAATATATATTTTCTCCAGATTAAGATTCCAATCTGAGATCCCAGGTTTTGTGTATGCTTGAGCTGAAAAATGTGTTGCTG
This sequence comes from Chiloscyllium plagiosum, assembly GCF_037043375.1. Classification (NCBI taxonomy): domain Eukaryota; kingdom Metazoa; phylum Chordata; class Chondrichthyes; order Orectolobiformes; family Hemiscylliidae; genus Chiloscyllium; species Chiloscyllium plagiosum. The sequence continues at coordinate 14,480,966 of NW_028270182.1, forward strand.
GAAAAGCGGAGCAGGTCAGGCAGCATCCAAGGAGCAGGAGAATCGACGTTTCGGGCATAAGCCCTTCTTCAGGAACGAGGGAGGTGTGCCAAGCAGGCTAAGATAAAACGTAGGGAGGAGGGACTTGGGGGAGTGGCGTTGGGAATGCAATAGGTGGAAGGAGGTGAAGGTGAGGGTGATAGGCCAGAGAGGGGGTGGGGCCGGAGAGGTCGGGAAGAAGATTGCAGGTCAAGAAGGCGGTGCTGAGTCCGAGGGTTGGGACTGAGATAAGGTGGGGGGAGGGGAAATGAGGAAGCTGGAGAAATCTGCATTCATCCCTTGTGGTTGGAGGGTTCCTAGGCGGAAGATGAGGCGCTCTCCTCCAGGCGTCGTGTTGCCATGGTTTGGCGATGGAGGAAGCCAAGGACCTGCATGTCCTTGGCGGAGTGGGAGAGGGAGTTAAAGTGTTCAGCCACAGGGCGGTTGGGTTGGTTGGTGCGGGTGTCCCAGAGGTGTTCTCTGAAACATTCCGCAAGTAGGCGGCCTGTCTCCCCAATGTAGAGGAGGCTACACCGAGTGCAGCGGATGCAGTAAATGATGTGTGTAGAGGTGCAGGTGAATTTGTGACGGATATGGAAGGATCTGTTGGAGCCTTGGAGGGAAGTGAGGGGGGAGGTGTGGGCACAAGTTTTGCATTTTTGCGGTTGCAAGGGAAGGTGCCGGCAGTGGAGGTTGGGTTGGTGGGGGGGTGTGGACCTGACAAGGGAGTCGCGGAATGTTAAACCTCCCTGGAGTTAGGGAATTGATCTCGATGATCAGCTTGATTATATCGAATGAGATAGCATGCTTGAGGGGCCAAATGGCCTATCTTTTATGTTTCTGTGTAATGTCTTCAGGGTCACTGACAAGACCCATGTTGGGTGGGAGAAAAAGCTGTGGGGGTGACCAAAGTGGCTGTGTCCCGATCTGGGCAGCTTCACCGAGTAGGCAAGTCATTGCCAGATGAAAACTAATGTGGAGAAATCTCCATGTGCAACACAGGTTTCCAAAATAACTCAGCGGCAGATTAAAAGCCCCGTTCCCTGCCCAGTCCCTACTTCCTGACCCAGGCAGGTTTTGTCCCTGATGAGGACAGGTTTCTGACAGGATATTATTACATTGCCACCTGATGGTGCTGAATGTAACAGAGTTTGCTACATCCCATCATATCATCCACTTTGCTGTCTGTATCGGGTGAAGTATATTTCAAACACTGCCAGACTGAAATGAATGTGGTGACGTGATTCAGAGAACAGAAGAAGATAAAAACTAGGAGCAGGAGTAGGCCGCCCGGCCCTTCGAGCCAGCTCCACCATTCAATAAGGTCATGGCTGATCTTTTCATGGCCTCAGCTCCACTTACCCGCCCTCTCACCATATCCCTTAATTCCTTTACTGTTCACAAATCTGTCTTTGCCTATAAAACACTCAACGAGGAAGCCTCAACCACATCCCTGGGCAGGGAATCCCACACATTCCCAACCCTCTGGGTGAAGAAGTTCCTCCTCAACTCAGTCCGAAATCTGCTCTCCATCATTTTGAGGCCACACCCCTTGTTCTAGTTTCACCCGACATGGAAACTATCTCCCTGCTTCTATCCGATCTATTCCCATCATCATTTTATATGTTTCTATAACATCCCCCCATTCTTCTAAGTTCCATTGAGTATAGTCCAGGCTGTACAGTCTCTCCTCATAAACAAACCCCCTCTACTCCATAATCATCCTCGTGAACCTCCTCTGCACCCCATCCAGGGCCAGTACATCCTTCCTCAGGTAAGGAGACCAAATCCGTACACAGTACTCCAGGTGTGGCCTCCCCAGCTTCCTATTCGGCTGCAGCATAGCCTCCCTGGTTTTAAACTCCATCCCTCTAGCAATGGAGGACAATATTCCAATTGCCTTCCTCATCACCTGCTGGACCTGCAATCCAACATTTGTGATTCATGCACGAGGAGACCCAGGTCCCTCTGCACAGCAGCATGTTGCAATTGTTCACCATTTAAATAACCATCTATTTTGCATTATTTCCATCAAAATGGATCACCTCACATTTACCCACACCGTACTGCATCTGCCAGCCCCTTACCCACTCACTGAACCTGTCTCTATCCCGTTGCAGATGTTCAGTGTCCTCTGCACACTTTGCTGTCCCAGTGATCGTGGTGTCACCTGTGAACTTTAACACACTACACTTGGTCCCCAACTCTGAAACATCGATGTGAATTGTACGCATTCCGGTCCCATCACTGATCCCTGAGGCTGAGCACTAGCCCCTGATCACCAACCAGAAAAACACCCACTTATCCGCACGCTTTGCTTTCTGTGAGTGAACCAATCTTCGATCCATGCGAATACAGGAACCAGAACACCGCGCACCTTTATCCTTTTGAGCAGCTCCTGTGTGGTACCTTGTCAAATGCCTTGTGGAAATTCAGATACACCATATCCACCAGTTCCCCGATACACCATAAAGCCATAAGATAGAGGAGCAGACATTAGGCCATTCAGCCCATCAAGTTTGCTCTGCCATCGGTTTTACATCCCCATTCTCTCGCTTTCTTACTGTAACTCTTTATCCCCTTGGCAATCAAGAACTTATCTGTCTCAGTTTTAAATAGCCTCAATGACCTGGCCTCTACAGCTTTGAATTCCAGAGATTCCCCACTCTCTGGCTGAAGAGGTTTCTCTGTATCTCCGTTCGAAAAGGTCTTTCCTTTACCTAAGGCTGTGCCCTTGGGTCCTCACCTCTCCTACCAATGGAAACATCTTCCCAATGCCCACTCTGTCCAGGCCGTTCAGTATTCTGAAAGCTTCAATGAGATTCCTCCCTTGTCCTTCTATACTCCATCAAATATAGTCGCAGAGTCCTCAAACATTCCTCATTTGTTCAGACTGTCGTTCCTGGGATCATTCTCATGCACCTCCTCTGGACCCGTTCAAGAGCCAGTACATCCTTCCTGAGGTACGGGACCCAAAATTGCTCACAATACCTGAAATATGGTCTGCCAAGAGCTTTCCAGAGCCTCAGAAGTCCATCCCCTTTTTTATATTCGAGCCCTCTCGAGAGGAGTGACAACATTGTGTTTGCTTTCCCAACTACTGACTCAATCTGAACCTTTACCTGAACAGAAAACTGGACTAGGACTCCCAAGTCCCTCTGCAGTTCTGATTTCTCAATTTCCTCCCCATTTAGTAAATAGTCCATGTCTCTGTTCTTCTGACCAAAGTGCATGACCTTGCACTTATCCACATTGTACTCCCATCTTCCACTTCTTTACCCTCTCTCCTAACCTGTCCAAATCTTCCTGCAGCCTCCCCACCTCCTCAATGCTACCTGTCCCTCTACCTATCTTTACATTGTCTGCAAATCTAGCCAGAATGCTGTCAGTTCCTCCATCCAGATCATTAATGTTTAAAGTGAAACGTTGTGGCCCCAACACTGACCCTTGTGGAACATCACTTGTCACCATCTACAATCCTGAGATGGCCCCTTTTATCCCCACTATATTCTTCCTGCCAGACAGCCAAGATTCTATCCATGCTAGTACCTGGATTCTAACACCATGCCCCTTATCTTTCTCAGCAGTCTGCTGTGCAGCACCTCGTCAAAGGCCTTCTGGAAGTCCAGATCGATAACTTCCATTGGCTCTCATTGGTCTAATCAGCTCATTATTTCCACAAAGAATTCGAACAGATTTGTCAGACATGACCTTCCCCTGATGTAACCATGCTGACTTTGCCCTATTTTGTCATGCACTTCCAAGTATTCAGAAAGTTCATCCTTCCTAATGGACTCTAAAATCTAACCATCAACTGAGGTCAGGCTAATTGGCCTGGAGTATCCTCTCTTTTACCTTGCTTCATTCTTAAACTGGGGGTTACATGACAGTGATTTTCCAAAGCCCTGCGACAGTTCCTGACTCTGGTGATACCTGATAGATCACCGTGAAAGCCTTCACTTTCTCTTCAGCACTCTCCTTCAGGGTGGAGCCTGTCATGTCCAGGGGGTTTATCCATCATCAGAACTTCCAGATTTTCTAGCAACTTCTCATTAGTGATGGTCACCCCACTCATCTCTGCCAACCATCCCCTCCCCACCTGAACTTTTGGGATTTTACTCATGTCTTCCATTGCAAAAACTGATACAACGTACTTTTTCAGCTCCTCAGCTATTTCTTTGTTCCCCATGGATTTGGATCGGCACAGGCTTAGAGGGCGGAAGGGCCTGTTCCTGCACTGGAAAGTTTCTTTGTTCTGTGTACAACTTCTCCTGCATCATTTTCCAGCAGCACGATGGGCATTTTCTCCTCTCTGTTGCCCTTTGTATATTGAAAGAAACCCCTGCAATCTTTCCTAATATTACTGGCTAGCTCACCCTCATATTTAATCTTCTCTCTCCTTACATCTTGCTTTGCCGCCCATTGTAAGCTTCCCAATCCTCTGGTTTCCCACTGCCCTTCCCCACATTATGTGCTTTCTCTTTTGCTTTTATACTATCCCTGCCTTCCCCAGTCAGCCATCGCTGCCTCATCCTCCCTGTCCCACACTTCATTTCTCTCTGGATTAATCTCCTCTGTGTCTCCTGAATTACTCCCAGAATCCCCTGCCATTACTGTTCCACTGTCTTTGCCGCTCTGCTCCTCTCCCAGTCAATCCTCCCCTGCTCCTCCCTCATGCCTCTGTAGTTACCTTTATTCAGCTGTAATACCGTTACCTCTGATTCTATCTACTCCCTCTCACATTGCAGTGTAAATTCAATCATATTATGGTCGCTGCCTCCTAAGGTTTCCTTCACCTTAAGCTCCCTTATCAAATTTGCCTCATTGTACAACACTAAATCCAGTATTGCCTGTTCCCTTGTGGGCTCCACCACAAGCTGCTCCAAAATGCCAGCTTGGAGACATTTTACAAATCACTTTCCTTGCAATCCCCAGCCAACCTGATTTTCCCAGTCCATCTGCATATTGAAATCCCCTGTGATCACTGTAAACTTGCCTTTATTACACACCTTCTGTATCTCCTGGTGTAACTAGTGCCCCAGCTCTTGACTCCAGTTTGGAGGCCTGGAGATAATTCCAGTTACGGTTTTCATACACTTGTGATTCCACAACTCTACCCACACAGATTCTATGCCATCGGACCCTACTTCCTTTATTACTATTGGTTTAATTTCAATCTTTTACTAACAAGGCATTCCTAGCCCCTCTGCCCACCTGCCTGTCTTTTCGGTAGGATATACATCCTTGGATATTTAGCTCCTGTAAATATATGGCTTACTTGTAAAATAGAAGGCTGGCCGCGAGAGTAAATATACTCAGCATTCGGAAGCCTGTGGTGATGCTGTGTAACGTGCGCAGAAGGAGGTCACGTGATGCTCCGTTTCGCGCCCCAGAGGCGTGCGAGGAGGTCACGTGATGCTCCATTTCGCGGGCGAGGAGGTCACGTGATGCTCCGTTTCACAGGCAAAAGAATGTCATTTGGGGTCGGACATCCGGGAATACGAAGAGGCGGAGAATGGAGTCAGACGAACAGCCAATCAGAAGATAATCCTACCTCAGTGATTGCATGACGTTTTTTATTGTATAAAAGACTGGGTCAGGGACAGGCATAGGTCTTACTTTTTTGAACTGACACACTTTGTAGTTTGTCAGGGACAGAAAGGTCTAGACCCAGAGCTCTGTATACTTTGTCCACTTATTGTTTAAAATAAATTAAGAGTGTGAGACTGAATATCTTCTCCTATTGCTTCATTTGAAGAACACGCAGGATTGGGCTCACACATAGAAGAAAGTGAGTTGGCAGATTGAGCCAAAGTCCTACATGACCAATATCTTGGCAGCCAGGTTTGCTCATTATCTAAGGGAGAGTATAAACGAGATTGGCAGGGGGTGGGATCCCCAACAGCAGGGAGGCAAGTGTGAGGCTCAAGGAGGTACAGTAATCAGAAAGAGGAATTTGAAGAGACAGGTCAGACTGGAACGTGACAGGGAGCGAGGAATACCTAGTGGATTAAATTGCATCCGTTTCCATGCAAGAGGGCTGACCGGGAAGGCTGATGAACTCAGGGAGTGGATAGGTACATGGGATTGGGAGATTGTACCCGTTACAGAAACATGGCTAAGGGAGGGACAGGACTGGCAGCTTAACGTACCAGGGTACTGGTGCTTTAGGTGGGACAGAGGGGGTGGATGGAGGGGAGGAACATACATTTTTGATCACAGCAGTAATCAGAGATGAAATAACTGAAGGGTCATCCAGTGAGGCTTTGTGGGTGGAGCTAGGAAATAGGAAGGGGATGGTGATGTTATTGGGGTTGCACTACAGGACCCCAAACAGTCAACAGGAATTAGAGGAACAAATATGCAGGGAGACTGGGGAGACTTGCAGGAGCAATAGGGTTGACATAGATTTTATTTTCCATCATAGACTGGGAATGCCATAGCGTTAAGAGCTGAGATGGGGTGGAATTTGTTAGGTACATTCAGGAAGGTTTCCCCAAGCAGTATATCGAGGGCTCTACTCAGGAAGGGACAAACCTTCCTTTCCTTTTGGGAAATGGGGCAGGACAGGTCACAGAGGGGACACAGAACATAGAGCAGTGGGGGAACACTTTGTGACCAGTGACCACCGTTCCATTCATTTCATGATAGTTATGCAGAGGGACCAAACTGATCCACAGGTTCAAGTTCTGAATTGGGTGAAGGTGAAGTCTGATGGAATTAGACAGGAACTTACACGGGTTGACTGGAGCAGTTTGTTTGCAGGTTCAGGGAACTCCGGCAAGTGGGAGGCCTTTAAAAGGGAGATTGCTGGAGTACAAGGTGTGTATGTTCCTGTGAGGGTGAAAGGATTGGGTGGGAGGACTAGGGAATCCTGGATGACAAGAGATATTGAGGCTTTCTCCTGGAAAGATGTCAGCATGGCTTAGATACAGGCAGCTGGGATCTCGAGAACCCCTGGAGGTACATGGAGGATATAGGAATTTACTGGAGAAGGGGGATAATTCTCCTGGTCCTGACAAATATATCTATAAACACTGCGAGAGGCGAGAGAAGAAATTGCAGGGGCCCTGGCTGATTTTTTTGCATCATCGTTAACCACGGGCGAGGTCCTTGAAAACTGGAGGGGAGCGAATATTGTGCCATTATTCAAGATCGGCTACAAAAATAAACGTGTAAACTATCGACCAGTAAATCTAACATCTGGGGTGGGTAAGTTACTTGAGAAGACTCTGAGAGATAAGAAATACATGCATTTGGAAAATCAGGGTTTGATTTGGAGTAGTGAGCACGGCGTTGTGTATGGGAGACCGTGCCTCACAGATTTATTGGTGTTCTTTGATGAAGTGACCAGGAAAGTTGACAAGGGCAGGACAGAAGACGTAATCCATATGGATTTCAGGAAGGCCTTTGATAAGGTTCCACAAGGGAGGGTGCTCTGGAAGATTAGATCGTATGGAATCCAGGGGGAGCTGGATACACAATTGGCTTGGTGGCAGGAAGCAGAGGGTAATAGTGGAAGGATGCTTGTCAGACTGGAATGCCTCAGGGGTGGGAGCTGGGCCCATTGCTGTTTGTTATCGATATCAATGTTTTGGATGAGAACGTACAAGGGCATGATTAGTAAGTTTACTGATGACACTAAAACAGGCAGATTCATGGACAGTGAGGAAGGGTATCAGAAATTGCAGCAGGACCTTGATCAGCTGGGAAGGTGGGCTGAGAAATGGCAAATGGAGTTTAATATTGATAACGATGAGATCTTGCCTTTTGGAAAGTCAAATCATGGGAGGAGTTTCATAGTGGATGGTAGGGCCTTAAGGAGTGTAGTGGGAGAGAGGGACCTTGGAGTTGAGGTGCACAGTTCTCCCTCAGTGGAGTCCTAGTTAGACAGGGCAGGGAAGAAGGCTTTTGGCACACTGGCCTTCATCAGTCAGGGCACTGAGTATAGAGTTTCGGAAGTTATGTTGCAGTTATACAGGACGTTGGTGAGGCCACACTTGGAGTATTGTGTTCAGTGTTGCTCACCTTGCTATAGGAAGGATGTTATTAAACTCGAAAGAGCGCAGAAGAAATTTACAAGGATGTTACCTGGACTCAACAGTCTGAGTTTTCAGGAGAGTTTGAACAGGCTAAAACTTTATTCTTTAAAGCATTGCAGACTGGTGTGGTGGGGGTGAACTTGTACAGATGTATAAGATCATGATCAGCATGGATTGGGTCAATGCACACAGTCTCGTTTACATCGAGTTGGGCAATTGAGGACTAGAGGGCATCAGTAAAAGGTTAGTGGGCAAAGAATAAAAGGGAACCTGAGGGGTAACTTTTTTTAAACAGAGCGTGGTACGCATATAGAATGAGCTTCCAGCAGAGTGGGGCTGCACAGGTGGCTCTGTGGTTAGCACTGCAGCCTGAGAGCACCAGGGACTGGGCTCGATTCCCTACTTGAGCGACTGTCTGTGTGGAGTTTGTACATTCTCCCCGTGTCTGCATGGGCTTCCTCTCACAGTCCAAAGATGTGCAAGTCAGGTGACTTGGCCATGCTAAGTTGCCCATTGTGATAGGTGCGTTAGTCAGAGGGAGATGGGTCTGGGTGGGTTACTCTTCGGGGGGTTGGTATGGACTTGTCGGGCCGAAGGGCCTATTTGTACGCTGAAGGGAATCTAATTTTAAAAAGAAGTGTTGAGAGGCAGGTGTGTTAACAACATCTGAAAGGCATTTGCACAAATACATGGATAGGAAAGGATGGTTTGGAGATGCTGGTGTTGAACTGACGTGTACACAATTAAAAATCACACAACATGGGTTATAGTCCAACAGGTTTATTTGGAAGCACTAGCTTTCAGAGCGCTGCTCCTTCATCAGATGGTTGTGGAGTACAGACTTGTTGGACACAGAATTCATAGCAAAAGTTTCCAATGTGATGTAACTGAAAATATACATTGAAAAATGCCTTGACTGTTTGTTAAGTCTCTCATCTGTTAGAATGACCATGTTAGTTTCACTTCTTTCATATGTAAATCGCAAAACCTTTTTAAAAAGTTACATTCTCAGGTGAACTTTAACAATTGGTGTCAGCCCAGATAATGTATTGTAAGTGTTAGCACCACTGTGTGCTGTTGTCTGTACCATGTTTAGACTGATTCTAATCTTGAAAAAATGAATTAGCAGAATCTTACATGGATTCATGCAGGTTTTGAGCAAAGTACAATGTAACCCTGCAAGTACAAAATCACTCCACAAACTTCTATGTGTTTGGGGGCGGGGGGAGGGGGATGTGAGTGCATGAGAGAGAGTGTGTATCGGTGAGTGTAAAGGGACACAGGTCTGTGAGAGAGTGCATGTGTGAGTGTGTGCGTGTAGGAGAGCGTGCCTGTGTGTATTTGTGTGTAGGAGTGTGTGTGTATCGGAGTACCGTGTGTGTGTAGGAGCGTGTGTGTATAGGAGTGTTTGTGTGTGAGTGCGTGTGTGTTTGTGTACAACTGTGTGTGTGTACATAGGAGTGTGTGTGTGTTTGTGTGTGCGTGTGTGTGTGTGGGAGTGTCTGTGCATGTTCAGTTTAGTTCAGAAGAATATGAGCACATGAGCTGGAGGTTGGCATATAGACACTGCCCTGGCTCGGGGGAAGAGCCGTTGGATTATTTGCACCAGGAGGACGTCACGACTTGGAGGGTTAGATTGTCTGATTTTGGTCAGTGCTCAGAGACAGGAGAGTGTGATTATGAGTGAGGTATGGACAGGGACACAGACAGCCGCAGAACAGGAGCCTCACTCTTTGGCAAGAGTAACAACTGTGACACCAGAGGAACCGAAAGAGGCTGTGTCCCCTTCCCGTGCTGGGGTTCAGGGCCCATGGTCAGGGCTAAAGACAAGTCTGCAATGGGATGGGCAGGATGCATGTAGGTACAAGCAACATATACCAGGCAAGAAACAAGGTTCAACCTGGTCACTGTCAGGAGCTCGGAGTCGAATGAAGAAGCTGAAACCTCAAACATCTGGATTAATATCGATGCCAAGTGTTAATTGGCACAGAGCCAATCAGATTAGGGAGAGACATTGATGGCTCAAAGACTGGTGTGGGAGAGTTGGGTTCTGGTTCTCTCATCACAGATGCTGCCAGACCTACTGAGGTTATGTTTCAAATTTCCAGTGACAGCAGTCTCTACTCTGTAGTTCGATCGCTGTTACCTCTCTTTGGCCTATTACACCAGACTCCATCACTCGATCGTTAAATCTGTTCCATTCCATCCTCCACTTTCTGCTATTTCCTGCTAATATTAATAATGGCCGACCTGGGCCCAATGCTGTTCACTGGTATCATCCTCACACTCTCTGCCAAATCCAAAATTGTTGCAAAGAAAATGGTGACATTTTTTCTCGGTATTGAATGTCAAATGCATTCATATATAAATATATATAAAACAAGAATAAAATACTGAGCCTTGCAATAAAAGCAACATGGCTTCCACTCTGCTGGCTGCCAGTTACAGTGATTTATGATCACAGCACGTTTCTGTCCCAATGCAGTCTTTCTCCACGGTGGCCTTCTGCAATGTATTACAATAGCTTCAGTTTGTCACCAGCCTCTCAGGTAATAATTTGTGAAACACTTGGCACAGCCGTACCTGCATCAATCATTTATTTTCTTTCATCAGGCACAGTCACAAATGGGGAGGGTTATTCCAAGTGTACACAGCCCTGGTGTTAAACTGACCTGCCTGTATTCTCTGGAATGTACTCTTATAATACTGAGAAAGGTGTCCCATTCTCCAGTTTGTGTGTTGGGGCGGGGGGGGGGGGGGGGGGGGGGGGGCTGGGTTGAGCTGCATTTTCTGGTTTTATGAAGCAGAAAAGAAAAATTCTAAATGTTTCTATCTTAAAGAGGAAAGCATGGAATTGTCCAGAGTTTGCTGGCACTTTGGGAGATTGGAAAGGATACAAAGAAAACCAGCAAAGAAATATTGAGAGATTAATAGGAAGGGATACATTACTAGAAGTATCAGAAGTTTTCGCAAGTGCATCTATAGATAGTTAAAAAGGAAAGCAGTTAAGAAAGTGAACGATGGTCCATCAAAAAGTGAGGCTGGGGAAAGAAGGAGGTGGGAAGGGAATTGGACAATCATTTTGCCTTCAGCAAAAGCAGCAATTGGTGGAAGAACTCAGCAGGTCTGGCAGCATCTGTGGAGGGAAAGCAGAGTTAACAGGAGCGTGGAGAAGGTGGTATGTAAATGCTGGTCTTCATTTTAGGGAGAAACGTTAGATCCCAGAAATAGTCACAAATCAGGAAATGTCATGTAGAGAGGAATTAAAGATATTTCCAATAAAGATATTTGGAATTGTGGACTGAAAATCCCCAGGATCCGGATGGACACCATCCTTTGGGTCCAATAGGAGTGAGGTAGTTGGCACATTGGCTCTCACTTACCAACATTCCATTGATTCGGACCCAGTTCCATTAGATTGGAATGTAACAAATACAACGCTTACGTTGTGTGGAATCCCGACAGTGTGGAATCAGGCCATTCAGCCTGAGTCCACACCGACCCTCTGAAGAGAATCCCATCTATACCCACCCCCCTACTCGAACTCTGTATCCCTGCCTTTCCCATGGCTAATCCACCTAGACACTAGGGGGCAATTTAGCATGGCCAATCCACCCGAATCTGCACATCTTTGGACTATGGGAGGAAACCGGAGCGCCCAGAGGAAATACACACAGACACGGAGAAAATATGCAAACTGCACACAGACGGTACGCGGAGGGTTGGAATTAATCCCAGGTCCCCAGCACTGCAAAGCAACAGTGCTAACCACTGAGCCACCGTATTTCTTCAGAGTAGAGCTCTGATGTGCAGAGGGATCTGGGTGTACGAGTGCATGAATTACAGAAGGTTAAGATTGCAGGTACAACAAGTAATCAGGGAAACTTGTAGGATATTATTGTTTAGAGAACTGAATACAAAAGTAGGGAGGTTACCCTTCAATTATACAGGGGACTGGAGTAGAGTCCTGCAGATGAGGTCCTGCAGAATGATGGGGTATCAGGGAAGAGAGGTCTCCACAGGAAAGGGGGGATTTAATGAGGGCCATTCAGGGCAGATCCTGAGGAGCCGCAGCACCATTTCACAAGGGGGAAGGTTAGGCTAGCCACAATGGGCCGAACCTCCTCTTCCTGGTGAGTGAGGTGACAGGGATTCTGTGACTGGGATCTTGCTGTGCGTTTGGGGTCAGAGGTGCATCCACAGGCTGGTCCATCGACACAAACACATTGACCCCAAAGTCCAGGGGGTGGTGCTGAGCGAGGAGATGGGTATCTAGGACAAGGAGGGAGTTGAAGAGGGGCTTTTATGTGGGGGGTAATGGAGGGGGAGGGTTGGTGCAAAAAGGGCACTGAACAATCGGGGGAATGCAGGGGTGAAAACTGGGGACAGGGGGTCACATAATTGGGGTGGATGTACAACTTGGGCTGGGGCATCTAAACAAGGGGCAGGGGTTACACAATGAGGGCCATTTTGTTCCCACACCCCAATTTTTGAACCTCTGCCCCCATGGGTGCCCCAATCAGCACAGGTAAGATTAGATTAGATTAGATTAGATTAGATTCCTTACAGTGTGGAAACAAGCCCTTCGGCCCAACAAGTCCACACCGACCCGCCGAAGCACAACCCAACCATACCCCTACATTTATCCCTTACCTAACACTACGGCCAATTCACCTGACCTGCACATCTTTGGACTGTGGGAGGAAACCGGAGAACCCGGAAGAAACACACGCAGACACGGGGGGAACATGCAAACACCGCACAGTCAATCGCCTGAGGCGGGAACTGAACCCGGGTCTCTGGCGCTGTGAGGCAGCAGGGCTAACCACTGTGCCACTGTGCCACCCACGGTGGCACGGTGGCACAGATTGGGGGGTGAACGGGAAAATCAGGGGTCGGTAAAGTCAGGAGGGTGCAAAGTCAGGGCCGGGGGGCTTGTTATTGCTTGGATCGATTTGGACAGGGAACAGGGCCTGCAGTTTACAGACAATGGAACGGACAGGGACAGGAGCAAATTGTCCCGACAGAAACAACAACCTGCCGCTTGTGCAGTGGCACAGGGAGGCCAGCAGAGGGTGGCATTGTATCACTTTAAACACAAGGGGGTCAGACACAGAGAGGGTCAGAGAGGCTGGGGTGAGGTGAAAGTGGGGATAGGATGTGATTGCACCATGGCGTTTCCCAGGTGGGGGCGGGATGCTATGATAACCAACATTGGGAAGGAATGGTTGGAGAAGGATATGGGCAGAGATATTGTTCGATTTTGTCACCGCTGTGTGACCTCTGCCCAGTACAACCCAGGCTGGCCCATTAAAATTAGAATGGGGCCCCAGCCACGTCCAAAGGGACTCTGGGGGCAGTTACAGATGGATTTTACAGGACCTCTTCCCCAACCCCATGGGAAGGCGGATTGCCTTGTGATTATTGACCAATTTACCAGGTGGGTCGGGGCCTACCCTACCCAGAACTGATCAGCTCACGCTGTGGCAAGGGTTGTAGCTGAGGAGGGGATTCCCAGGTAGGGGGTGGGGGGTAGAGGTGCCGTCCCAGATGGGCTTAAACTGGGGACACATTTCACTGGAAGTGTTGTAAAAACCACATGTCAGCTGATGGGCATTAAACCAAAATTTCACACACCCTACCATCCACAAAGTTCAGGCATGGTGGGGCGAATGAACAGGACTCTTAACCCCACACTTGCTAAGGCCATGCAGGATTCTGACAAACGCTGGCCTGAGGTCCTGCCTGCTAGACTCGTGACTCCAGTCCACCACAAGCCGGTCGAAAGGTTTGACCCCTTACGAGTCGATGACAGGTTGGGCAATGTAACTGCCCGATTCCATCATCATGGGAGGGTTCCGATGCTGGCCCTCGCTGCGATAGAATACATCGCTATGTGCTCGAACTGAGCACCCAGCTGAAGGGGATGTGGAAAACAGTTCGGGACAAACAGGAGGGGGGGGGCAGGATGAACAGAGGCAATTAGAGGATTGTGCGGAGGTCCCATCGGTTGGTAGGAGGGTTATGGTTAAGACTCTCCCCGTTAAACCAGGCTTCGTCCCTCTGAGGTTATCATTAGTGGTGACACACCCACCTGTATTGACATGCGAGGGAAGGGGGAGTCTGGAAACACTGGCCACAACTGAAGAAATACCCAGACACTGGTTGATCATCCTCACCCTCTGCTTTCTTTTCAGACTGACTCCTGTCGAGACCTGCTGACGATGTGTGTGTGTGCGCAGTTGTTGTGAATGGTCCGAGAGCGTGGGCTGTTGTGTGCGGGCGGTACAGCCTTTGGCCCATTGTATAGCTCCGCTCGGGAAGCTCCGGGATGGTCCTGTTTATTGTTGCCTTTGCCCTTTGCCTGGTAGCCACTGGGGGGCAGCACCAAATGGATTGTGCAACCCTCGGTCCTGTTCACCGGAGTAGGCGCGGGGTTCCATGTTAATACAGACCTAACCATGTTCTATCAGCACACACAGCAAAATAACATCTCGAAATGCTGGGCGTGTACTCGAATCCCTGCACACTCTATTGGGGGGGATTCCCCTGAGTCCCATTCCGTTTAATAAATCGAAAACGGAGGAATGGTGATTGGACCAGAACAGACCCTCACATTTATCCATTTGGGGGATGGGCGGGGGTTAGGTCTGACAGAGAATCTCTCGGGTCATTCATGCGAGGCCCTGACCAGACCATTTCTGCTGCCAATGATGTGGTCACCTGGGAGACCACGGGTTATAACATGCAAAACTATCAAGTTTGGTTCCAGCCTCACTACATCCTTTAACATACACCCCTCTGGCTCTGACCCTCACAAACACTGTGGATGAAGGAAGTCCCACGGGGGCAATTTGTTTTAAATGTAATCGTAATTCAAGGTGGAATGCTGGAACCAGCAAATGATCCGTTCACTGATCTTCCCCCATCCGCCCGCCGATCGTTTCTTTCTGGAATATTCTGAGCGTTGAGGTTGTCAACATGACGACAGGGAAAATTTACAAAACGATTTAGACTTCAATTCCGACTGATTCCCTGAGGCCTTGCAATGAGAATTACTCTGACCGTGCTGTCAAGGCCTACCCTTGGCTCTCTCCATATTGGGCTGGATCTTGCTCCCTTGCCTCTGTGCTACCTTTTGTTCACCATTACAGTTCCCACCGTGTTCATCCCAAACTGCAACCACTTCAATCCAAACGGTCCATCACTGGGACCGAGCGATTCCGTATGTTCACCTTCCCTGCGTATGGGAGTGCTAAGGCTGCTATGGAACTGATCAATATGGCCTCCACCTTGGGAAGGCTGGCTAATGAGACTGCCGATGGCTTTGCAGCGGTAAGCACGGCCATCTCCGAGGTGTCGGCTGAGGTCATTGCCACCCGTACTGTTGTGTTGTCGAACCGTTTGGCCCTTGACTATTTTCGAGTGGCACAAGGTGGCCCCTGTGCTGTTATTGGGGCCGAGTGCGGCACATACATTCCGAATACCTCAGACAATATAACTGACCAACCGGATCACACCCGCCTGGAGGCTGATAATATCCAGCAGGAAGGGAATCAGTTTCATGATTATAATCCTACCCGACTGATTATTACTGGATGGTGGTGGTCTGTTCATCATGCTCCTGCATGTCTCGGACCACAAGGGGGGATCTGAAAACAGGAATGAACTAAACAAGAAATTCTTTCAGAACACAATGGCGATCTTTGCGTGTGCATGGACAGAACACAAGACACCACCTTTCGCGGTCTTTTGTTGTCCGCGCCATCCAGACTATAAAAACTGCTGTACCTGATGTTCAAGGAGGGACGGTCTGGTCAAGTTCCACGGTTAGGGGCACAATCACGCTGCCCCTCCCAATAGGTTTTGATTTAATACTTTTGATTTACTTACTTCTAAATTTGAATTTTATTAATTTTGGTACAACACTACCCAATCAATTAACACCCTTGTAAAATGTTCCCCAAATGAGGGAATTGATAATAAATTTGCTGGCTTTATCACTGCCTGAAAGTTTCCAATTTCCTGACACATATGAAATGTCCTCCAAAATTCGACAACATCTTTACACAGTCCAGGCCATTGAAAATGTTTTTGGATTTTGACAAGAGTTCTCCTTACTCCCAAATAACCTCCTCCCGCTAATTTATATCCACAACATTCCCTTTCCAAATCCCACGGGAATACAACTTGATGACATGCTTGCCATTCCCCATCCGCCTGAATGTGTGATGGTCTCCATTTCCTCAGGAAGGCCTCATTTATAAGATAGCAACATTCTGGGTTCTCTTCAGATTCTTTGTTCTATATTCGATATTCTAATCCCTGGTTAATGAAGACTCGCTTCCCGTATGCCTTCTGAACCATCCTGTCTACCTGTGCTAACAGCTTCAGGGATCTATGAACTTGTACTGCCAATCTATTATCATTATCTATTCTTTGACACTCTTATTAGCCTGATGCTCAATTTCAATTTTTTGATGAAGTTCCTAATCCTAAATTCTACTGTCAGTATCAAACATTCTTACTTTGTACATGAGATGTGGGGATCTGTGAGTAAAACAGCATTTCTGGCCCCTCCCTAACATCTCCAGTGAAGACAATGATGTGCTGATCAGATTCACTGCTGTTTCTGCATTTACCTGCATGCACTTTGTCCTATTCACTCGCGGGACGTGAGCATTGCTGGTCCAGACCTGGCTGGGAATGCTGCCTGTTCCCAGTTGATCCTCCATAAAGTGTAGGGGTGGGCTGCCTTGTTGAACCGCTGCAGTCCGTGTGGTGTAGGTCGACCCACAATGCTGTTCTGGAGGGAGCTCAAGGATTCTGACCCAGTGAAAGGACATTGATATATTTCCAAGTCAGGATGGTGAGTGGCTTTGAGGTGAATGTGCAGGGATTTCCATTCTCATCGATCTGCTGCACTTGTCCTTCTGGATGGTAGAGATTTTGGGTTAGGAAGATGCAGTCTGAGGACCTTTGATGAATTTCTGCAATGCATCTTGTGGCTGGTCCACACTGCTGCTGCTGAAAAACAGTGGTGGAGAGAGTGGGTGTTTGTGGATGTGGTGCCAACTAAGTATCAAACTTACCAGCTGTTGTTGGAGTTGCAGTCATCCGGACAAGTGGTGAGCATTCTGTCACACTCTTGCCTTGTGCTCTGTAGATGGTGGGCAGGCTTTGGGGAGTCAGGAGGTGAATTACTTGTAGCATCATTCCAAACCTCAAACAAATGTGCCTTGATATTAAAGGTAGTCATTCACCCCTCACCTGTGGGAATCAATTCATTAGGGGGCAGCAGTTCTTTAACGTTGATTTTGAGGAGCTGGAGTTGCACTTCCCAAAGATGCAGATCGCAGGGACACTAGTGGTGATCCTTACCTCCCACATTCTGCAGGAGGTACATTCAACTGCCCTAACCTCCATTCCCACTGTTCTAAATTCCCGAGACTACTGAGAAACTAAAGGAAAATACTGGATGGTATCGCAACAGAGAGCGGCGGGAGTTGGGCGGAAGTTCAGACGGAGCGCAAAGCCGGTCGGGAAGGTAAATGAAAGCTATTAGAGTGGGTGTGTTCTAAACACCCGGTCCTACAAAGTAGGGTCTCCCTCCCTCCCTCCCCCTCTCACCTTAATTAAAAATCCACAGACATGCCACAAAAAGAGGGTCTAAGGACATTTAGATTGAAGAGTGAGGCTTCAGCTCAGAAGTCTTTGACAAGGAGGTTGAGTGAAGTGATTACACCACAGTTGAAGAGGGTGAAGACATGACTGCCCAGCTGGTTCAGTACGCTACGTGCTTGATGTGGGAGGTCAACGACTCTGGTGTGTCTGGCTCGTATATGTGTGGGAAGTGTGTGCACATTCAGCTATTGACCAAGCATATTGCAGCGCTGATGAAAGAACTCGAGGAACTTAGGCTCATTCAAGAAAACGAGATCGTTATGGACAAGACTTTCAGTGAGGTTATTACACCAATCATGCCAGAAGAGAGCAGAAGAGAGCAAATGATGAGGAAGGCAGAGAGGAGACAGGTGCAAGAGACCCCGGGGGGAGTACCTGTCAGGAACAAGTTGCAGCTTTTGGAAGCAGAGACTGATGACACTGCCAGTTCGCAAGGTGGCCAGGTCTGTCAATCACAAGTTGCCGCAGAGGCAGAGCGGAAGAGTCGGACATCGCACAGAGCCGTGTTAAAAGGGGACTCCATCATGAGGGGAACTGACCGGGATTTTTGTGGCAGAAGACGGGATTTAAGGATGGTGTGTTGCTTTCGTGGTGCTAGATTGAAAGACATCGCGGATAGAGTGCAGGAAATCCTCAAGGATGAAGATGAAGAGCCAGAGGTGGTGGTACATATCGGCACAAATGATGTCAGGAAGAAGAGGAGGAACATACTACAGCGAGACTTCGGAGAACTAGGAAGAAGGCTGAACAGAAGGACATCCAAGGTGTTTATCTCCGGTTTGCTTCCAGTTCCTCGGGCTAGTGTGGCCAGAAACAGGGAGATAATGGACGTGAACGTGTGGTTGGGGAACTGGTGCAGGAAGCAATGATTCAAGTTCTTGGATCACTGGGGTATATTTTGTGGTAAACATAAATTCTACAATAGTGACGGTTTGCACCTTAATAGGTTGGGGACCAGCATTCTGGCAAGCAGGTTTTCTACTGCAGCACCGCTACATTTAAACTAAGTAGCGGGGGGAGGGGACAAGTTGGATGTTTAAAAAGGAAATTGAAGGGAAAGTTAGACCAAGAGAAATCAAGAAAGACAACTGTATTAATGAGGCAGAAAACTTGGAAAGGGATCATGCTGTAAGGTTGAGTGAAATAAGGGTTGATGGGAAGGGTGAGAGCAGTAAAAATTTAAAAATACTGTACATGAATGTACGAAGCATTAGACATAAGATGGATGAGCTTGAGGCTCTTTTGGAAATTGGCAGATACGATATTGTGGGGATAACAGACGTGGCTTCAAGTGGACAGGGCCTGGGAAATGAAAATTCAAGGCTACATGTGCTATCGTAAGGACAGACTGACGGGCAGAGGGGGTGGGGTGGCCTTGTTGGTAATGGAGGATATTCAGTCCTTTGCGCGGGGGGGACCTAGAGTCAGGAGATGTAGAGTCAGTGTGGATAGAGCTTCGAAATACCAGGGGTAAAAAGACCCTCTTGGGAGTCATCTACAGGCCCCCAAACAGTAATCTGGATGTCGGATGAAAGTTAAATCAGGAGCTGAAATTGGCCTGTTGCAAAGATGTCACTACAGTTGTTATGGGGGATTTTAACATGCAGGTAGACTGGGAGAATCAGGATGGTATTGGGCCACAAGAAAGAGACTTTGTGGAGTGCCTCAGAGATGGATTCTTAGAGCAGCTGGTGCTGGAGCCGACCAGGGAGAAGGCAATTCTGGATCTAGTATTGTGTAAGGAACCAGAATTGGTCAGAGACCTCGAAGTGAAGGAGCCATTGGGAAGTAGTGACCATAATACAATAAGCTTCAATCTGCAATTTGAGAGGGAGAGGGTACAGTCGGAAGTGACAGTACTTCTGTTGAATAAAGGGAAATATGGAGCTATGAGGGAGGAGCTGGCCAAAGTTCAATGGTGCAATACCTTAGCAGGGATGACCGTGGAGGAACAATGGCGGATATTTCTGTGTATAATGCAGAAGTTGCAGGATCAGTTCATTCCTAAAAGGAAGAAAGATTCCAGGAGGAGGCATGGGTGGCCGTGACTGGCGAGGGAAGTAAAGAAACATATAAAGTTAAAAGAGAAAAAGTATAACATAGCTAAGATAAGTGGGAAAACTGAGGACTGGGAAGCTTTTAAAGAGCAACAGAGGATTACTAAGAAGGAAATAGGCAGAGGAAAAATGAGGTACGAAGGTAAACTGGCCAAGAATATTAAGGAGGATGGTAAAAGCTTTTATATGCAAGGCAAAAAAATAGTTAGGACTAAAATTGGGCCCTTGAAGACAGAAACAGGGGAATATATTACTAGGTACAAAGAAATGGCAGAGGAATTTCAGATCTATGTTCACTTGGGAAGACACAAACAATCTCCCTGAGGTAACAGTGGCTGAAGGACCTGAACTTAAGGGAATTTATGTTTGCCAGGATTTGGTGTTGGAGAGGCTGTTAGGTCTGAATGTTGGTAAGTCGCCGGGGCCTGATGGTCTGCATCCCAGGGTACTGAAGGAGGTGGCTCGGGAAATCGTGGATGCGTTGGTGATTATTTTCCAGACTTCAATAGTTTCGGGGTCGGTTCCTGAGGATTGGAGGGTAGCTAATGTTATACCACTTTTTAAGAAAGGTGGGCGAGAGAAAGCAGGAAATTATAGACAAGTTAGTCTGACCTCAGTGGTGGGAAAGATACTGGAGTCTATTATAAAGGATGAAATTACTGCACATCTGGATAGTAGTAACAGGATTGGACAGAGTCAGCATGGATTTATGAAGGGGAAATCATCCTTGACTAATCTACTTGAATTTTTTGAGGATGTAACTATGAAGTTGGACGAGGGAAATCCAGTAGATGTAGTGTACCTGGACTTTCAGAAAGTTTATGATAAAGTCCAACACAGGAGGTTAGTGAGTTAAATTAGGGTGCATGGTATTGGGGGCAAAGTACTAGATTGGATTGAAAATTGGTTGGCTAATTGGAAACAAAGGGTAGTGATAAACGGCTCCATTTCGGAATGGCAGGCAGTGACTAGTGGGGTACCGCAGGGATCCGTGCTGGGACCACAGCGTTTACAAAATATGTTAATGATATAGAAGATGGTATCAGCAATAACATTAGCAAATTTGCTGATGATACAAAGCTGGGTGGCAGGGTGAAAAGTAATGAGGATGTTAGGAGATTACAGGGTGACCTGGACAAGCTAGGTGAGTGGGCAGATGCATGGCAGATACAGTTTAATGTGGATAAATGTATGGTTATCCACTTTGGTAGCAAGAACAGGAAGGCAGACCACTACCTCAATGGAATCAATTTATGTCAAAGTGCAGTACAGAGAGATCTGGGTGTTCTTGTACACCAGTCAATGAAGGTAAGCATGCAGGTACAGCAGGTAGTGAAGAAGGCTAATAACATGCTGGCCTTCATATCAAGCGGAATTGAGTATAGAAGCAAAGAGGTGCTTCTGCAGCTGTACAGGGCCCTGGTGAGACCACACCTGGAGCACTGTGTGCAGTTCTGGTCTACAAATTTGAGAAAAGACATTCTGGCTATTGAGGGAGTGCAATGTAGGTTCACGAGGTCAATTCCTGGAATGGCAGGATTACCTTACACTGAAAGACTGAAGCGACTGGGCTTGTATACCCTTGAGTTTCAAAGATTGAGAGGGGATCTGATTGAGAGGGATAAGATTATGAAAGAATTAGACACTCTGGCAGTAGGAAACATATTTCCACTGATGGGTGAGTGCCGAACCAGAGGACACAGCTTAAAAATACTGGGTAGACCATTTAGGACAGAGCTCAGGAGAAACTTCTTCATCCAGAAAGTGGTGGCTGTGTGGAATCCTCTGCTCCAGAGGGCAGTGAATGCCCAGTCTCTGGATTCATTTAAGAAGGAGTTGGATAGAGCTCTCAAAGATAGTGGAATCATTGGTTATGGAGATAAGGCAGGAACAGGATATTGATTAGGAATGATCAGCCATGATTATATTGAATGGCGGTGCAGGCTCGAAGGGCTATTGTCTATTGTCTATTGCCTATTGTCTAAACCAGTCAATTTACCAATTTGGGCACAGACCGCTTTTGTTTTGGTGAGAGGAGGTAGACGATTTCGAGACAATCCCAAGACGATTTCGAGACACTCCCAAGGAACTGCCCAAATATAAAGCCTTACTTATCCAGCAGTCCCGTGTCTGCTCGTGCTCAGCGTGCGCTCCGTCTATACACGAGGTAAACCTTTATATCTGTTTAAATTGACCTTCCTGTCGGCCGTCTGGTCCTCACTGTCACTCCTCCTACTCCAACTGCCACCAGAGAAACACCATTCAGGATGAAGCAGCCGCTTGGTTGGCACCACATCCCCAGACATCCCCTCCCTCCATCACTGACACTCAGTAGCAGCAGTGTTTACCATCGACACGGTGCACTGCAGAAATTCACCAAAGATCCTCAGACAGAACCTTCCAAACCCACGAGCACTTCTACCTCGAAGGACAAGGGCAGCGGATAGATGGGAAAATCACTCCCTTCATATTGCCCTCTGAGTCACTCACCATCCTGATTTAGAAATATACTGTCATTCCATCAGTGTTACAGGCAGCTCAGCATTACCTTCTCAGGGGCAATTCGGCATGGGGAATAACGACAGACTCAGTCAGTGATACCCACATCCCACCAGTGAATAAAACAAAATCATTTCATGGTTTGGAAATAGTCGGACCCTCTTCTGGGCTTCACTGAGGAGTTTTGATTATTCACAATGCAATGAATCCGTGTAACCAGGTATTTTACTGCGTTACTGATCTTTGCTCTGAACCGGGACAATGTTGCTGCATAAATAAATGTGTTTGTGCAACAGCTTAGGTTCCGCAGCATGGAACCAACTGTACTGAAGTTATCTAGAAAAGGTGAGTAATCACCAGGATTGATTCCTTGAATTATATAATATAAGAAATTCACAACAACAATTAACCAGAGGACGATGAAGATCCCAGAGATGGTGAAGAGCAAAATCACAGCCTTCCTTCTGCTCTCCATTTCTGGGTCTCTGTGATTCTCTCCTTTGATCTCAGCCTTCAGCTTCTTCCGGACTCGACTGGTCACTAAAATGTGTCTGACTGTCAGAGCATTGAGCAACAGAATTAAAGCGAATGGCAGTAAAGGGGTTAACACTGAATCAAGCCAATCTAATACCACCCACCAAGTCTCAGTAAAGTAGCTTAACTTTGTTCTACAGTAGAATGGCACATTGTTTATTATCCTCACAGGCTCATATTGAAAGTAGAAGGGAATGTTTTTCAGACAGAACAATGTGCAGGTTGTTGCCAGAACCACAGTCGCAGCTTTCTTAGTGCAATATTTTTTTCTCAGCTTCTGACAACAAATGGTCACAAATCGGTCAAAGGAGAAAGTGACGGTGAACCAGACAGAGCAGTTTGTGGCTGCACGAGACAGTGCCCCAATAACACTGCACACAGGAATGATCTTCAGGAAAGACTGCGGGTAATAATAGGAAGGTAATCTCCTCAGTATAACCTCAGTAATGATGACCATCAGATCGGCAGCTGCCATAAACACCAGGTAACGGGTACTGCAAGGAGAAACACCACAGTTTTGCCTGGAAAGGACTGCAACTGCTAGCAAATTTACTGTGGGGGATAAATGGGAAAAGAAACAACAAATTATTGATCAGAAATACCCCCTACCCATTCCAGAGAGCAACAACAAGGTTTTACCAACAAATTCCCATGCACTGTGTGACTGGGGGTGGTTGGGTGTGAGTGAGTTTGCGTTTCAGACTTTAACATTCACTCCAGATTATACGCCAGACCAGTCAGCCTCGAGATTCTAGAGTTTAGACAGATATTGAGCTCATAACTCCTCCTAGGAGAGCAGAAGGAAGTTTATGATTTCCTTTGGTTGCATGGTAAGGTACAGAACCCCATTAGATTCCTCAATCCCAAGTCAGTTATAGGACTTGCAATTGGACTGTCAATAATCCAAACTCTACCCTTCTCCAGAGAAACAGTTATCCCTTGATCCAGTCTTGGACTTAATCCTGATCAGAGCCATGGCAGGATTATAAAACAGGTCACCAGAACCTGTGTGAGATTTCAAACCCAACTACACCATGTATCTCAAACAAGGGCAGTACAGCAGAGCATGCAGGACTCCCTTCATGACAATGTGGGAGTTTTAGGTTTAATGTGATATTTACACTGTACATCTACCCACCAACATCTCAATGTGGAGGGACCAGGAGGGCAATCTGTCAACATTTCAATCTCCTGACCAAACAGTATGAGGAGGAGAGAATTTACGGAAGGGATTGTCGATGAAACTTTACAAATCAGAACAAGGCGCAAATTCTTCAAATCGTTTGCTTTTGCAAAAACAAAGAACAATCTGAGAATGAAAATTCCCAACTGATGCATCATCCATGACTGTGTGTGTATGCCAGAGATTCTAAACCTTTCCCACCCTTTCCCACCCTCTGTGCACAGAAGAGCTTTCTGACCTCTCTCCTGAACGCTCTCTGCCCCATTCACAGACTATGATCCTTTGTTCGAAATCTGCAACCAGTAGAAACAGTTCATGTTTTCCTTTTAATATTTTGTTGGACTTCACTCAGATCATCCCTTAACCTTCAAAATTCTCGATCAACCTGGCTTCATTTACGTAATGAAATCAGAAAAGCGCAGCAGGTCTAGAGCATCTGTGGGAGAGAGCACAGAGTTCGGGTCAAGTGACCCTTCTTCAGAACTAACCTGCCTGATCTCTCCTCATACCTTGAAGCCATAACAAACTGGAACAGATGACACAACACTGAGAACAGAAAATGCTGCTGCAGCAGTGAAGTTGGGAGTCTCTGTCAGTGCAGGATTGTACCGAGAATGCTGCTCAGTGAATTGCTGTCACTGTCCCGGGGTCTGGATAAGGCTGACCAGTCAGTGAGCTGGAGGTGTTATTGTTCAAACGGTAAAACCAGAGAGCAGATCAACAGCAGATTAAGACAAGTTCAATTGTCATAGCGCCATACCTGGGATGCCAGTAACAGCAAGGATGGTGTAGAACACCTTCTGCACATGATCAATTGGTCGATGCATTTTTATGTGCGAGGTGATCTGTCCCTTTAGGTGGCTGACAAGTTCCTTGTTTGAGACTCTGAGCTGATGCATTCCCAGAGACGCTGCCTTATACTGTGTGGAAGCTCCTTGGGGAGATCGAGGTGACAGCATTGCTCGGCTTTGTTGCTGTTTTTCACATTTCTGGAAATGAACAAACCCATTACAATAACAAGCGTAATCCTGATTACAGAGGGGGGTTACATGATAATGAAATAACAAAAGCAGAATCTGGAATCTGCCAGCAAAAACGCTGTCCACTCAAACACCATGAGCCCCATCCCGAGATCACACCCTATTTCATGATGTGAAGGTGCTGGTGTTTGACTGGAGTGGACACGTTCAACCTGTTGGACTAGAACCTGGTGTTGTGTGATTTTTGACAAATTATTTCAACTGATGCTGCATCGAGACAGTTCATTCCAAGTGTGAACATCTGTCTCTGAGCTGTCCTTCTGTACTCTCGGGTAGGAGCTGCCCACTTTAAACAAGAACATTTCACTCACTGATTGAAATTTGATTTTTCCACCACACTGAATGTGAACATTATTACGAGGTCAGCAATTATTCCCCATTTCCAATTTTCCAGGATCTGGAGTCACATGAACATCAAAGTGAGGACAACATACTGCCTTTCCTGAGGGAAGGGATCTCAGTGATAAGATGGACCTCCAAAAATGGCGACGTAACTGACCTCCCCATTACTGTTACTGTCCATCAGATACATCACAGACCTCCCTCTTACTGTCCTTCCAGATATATCACTGACCTCTCCCTTACTGTCACTGTCCAACAGATATATCACTGACTTCCCTCTTGCTGTCACTGTCCATCCAGATACATCACAGACCTCCCTCTTACTGTCACTGTCCATCAGATACATCCCTGACCTCCCCCTGACTGTCACTGTCCATCAGATACATCCCTGACCTCCCCTTACTGTCACTGTCCATCCATAGATATCACTGACCTCGCCCTTACTGTCACTGTCCTTCCAGATATATCACTGACCTCACCCTTACTGTCACTGTCCATCAGATACATCCCTGACCTCCCTCTTACTGTCACTGTCCGTCAGATACATCACTAACCTCGTCCTTACTGTCGCTGTCCATCCAGATACATCACTGACCTCCCCCTTACTGTCACTGTCCATCAGATACATCACTGACCTCCCTCTTACTGTCACTGTCCATCCAGGTACATCCCTGATCTCCCTCTGATCATTGCAGCTACAGCAGCTAACAAGGAAGGCAAATGGAGTTTTTACATTTATTATAAACAGAATAGAGTACAAAGGTCAGGGAGTGTTGCTTCAAGTGTAGAAGGCAGGAGAACAATCTCAGCTGGAGATTTGCAAACAATTGTGGGATATAATTGCTTTGGAGACAGCTCAGTGGAAGATCATGAGATAATTCCAGAAATGAAGATGTTGTCCAACTCCTCCTTAAAACAAGTTCGACAACTCCAACGGGAATGATCTGAATGAATGTGCCCAGGTGTCACCAATACTGAAACGGTCAAATCAGTACAAACTTGAGCCAATACCACAGTCCCGTCTTTTTCAGGAAATATGTTACAATACCCTTCAATTACAGGCATACTATCTGTAATCCTACTGGCGTTTGCAGTCCTGAGTCACTTGGAGATATACGCACTCTCTCTCTCTCTCTGCCTCTCACTCTCTCTGCCTCTCTGTCTCTCTCTCTATCTTTCTGTCTCTCTGTCTCTCTTGCTCTGTCTCTGTCTGTCTGGTACTCTCTCACACACACACACGCTGCCTCTCTCACTGTCTCTCTCTGTCTCTCTCCTTCTCTGTCTCTCTGACTCTCTCTCTCTCCCTCTCTCTTTGCGTCTCTCTCTCTCTCTCTCTCTCTCTCTGTCTCTGGGTCTGTGAAGCTGGTTTGTCTCTCACTCACTCTCTCTTTGGGTGATCAGCTGGTCTCTGGTTGGTCAGCTGGTCTCTGAGCCTTGCCGTGCTGGTCTCCTCAGAATGCCTCCAGAAGAGTTAAGAAAACCGTCTGCTGGTGAAACCTGAGTTTGTGCCTTGGTCGATGGGTTATCATAACGTTCTAAAGTTCGGACCAATCCGGAATATCCGTTAGTCGTCTGAAACACTGTCAATCACAGACAAAGATGAGAGTGGTCCTGAGCGAAAAGACCAAAACTGGACCAAGGCCAATTATATCAACATTTGACAGGAACTGGGAATTGAGGATTGGGAGCAGCTATTTGAAGCGAAGTCCACATTTGCTGTGTGCGAGGCTTTCAAAGATAGGTTGAAGGTCGTGTAGGATAGGTATGCCCCTTTGTAAACAAAGGATAGAAAAGACAAGATTCCTGAACTGTGGATGACAGGAGAAATGGTGCGACTAGCCAAGAGGAAAAGGAAAGCGTACATAAGGTCTAGGCAGCGAGGACCAGAGTGGGCCTAGGAGGAATATCAGGAGGGTGGGACCAATCTTAAACGAGGAATCAACTTGGCTAAAATGGCTCATGAAATAATTTTAGCGAGCAGAATTAAGGAGATTCCCAAGGCCTTTTCTTCATGTATAAGAAGCAAGAGGGTATCTAGAGAAAGAGTTGGTCCACTTAAGCATAAGGAAGGAAGGTTGTGTGTCAAACCTGAGAAAATGGGTGAGATTCTCCATGAATACTTTGCATCAGTATTCAATGAGGAGAGGGACATGATGAATTTTGAGATTAAAGGTAGAAGTTTTATTTACTCGGGATCACGTTGACGTAAGGATGGAAAAAGTGTTGGGGAGGCTCAAGGATATTAAGGTGGACAAATCCCAAAGGACCGGATGGGATCTATCCCAGGTCGCTGAGGGAGGCGAGAGAAGAAATAGCTGGGGCCCTAACAGATAGCTTTGTCGCATCCTTAACAAGGAGAAGTGCTGGAGGACTGGAGAGTGCTCACGTTGTCCCCCTGTGCATGAAGTGTAGTAGGGATATTCCAGTTAACTACAGACCAGTGAGCCTGACGTCAGAGGTGGGGAAGCTACTGGAGAAGGTACTGAGGGATAACATCTATTTATATTTGAAAAATGATGGGCTTATCAGTGATATGCAACATGATTTTCTGTGAGGGAGACAGTGCCTTACCAACTTAATAGAGTTCTTTGTGGAAGTGACCAAGTTGGTAGATGAAGGAAAGGCTGTCGATGTCATATATAATAAGGCATTTGATCAGGTTCTCCGTGGTAAACTAATGGAGAAAGTGAAGTCACATGGTGTGCAGGGTGTTCTCACTCGGTGGACAAACAACTAGTTGAGCAACAGGAGATAGAGATTAGTAGTTGAAGGGAGATTCTCGTAATGGAGAAAGGTAACTGTTCTGTTCCACAGGGATCAGTGCTAGGCCACTGTTGATGGCGTGTACATAAATGATCTGTGGTCTGTTCAATAAGTTTGCAGATGAAACGACGATTAGCGGAGTATCAGAAAGCATAGGGGTTTGTCAAAGTATGCAGGAGAATATAGATAGACTGGAGAGTTGCGCGGAGAAGTATCAGATGATGTTCAGCACAGCAATTCAGGCAGCATCCGAAAAGCTTCGAAATCGACGTTTCGTACAAAAGCCCTTCATCAGCCCTTCCTGATGAAGGGCTTTAGCCCGAAACGTGGATTTCGAAGCTTTTCGGATGCTGCCTGAATTGCTGTGCTCTTCCAGCATCACTGATCCAGAATCTGGTTTCCAGCATCTGCAGTCATTGTTTTTACCTCAGATGGTGTTCAGTCCAGGCAAATATGAGGTGATGCAGTTATGGAAGTCTAATTCCAGAGCAACTAGAATGTAAACAGAAGAGCCTTGGAAAAAGATGATGAGCAGAGAGATCTGGGAGTTCAGGTCCATTGTACCCTGAAATTGGCTGTACATGTGGATAGAGTGGTCAAGAAGGCATATGGTATGCTTGCCTTCATTGGACAGGGTATTGAGTATAAGAGCTGGCAGGTCATTTTAAAATTGCACAAGACTTTGTTTCGGCCGCGTTTACAATACTGTGTACAGTTCTGGTGACCACATTACCAAAAGGATGTGGACCCTTTGGAGAAATGCAGAGAGGGTTTACGAGGATGTTGCCTGGTATGGAAGGTGCGAGCTATGAAGTGAGGTTGATTGGGTAAGGATTGTTTTCATTAGAGAAAAGAGATTGAGGGGGAACATGATTGAGGTCTACAAAACTATGAGGTTACAGACAGTGTGGATAGACATAAACTTTCTCTCAAGGTGAGGGGGTCAATGACGAGAGGTCATGTGTTCAAGGTGAGAGGTGAAAGGTTCAAGGGGATACACATGGAAAGTATTTTACACAGATGGAAGGAGGTGCCTGGAATGCGTTGCCAGCAGCGGTAGTATAGGCAGGCACGGTAGATTCATTTAAGATTCATTTGGATTGGCTCAGGCTTGAAGCGCCGAAGAACCTGTTCCTGGGCTGAATATTTTCTTTGTTCTTGGTTCTTGTTCGTTGTTTGGATGGCTTGTTCCTGTTGGTTTCTTTGTGTAGCAAGACCCACTGCCTTTCTGTCTGGGATCTCTTTTGTTTGATGTGGAAGTTGTTGAGGATATAGCTGTCCATGACCACCGATGTTTTAGCAACAAGTGGGCTGCTACATTTCACCTTCGCAGACTGTGCTTCCTTACACCCGCCCCCCCGGACCCTCTTCTTTCCTTCTCCCCACACACTCCATTCCACCCTCCCCACACTCTCCTCTCCCCAGACTCTCCTTTCTGTCTCAACACTCTCCTTTCCCCATCCCCACACTCTTCTTTCCCCTCTCCACATTCTCCTTACCCCCTGCCTGCACTCTCCTTTCCCCTCTCCCCTCACTGTCCTTCCGCCCCCACACTTTTCTTTTTCCCTCCCCTCACTCTCCTTTCCCCCTGCCTGCACTCTCCTTTCCCCTCTCCCCTCACTGTCCTTCCGCCCCCACACTTTTCTTTTTCCCTCCCCTCACTCTCCTTTCCCCCTGCCTGCACTCTCCTTTCCCCTCTCCCCTCACTCTCCTTTCCCCCTCTCTGCACTCTCATTTCACCTCTCCCCACGCTCTCCTTTCCCATCCCCACACTCTCCTTTCCCACTCCCCACACTCTCCTTTCCCTCCTCCCGATACTCTCCTTTCCCCCTCCCCTTGCTCTCCTTTCCCCCTCCCCTTGCTCTCCTTTCCCCCCTCCCCTCACATTCTCCTTTACCCCTCCCCACATTCTCCTTTACCCCCTCCCCAGGATCTCCTGTTCCCCTCCCCACACTCACCATTCCCCGCTTCCCACACTCTCCTCTCCCCCTAAACTCTCCTTTCTGACCCCGCATTCTCCTTTCCCCATCTCCACACTCTCCTTACCACTACACACATTCTCCTTTCACCTCCCTACCCTCTCCTTTCCCCCCACACTCTGATTTTTCCCTCCTCTCACTCTCCTTTGCCCTCTCCCCTCACTCTCCTTTCCCCCTCCCCACACTCTCCAATCCCCTCCTCAAACTCTCCTTCCCCCCCCACACTCTCCTTTCCCCCTTCCCACACTCTCCTTTCCATGCTACATATGCTCTCCTTTCCCCCTCCCTGCACTCTCCTTTCCACCCTTCCCACACTCTCCTTTCTCCCGCTCCCCACACTCTCCTTTCCCCCTCCCCAGACGCACCTATCCCTGCAATCTCCTTTCCGCTCTCCCCACGCTCTCCTTTCCCCCTTCCCACACTCTCCCTTCCCCCACGCCACACTCTCCTTCCCCCCATGCTCTCCTTTCCCTCTCCCCACATTCTCCTTTCTACCTCTCCCTACTCTTACCTTTTCACCCTTCCTACACTCTCCTTTCCACCCTCTGCACACGCTCCTATCCCTTCTCCCCAACCTCTCCTTTCCCTCCTCCCCACGCTGTCCTTTCCCCCTCCCCACACTCCCCTTTCCCGTCCCCGCACTCTCCTTTCCAACCTCCCCTCACTCTCCTTTCCCACTCCCCACACTCTCCTCTCCCCCCTCCCCACATTCTCCTTTCCCCCCTCCCCATGCTCTCCTTTCTCCCACCACACATTGTCCTTTCTCCCTCTCCCCACATTCTCCTATCTCCCTCTCCCTACTCTCCCCTTTTCACGCTTCCTACACTCTTCTTACCCACCTCCCAACACTCTCCTTACCCCCCACGCTCTCCTTTTCCCCTCCCCACTCTCTCATTTACCCCTCCCCACTGTCTCCTTTCCCCCTCCCTACACTCTCCTTCCCCCCTCCCCACACTCTCCTCCCCCCCTTGCCACTCTCTCCATTCCCCCTCCCCACTCTCCCCTTTTCCCCCTCCCCACTCTCTCCTTTCCCCACTTCCCACTCTCTCCTTTCCCCCCTCCCCACTCTCTCCTTTCCCCACTTCCCACTCTCTCCTTCCCGCTCCACATGCTGTCCTTCCATAGAACATACAACATAGAACTATATAGCACTGAACCGGCCCTTCGGCCCACGATGCTGTGCCGAACATTTGTCCTAGCTTAAGCACCCATCCATGTACCTATCCAATTGCCACTTAAAGGTCACCAATGATTCTGACTCTGCCACTCCCACAGGCAGCGCATTCCATGTCCCCACCACTCTCTGGGTAAAGAACCCAACCCTGACACCCCCCCAAACCTTCCACCCTTCACCTTGTAACACTCTGTTATACCTGGGGAAAAGTTTCTGACTGTCTACTCTATCTATTCCTCTGATCATCTTATAAACCTCTATCAAGTCACCCCTCATCCTTCGCCGTTCCAATGAGAAAAGGCCTAGCACTCTCAACCTATCCTCGTACAACCTATTCTCCACTCCAGACAACATCCTGGTAAATCTTCTCTGCACCCTCTCCAAAGCTTCCACATCTTTCCTAAAGTGAGGTGACCAAAACTGCACACAGTACTCCAAATGCGGCTGAACCAAGGTCCTGTACAGCTGCAACATCATTTCAGACTCTTGATTTCAATCCCTCTGCTAATGAACGCTAATACACCATAGGCCTTCTTACAAGCTTTATCCACCTGAGTGGCAACTTTCAAAGATCTATGAACATAGACCCCAAGATCTCTCTGCTCCTCCAGTTTACTAAGAACCCTACCGTTAACCCTGTATTCCACATTCTTATTTATCCTTCCAAAATGGACAAACTCACACTTGACAGGGTTGAACCCCATCTGCCACTCCTCAGCCCAGCTCTGCATCATATCTAAGTCCCTTTGCAGCCGACAACAGCCTTCCTCACTATCCATAACTCCACTAATCTTCGTATCATCTGTAAATTTACTGACCCATCCTTCGACTCCCACTTCCAAGTCATTAATAAAAATTACAAACAGCAGAGGACCCAGAACTGATCCCTGTGGAACTCCACTTGTAACTGGGCTCCAGGCTGAATATTTACCATCTATCACTACTCTCTGACTTCGACCGGTTAGCCAGTTTTATATCCAACTGGCCAAATTTCCCTCTATCCCATGCCTTCTGATTTTCCGCATAAGCCTACCATGGGGAACCTTATCAAATGCCTTACTAAAAATCCATGTACACGACATCCACTGCTCTACCCTCATCCACATGCTCGGTCACCTCCTCAAAGAATTCAATAAGACTTGTAAGGCAAGACCTACTATTCACATATCCGAGCTGGCTGTCCCTAATCTAGCAGTGTCTTTCCAGATACTCATAATCCTATCCCGCAGTACCCTTTCCATGACTTTGCCTAGCACCGAAGTAAGACTAACTGGCCTGTAATTCCCGGGGTTATTCCTATTCCCTTTTTTGAACCGGGGCACAACATTCGCCACTCTCCAATCCCCTGGTACCACCCCCGTTGACAGTGAAGACGAAAAGATCATGGCCAATGGCTCTGCAATTTCCTCTCTTGCATCCCACATAATCCTAGGATAAATCCCGTCAGGCCCGGGGGACTTGTCTATCCTCAAGTTGCTCAAAATGCCCAATACATCTTCCTTCCTAACAATTATCACTTCTAGCTTACCAGTCCGTTTCACACTCTCCTCTTCAACAATACGGTCCCTCTCGTTTGTAAATGCTGATGAAAAGTACTCATTCAAGACCTCTCCTATCTCTTCCGACTCAATACACAGTCTCCTACTACTGTCCTTGAATGGACCTACCCTCGTTCTCGTCATTCTCATGTTTCTACATACACATAAAATGCCTTGGGGTTATCCTTGATCCTATCCGCCAAAGATTTTTCATGCCCTCTCTTAGCTCTCCTAATCCCTTTATTCATCTCCCTTCTGGTTTTCCAGTGTCCCTCCAACGCTCTGTCTGAACCTTGTTTCCGAACCTTATGTAAACCTCCTTCTTCAACCTTCCTCGTCAACCAAGGTTCCCTCACACGACCATCTCTTTCCTGCCTGACAGGTACATACACAGCAATGACACGTCGTATCTGTTCTTTGAAAAAGTTCCACATTTCCACGACACCCTTCCCTGACAGCCTATGCTCCCAACTTATGCTCCTCAGATCCTGTCTGACAGAATTGTATTTACCCTTCCCCCAATTGTAAAATCTACCCTGTTGCATGCACCTATCTCTCTCCATAATGAAGGTGAAAGTCACAGAATTGTGGTCACCATCACCAAAATGTTCACCCACCACCAAGCCCATCACTTGTCCCGGTTCATTACCAATTACCAAATCCAATATGTCCTCCCCTCTGGTCGGACAATTTACATACTGAGTTAGAAAAGCTTCCTGGACACACTGCACAAACACCGCACCATCCAATCTACTTGATCTGAAGAGCTTCCAATCAATATTTGGGAAGTTGAAATCGCCCATGACTACTACCCTGTGGCTTCTGCACCTTTCCAAAATCTGTTTCCCAATCTGTTTCTCCACATTTCTGCTGCTATTGGGGGGCCTATAGTAAACACCCAACAAGGTGACTGCTCCTTTCCTATTTCTGACTTCAGCGCATACTACCTCCAAAGGCAGATCCCCTCGCACTGCCTTTCTGCAGCCGTTATACCATTTCTAATTAGCAACCCCACCCCCCTCCTTTTTTACCACCCTCCCTAATCTTACTGAAACATCTGAAACCAAGAACCTCCAACAACCATTCCTGTCCCTCTTCTATCCACATTTCCGTGATGGCCACAACATCGTAATCCCAGGTACCAATCCACGCCTTAACTTCATCCCCCTTATTTCTGATACTCCTTCCGTTGAAGTATACACAATTGAATCCATCTCTGTGTCCGCAAGTATTCCCTGTCAGTGCTACTTTCTCCACAGCCTCCCTACATTCTTGGACATCCTGACAAACAGCTGGCCTACTTGCTGGACTGAGTTTGATGATCAGCCATGGTCTTATGGGATAGCAGAGCAGGATGGAAGGGCTGAATAGCCTAGTCCTGTTGTTATATTCCAGTTTTCTATGTTTCGACAACATTTTCAGGAATACAGTTTCAAACCCCCAAAACTGGTGGGGGTTTCTGCCTCTATGTGTCTCACAGGCGGTGGGTTTCAGATTCCCACCACCCTCATGTTTCAATCACATCCCCTTAAAAACTTCTGCTCCTTCTGTCATCTGAGAAAATGTTGGACAATCTGGGTCAGTATCCACTGAGGTTTAGAACAATCCAAGGCAACATGATTGAAACACATAAAGTTCATGAGGATTCAGGATGGATGTGGAGAGGGTAGTATTTCCTCCGCGGGGAGAATGCAGAACTTGGGTGGTCATTGTTTCAAACTGAATCGTTGACCCTTTAACATAGAGACTCGGGGTTTGTTTTTCTCTCAGTGGGATTGTTTGCCTTTGAAACTGTATTCCTGAAAATGTTGTCGAAACATAGAAACCTGGAATATGGCAACAGGACAAGGCTATTCAGCCCTTCCATCCTGCTCTGCTATCCCATAAGATCATGGCTGATCATCCAACTCAGTCCCCATTCCCACTTTCTCCCCTATACCCGAAGCACTCTATCTAATATCTTCTTCAAAGTTTTGGAAGCAGTGTCTTGGAATATTTTTAAGCAGGGTTGAATAGATCTTGATAAACAAGGGGTGGGTGTTCGGTTTATTGGGGGTTGAATGGGAATGTGGTGTTAAGGTTCCTGTTGGATGCTATGATCCCATGAAGTGGCAGAACAGACTCAAGGAGATGAATGGCCTACTCCTGCTCCTAACCCACCTGCTGCCTTCCCCAATGTGAGTATATAATGGGGAGAGCCAGGGCTCTCTTCCAGGACCTGTGGCTTTCCTAATGAGTATCAGTGACACAGATTTGAATGTACGAGACCCAGTTTCAACTTTTGTGGACGAGGCGATTCTTTCAGAGTATTGTAAATGTTGATGGTGGGAGGGTTAACCGCCCAAAGGACAAAGGCAGACTGCATGGACACAAACGTCAATGCCAAGAAGGGGGATTTAATCCATTTTGGCAGCAGGTGTGAGGAGAGGCGATATAAAAGAAACGGCTGCAATTCCAATGTGTCAGAGAACTCCGGGGATCTGAGTACAAATCATTGAAGGTGGCATGGCATGTTAGGGAAGCAGTGAATAAAGTTTGCAGCATCATGTGCTTTGATGTTAACTGCGTAGGGAACAGAAAGCAAGGACCTTACGATGAACTTGTATCAAAAACCACCTTAACTGCAGTATTGTGTCTCAATCAGGGCGAAATATCTCGGGAACAATGTGAAGTGATTTGAGAGCGTATAATGAGGTTTTTACGAGAATTGGTTCCTGGATAGTTTGGAGAAGATGGAGCTATTTTCCTGTGAGCGGAGAAGTCTGGAAGGAGTTTTGATCAAGGTGTTCCGAATTCAAGTGGGTTCAGGAACAGGGGAGAATAGTTGCGAACATGGTCCCCTGTAGCAGAGGAATGGAAAACAAGACCTGCCTGATACCAGGAGAAGAGAAGGAAACTCAGTCCCATACAAGAGAACATTATTTCTACCCATCAACGGGATAGGGTGTAGATGCTGCTGCCTGCAGCTATGGATGGGCTGATTTTACGTCTTCAGAAATGAAATGGATGCTTAATACAAGTTTGTTTTTAACAAATGCAGATCATTGAGGAAAGGTGGAAATAAGGGAGAAGATGAGTTGCTGAAGTAGAGAGGGGATAAATTAGCAATGGTCCTTCTGCTGTGTCAGCAGGAAAAGGCCCTTCAGCCCTTCAAGTCTGTGTTGGTCAAAAACTGTCAGCTAACTGTTCTGATCTGATGTTCCAATACTTGGCCCATACGCTTTAATACTTTGGCATTGCAAGTGTACATCTCTATAGTCTTCAACATTATGAGAGCTCCTGCCTCTGCCCCCCTTACAGATAGTGGGTTGCAGATTCCCTCCCCATCTTGGGTGAAAAGAAAATCTTTCCTCACATCCCTTCCCAAATCTCCTGCACTTCACCTTAAATCTTCACCCCAACCCACCCCCTCCTCTCCCTCGATCATTGATCTTTCCAAGTCTA
Organism: Chiloscyllium plagiosum; assembly: GCF_037043375.1. Classification (NCBI taxonomy): domain Eukaryota; kingdom Metazoa; phylum Chordata; class Chondrichthyes; order Orectolobiformes; family Hemiscylliidae; genus Chiloscyllium; species Chiloscyllium plagiosum. The sequence continues at coordinate 14,517,263 of NW_028270182.1, forward strand.
TGACTTGCTGAAAATAGAATACAGCTTGTTGAAGGTTTTTGTCTTGTCATCAAGTCCATTGTCAAGAATACCAATTCAAGGAGAACACCAACATCTATACTGCATGCTCTTGTGAAGTTTACATGGTGGCTTTGCCCTAAATTGGGATTCTTGCAAATGGTCCTGATGAGCGCAAGGTGAAAACCTTTAACAAACCATGACATTTTTCACCAACAAATGTAAACATTATCGAATAATATCGAGCGAGGTGCAAAATAAATGCAGAAACTCTGCCTTGCTGGAAAGCTGAAGTGAGAAACAGAAATCCCGGAGAAACTCAGTGGGACAATAACTCTGTCTCAAACTATTTCCAACACACATTTACCAGGAACACCAACAGCTGCGAGGAGTGGGTAATAAGAACCATATATGTCGTCGAAAAAATATCTGTACATGCTCACAAAACGTCACAGCGGGTGGCCGTGCCAAGCTCAGTGCACCCAACACAAATTTGGATTCACGGTCGGACAGAAATTACAGCAGGAACTCCCTCAACAGGCAATTAAGCTGCTTGTGTCTTACTGTAACGATAGAAACAGTTTAGCAGAACGTCTCAACGGATACGACTTGAAGTTAGCAAAAGCACCAATGTTTCCACATGACTAAGTTAATGAACTTAAATTTACAGCTGTGCTTTTAGTGTTCCTTCACGTGTTTAAGCTGCCAACCAAACTCGCCACAGTCAGTGAACAAACTCCATTTTAATTATTGTCTTTAAAAAATAATCATGCTTTTTGGACATGTTCTGCTCCATTGCAGGTGGGTCTTGAACCTGAACCTTCCAATGCATGACCACTGCCCTGAATCCCCTCGCTGGCACGGTGGCTAATAGCGAGAAAGATCAGCCGATCACCAGAAGGTTCGTCCTTTATGTTGGTGGGAGACGGGAATGGAGACAACTGGCTCAGTGTAACTGTGCCTTAAGAGAAATCTTCCAAAAGGTGACAATATTAATTGTTTACAGAGGCTGCTCCGTATTGGCAGCATTCTAGGAGAAAGTGAGGACTGCTGATGCTGAAGATCCCATTGAGAGTGTGGTGCTGGAAAACCACAACAGATCAGGCAGCATCCGAAGAGCAGGAGAATCAAAATTTCGGGCATAAGCCCTGCTGTCTTTGCAGCATTCCCTCCTGTTCACCAGTGCTTTCACTCAATGACAGCAGCTGAACACTCTTTTAATGGTGAAACAAGCAGGCACATGGAGCACAGCAAGCTCACACGGACAACAATTCGTTATGTACTGAGAGAATAGCTTTAACTTTCTTCGTCTGGAGAAATACTTGTCTACTTCTGAAAGAGGTCTGTATGTCTTTTCATCCAATCCCAGTAACTTCCACCAGCTCTCCCACCCCTCCCCATCCCAGTAACTTCCACCAGCTCCCCCACCCCTCCCCATCCCAGTAACTTCCACCAGTTCTCCCAACCCTCCCCATCCCAGTAACTTCCATCAGCTCTCCCATCCCTCCCCATCCCAGTAACTTCCACCAGCTCCCCCACCTCTCCCCATCCCAGTAACTTCGACCAGCTATCCCACCCCTCCCCATCCCAGTAACTTCCACCAACTGTCCCATCCCTCGCCATCCCAGCAACTTCCACAAGCTCTCCCATCCCTCCCCATACCAGTAACTTCACCAAGCTCTCCCACCCCTCCGCTTCGCGGTACCTTCCACCAGCTCTCTCCCCTCCCCATCCCAGTAACACCCACCAGCTCTCCCACTGCTCCCAATCCCAGAGCAATTACCCCAGCTCTCCCACCCCTCCCCATCCCACTTCTCTCCTACACTCCTAACTCCCTCACGTTCACTTCATTCCTCCGCTGTCTGCCTCTGTCTCTGTCTTTCTCTCTCTCACACACACACTCCCTCTCTCATACTCCCTCTCTCTCACTCCCTCTCTCACACTCCCTCTCTCTCACTCCCTCTCTCTCTCACTCCCTCTCTCTCTCACTCCCTCTCTCACGCTCCCTCTCTCACACTCACTCTCTCAAACTCCGTCTCTCACAGTCCTTCTCTCACACTCCCTCTCTCATACTCCCTCTCTCTCACTCCCTTTCTCACACTCCCTCTCTCACTCCCTCTCTCACACTCCCTCTCTCCCACTTCCTGTCTCATACTCCCTCACTCACAGTCCCTCTCTCTCACTCCCTCTCTCTCACTCTCTAGCTCTCACTCCCTCTCTCACTCCCTCTCTCACACTCCCCCTCTCTCACACTCCCTCTCTCACTCCCTCTCTCACACTCCCTCTCTCCCACTCCCTCTCTCCCACTCCCTCTCTCCCACTCCCTCTCTCTCACTCCCTCTCTCGCACTCCCTCTCTCGCACTCCCTATCTCACACTCCCTCTCTCACACTCCCTCTCGATCTCACTCCCTCTCGATCTCACTCCCTCTCTCACACTCCCTCTCTCTCACTCCCTCTCTCACACTCCCTCTCTCTCACACTCCCTCTCTCACACTCCCTCTCTCTCACTCCCTCTTTCACACTCCCTCTCTCACACTCTGGAGCCACCATCAAGGTATGTGAGTGCGGTGCTGTTCTGCTTGAATTCTTGTGAGAAGGGTTTCTGCAGAAAATGGTCACAATCCGGTCAAAGATCTTTCTCCGACTCTCCGGCACTGGGAAGAAGGTGAAGCCAAAGAAGCCAGTCAACAGGAAGGTGAAGATAAGGAAAATGAATGGAGCACAGAGCTCATGGCAATGGGAAAGAGGAAGAGAGAGACTTGCATTGCAGTATCACCTGTCACCTCCCAAGAAACTTCTTCCTTTCCATTTCCTCTCAGGTATCAAGGTGCACAAGCTGCAACAACTTCGAGATCCCCATGGCCTTCTGGAACCTTCCTCCCCTCCCCTTCCCTCTGACTCCATTCCCTAGCCCAGCCCCACCTCCCTGTCATGGTATTCACCATCCGTCCTGACCTTCCACTCCCTGAGGCTGAACGGCCTCTACCCTGTAAAGCTCTCTGTTTTATCCCTGCGATGGGCTCATCCTGAGCAACTTTTCTTTTGACTCCTCTCACTTTCTTCAGGTCAGACGGGTTGCCAGGGAACCCGCATTAGCCCCAGTTCCTTCTGCCGCTTTGTGGGTTGTGTGGAACATTGCTTGTTCCGCTCCTGTTCCTGACCCTACCCATTATTCTTTCTCCGAAATATCGACGGTATCATCGGCAGTGCTTCCCTCTCCCGTCTGTGGGACAACAGAAGTTTATTGTTCCTTGGTTTTATTGAGGAGAGCTCATAAAGTAGGAGGGGCTGAAGCGTGTAGTTTAATAGTGGAAGGGGAGTGGCAAGTTCTCCCAGTTCAGGTTATTTCGAGTTTGTTTTAGCTGGAGGCAATCACAAGATGTGAGAGTTCAGGGGAGTTGCAAGCTTCAGGAAAGGATTCCTCTGTCTTTATCTGAAATCTCTCTCTGGGTGTGGTTCCCTCCAGCCTGTAAGAATCTGTGTTTGAATTTATCTTTTTGACAAGAGGTATTTTATGGAATGCAACAGACTCGGAACAGTTAATTAATGATAATTACTGCATCTGGTCGGATATCAGTTCTGAAGTCCATTTTCTTTTGCTCATGTTTCAACTGGAGTATTTAAATAAATTCTGTTTAAAGCCGAGTGGTTTCAGCAGCTGCATCACATCTATAACACACACTTCACATCTTCCTTTAAAATAGGAAAAGGTTAGGGTCTAGGCTACATTTTCAGATATTTTGAGGGGCTCTGGCCTGGTCCATGACAGCTTAGGATTGGAAAAATATATTGATTTCGCTTCCAATTTTCACCAGACTCTTACTTTCACTTCATCCATCTCTGACTCCTCCCTTCCCTTCCTTGACATCTCTGTATCCATTTATGGGGATAGACTGGGCACCAATATACACTTTAAACCTACCGCACAGCTCCCTGCGCTATACATCCTCACATCCTGCTTTCTGTGAAGACTCCATCCCATTCTCCCAGTCCCTCCATTTCCGTCACATCTGCTCCAAAGAGGCTGACTTCAACAAGGGAGTCTCCAAAGTGTCCACCTGCTTCCTGAGCAGTGGATTCCCTGGCACTGTTGTTGACAGGACTCTCAGACAGATCCTATCCATCTCCCACACTTCAGCCCTCATCCCCCTTTCCTCCCTCCTGCTCGAGTGAGAGGTTCCCCCTTGTTCTCACCGACCATCCCACCACTCTCCACATTCAGAGGATCAGTAGCTGGCATTTCCACCCCTTCCAGCAAGATATCACCACCAGACACGCAATCCACTCCCCTCCCTTGTCAGCCTTCCACAGGGACCGTTCCCTCTGGGACACCCTGGGCTGCTCTTCTTTCACTACCAACACCCCACCCCACAGCCTCACCACACCTTCCCCCTGCCTAAGGTGTAATACCTGTCCTTTTACCTCCTTTCTCCTCCGTATCCAAGGCCCCAAACATCCCTTCTAGGTGAAGCACTTCACTCAGTCTAGTCTACTGTATTCACTGCTCACAGTGTGGTCTCCTGTATATTGGGGAAACAAAGCGTAGACTGGGCTCCTGCTTTGCAGAACACCTACGTTCTGCCCAACAAAAAGACTCTGAGCTTCCAATTGCCTGCCACGTCTCCACCCTACCCTGTTCGCTGGCCAACATCTCTGTCTCAGGCTTGCTGTAGTGCTCCAGCGAAGCTCTGAGCAAGCTGGAATAACAGCGCTTCATCTTCCACCCAGGAACTCCACAGCTTTCTGGACTTGGTATTGAGTTCAACAACTTTAGGGCTTGAGCTCTCCCAAATCCTTACCCTCACCCCTACACTCCGGGCCGTGTTCTCAATAGTCTACTAGTATACAGAACTATGTTGGGCGGCACGGTGGCACAGTGGTTAGCACTGCTACCTCACAGCGTGAGTAAACCCGGGTTCAATTCCCGCCTCAAGCGACTGACTGTGTGGAGTTTGCACTTTCTCTCCATGTCTGTGTGGGTTTCCTTCGGGTGCTCCGGTTTCATCCTACAGTCACAAAGATGTGCAGGTCAGGTGAATTGGCCAGGCTAAATTGCCCATAGTGTTAGGTAGGGGTATGGATGGGTTGCGCTTCGGCGGGGCGGTGTGGACTTGTTGTGCCGAAGGACCTGTTTCCACACTGTAAGTAATCTAATCTAAAAAAATCTAATCGAATCCACTGTTACCAACTAACAGTCCCCATTAACAGCTATTCACCCTCCGAGCCAGATCGTTATCCACTCCTTTGATGCGAATACCTCACGTGCTCTACCCACCACCTTTGTTTGGATCAACAATATCCGCATGGTCCCCGCCACTTCATTTGTTTAGCCACGTTCTCAAATGAATAGAAAAACACTTCTACATCTATCTCATAGAATTTACACAGTGCTTGGACATATTTAAACAGATACCTATCCGGCCTTCGGCTACAATGGGCTTGCTCATGATCACTATCCCACTCACGCAACCTACCTTCTACCTCCACTCCCACCCTTTGAAGTTGACTTGCCCCTCTAATTGCTAACTTCTGATTTGACATTCTCTCCCACGCTCTCATTTCTCTTCTTTTAATTGCAATTCACAATGTTGCATTTCGTTTTCATGTTCAAGCTGCATTTGAATTCTAGCCATTTCCAAAGATTTCAGTGGCATTCCCAGCAATGTTAAATGTTGAGCTATTGCTGCAATTGGCTCCCCGTTTCTCACAGACTCTGGCAATCCCAACTCCAACTTGTCTACGAACACCAACTCCAGCTTTTCTGCCAACCCCAACTCCAGCTTGTCGACAAAACACAAATCCAAATTGTCTACATACCCCAACTCCAGCTAGTCTACAAATGCCAGCTTGTCTGCCAATCCCAACATCAGCTTGACAACATACCCCAACTCCAAATTGTCTACAAACCACAACTCCAGCTTGTCTACAAACCCCAACTCCAACTTGTCTACATACCCCAACTCCAACTTGTCTAAAAACCCCAACTCCAGCTTGTCTACAAAGCCCAACTCCAGCCTATCTACAAACCCCAACTCCAGCTTGTCTACATACCCCAACTCCAACTTGTCTACAAACCCCAACTCCAGCTTGTCTACAAACCCCAACTCCAGCTTGTCTACAAACCCCAACTCCGACTTGTCTACATACCCCAACTCCAACTTGTCTACAAACCCCAACTCCAACTTGTCTGCAAACTCCAAATCCAGCTTGTCTGCCAAAACAAACTTCAGCTTGTCTACATACCCCAACTCCAACTTGTCTACAAACCCCAACTCCTGCTTGTCTACAAACCCCCACTCCAACTTGTCTACAAACCCCAACTCCAACTTGTCCAGAAACCCCAACTCTGACTTGTCTACATACCCCAACTCCGACTTGTCTACATACCCCAACTCCAACTTGTCTACAAACCCCAACTCCAGCTTATCTATAAACCCCCACTCCAGCTTGTCTACATACCCCAACTCCAACTTGTCTGCAAACCACAACTCCGACTTGTCTACATACCCCAACTCCAACTTGTCTACAAACCCCAACTTCAACTTGTCTACAAACCCCAACTCCAGCTTGTCTATAAACCCCAACTCCGACTTGTCTACATACCCCAACTCCAACTTGTCTACAAACCCCAACTCCAGCTTGTCTATAAACCCCAACTCCAGCTTGTCTACATACCTCAACTCCAGCTTGTCCACATACCCCAACTCCAACTTGTCTACAAACAACTCCAGCTTGTCTACAAACCACAACTCCAGCTTGTCTGCAAACCCCAACTCCAACTTGTCTACATACCCCAACTCCGACTTGTCTACAAACCCCAACTCCAACTTGTCTACAAACAACTCCAGCTTGTCTACAAACCACAACTCTAGCTTGTGTACATACCCCAACTCCAACTTGTCTACAAACAACTCCAGCTTGTCTACAAACCACAACTCCAACTTGTCTACATACCCCAACTCCAACTTGTCTACAAAACCCAACTCCAACTTGTCTACAAAACCCAACTCCAACTGGTCTACAAACCACAACTCTAGCTTGTCTACATACCCCAACTCCAACTTGTCTACAAACCCCAACTCCAGCTTGTCTACAAACAACTCCAGCTTGTCTGCCAATCCCAACTCCAGCTTGTCTACAAACCCCAACTCCAGCTTGTCTATAAACCCCAACTCCAACTTGTCTACAAACCCCAACTCCGGCTTGTCTACAAACCCCAACTCCAACATGCCTACAAACCCCAACTCCAGCTTGTCTAGAAACCCAACTCCTGCTTGTCTACAAACCCCAACTCCAACTAGTCTAAACACCACAACTCCAGCTTGTCTACAAACCCCAACTCCAACTTGTCTGCAAAAAACAACTCCAGCTTGTCTACAAAACCCCAACTCCGACTTGTCTACAAACCCCAACTCCAACTTGTCGACATACCCCAACTCCAGCTTGTCTACAAACCCCAACTCCAGCTTGTCTACATACCCCAACTCCGACTTGTCCACATACCCCAACTCCAACTTGTCTACAAACCTCAACTCCAGCTTGTCCACAAACCCCAACTCCAGCTTATTTACAAACCCCAACTCCAGCTTGTCGACATAACCCAACTCCAGCTTGTCTACAAACCCCAACTCCAGCTTATTTACAAACCCCAACTCCAGCTTGTCTACAAACCCCAGCTCCAACTTGTCTACAAACCCCAACTCCAGCTTGGCTATAAACCCAAACTCCAGCTTGTCTACAAACTCAAACTCCAGCTTGTCTACAAACCCCAACTCCAGCCTGTCTACAAACCCCAACTCCAGCTTGTCTAAAAACCCCAACTCCAGCTTGACTACAAACCCCAACTCCGACTTGTCTACATACCCCAACTCCAACTTGTCTGCAAACCACAACTCCGACTTGTCTACATACCCCAACTCCAACTTGTCTGCAAACCTCAACTCCTGCTTGTCTACATACCCCAACTCCAACTTGTCTACAAACCCCAACTTCAACTTGTCTACAAACCCCAACTCCAGCTTGTCTATAAACCCCAACTCCGACTTGTCTACATACCCCAACTCCAACTTGTCTACAAACCCCAACTCCAGCTTGTCTATAAACTCCAACTCCAGCTTGTCTACATACCTCAACTCCAACTTGTCTACAAACCCCAACTCCAGCTTGTCTACAAACCCCAACTCCAACTTTTCTACATACCTCAACTCCAACTTGTCTACATACCCCAACTCCAACTTGTCTACAAACCCCAACTCCAGCTTGTCTACATACCTCAACTCCAACTTGTCTACAAACCCCAACTCCAGCTTGTCTACAAACCCCAACTCCAGCTTGTCTACATACCTCAACTCCAACTTGTCTACATACCCCAACTCCAACTTGTCTACAAACCCCAACTCCAGCTTGTCCACATACCTCAACTCCAACTTGTCTACAAACCCCAACTCCAGCTTATCTACAAACCCCATCTCCAGCTTGTCTACATACCTCAACTCCAACTTGTCTACAAACCCCAACTCCAGCTTATCTACAAACCCCAACTCCAGCTTGTCTACAAACCCCAACTCCAACTTGTCTACAAACCACAACTCCAGCTTGTCTACAAACCCCAACTCCAGCTTGTCTACAAAACCCAACTCCAACTTGTCTACAAACCCCAACTCCAACTTGTCTACAAACCCCAACTCCAGCTTGTCTGCCAACCCCAACTCCAGCTTGTCTACAAACCCCAACTCCAACTTGTCTACATACCCCAACTCCAACTTGTCTACAAACCCCAACTCCAGCTTGTCTACAAACCCCAACTCCAACTGGTCTACAAACCACAACTCCAGCTTGTCTACAAACCCCAACTCCAACTTGTCTACAAACTCGATCTCCAGCTTATCTACAATCCCCAACTCCAGCTTGTCTACATACCCCAACTCCAACTTTTCTATAAACGCCAACTCCAACTTGTCTACAAATCCCAACTCCAGCATATCTACAAACCCCAACTCTAGCTTGTCTATAAACCCCAACTCCAACTTGTCTACAAAACCCATCTCCAGCTTGTGTACAAACCCCAACTCCAACTTGTCTACAAAACCCAGCTCCAGTTTATCTACAAACCCCAACTCCAGCTTGTCTACATACCCCACTCCAACTTGTCTGTAAACCCCAACTCCAGCTTGTCTACAAACCCCAACTCCAGCTTGTTTGCTTTGCTCAGTTATTTGCAAATCCCCCAAAAGTCACTTCGTCCAACTCCAAAATAGGTTTAAACATCCAAAACAAAGGACACTAACACCTACCACTTGCTGCGTCAAGACCAACAATCCTAAACCCAACGTGGAATTATACATTGTGATCCGAACATATGTTATGGAGCAGACCAGACCCCCTGAAGATATTTTGTTAAAGTCACCTGGACCCTCACCTTTTCTTATTTTAAAGGTAGATGTGAAGTGCGTGTTCCAGATACAATGCGACTGGTCAAATACCCGACGTTAAATAAAACACACTCGATTTAAACACTCCAGTTCAAATACAAACAAGATAAAGTGGAATATAGAATAACTCGACTATTGGAAAATTTAACTGAATAATAAGAGGGGTACCTATTACTAATAAACTGTTCCAATGTGGTAACATCCCATAAGCACACCGCTTGGCAAAACGGCCAATTCAGGCCCAGATTCTTAAATACAATTCTTCAATCCTGGTGGAACAAAACATCAAAAGCGATCCCAGAAAAGGTACCAGCTAGGAATCTTTCACTGAAGCTCCCAACTCTTCTGGGACCCCAGATAGCTTCTGACTGCTCCAGCTAAAATATAAACGATAAAGTCTGGTCTGTGAGAGCTGGCCACTCCCATTGAAGCTGCTTCCATTGTTCCAACCTTTAAAAGTAACAGAAAGGCCTCCTACCTTATTTACTGGAGCCATCTCCAGTAGCCAGTTTGGCACCTCTGCCTTTACAACCTCTCTTCAAAAAAAACACAGGATAAAATAACGTTTGAAAGTAAAGTGACAGCGTTGTCACAGGTGGGGATGAAGGGGGATCCTTGGTAAATGTGCTGCATTAAGTCATAGAGTCATAGAGGTCTTTGGCCATCATATCTGCGCCAGTCAGAAACGACCACCTATCTATTCTAATCCCATTTTCCAGCACTTGGCCCATAGCCTTGTGTGCCTTGACAACACATGTGCTTATCAAAATAACTCTTCAATATTGTGAGTGTGTCTGTCTCTACAGGTGGGAGGTTCCAGATTCCCACCACCGTCTGGGTGAAAAGGTTTTTTTTCTCTCACATCTCCTCTAAACATGCTGCCCTTTCAGTTAAATCGACACCGCACTCCCTCCCCTCCAGGCATTGCTCTCTCCATCGAGGGGAAATATTCCTTCCTGTCTATGCTGTGTATGCTCCTGATGATTGGAAATATCTCATCCATGTCTCTTCTCAATCACCTCTGCTCCTGTGGAAGAGCACCCCAGTCTGTTCGATCATTTTTCATACTTCCGGGAAAGGTCTATGAACACCACCAAAACCTGATGGCGATGTCCTGACACTTCCCTCCTGAACACCTCCATTGATTCTGTATCCATCATAATCTGAGGCAGTACACCCAGAGGTAAACAATTAGCTGCAGGATTGACCTTTTCCCATGTCTCCATTGCTTCTGTCACCAAATGTTTAAAATCGATGTAGATGTGTTTGTCATCTGTGGGAACATTATTTATTCATTACCGACTGTGTCTGGAACACCCATGTTTTTTGTACCCATATGACACCAGGTGACACCAAAATGGGAGGTGTTGTGGACAGCGAAGAAGGTCACCTCAGAGTACAATGGGGTCTTGATCAGATGGACCAATGGGCTGAGGAGTAGCATATGGAGCTTAATTTAGATAAATGCGAGGTGCTGCATTTTGGAAAAATAAATCTTAGCAGGACTTATACATTTATTGGTAAGGTCTTAGGGAGTGTTGCAGAACAAAGAGACCTTGGAATGCAGGTTCATACCTCTTTGAATGTAGAGTCACAATTAGATAGGATAGTGAAGAAGGCGTTTGGTATGCTTTCCTTGATTGGTCAGAATATTGAGTATGAGAATTGGGAGATCATGTTGCAGCTGTACAGGACATTGATTCGGCCACTGGTGGAATCTGATCTTGTGAAACTTGAAAGCATTCAGAAAAGATTTAAAAGGATGGTGCCAGGGTTGAAGGATTTGAGGGACATGGAGAGGCTGAACAGGAAGGGGCTGTTTACCCTGGAGTTTCAGAAGCTGAGGGTTACCTTATAGGGTTTATAAAATCATGAGGGGCATGGATAGGATAAATAGACAAAATGTGGGAGTCCAAAACTAGAGGACATAGGTTTAGAATGAGAGTGGAAATTTATAAAAGCGACCAAAGGGGCATCTGTTTCACGCAGAGGGTAGTACGTGTATGGAATGAGCTGCCAGAGGAAGTGATGGAGCTGGTGCAGTTGTAACATTTAAAAGGCATTTGGATGGGTATATGAATAGGAAGGGTTTGGAAGGATATGGGCCGAGTGTTGGCAAATGGTATTAAATCGGTTTGGGATATCTGGTTGGCATGGACGATTTGGAACAAAGGGTCTGTTTCTGTGTCGTACATCTCTATGACTCTATGACCCATATTAATCCCACAACTATTTTTTTAAATTCTGTTTGAAGAACAATCTCCATCTCTCGATTCTATTGACCCAACTGAAGTTCCTCAGGGTTTACCCATATGAATGAATCTGCTCTTCACTCTCTTTCTTTGTGACTCACTGACCAAACTGAACCAATTGATAATTGCTACTACCTCAGAGGTTTCAAATTCCACAGGTCTCTGCTCACCTCTGAAGGGGAGATTTTTAGTCTTTTCAAATGGGAAAAGACCTGATGCAAAGTTTCAATGCAAGTGGGGAGTATTCCATTACATTACTATGTTTTGCCTTGCAGATGTTAGACAGGCTTTGGGGGCCAAGAGGTGAGTTACTGAGTGCAGTATTCCAAGCTTCTGACTTGCTGTAGGCAGTATGTGTCCACTTACAGCACATGGACTGTAGGGATGAAGAAAGCAGCCCATCCCCCACCTTCTGGAGAATAACTAGGGACAGGAAATAAATGCTTCTGCACCCAGAGACACCTTCATCCCACCAGGTGCTAAAAAAAGCCAGAGCAGTTATGTGGCTAGTTTAGTTAAGTTTCTAGTCAATGGCTCCAGGACGTTGCTGGTGGGGAGACCAGTGACTGTGCCCTCAGTGAACGTCCCCATTGAATTATGCCAACACTAGATCACTCTATGTACTGACAATTAAACTCCCCCATTATAATTTCTAATTTGGGTTTTTTCTTACTACCCACTGTTGATTTGTTTCAGAAGATATCTTTTTTAGAATTGTCGAACATGGACTGTTCTATTAATATGCAGATTTGGACGATTGATTGTAATTGGGGAGAAGGGATAGGGTTAACTGGTCAGGACATGTCCTGCTCATGTACACATTCCCCTTACAGTTTTTGATTTCATTACTTTTGTTTGTACTTGTAATTACGCTCATGAACTTGGGAATTGATTTTCTGATCTGATGAATTCTGCCTCCTATAAATAATGGAAGTTTTCTCAATTTCTCAAAGAGAGAACTGGCTAATCCCTGACAAGAATCATCAAAATAACTGTAATTTACAAAAGGGAAACTATGTCTCTTAGTTTTATGGTCAAGCTGAAGATTCTGTGGGCGATCACTGATATACAGAGGATTTACTTCTCGGTCTTAGCTGCTGTTGGTGTCCCGGGTAAGTGACATGCAAAGGATGATGTCTTAACAAGTGGAGTATAACCATATGTGTTATCGTAATTATTGTGACACTTTTCTTTGATTTGTCTTGCGTTTCAGCAATGACCAGCCATCAATAAGAATTCCGTTTTTCAATAAGAATTCATTAACAACATACCATTTGTGAGGGGAAGAAACAGTCCCTGCTTTTCCTGTAATTAATCCCTTTCCTTCAGAACATTAAACCTCCCTGGAATTAGGGAATTGATCTCGATGATCAGCTTGATTATATCGAATGAGATAGCATGCTGGAGGGGCCAAATGGCCTATCTTTTATGTTTCTGTGTAATGTCTTCAGGGTCACTGACAAGACCTATGTTGGGTGGGAGGAAAAGCTGTGGGGGTGACCAAAGTGGCTGTGTCCCGATATGGGCAGCTTCACCGAGTAGGCAAGTCATTGGCAGATGAAAACTCATGTGGAGAAATCTCCATGTGTAACACAGGTTTCCAAAATAGCTCAGCGGCAGATTAAAAGCCCCGTTCCCTGCCCAGTCCCTACTTCCTGACCCTGATCCTGCTTCGATCCGCTCTATTCCCATCATCATTTTATATGTTTCTATAACATCCCCCCATTCTTCTAAGTTCCATTGAGTATAGTCCAGGCTGTACAGTCTCTCCTCATAAACAAACCCCCTCTACTCCATAATCAGCCTCGTGAACCTCCTCTGCACCCCATCCAGGACCAGTACATCCTTCCTAAGGGAAGGAGACGAAATCTGCACCCACTCCTCCAGGTGTGGCCTCCCCAGCTTCCTATCCAGCTGCAGCATAACCGCCCTGGTTTTAAACTCCATCCCTCTCGCAATGGAGGACAATATTCCAATTGCCGTCCTCATCACCTGCTGGACCTGCAAACCAACATTTGTGATTCATGCACAAGGAGACCCAGGTCCCTCTGCACAGCAGCATGTTGCAATTGTTCACCATTTAAATAACCATCTATTTTGCCATTATTTCCATCAAAATGGATCACCTCACATTTACCCACACTGTACTGCATCTGCCAGCCCCTTACCCACTCACTGAACCCGTCTCTATCCCGCTGCAGATGTTCAGTGTCCTCTGCACACTTTGCTGTCCCAGTGATCGTGGTGTCACCTGTGAACTTTAACACACTACACTTGGTCCCCAACTCTGAAACATCGATGTGAATTGTACGCATTCCGGTCCCAACACTGATCCCTGAGGCCGAGCACTATCCCCGACCACCAACCAGAAAAACACCCACTTATTCGCACGCTTTGCTTTCTGTGAGTGCACCAATCTTCGATCCATGCGAATACAGGAACCAGAACACCGCGCACCTTTATTCTTTTGAGCAGCTCCTGTGTGGTACCTTGTCAAATGCCTTGTGGAAATTCAGATACACCATATCCACCAGTTCCCCTATACATCATAAGACCATAAGACAGAGGAGCAGACATTAGGCCATTCAGCCCATCAAGTCTGCTCTGCCATCGGTTTTACATCCCCATTCTCTCGCTTTCTTACTGTAATTTTTTATCCCCTTGGCAATCAAGAACTTATCTATCTCAGTTTTAAATAGTCTCAATGACCTGGCCTCCACAGCCTTGAATTCCAGACATTCCCCACTCTCTGGCTGAAGATGTTTCTCTGTATCTCCGTTTGAAAATGTCTTTCCTTTACCTAGGCTGTGCCCTTGGTTCTTCACCTCTCATATCAATGGAAACGTCTTCCCAATGCCCACTCTGTCCAGGCCGTGCAGTATTCTGAAAGCTTCAATCAGATTCCTCCCTTGACCTTCTAAACTCCATCAAATATAATCGCAGAGTCCACAAACATTCCTCATTTGTTTCGACTGCCATTCCTGGGATCATTCTCATGCACCTCCTCTGGACCCGTTCCAGAGCCAGTACATCCTTCCTGAGGTACAGGACCCAAATTTGCACACAATACCCGAAATATGGTCTGACAAGAGCTTTACAGAGCCTCAGAAGTACATCCCCTTTTTTGTATTCGAGCCCTCTCGAGAGGAGTGGCAACATTGTGTTTGCTTTCCCAACTACTGACTCAATCTGAACCTTTACCTGAACAGAAAACTGGACTAGGACTCCCAAGTCCCTATGCACTTCTGATTTCTCAATTTCCTCCCCATTTAGTAAATAGTCCATGTCTCTGTTCTTCTGACCAAAGTGCATGACCTTGCACTTATCCACATTGTACTCCCATCTTCCACTTCTTTACCCACTCTCCTAACCTGTCCAAATCTTCCTGCAGTCTCCCCACCTCCCCAATGCTACCTGTCCCTCTACCTATTTTTACATTGTCTGCAAACCTAGCCAGAATGCTGTCAGTTCCTCCATCCAGATCATTAATGTTTAAAGTGAAACGTTGTGGTCCCAACACTGACCATTGTCTTCTATAGTCTTCCTGCCAGACAGCCAAGATTCTATCCATGCTAATATCTGGACTCTAACACCATGGGCCCTTGTCTTCCTCACCAGTCTCCTGTGCAGCAACTGGTCAAAGGCCTTCTGGAATTCCAGATAGATAACTTCCATTGGCTCTCATTGAACTAACCAGCTCGTTATTTCCACAAAGAATTCGAACAGATTTGTCAGACATGACCTACCCCTGATGAAACCATGTTGACTTTGCCCTATTTTGTCATGCATTTCCAAGTATTCAGAAAGCTCATCCTTCCTAATGGACTCTAAAATCTAACCATCAACTGAGGTCAGGCTAATTGGCCTATAGTATCCTCTCTTCTACCTTGCTTCATCCTTAAACTGGGGGTTACATGACAGTGATTTTCCAAACCCCTGCGTCAGTTCCTGACTCCGGTGATACTAGATAGATCACCGTGAAAGCCTTCACTTTCTCTTCAGCAATCTCCTTCAGGGTGGAGTCTGTCACGTCCAGGGGATTTATCCATCATCAGAACTTCCAGATTTTCGAGTATCTTCTCATTAGTGATGGTCACCCCACTCACCTCTGCCAACCATCCCCTCCCCACCTGAACTTTTGGGATTTTACTCATGTCTTCCATTGCAAAAACTAATTCCAACTTACTTTTTCAGTTCCTCAGCTATTTCTTTGTTCCCCATGGATTTGGATCAGCACAGGCTTGAAGGGCTGAAGGGCCTGTTCCTGCGCTGTAAAGTTTCTTTGTTCTGTGTACAACTTCTCCTGCGTCATATTCCAGCAGCCCGATGGGCATTTTCTCCTCTCTGTTGCCCTTTGAATATTGAAAGAAACCCCTGCAATCTTTCCTAATATTACTGGCTAGCTCACCTTCATATTTAATCTTCTCTCTCCTTACATCTTGCTTTGCCGCCCATTGTAAGCTTCCCAATCCTCTGCTTTCACACTGCCCTTCCCCACATTATGTGCTTTCTCTTTTGCTTTTATACTACCCCTGCCTTCCCCAGTCAGCCATCGCAGCCTCATCCTCCCTGTCCCACACTTCATTTCTCTCGGGATTAATCTCCTCTGTGTCTCCTGAATTACTCCCAGAATCCCCTGCCATTACTGTTCCACTGTCTTTGCCGCTCGGCTCCTCTCCCAGTCAATTCTCCCCAGCTCCTCCCTCATGCCTCTGTAGTTACCTTTATTCAGCTGTAATACCGTTACCTCTGATTCTATCTACTCCCTCTCACATTGCAGTGTAAATTCAATCATATTATGGTCGCTGCCTCCTAAGGTTTCCTTCACCTTAAGCTCCCTTATCAAATTTGCCTCATTGTACAACACTAAATCCAGTATTGCCTGTTCTCTTGTGGGCTCCACCACAAGCTGCTCCAAAATGCCAGCTTGGAGACATTTCACAAATCACATTCCTTTCAATCCCGGACCAATCTGATTTTCCCAGTCCATCTGCATATTGAAATCCCCTGTGATCACTGTAAACTTGCCTTTATTACACACCTTCTGTATCTCCTGGTGTAACTAGTGCCCCAGCTCTTGACTCCAGTTTGGAGGCCTGTAGATAATTCCAGTTACGGTTTTCATACACTTGTGATTCCACAACTCTACCCACACAGATTCTATGCCATCTGACCCTACTTCCTTTATTACTATTGGTTTAATTTCAATCTTTTACTAACAAGGCATTCCGAGCCCCTCTGCCCAACTGCCTGTCTTGTCGGTAGGATATACATCCTTGGATATTTAGCTCCTGTAAATATATGGCTTACTTGTAAAATAGAAAGCTGGCTGCGAGAGTAAATATACTCGGCATTCGGAAGCCTGTGGTGATGCTGTGTAACGCGCGCAGAAGGAGGTCACGTGATGCTCCGTTTCGCGCCCCGGAGGCGTGCGAGGAGGTCACGTGATGCTCCGTTTCGCGGGCGAGGAGGTCACGTGATACTCCGTTTCGCGGGCAAAAGAAGGTCACGTGGGGTCGGACATCCGGGAATGCGAAGAGGCGGAGAATGGAGTCAGATCAACAGCCAATCAGAAGATAATCCTACCTCAGTGATTGCATGACGTTTTTTATTGTATAAAAGACTGGGTCAGGGACAGGCAGAAGTCTTACTTTTTTGAACTGACACACTTTGTAGTTTGTCAGGGACAGAAAGGTCTAGACCCAGAGCTCTGTACACTTTGTCCACTGACTGTTTAAAATAAATTAAGAGTGTGAGACTGAATATCTTCTCCTATTGCTTCATTTGAAGAACACGCAGGACTGGGCTCACACATAGAAGAAAGTGAGTTGGTAGATTGAGCCAAAGTCCTATATGACACATCCACCTGTATTGACATGCCAGGGAAGGGGGAGTCTGGAAACACTGGTCACAACTGAAAAATATCCAGACACTGGTTGATCATCCTCACCCTCTGCTTTCTTTTCAGACTGACTCCTGTCGAGACCTGCTGACGATGTGTGTGTGTGCGCAGTTGTTGTGAACGGTCCGAGAGCGTGGTCTGTTGTGTGCGGGTGGTATAGCCTTTGGCCCATTGTATAGCTCCACTCGGGAAGCTCCGGGATGGTCCTGTTTATTGTTGCCTTCGCCCTTTGCCCGGTAGCCACTGGGGGGCAGCACCAAATGGATTGTGCAGCCCTCGGTCCTGTTCACCGGAGTAGGCGCGGGGTTCCATGTTAAAACAGACCTAACCATGTTCTATCAGCACACACAGCAAAATGACATCTTGAAATGCTGGGTGTGTACTCGAATCCCTGCACACTCTATTGGGGGGATTCCCCTGAGTCCCATTCCGTTTAATAAATCCAAAACGGTGGAATGGTGATTGGACCAGAACAGACCCTCACATTTATCCATTTGTGGGATGGGCGGGGGTTAGGTCTGACAGAGAATCTCTCGGGTCATTCATGAGAGGCCCTGACCAGACCATTTCTGCTGTCAATGATGAGATCACCTGGGAGACCACGGGTTATAACATGCAAAACTATCAAGGTTGGTTCCAGCCTCACTACATCCTTTAACATACACCCGTCTGGCTCTGACCCTCACAAACACCGCGGGTGAAGGATGGTGGTGGTCTGTTCATCATGCTCCTGCATGTCTCGGACCACAAGGGGGGAACTGAAAACAGGGACGAACGAAACAAGAAATACTTACAGAACACAATGGTGATCTCTGCGTGTGCATGGACAGAACACAAGACACCACCTTTCGCGGTCTTTTGTTGTCCGCGCCATCCAGACTATAAAAACTGCTGTACCTGTTGTTCAAGGAGGTACGGTCTGGTCAAGATCCACGGTTAGGGGCACATTCACGCTGCCCCTCCCAATAGGTTTAATACATTTGATTTACTTACTTCTAAATGTGAATTTTATTAATTTTGGTACAACACTACCCAATCAATTAACACCCTTGTAAAATGTTCCCCAAATGCGGGAATTGATATTAAAGTTGCTGACTTTATCACTGCCTGAAAGTTTCCAATTTTCTGACGCATATGAAATGTCCTCGAAAATTCGACGACATCTTTACACAGTCCAGGCCAATGAAAATGTTCTTGGATTTTGAGAAGAGTTTTCCTTACTCCCAAATAACCTCCTCCCGCTAATTTATATCCACAACATTTCCTTTCCAAATCCCACTGGGAATACAACTTGATGACCTGCTGCACGTTTCTCATCCGCCTGAATGTGTGATGGTCTCCATTTCCTCAGGAAGGCCTCATTTATAAGAGCTGAAAATGTGTTGCTGGAAAAGCACAGGTCAGGCAGCATCCAAGGAACAGGAGAATCGACGTTTCGGGCATGAGCCCTTCTTCAGGAATGAGGAAAGTGTGTCCAGCAGGCTAAGATAAAAGGTAGGGAGGAGGGACTTGGGGGAGGGGCGTTGGAAATGCGATAGGTGGAGGGAGGTCAAGGTGAGGGTGATAGGCCAGAGTGGGATGGGGTCGGAGAGGTCAGGAAGAAGATTGCAGGTTAGGAAGGCGGTGCTGAGTTCGAGGGATTTGACTGAGACAAGGTGGGGGGAGGGGAAATGAGGAAACTGGAGAAATCTGAGTTCATCCCTTGTGGTTGGAGGGTTCCCAGGCGGAAGATGAGAGCAACATTCTGGGGTCTCTTCAGATTCTGTGTTCTAGATTCGATATTCTAATCGCTGGCTAATGAAGACTAGCATCCCGTACGCCTTCTTAACCATCCTGTCGACCTGTGCTAACAGCTTCAGGGATCGATGGACTTGTACACCAAGCTCCCTTTGATCCTCAGTGCTCCCCTCGGACCTGCCATTTATTTGGCTCCTCCAGCCTTTTCCACAATTCATGGTGATGTGGCTGATCCAACATCCCTCACGGCCACTTTCCTGCCATTTCCCTGTAACCCTTGATTCCCCGACTGATCACCGATCTATATCTGATGGAGATAAACTCAAAGCATTAGCCTGCCTTTTCTCCATGGATGCTGCCTGACCCGCTGTGATTTCCAGCATTTTTTGTTTTCAGTACAAACCCCAGCATCTGCAGTAATTAGCTCCCACAAGGATCTCTCTCCCACAGTCTTAAATATACACAGGGACTCTGCTCCCACAGCTCTCCCTGTGGCTGTCCCATCTCATTCCTGAAGAAGGGCTCATGCCCGAAACGTCGATTCTCCTGCTCCTTGGATGATGCCTGACCTGCTGCGCTTTTCCAGCAACACATTTTCAGCTCTGATCTCCAGCATCTGCAGTCCTCCCTTTCTCCCATCTTATTTATCCCGCATAAAACAAATCTTAATTTCTCATTTATTTCCTCAGCTCGGTGTGTACAACTTACATTTGCAATTTTGGAACAGAATTAGTCTTTGTTTTATTACCATTATCTGATTTGCATAATGACCAAAGTTTTCCATCAGCTGCCAATCTATTATCATTATCTATTCTTTGACACTTTTATTGACTTGATGCTCAATTTCAATTTTTTGATGATGTTCCTCATCCTAAATTCCACTGTCAATCTCAACCATTATTACTTTGTACATGAGATGTGGGGATCTCTGACTAAAATAGCATTTCTGGCCCCTCCCTAACATCCCCAGTGAAGACGGTGGTGTGCTGATCAGATTCACTGCTGTTTCTGCATTTACCTGCATGCACTTTGTCTTATTCACTCGCGGGACGTGAGCATCGCTGGTCCAGACCTGGCTGGGAACGCTGCCTGTTCCCAGTTGCTCCTCCATAAAGTGTGGTGGTGAGCTGCCTTGTTGAACCGCTGCAGTCCGTGGGGTGCAGGTCGATCCACAATGCTGTTAGGGAGGGAGCTCAAGGATTCTAACACAGTGAAGGGACGGTGATATATTTCCAAGTCAGGATGGTGAGTGGCTTTGAGGTGAATGTGCAGGGATTTCCGTTCTCATCGATCTGCTGCACTTGTCCTTCTGGATGGTAGAGTTTGTGGGTTAGGAAGATGCTGTCTGAGGACTTTTGGTGAATTTCTGCAGTGCATCTTGTAGCTGGTCCACACTGCTGCTGCTGAGAAACACTGGTGGAGGGAGTGGGTGTTTGTGGATGTGGTGCCAACTAAGCAGCTGGTTTGTTCTGGTTTCTGCCACCAGAAAAAAACCATCCAGGATGAAGCAGCCGCTTGGTTGGCACCACATCCCCAGACATCCCCTCCCTCCATCACTGACACTCAGTAGCAGCAGTGTTTACCATCTACATGGTGCACCACAGAAATTCACCAAAGATCCTCAGACAGCACCTTCCAAACCCACGAGCACTTCCACCTCGAAGGACAAGGGCAGCAGATAGATGGGAACATCACCCCCTTCAAATTCCCCTCTGAGTCACTCACCATCTTGATTTAGAAATATATTGTCATTCCATCAGTGTTAAAGGCAGCTCAGCATTACCTTCTCAGGGGCAATTAGGGATGGGGAATAACTACAGACTCAGTCAGTGATATCCACATCCCACGAGTGAATAAAACAAAATCATTTCATGGTTTGGAAACAGTTGGACCCTCTTGTGGGCTTCACTGAGGAGTTTTATTTATTCACAATGCAATGAATCCGTGTAACCAGGTATTTTACTGCGTTACTGATCTTTGCTCTGAACCGGGACAATGTTGCTGCATAAATAAATGTGTTTGTGCAACAGCTTAGGTTCCGCAGCATGAAACCAACCGCACTGAAGTGATATAGAAAAGGCAAGTTGTCAGGATTGATTCCTTGAATGATATAATATAAGAAAAACACAACAACAATTAACCAGAGGACTATGAAGATCCCAGAGATGGTGAAGAGCAAAATCGCAGCCTTCCTTCTGCTCTCCATCTCTGGGTCTCTGTGATTCTCTCCTTTGCTCTCAGCCTTCAGCCTCTTCCGGACTCGACTGGTCACAAAAATGTGTCTGACTGTCAGAGCATTGAGCAACAGAATTAAAGCGAATGGCAGTAAAGGGGTTAAAATTGTATCGAGCCAATCTAATACCACCCACCAAGTCTCAGTCAAGTAGCTTAACTTTGTTATACAGTAGAATGGCACATTGTTGATTATCCTCACAGGCTCATATTCAAAATAGAAGGGGATGTTTTTCAGACAGAACAGCGTGCAGGTTGTTGCCAGAACCACAGTCGCAGCTTTCTCAGTGCAATATTTTGCTCTCAGCTTCTGACAACAAATGGTCACAAATCGGTCAAAGGAGAAAGTGACGGTGAACCAGACAGAGCAGTCTGTGGCTGCACGAGACAGTGCCCCAATAACACTGCACACAGGAGTGATGTTCAGGAAAGACTGCGGGAAATAATACAAAGGTAATTTCCACAGTATAACCTCAGTAATAATGACCATCAGATCGGCAGCTGCCATAAACACCAGGTAACGGGTAGTGCAAGGGGAAACACCACAGTTTTGCCTGGAAAGGACTGTAACTGCTAGCAAATTTACTGTGGGAGACAAATGGGAAAAGAAACAGCAAATTATTGATCAGAAATACCCCCTACCCATTCCAGAGAGCAACAACAAGGTTTTACCAACAAACTACCGTGCACTGTGTGACTGGGAGTGGTTGGGTGTGAGTGAGTTTGAGTATCAGACTTTAACATTCACTCCAGATTGCCCTCCAGGCCAGTCACGAGATTCTAGAGTTTAGACAGATATTGAGCTCACAGCCACTCCTAGGAGAGCAGAAGAAAGTTTATGATTTTCTTTGGTTGCATGGTAAGGTACAGAACCCCATTAGATTCCTCAATCCCAAGTCAGTTATAGGACTAGGAATTGGACTGTGAATAATCCAAACTCTCCCCTTCTCCAGAGAAACAGTTATCCCTTGATCCTGTCATTGGACTTAATCCTGATCGGAGCCATGGCAGGATTATAAAACAGGTCACCAGAACCTGTGTGAGATTTCAAACACAACTACACCATGTATCTTAAACAAGGGCAGTACAGCAGAGCATTCAGGACTCCCTTCATGACAATGTGGGAGTTTTAGGTTTACTGTGATATTTACACTGTAAATCTACCCACCAACATCTCAATGTGGAGGGACCAGGA
Organism: Chiloscyllium plagiosum; assembly: GCF_037043375.1. Taxonomy (NCBI): domain Eukaryota; kingdom Metazoa; phylum Chordata; class Chondrichthyes; order Orectolobiformes; family Hemiscylliidae; genus Chiloscyllium; species Chiloscyllium plagiosum. The sequence goes on from NW_028270182.1 coordinate 14,540,010, forward strand.
GGGTAATCTGTCAACATTTCAATCTCCTGACCAAAGCGTGTAGGGAGGAGAGAATTTCTGGAAGCTATGGTCGATGAAACTTTACAAATCAGAACAAGGCGCAAATTCTTCAATTCCTTTGCTTTGCCAAAAAAAAAAGATCAATCTGAGATTGAAAATTCCCAACTGAAGCAGCATCCATGACTGTGTGTGTGTGTAAGAGAGTTCCAAACCGTTCTCACCCTTTCCCAACCTCTGTGCACAGAAGAGCTTTCTGACATCTCTCCTGAACGCTCTCTGCTCCATTCACAGACTATGATCCTTTGTTCTAAATCTGCAACCAGGAGAAACAGTTCATGTTTTCCTTTTAATATTTTGTTGGACTTCACTCAGATCATCCCTTAACCTTCAAAATTCTCGATCAACCTGGCTTCATTTACGTAATGAAATCAGAAGAAGCGCAGCAGGTCTAGAGCATCTGTGGGAGAGAGCACAGAGTTGGGGTCGAGTGAACCTTCTTCAGAACTAACCTGCCTGATCTCTCCTCATACCTTGAAGCCATAACAAACTGGAACAGATGACACAACACTGAGAACAGAAAATGCTGCAGCAGCAGTGAAGTTGGGAGTCTCTGTCAGTGTAGGATTTTACCGAGAATGCTGCTCAGTGAATTGCTGTCACTGTCCCGGGGTCTGGATAAGGCTGACCAGTCAGTGAGCTGGAGACGTTATTGTTCAAACGGTAAAACCAGAGAGCAGATCAACAGCAGATTAAAGCAAGTTCAATTGTCATAGCGCCATACCTGGGATGCCAGTAACAGCAAGGATGGTGTAGAACACCTTCTGCACATGATCAATTGGTTGAAGCATTTTTCTGTGCGAGGTGACCTGCCCCTTCAGGTAGCTGACAAGCTCCTTGTTTGAGACTCTGAGCTGATGCATTCCCAGAGACGCTGCCTTATACTTTGTGGAAGCTCCTTGGGGAGATCGAGGTGACAGCATTGCTCGGCTTTGTTGCTGTTTTTCACATTTCTGGAAATGAACAAACCCATTACAATAACAAGTGTAATCCTGATTACAGAGCGGGGGTTACATGATAATGAAATAACAAAAGCAGAATCTGGAATCTGCCAGCAATAACGCTGTCCACTCAAACACCATGAGCCCCATCCCGAGATCACACCCTATTTCATGAACAAAGGTGCTGGTGTGGGAGTGGGATGGACAAGTTTTACCTGTTGGACTGGAACCTGGTGTTGTGTGATTTTTAACAAATTATTTCAATTGATGCTGCATCGAGACAGTTCATTCCAAGTGCGAACATATGTCTCCGAGCTGTCCTTCTGTACTCTAGGATAGGAGCTTCCCACTTTAAACAAGAACATTTCACTCACTGATTGAAATGTGATTCTTCTCACACACTGAATTGTCCAAAGGTGGAAGATGAGGCGTTATTCCTCCAGGTATCAGGTGCTGAGGGAGTGGCGATAGATGAGGCCCAGGACCTGCATGTCCTCAGCAGAGTGTGAGAGCGAATTGAAATGTTCAGCCACAGGATGAACTCTTCAATCCTATGGCATCAATGTGGACTTCACCAGTTTCATCATTTCTCCTCCCCCTACCTTACCTCAGTTCCAACCTTCCAGCTCAGCACTGCCCTCATGACTTGTCAATCTTCCTTCCCACCTGTCCACTTCACCCTCCTCTCCGACCTATCACCTTTTCCCCCACCTCCGTCCAACTAATGCACTCTCAGCTACCTTCTCCCTCGCCCCACACTCCTTCCATTTACCTCTACACCCCAAGGCTCCCATTTTCTTTCCTGATAAAGGGCTTTTGCCCGAAATATCGATTTTCCTGCTCCTCAGGTGCTGCCTGTCCTGCTGTGCTTTTCCAGCATCACTCTAATCTTGACTCTAATCTCCAGCATCTGCAGTACCCAGTTCCATCTAGTTCCTCCTTCAAACGAGTTCAACAATTCGAACCGGAATGTTCTGAATGCCCAGGTGTTACCCAGTACTGAAAGGGTCAAATCAGCATAAACTTGAGCCAATACCAATATATACAGTCACTTCTTCATCAGGAAACATGTTACAACACCCTTTAATTACAGACATACTGTATTAGATTACAGACTAATCCTGTTTGACTTCTTAAGTCCTGAATCCCTTGGCGATTTACGAAGTCTTTCTCTCCCCCCTCACTCTCTGGCTGTGTCTCGCGTTCTGCAAAGCTTCTTTCTCTCTCCCTCACTCATCTGCTGGTCTCTGGTTGGTCAGCTGGTCTCTGCCCCTTGCCACGCTGGTCTCCTTGGAACACCTCCAGAGGATTTCAGAAATCCATCTGCAGGTGAATCCTGTTTTTGTTTCTTTCTCAGAACGCTTGAGAGTTCTGACCACTCGGGAGAATCCATTAAAAGTCTGAGACATTGTCTGTCGTTTGGATGGCATGTTCCTGATGGTTTCGTTGTATCATAGGCCCCAGTGCCTTTCTGTCTGGGCCCTCCGTTGTTTGATGGGTAAGTTGTTGGGGATGTGTCTGTCAGTGTCCATCAATGTTTTAGCAGCCAAGTGGCCTGCTACATTTCCCCTCCCCACACTCTCCTTTCCCCCCCCTCCCCACACTCTCCTTAATCACCGCACTCTCCTTTCTCCCCCCTCCCCACACTCTCCTCTCTCCCCCCCTCCCCACACTCTCCTTTCTCCCCCCTCCCTACATTCTCCTTTCTCCCCCCTCCCCACACTCTCTTTCCCCAGTTCTGCAGAGGGACCAAACTTGTCCTCCGGTTCAAGTTCTGAATTGGGCGAAGGTGAATTTTAATGGAATTATACAGGAGCCTACAGGGGTTGACTGGAGGAGTTTGTTTGCAGGTTCAGGGAACTCCGGCAAGTGGGAGGCTTTTAAAAGGGAGATTGCCAGATTCCAGGGTCTGTCATGTTCCTGTGAGTTTGAAAGAGATGATTGGCAGGAATGAGGAACCCTGAATGACAAGAGATATTGAGGCTTTCACTTGGAAAAATGTCGGAGTGGCTCAGATAGAGGCAGGTGGGATCAAGGGACCCCTGGAGGTACAAAGGGGATACAGGTGTTTACTGGAGAAGGAAACCAGGAGGCCCAAAAGACAGCAGGAGATAGGCTGGGCTGAGATGATCAGGATGAATTGAAAGAGATCCTTCAAGTGTATTAAATGGGAAAGACTAACTCGAGAGAGAATAGGGCTCCTCAAGGACCAAAGTGGTCATGTCTGTGTAGAACTGCAGGAGATGGGTGAGGTCCTCAATGAACATTTCTCCTCTGTGTTGACCATGGAGAAAGACATGACGACTTGGGAATTTGAGGAAGTTAGTGGTGATACCTTGCGGACAGTTCAGATCTCAGTAGAGGAGGAGTTAGATGTATTAGAAAGTGTAAAAGTGGATAAATCTCCTGGTCCTGACCATAAATATATATATATGTTAAAAAAAAACACTAAGAGGTGATAGAAGAAATTGCAGGGGCCCTGGCTGATATTTTTTGCATCATCATTAACCACGGGTGAGGTCCTTGATAACTGGAGGGGAGCGAATATTGTGCCACTATTCAAGATCGGCTACAAAAATAAACGTGTAATCAGCCAGTAAATCTAACATCTGGGGTGGGTAAGTTACTTGAGAAGATTCTGAGGGATAAGAAATACATGCGTTTGGAAAATCAGGGTTTGATTTGGAGTAGTCAGCATGGCTTTGTGAATGAGAGACGGTGCCTCACAGATTTGTTGGTGTTCTTTGATGAAGTGACCAGGAAAGTTTACAAGGGCAGGGCAGAAGACGTAGTCCATATGGATTTCAGGAAAGCCTTTGGAATCCAGGGGGAGCTGGATAGACAATTGGCTTGATGGCAGGAAGCAGAGGATGCTTGTCAGACTGGAGTGCCTCAGGGATTGGTGCTGCACCCATTGCTGTTTGTTATTGATATCAATGCTTGGATGAGAATGTACAAGGGCATGATTAGCAAGTTTGCAGATGACATTAAGATAGTCTATCATGGACTGTGAGGAAGGTTTTCAGAAATTGCAGCAGGACCTTGATCATCTCGGGAAGTGGGCTGAGAAATGGCAAATAGATAATTGTGAGATCTTGCACTTTGGAAAGTCAAATCAAGAGAGGAGTTTCATGGTGAATGGCAGGGCCTTAAGGAGTGTAGTAGCACAGAGGGACTTTGGAGTTCAGGTACACAGTTCTGAGAAAGTGGACTCACAGGTAGACAGGGCAGTGAAGAAAGCTTTGGACACACTGGCCTTCATCAGTCAGGAAACTGGGTATAGAAGTTGGGGAGTTACGTTGCAGTTATAAAGGACATTGGTGAGGCTGCAATTGGAGTATTGTGTTCAGTTTTGATCACCTTGCTGTAAGAAGGATGTTATTCAGCTGGAAAGACTGCAGAAGAATTTTACAAGGATGTTGTCTGGACACAACGGTCTGAGTTATAGGGAGAGGTTGGACAAGCTCAAACTTTATTCTTTAACGCGTAGCAGACTGAGGGGTTGGGGGGTGAGTTGTAGACATGTATAAGATCAATACAGGCATGGATTGGGTCAATACCCACAGTCTTGTTTTGGGAGGGTTGGGAATTGAGGACAAGAGGACATCACTTTAAGGTTAATGGGGAAAGAATAAAAGGGAAACAGAGGGTTAACGATTTTACACAGAGCATATGGAATTAGCTGTCAGCGGCAGTGTTTGAAGCAGGTACATTAGCAACATTTAAAAGCCATTTGGACAAATACATAGAGAGGGAAGGATTAGAAGGATGTGAGCCAAGTGCAGGGTAATGGGGTTAGTGGGGATGGACATTTTATTGGCACGGACCAGTTTGGGCCAAAGGCCCTGTCTCTGTGCTGTTGGACTCCATGATTCAACGGATCAAATTTAAGAAAAAGAACCAGTTAATTGGAACACATTAAGGCCAGCAGCATGAACCATTTGTCACAGCTGCTGCACATGAGCTGGAGGTTGGCATATAGACACTGCCTTGGCTCGGGGGGAAGAGTCGTTGGATAATTTGCACCAAGAGGCCGTCGCAACTTGGAGGGTTGGATTGTCTGATTTTGGTCAGTGCTCAGAGACAGGAGAGTGTGATTACAAGTGAGGTATGGACAGGGATACAGACAGCAGGAGTACAGAAAGCTCATTTTTTGGCAAGAGAGACTTGACTGTGACACCAAAGGAACAGAAAGCCAAAGAAGTGGGAGAAACTAAGAGCAATGGAATTGTAGTCAGGGGCTCACAGGGATCGACACCCTTTTCTGCAGCACAGGACGTGAGACAAGGAGGATGTGTTCCCCTCCCATGCTGGGGTTCAGGGCCTATGTTCAGGGCTAAAGACAAGTCTGCAATGGGATGGGCAGGATGCATGTAGGTACAAGCAACATATATCAGGCAAGAAACAAGGTTCAACCTGGTCACTGTCAGGAGCTCAGTGTCGAATGAAGAAGCTGAAACCTCAAACATCTGGATTAATATCGATGCCAAGTGTTAATTGGCACAGGGCCAATCAGATTAGAGAGAGACATTGATTCCTCAAAGACTGGTGTGGGAGAGTTGGGTTCTGGTTCTCTCATCACAGATGCTGCCAGACCTACTGAGGTTATATTTCAAATTTCCAATGATAGTAGTATCTACTCTGTAGTTCGGTCGATGTTACCTCTCATTAGTGTTTTGTGCCAGACTCCATTACTCCAGTCTTCAGTCTGTTCAATTCCATTCGCCACTTCCTGCTATTTCCTACTAATATTAATAATGGCCTGCCTGGGTCCCAATGCTGTTGGCTGGTATCATCCTCACTACCTCTGCCAAATCGAAGTTTCATTTCAAAGAAAATGGTGACACTTTTTCTCGGAATTGAATGTCAATCGCAATCGTATATACTAAATAAAACAAGAATAAAATACTGAGCCTTGCAATAAAAACAACATGGCTTCCTCTCTGCTGTCGGCCAGTTGCAGTGATGTATGATCACAGCACGTTTCTGTCTGAATACGTTCTTTCTCCATAGTGACCTTCTGCCATTTATTACAATAGCTTCAGTTTTTATTCCGACTCTCAGGTAATAATTTGTGAAACACTTTGGAAACCGTCCCTTCTTCAATCTTTTCTTTCATCAGGCACAGTCACATTTGGTTAGTTTGAAATCCACTCTCCTTAAACAGACCCACCCTTCCCAATTGGATTTGTGTTGATCTGCTCCAGGTTATTCCAAGTGTACACAGCCCTGGTGTTAACCTGACCGCCTGTAGTCTCTGGAATATACTCCTGTACTATTGAGAAAGGTGTCCCAATCTCCAGTTTGTATGGTGGGGCAGGGGGACTGGGTTGAGCTGCAGTTTGTGGTTTTATGAAGCAGAAAATAAAACGTGCTGCAGAGTGAGGCACAGAGACGCTGATGACCTCATCAGCTTGAAACTATTTTCTTGTTCCTCCTCCTTTAATCAGTGTAGTTTTCAGGGTCTAACTCCGAATTCTCGGGGCTCTGTAACTGGCCTGGAACTGTGTGTTGAAAGGACTATTGTAATCCACAAGAGGAGACTTTCCCATTGCACTGCCACCATGGGCTGGAATGCTGCAGACTGAGCAGAAAATCCCAAATACAGTGATGAGGTCCCACTGGCCCACACTGCTCCTTCTCACTGAATGAAGACACTCACCAGAAGCAAGTTATGTCTCATGTTCAAGACTTGAAACCCTGACTATCACTGAATAAAGGCTGTACTCAAAGACAGAAATGAAATAAACTTTCCAACTGCTTTATCGCTGTTAAAAATCCGTGTGTCCGAGTTCAAGTCATTTGATTGGGGAATGAGGGTAGTGGGGCACCAGTGAAATGGAGGGAATGGTGGGGGACCTCACTGAGGGGCATCTCTGAAAGTTGGAATCAGAAAGATGCTATTCCGTATTGTAAAAGTTTAAGGTGAATTCATAGATACATGGAGATGGCAAACAGAAATTATTTCAAGAATGTCTTGTTTAGAATTTGGAGCCATAAAATGAAGAAGTAGTGTCCAAAGGCTTATCTCGTTGTAACCCGAGTACGATTGTAAATGGCTGCTCCTCCAGCATATCTGACCCTCTAGGGCACATGTTAAGAAGAACCTCGTGGTTCAGACAAATTAACTCCTTACATTTGAAGATTGTTACAGAGTGTCAAATAGACAAGAAATGAAAGACTCTCTGCTGATGCATTTTCAACCTGTGAACAATCTTTCAGAAGTGTCAATTCTCCCTGTGCCTCTTGCCTATTTCCAAAAGCAAACTGAGGCCTGTGTTTAACTTCCTGCTCAATCTTGTATTTTCTGATGACAGTCGGAGTCCAGTGGTAGATTCGAGCATAACTTTATTTTTGTACAACTTCACACTGTTTAGCAGGCACAGCAATAAGGGACAAATTATCTTAAGTTGGCATTTAGAATGTAAGTGCACATACCCTCAACCCCTGCCCCTGCCCCAACCCCGGGATTACTATTAGTCAGAAGAGCTGAGTTATCCCTTTGAAATTGGCTCTGTAATTGGCAAAACAACACTGATGTACAGGCTTGTGGTCCATCCCCGGGGCTTCATGATGTTTTCCAGAATCTAATCTCCTTTCTTGAGACTTTTCACAATGGATACTGCATTCAAGTAACATGTGCCAACTGTACCATGTTAACTGCCAATTAATTAGGTATTGTCTATTACTTCTGGAATCTATTAAATTCCTCATTACAGAAAATGTAAAAGAGTGTTGATTTTTCGAGTCATCGAGTCATAGAGATATACAGCATGGAAAAAAAGCATTCGGTCCAACTCATCCATGCTGACCAGATATCCTAACCTAATCTAGTCCCATTTGCCAGCTTTTGGCCCATATCGCTCTAAACCCTTCCTTTTCATGTAACCATCCAGATGCCTTTTAAATGCTATATTTGTGCCAGCCTCCACCACTTCCTCTGACAGCTCATTTCACACACGCACCACTCTCTGTGTGAAAAAGTTGCCCCTTAGGTCTCTTTTATATTTTACCCCTCTCACCCTAAACTCATGCCCTCTAGTTCTGGATTCCCCTGCACCAGGGAAAAGACCTTGTATATTTACCTTATCAATGCCCCTCATGACTTTATAAACATCTATAAGGTCACCTCTCAGCCTCCGACACTTCAGCGAAAACAGTCCCAGTTTATTCGGCCGCTCCCTATAGCTCAAGCCCTCGAACCCTGGTAACAAGCTTGTAAATCTTTTCTGAACCCTTTCACGGACACCCCTACCGATAGGAAGGAGAACAGAATTGCACTCAAATTAACTGATATAATCTCCTGCACAGCCGCAACATGACCTCTTAATTCCTAGATTCAATACTCTGACCAATAAAGGAAAGCATACCAAACACCTTCTTCTATATCCTATCTACCTGCTAAGGAACTATGAACTTGCACTCCAAGGTCTCTTTGTTCAGCAACACTCCATAGGACCTTACCATAAAGTGTATAAGTCCTGCTCTGATTTGCTTTTCCAAAATGCAGCACCTCTAAATAATACTCCATCTATCACTTTTCAGCCCATTGGCCCACCTGAACAAAATCCCGTTGAAATCTGAGGTAACCTTCTTCATTACCCAGTCTACCTCCAATTTTGGTGTCATCTGCAAACTTGCTAACTAATACCCCCTAATACATCCAAATCATTTATATAAATGACGAAAGGCAGTGGACCCAGCACTGATTCTTGCGGCACACCACTGGTCATAGGTCTCCAGTCTGAAAAGCAACCCTCCACCACCACCCTCTGTCTTCTACCTTAAAGCCAGTTCTGTATCCAAGTCTAATGCTTCCTGTATTCCATGAGATCTAACCTTGTTAACCAGTCTCCCATGTGGAATGCTGTTAAACGCCTTAATGAATCCATACAGGTCACTTCTTCATGCTCTGCCCTCATCAATCTTCTTTGTTACTTCTTCAAAAAAAACTCAAGTAAGTTCATTAGACACGATTTCCCATTCACAAAGCCATGCTGACTATCTCTAATCAGTCCTGGCCTTTCCAAATACATGTAAATCCTTTCTCTCAGGATGTTCTCCAACAACTTGCCAACCACCAATGTCAGGCTCACCGGGAAAACTGGAATCATTGGATATCAGGGGTCAAACGCTCCGCTGGTTAGAGTCATACCTGACACACCGGAAGATGGTTCTGCCTGTGGAGTGTCAGTCATCTTAGTTCCAGGACATCTCTGCAGGAGTCCCTCAGGGTAGTGCCCCAGGCCCAACATTCCTCAGCTCCTTCATCAATGACCTTTCCTCTGTCATAAGGTCAGAAGTGGGAATGTTCGTCGATAATTGTATAGTGTTCCCCTCTCCTTTTCCGAGGTGTCTGTATGTCAGCATTTTGGAACCTTCCACTCCAGCTCACTATCACTGTTTTAAAGTTAATTTCTCGATGGATCATGTGTTAGTGTCTTATCATTTAAACTATGTTTTTATGCTCTTCCAAGCCCTACTCATCTGTTTGTCACAGTCTGTCATTTTCCCTGGAGCGAATGGATCATAGCTGCCTTCTCCTGACCAGGGGGATGTCTCCTCCAGGATTCAGGCAGTAGCCGCAGCAGCAGTGGGTGATGTTTGGCGGGAAGAATCGATAAAGAGACTTAAATTTAAATAGCGAGATGTATCAGAACTGTCTGAGCTTCTGTGAGTAAAATTTACAGACGCCCAGAGGGGGATGATGCTGTGACTGTCTGTGTGTATGTGACTGTATTTAGCACTTACTCTCCCCAGCAGAGGGGGATATTGCTGTGATTGTTTGTGTGTCTGTGTATGTGTGTGTCTGTGTGTGTGTGTGCCTGGGTGTATGTATGTGTGTCTGTGTGTGCGTGTGCCTGTGTGTGTGTTTGTGTGTGTGCGCCTGTGTGTCTGTATGTGTGTGTTTGTGTGTGTGTGCCTGTGTGTCTCTGTGTCTGTTTGTGTGTGTCTGTATGTGTGTGTCTCTGTGTCTGTGTGTGTGTGTATGTGTAGATGTGTGTGCGTGCGTGTGTTTGTCTGTCTGTCTTTAACATTGACAGTCCCCAGCAGAGAGGGGTCATGCTGTGACTGTCTGTCTGTGAGGGAGTGATTTTCACAGAGTCCAGCAGAGGAATACTCTTGTTGGTGCTGTGTGTGCAGAAACTGACACTGTCCAATGTATAAACTTCACCAACACAATTTGTGCCAAGCAGCAACTTACTAACATTGGCCGTGTAAACTGTTGATGAAAATATGGAACCGTGTTGTCATGTTTCTTGTTGCTGGGAACGAAGTACATTTGTTTCATAACCTTATGTTCAATTCTGTCATAAACCCAGAGTCACAGAGATATAAAACACAGAACCGGACCCTTCAATCCAACCAGCCAATTCGATAGCCGAAATAAATCTAGTCCCATTTGCCACCATTTTGCTCATAGGCCTCCAAACCCTTTCTGTTCATATACCTACCCAGATGCTTTTTAAATGTTGAACCAAATTCCACCACCTTCTCTGGCAGCTCATTCCATACACGCACCACGTCTGCCTGAAATCTGCTAACTGTTTTCAGCCTTTATTAAACTGATGTGCGGTCTCAGGGGAAATAACTCAAATGGTCTCTCTTTTTAGCTGCCATGGATTCTTTGACTACCTTACCTCAAGGCAGCTTCAGCTGAGGAGGTGAAGGACTAGGAAAGGAAGAAAAAGTTAGTTAGTCACCCCCAGAAGAGATTTAACACTGACACATCTTTTCACTGTTTGTTTTAGTTTGGTCAATGCTGATTACAATGGATTATTGTTTACCTTTTCCTGATTTCTTATGTCTGATGACCGTCATGGAAATGTGCAGCTTTTTTGCACCAGAGAGAGAGCAGAATGAATAACTCTGGTATTATCCACAGTGTTCTCCAAAGAGCTGTGTTAAATATCACAGACTGGCATCATGTCTGTGTTGCTGCTGTTATTTGTGACAGATACTCCCCTCCCTCTTATCGAATCATAAATTCCCCACAGTGTGGAAAAAGGCCCTTCGGCCCAACAAGTCCACACCAACCCTCCAAAGAGGAACCCACCAAGACCCATTCCCCATTACTCGACATTTCCCCATCTAATACACCTGACCTACGCATCCCAAAGCACTATGGGCAATTTACCATGGCAAATCCATCTAACATGTTCATCTTTGGATTGTGGGAGGAAACTGCAGAAAACCCAGGGAGAATATGCAAATTCCACACAAACAGTCACCTGAGGCTAGAATCGAACCTGGGACCCTGGTGCTATGAGGCAGCAGTGGTAACCACTGAGCCACCGTGGCACCCTATCTTGATTCCAGCCCATCTGCCTGTGCAGTCACATCGATCCATCAGCAGAGGGTGGCATCGCATCACATTCATCACGAAAGACAAAAACAGGGAGAGGGACTTTGACCCTGTTTAAGTTCATCCCCACCTCCTCAGACAAAATTATCGGGGGGAGCTGCTTCCGAAACTTGTTTATGTAACCCGGTGTTTGTGTGTTTGGGACTGTATGTGAATTTGTAAGATGATTTTTGCCTGAGCGTTTAGGTGTGCGAGTGACAGAATGTGTGTGATTTTGTGTGAGTGTTTTCGTTTCAGTGTCTGCCACAGTGTGCGAGGGTTTACTTGTGTTGGTGTGTGTACGTGTGTGTGATAGATGGAGTTTGAGGCCCTAAACCTATGCCCTCTAATTTTGGACTCTCCCACCACAACGGAACAGATCTTGTCTAATTATCCTATCCATACCTTCAATGATTTTATAAAACTCTATGAGGTCACTCCAGGGAAAATAATCACAATCTATTCAGCCTCTCTCTATAGCTTAAAACTCCAACCCCAGCAGCATAATTTAAAATCTTTTCTAAACCCTTTCAAGTTTCATACCATTTTGCCTATAGCAGGGAGACCAGAATTACACACAGTATTCCGGTAATGGCCGAACAACGTCCTGTGCAGCTGCAATATAACCTCCCAACTGCTATACTCAGTGCTCTGCCCACTAAAGGGAAACACACCAAATGCCTTCTTCACAACCCTATCTACCTGTGATTCCACTTTCAAGGAACCATGAACCTGTACTTTGTTCAGCAACACTCCTCAGAACCTTACCATTAAGTGTATAAGTCCTGCTCTGATTTGCTTTTCAAAAATGCAGCACCTCACTTTCATCTAAATTAAATCCTATTTGCCGATCCTTGGCCCATTGGCCAATCTGATCATGATCCCGTTGTTCTCTGAGGTAACCATCTGTGCTGTTCATGACACCTCCAATTCAATTTCTGTTCAATTCTGCAATAATCTTCCCTTCATTTGTATAAATCTTGTGTGAAATTGTAAATCCAGCCTTGTTAATTGTATAATGCATTATCATCATTTGTATAAATCCCAGGATCATTAAGCTTGCTGACTAAATATTTACCTTAGTTTGATTAAATTTGTGCAGAAATCTTATGTTCATTTGTGCAGTACTCTTGTATACATTAGTACAAACATCTTGTGTTCTTTGGTGGCATAAACTGGCACTAATTTGTCCAAAGATCTTGTGTTAATTTGAGCTGGAACTGTATGTTCTGGCTGCTCCTGCTTTGTGTCTGTGTGTATTCCAAGTCTGGGTGCAATGGGGGTGGGTGGACAGACAGGGTTAGACCTGGGCTAAACCACTGACCTGTTCCTTTTTCCCACACATCCCTCTAATTTCACAAAGATGAGTGTTGGTATGTTCCATACCTGGGGGAGGTGAGCTGGGACAATGCCGCCTCCCAACATTTCTTATGAAGAAATTATGCTCAAAAAGTCGACTCTCCTGCTCCTTGGATGCTGCCTGACCGGCTGTGCTTTTCCAGCACCACACATTTTGAGAGGGAGCTGAGAGCTGACTACATGAACTGGGATTTGGAATGAGATAGGTTTTGAGTGAGGGAGCCTTGGGGTATTGAAGTCGAATATTAGCCTTTTACGACGCGGACTGGCCAGATGTGATTATCTTAGACTGTGAGCCCTAGTACTGGACTTCTCCAACATGAGAACATTCTTCCCTCATCCAGCCTGTCCAGTCCCATCAGGATTTTATGTTTTTATGAGATGCCCCCTCATTCTTGTAAATTCCAGTGAGTACAAAACCAGTCGATCCAATCTTTCCTCATATGTCAATCCTCCCATCTTGGGAATCAGTCTGGTGAACCTTCGTTAGACTCTCTCAATAAAAAGATTGTCCTTCCTCAGACTAGGAGACTAAAACTGCGCATAATACCCAAGGAGTCTGGTCTCACCAAGGCTCTGTCTAACTGCAGCAAGATATGCCTACTCCTGTATTCAAATCCTCTATGAAAGCCAGCTTGCCTTATTCAAACATATGTGTATGTGTGTGTGCATACGTATAGGTATGTGTGGGTTGGTCAGACTGTATTTTTCATTGTGTGTGTCTCTTTGCATATGTCTCTGAGAGACCCCGTACACTCACACATATTCTCCCACTCACACACCCGTACTTCATACATGCACTCTCACTCTGTTGACACACTCGAACATCTTCAAAGCCCTCACTCTCACCTATTTACACAAATACTCTCACAATCATACATTCTTACAAGTTCACTCTCTCATGCAGTTTTATGCACACATCAAACCACACTGTCAGACAGCCTCTCTCTCTCTCACTGGCAGAGAAACAGGCATGCAGCCACACACACCCTCATACAAACACTCGCACTCTCGCATGCCATTACACATGTACACACTCACAACCTCACACATGCACACTTTCAATCTTGCACTTACAAACTCACATACACATTTCAACCACACACACATGTGCGCATACACGCACATACACATATGTATACACACATAGGGCCTCACACTGCATCTACCACAAACACGTACACTCTCCAACACATTTAAACCCTCACACACTCCGGCAGACGCTGAAACAAACAAACTCACATCAGTTCACACACATTTTCTCACTCAAATACCTGAACGCTCAGACACAAAAATCTTTACAAACTCACATACAGTCCCTTACACACAAACACAGAGTCACATATACATGTTTCAGGAGCAGCTGTCCCCTGTAATGGGGGGTATTTTGAGTGGAGAGGTGGGGATGAACTAAAACCCTTTCAAAATCCCTCTCCCTATTTCTGTCTCTTCTGATGAATGTGATATGATGCTACCCTCTGCTGGTGGATCAATGCGACTGCACAGGCAGAAATTCTGGGGCTGAATCAGTAAGAGGGAGAGCAGCATCACAGAGCATCGATCAAACATAACAGCAGCATCAGCAGCGGTAGCACAGACACGATGCTAATGTGTGTTGTTTAACACAGCTCTTTAAGATAAAATACTGTGGATAATGCCAGAGTTATTAATGATACCAGGAAAACCTCACCCACATAGGACCGTTCCAGTTCTAACCGGAAAGAGTCCATCCTTGTGGGATGGGCTATTGGGGACCAAGCGGGCAGCCTCAGTATGCATTGACAAGCTGGACAGACACTGTCGGGAGATGCAAGCAGCAGTCCGTGCCCTGTAAGCCTGCAACACTGAGCAATGTACATTGGGCACGAGTAGATTAGATTAGATTAGATTTGATTACATTACAGTGTGGAAACAGGCCCTACGGCCCAACAAGTCCACACCGACCCGCTGAAGCGCAACCCACCCATACCCCTACACCTAACATTACGGGCAATTTTAGCATGGCCAATTCACCTGACCCTGCACATTTTTTGGACTGTGGGAGGAAACCGGAGCACCCGGAGGAAACCCACACAGACACGGGGAGAACGTGCAAACTCCACACAGTCAGTCGCCTGAGGCGGGAATTGAACCCGGGTCTCTGGCGCTGTGAGGCAGCAGTGCTAACCACTGTGCCACCGTGCCGCCCACAAAGTAGGAAGTGTTCAACATGCCAAGACCAAATACAATCCCGAGGGAACCTGGCCTCTGACCAGAATGGGATAATGTGCACCTTCGGGGTCCTTTCACCCCAAAGAGACCCCACATTGACACATCTACAGCCGCCCACAGATGGGGAGCCCCCAACCTTTCTCCAAAGGGAGCACACCTTTAGCACACACCCCTAACTCACAGCTGATAGAAGATTCCATGAATCCTGTGGTTACCCAGTGTCAAACAGCGAATGGTCACACACTGTACACAGCCCCCATTGCAGCCACCCAGCTGGTGGGCAACACCAAAAAAGGGATTCTCTTTGATTCCACCTCAGACCCAGACCCTTTTTGGATGAGATCTCCGGACAATCTGTCATACACGGACTGGACGCTGAAGAACAAACCAAATTAATCTCAAGGGTGCTTTAGTTCAGGGGGCCATTCAGACATCCCCAAGGACCAACAGCTCGGGGAGAGAGACCCTTGATGAGATGAAGCCAGTGGTCCTCACTGCAGTAGGGCAGCATAAGACAGACTCCATTGAGGCACAGTGGCTCAATGGTTAGCTCTGCAACTGCACAGTGCCAGGGACCAGAGTTCGATTCTAGTCTGGGGCAACTGTCTATGTGGAGTTTGCACATTCTCCCCATGTCTGCATGTGTTTCCTCCGGGTGCTCTGGTTTCCTCCCACAGTCCAAAAGTGTGCAGGTCAGGTGAAATGGCCAAGCTAAGTTGCCCCTAGTGTTCAGGGATGTGTAGCTTAGCTGCATTAGTCAGCGGAAGTGTTGGGTTATAAGGTAAGGGATGAGTCTGGGCGGGATACTCTTTGGAGGGTCGGTATGGACTTGTTGGGCCAATTGGTCTGTTTCCACACTATCGGGGTTCTATGAAATAATTTGTCAAAAATCACACGACACCAGATTCTAGTCCAACTGGTTGAACTAGTCCACCCCAATTCAATACCAGCACCTTCACATCATGAAATAGGGTGTGATCTCAGGATGGGGCTCATGGTGTTTGAGTGGACAGTGTTATTGCTAGTAGATTCCATATTCTGTCTTTGTTAGTTTATTATCATGTAACCCTCCTCTGTAATCAGGATTACACTTGTTATTGTAATGAGTTTGTTCATTTCCAGAAATGTGAAAAACAGCAACAAGGCCGAGCAATGCTGTCACCTCGACCTCCCCAAGGAGCTTCCACACAGTATAAGGCAGCGTCTCTGGGAATGCATCAGCTCAGTGTCTCAAACAAGGAGCTTGTCAGCTGCCTGAAGGGACAGATCACCTCGCACAGAAAAATGCTTCAACCAATTGATCACGTGAAGAAGGTGTTCTACTCAATCCTTGCTTTTATTGGCATTCCAGGTATGGCATTGTGACGATTGAAGTTGTTTTAATCTGCTGCTGATCTGCTCTTTGGTTTTACCATTTGAACAATAACATCTCCAGCTCATTGACTGGTCAGCCTTATCCAGACCCTGGGACAGTGAAAGCAGTTCACTGATTCTCGGTACAATTCTCCACTGACAGAGACTCCCAACTTCACTGCTGCTGCAGCATTTTCTGGTCTCAGCGTTCTGTGATCTGTTCCAGTTTCAGGTGGTTTGAAGGCGTGAGGAGAGATCAGGCAGGTTAGTTCTGAAGAAGGGTCACTGCACCCGAGACATTAACTCTGTGGTCTCTCCCCCAGATGCTGCCAGACTTAATGAGCAATTTCTAGTTTTGTTATGCAAGTGAGGCATATTATCAGCAGAGGTTTGAAGATTAAGACGTGATCTGTGCAATGTTCTACAAGATATTGCTCAGAAATAACATGTCAGATAAAGATAAACAGTTTCCATTCACACCTAGTTTCACGAGAATTTTAAAGCTTTAAGGGGCGATTTCAGCAAAATCATGCAAGATATTGAAAGGAAAAGGCAGGCTGGGATTAACAATTGCCTTTGGTTGGGCATTCTAGCACGAGGGAGCATAGTCTGACAATGAGGTCCTGTGTGCTTATGAGAGATGTTCGGAAGCACTTCTACACACAATGGGTGGGAGAGCTTTGGAAATATCTTCCACAAATGGCAATGGGTACTGGAGCAGTCGGTCAGTTTGAATGAGGTAAGTCTTTTTTGTGAAGAAAAGGAATTGAGTGATATGGACCTGTTTTGAATTTTAAAAGCTTCATGTAACTATCATCCCTTCTGGAAATTCTTTGCTCATCACCATCTCTGGTCAGGATGTTCAAATCAAGACAGATTGCCCACCTGATGCCTGCAGGTTGAGATATTTGTCATGTACATATTAACAATGTAACTATCACAGCAGTCCTAACACCCACATGTTATCACTAAGGGAGCCATGCATACTTTTTTATGCTACGCTTGTGTAGGACAGAAGGAGTAGTCTTGTTTGAAATCTCCTGAAGGTTCTAATGATCTGTTTCCTAGTCATGTTGCGGCTCCTATCAGGATTTGGTCTAATGCTAAGAGCAGGGGATGCTCTCCTTCCTGGAAAAGGGGAGAATTTGGTTTATTGACAGTCCAAGCACCAGTCCTATACCTGGGTTGGGAGTGAGGTTTACTCATGGGGATCTGCACCTGCCAAGGTTGGAGCTGAGAATATTAAGAATCGATGACAGACGTTCAAATAGTCACCTTGCAACCAATCAAAACTACACAATCTCTTCTGCTCTCTTAAGAGGGACTGTGGGGTAAGTCTCTTCCAAAATCCATAAACTCTGGAGTGATTAGGCTGCAGGACAGTCTGAGGTGGTTGTGAGAGTCTTAAAATTTAAACTCACTTGATGCAAAACAATTCAACTTACACGGTGTGCCAGTTCTGATGGTAAAAAATGTATTGTTGCTCTCTGGAATAGATAATGGGAATTTCCAATCAATAATTCACTGTTTTTTTTTCTCATATGCCTCCCACAGTTAATTTGCTGGTGATTACAATCCTTGCCTGGGGAAAGTGTGGCGTTTCCCCTTGCACGACTCGCTACCTGGTGGTTATGGCAGCTGCTGATCTAATGGTTATTATCATTGAGATTATACTGTGGAGATTTCCCTTGTATTATTACAGGTGGTCTTTCTTGGATATCACTCCTGTGTGCAGTGTTATTGGGGTCCTGTTACGTACTGCCATAGATTGCTCTGTCTGGTTCACCGTCACTTTTTCCTTTGACCGACTTGTGACCATTTGTTGTCAGAAGTTGAGAATAAAATATTGTACTGAGAAAACTGCGTCTGTGGTTCTGGCAACAACCTGCACGCTGTTCTGGCTGAAAAACATCCCCTTCTATTTTTCAAATGAACCTCTGAGGATAATCAACAATGTGCCATATGACTGTATTACAAAATCAAGCTACTTTACTGAGACTTGGTGGGTGGTATTAGATTGGCTTGATACAGTTTTGACCCCTTTACTGCCATTCGCTTTAATTCTGTTTATCAATGCTATGACAGTCAGACACATTTTAGTGACCAGTCGAGTCCGGAAGAGGCTGAAAGGTGAGAGCAAAGGAGAGAAGCATAGAGACCCAGAGATGGAGAGCAGAAGGAAGTCTGTGATTTTGCTCTTCACCATCTCTGGGAGCCTCATCCTCCTGTGGTTAATCATTGTTGTAGATTTCTTATATTATGCCATTCAAGGAATCAATCCTGACGATTACTCACCTTTTCTATATCACTTCAGTGCGGTTGGTTTCATGCTGCAGAACCTAAGCTGTTGCACAAACACATTTATTTATGCAGCAACATTGCCCCGGTTCAGAGCGAAGATCAGTAATGCAGTAAAATACCTGATTGCACAAATTCCTTGCGTTTTGAATAAATAAAACTCCTCGTGAAGTGTACAGGAGGGTCCTATTGTTTCCAGACCATGAATGTTTTCTTTTTATTCACTCGTGGGATGCGCGAATCACTGGCTGGGTCCTGTGTTTATTACCCCATCCCTAATTGCCCCTTGAGAACGTTGTGCTTAGCTGCCTTTTTGAACCACTGCAGTCCAAGTTCCAATTCAAAACCCCGAACCTTACTCCCTTATCTTTTGCCCACAACAACGTTTTACCCCTCAAACTCTTTCCCATGCCCTGTGTAATTGCCCCCATGCAGTGTCCTTTCTGCCTCGACCCTCCATTACCCCTGACATAAAAGCCCCTCTTTATCGCCCTCCAAGTCCTATATAAATCCCTTGCTGAGGACCAATCCCTCAGCCCTAAGTAAATGAGTCTGTGTGGACTGACCGGCCTGTGTTTTCCTGCCATAATGCACAGCAGGATCCCAGTCCCACAATCGCTGAACCTACATGGCCCAAGAGGGGGATATTTGGTCCTTCATGATCTACCGCATCGTGAAATGGTCCAGGACCTGTCTGGGTCCTCAAGATTCGCGCCCGAATGGCCCTAATTGAATCCCCTTCCTGTGGAGACAATTCCTCCTTGATAGCACACCCTACTGCACTCAGTGAGCATGTGCAGAGCTCACTGGCCTTTTGACTGACTGTGGTGATGCACAAGATTCAACACCCTTCACTGAAAAAGGGGCTTTGTCTAACAGCCCTCCTCCAGTTTTCCCACAACAGGTTTTGCCCACACCCCTTGCACCAGAAGTTGCTCTGTCCCCAATCTTACAGCCCCCCTGGCAAATCTTCTCCCAGTCCCCTGTCCAATTATCCCTTCTCAGTGTAGTTGTATTCCCATCCACAAATGCCCCAAAATATACTCCCCATCTGACTAGATTTGTTCCTCCCCAGGTTTTATGTCCCCCATTTTACTGTGCTACTACTTTGCGTTTGCAATATAGCCACCCCACCCAAATTGTTCCCGCATTCTGCTTGCAGTGGAATCGACGGATGCTTTCTTTTCTCCAGTTACTGAAGGCCTTCACTAATGACTCTGAATTTCTGAACCTATCTGCAGCCTTTGAAACATCACAACTCAGTGATGGATGAGGCATCCTCAACCCATCAAACCATTCGTTAACAACACAGCTCAGCATCGGAGAAATTCTGTTAAAAGATTAAATATATTGGGCATCCGGAATTTCAATGCATAAAAAACTGCCCGTAACTTTGAGGGAGTAAATGGAATTTTGAGTTTGGACAAATTTACACAGAGATATATCGAGTGTCTAGAATGAGTTATCAAGGACCTTTAACAGAAAAATGTGGGTCACCTGAGAGAAAGAACAAACAAAGTATGTTTTGCCCGAATCAAACAGAAATGTCTGACTTCTGTTTTAAAGTATTAATCAATGATGTTCCACAGACTACAAATATCTCCAGAGCTCTGGAACGAGAAAGGTGGCAATAGTTAAATTGCAAAATTGGATGGGATGAAGGAATTAGGGATGGTGAGTTCTGACAGAAGAAAAACAAGTTAGAATAATGGGTTTAAATGGCACTTGAAGTGATCGTGCATTTTCGTGAAAGGGAAGTTTAGTTGAGTCTATTAAACCGATAGCTTTCTCTTGGTGATGTTTGTGTTCTTGTCTTTCTTTTCAAGAAAATTGAATTTGATAATCATGCCACTACCCGCAGCATCGGGACTGTACTTGGAAAGATAAGTACAATCTCACCAATCTTTTGATAAGATTATACACGAAGCAAGAAGGTTTGACATGGTCTTGGGATGCTGATGTAAGTGTGCTAAAGTGATTGCTACCTCAGAAGTACCAAACATGAGGGAATGCGTGGGAAAAAGAAAATGCAATGGAGAATGGGTCTCAGACATGTACACCAACTTGACAAACAGATTAGTTTGGCTTGGAAGAGCTCCAAAACATAATTTAAACGATAAGACACTGATAAATGATCAATCGAGTAACTAACATTAAAACAGTGATCGTGAGCTGGAGTGAAAGTGCCCAAAATGCTGACATACACACACCACAGAAAAGGAGAGGGGAAGCATTATCTAAAGGGAAAGCCCGATGAATGCTCTGTTAGAACGATATTGTTTGAGGCCATGGACATTGCAGCTCTGAGGGGCTCCTTGTATATGGGGGTAGTTACCACTTAATGTTACAATCACACATAACATTAACAAAGAAAGAAAAATATTGAAGGAATATCCTCAAGATTGATGCAGCTAAGGGGACTGTGGAATTTTGAGTCCATGTCTGTTGTTAATAAGCAACCAGTGACTGAACTTAAAACTTGATAAGCACGATGACGCTTGATCCAAAACGGTAAATTAAAGATGCTCAGGCCTTTAACAAAGGGCTGAAAGGATACGCAGAGTCAAAGATCCTGAGGGAAAAAATAATGGGCTTGGATTGAAGCAGAAATGAAGCTGTGTGACGCTGGGATCTGGAGATGAAGAGACACTGACAAACCTGTCACCCTGCAGGCATTTGCTGTACTTGGCAGAACAGAGCCACTCACGAGGTCATTCAGCTCCACAACAAATGGGGGCATGATTCCCAAGGAGTTGCTGAGTTTGGGGTTTTATAAACCATGCTGAGCTGCTAGCAGATGGTTGTGTGCCCTGTGAGAAGGGCAACCCCAGACCGATCACAGACATGTCCCAAATCAGACCCTCCTCCGCCCCCTGTAGGACTGTTCCAAGATCTACAAGCCGATGACTTATCCTTCCCACCATGTCAAAGCTGCACTGACGTCCTAGTTATTGTTTACAAATTCTCCAGATTGGTAGAATCCTCTCAAACCCAAGGATAGCCAATCATAAAGCTTTTGTGTTCAGATTAGTTTCCTTGGTTGGGAGTCCTGATCAGCAAAGACTCTGACCAAGGGATATACTTCCCAGGTGCTGTCTGCCAGGAAGTATGCAGGTTGCTCAACATTAAGTGGACCCTCCACTGCCCTCATCACCCCTAGGCATCAGGGCAATTGGAATGAACCAATCGACGGTAAAACAAAGGTTTGCTAAGGAACCAACAAGAGGGATTGTCCTAGCCACAAGCCCTCTCAATAGAACTATGTAACATCCAAGCAACCCCCAATCGGACAACAGGCTCAAACCCTTTGAAAGTCATCACCGGAAGGCCTATGTCAATGCCAGGAACAATTGATTTACGAAAAACTGATTCCCAACTAATTGGTGCCGCACTATTGAAGTATTGTCAAGACCTAACCAATTCTGACAAGACTGCATCCCAAAAGGTATCAGCTGCTCAGAGTGACCCCCTGAAGGAGGACATGATATCATCTCAGGAACGTGGATCCATGTGAAGAAAATCCATAAAGAACTGCTAGGAGCCAAATGGGAAGCAAATTCCGAAGTGCTGCTGCTCCCTAGAACAGCAGTGATCCAAAGTTTAATGGAAGAAAACCTAGATCTACATATCACATGAAGCAGCCAGAGAGGCAACCCTTCTTGCAAATATTGGTGTGATTTATGATTCGCTTAAGAGGGAATCAAAGGGATTGTTAGAGATTCCCATGACTGAGCAACACAAAATGGCCGACAGCTGCTCATGAGTAATGCAGCAGAATATGGCAGGCAGTAACATTTACTCAAGTTGCTGAATGAGCATCAGACATAGATAATAAATGCAACAGTTATTAATATAGTTTTCTCAAGTAGAACAATAGCAGCTCTGTAAAGACATAGATAATAATCTTGCACATTTGGGAATAATATCAGCTCAAGCTTGCACCTGACACATTAGATAGCAATAAGAACATCTCACACTGATTAGTTGTTTAATCCATCATTACAAATATAGATTCTGTACTAATTATATGCATAGAAACCATGAATAGAAAACGTTCAAAGCAGTTTCAGACAGGAAACACAACCGCTTAAACTCTACAAGGAGGAATGAATACAGAGATGAGCAGAGACTGGAATGTAGATTGAATGAACACATTAAAACACAACATGTTAACTCAATAATTCTTACATTAGCTGTAACCAGATAACTTTGTTGTAACTGAATAAAGATGAACATCCCTTTACATCTCCCATAATGAGGAATTTAATAGATTCCTGAAGTAATAGACAATACCTAATTAATTGGCAGTTAATATGGGACAGTTGGCACATGTTACTTAAATGCAGTATCCATTGTGAAAAGCCTCAAGAAAGATTAGATTTTGGAAAACATCATGAAGCCCCGGGGATGGACCGTAAGCCTGTACATCAGTGTTGTTTTGCTGAGGCAAGGATCAATTGTATAAAATGCTATTCCACAGAGCCAATTACAAAGGGATAATTAAGCTCTGCTGACTAATAATAATCCCGGGGTTGGGGATTGGGTGGGGGGTGGGCTAAGGTGGGAGAATGTGCGTTTAAATTTTAAACTATGCAAATTAAAATAACCTGTCCCGCGCTGCTGTGTCTTACTAAACGGTGTGAAGCTGGGACAAAGTTGTACCACAATAAAGTTTGACTTAAATCTACCACTAGACTCCGACTATCATCAGAAAATATAAGATCGAACAGGAAGTGAAACACAGACCACAATTTGCTTTTGGAAATGGGCAAGAGGCACAGGAAGAATTGACACTTCTGAAAGATTGTTGACAGGATGAAAATGCATGAGAAGACAGTCTTTGATTTCTTGTCTGTTTGACATACTGTAACGATCTTCAGAAGTAAGGAGATAGCTTGTCTGAACCACGAGGTTCTTCTTAACCTGTGCACAATGCACCGGAGGATCGGAGATGCTGGAGGAGCAGCCTTTTACAATTGTACTCAGGTTCCGACTGGAGAAACCTTTGGAGATTGCTTCTACCTTTTATGGCTCCAAATTCTAAACAAGACAATCTTGAAAGAATATCTGTTTGCCATCTCCATGTAGCTATGAATTCACCTTAAACTGTTACAATGCTGAATTGCATCTTTCCGATTCCAACTTTCAGAGATGCCCCTCAGTGAGGTCCCCCACCATTCCCTCCATTTCACTGGTGCCCTGCTACCCTCATTCCCCAATCAAATGACTTGAACTCGGACACACGGATCTTTAACAGCAATGAAGCAGTTAGAAAGTTTATTTCATTTCTGTCTCTGAGTGCCGCATTTATTCAGTGATACAGAGTCAGGGCTTCAACACTCAAACATGAGACATAACTTGCTTCTGGTGAGTGTCTTCATTCAGTGAGAAGGAGCTGCGTGGGCCAGTGGGACCTCATCACTGTATTTGGGATTTTCTGCTCAGTCTGCAGCATTCCAGCCCATGGTAGCAGTGCAGTGGGAAAGTCTCCTCTTGTGGATTACAATAGTCCTTTCAACACACAGTTCCAGGCCAGTTACAGAGCTCCGAGAATTCGGAGTTAGACCCTGAAGACTACATTGATTAAAGGAGGAGGAACAAGAAAATAGTTTCAAGCTGATGAGGTCATCAGCGTCTCTGTGCCTCACTCTGCAGCACGTTTTATTTTCTGCTTCATAAAACCACAAACTGCAGCTCAACCCAGTCCCCCTGCCCCACCATACAAACTGGAGATTGGGACACCTTTCTCAATAGTACAGGAGTATATTCCAGAGACTACAGGCAGGTCAGGTTAACACCAGGGCTGTGTACACTTGGAATAACCTGGAGCAGATCAACACAAATCCAATTGGGAAGGGTG
Organism: Chiloscyllium plagiosum; assembly: GCF_037043375.1. NCBI lineage: Eukaryota > Metazoa > Chordata > Chondrichthyes > Orectolobiformes > Hemiscylliidae > Chiloscyllium > Chiloscyllium plagiosum. The sequence continues at coordinate 14,564,434 of NW_028270182.1, forward strand.
GGTCTGTTTAAGGAGAGTGGATTTCAAACTAACCAAATGTCACTGTGCCTGATGAAATAAAATGAAAGATTGGTTAAGAGATGGTTGTCCCCATTGTTTCACAAATTATTACCTGAGAGTCGGGATAAAAACTGAAGCTATTGTAATAAATGGCAGAAGATCACCATGGAGAAAGGAAGTATTTGGACAGAAACGTGTTGTGATGATAAATCACTGTAACTGGCAGACAGCAGAGAGGAAGCCATGTTGTTTTTATTGCAAGGCTCAGTATTCTATTCTTGTATTTTATCAAGATACAAATGAGATAGACAAACTTGGATTTGACAGAGATGGTGAGAATGATACGAGTCAACAGCATTGGGGCCCAGGCAGGCAATTATGAATATTTGCAGGAAGTAACAGAAAATAGAAGATGGAATCGAACAGACTTAAGACTGAGTGGGGTCTGGCATAAAAGACTAATGAGAGGAAACATCGACCAAACTACAGGGTAGAGACTGCTGTCACTGGAAATTTGAAATATAACCTCAGTAGCTCTGGCAGCATTCGTGATGACAGAATCAGAACCCAATTCTCCCACACCAGTCTTTGAGACACCAATGTCTCTCCCAAATCTGATTGGCCCTGTGCCAATTAACACTGGGCATCGATATTAATCCAGATGTCTGAGGTTTCAGCTTCTTCATTCGACACCGAGCTCCTGAGAGTGACCAGGTTGAACCTTGTTTCTTGCCTGGTATATGTTGCTTGTACCTACATGTACCCTGCCCATCCCATTGCAGACTTGTCTTCAGGCCTGACTATAGGCCCGGAACCCCAGCATTGGAAGGGGACACAGCATCCTGGACTCACGTTCTGTGCTACAGAAAAGGGTGTCGATAACTGTGAGACCTCAACTGCAATTCCATGGCTCTTAGCTTCTCCCACTTGATTGGCTTTCTGTTCCTCTGGTGTCACAGTCAAGTCACACTTGCCAAAGAATGAGGCTCCTGTACTCCGGCTGTCTGGGTCCCTGTCCATACCTCACTCGTACTCACACTCTCCTGCCTCTGAGCACTGACCAAAATCAGACAATTTAACCCTCCAAATTGTGATGGCCTCCTGGTGCAAATTATCCAATGACTCTTCCCCGAGCCAAGGCAGTGACGATATGTCAATGCCCAGCTCATGTGTTGCAGCTGTGACAGATGGTTCATGCTGCTGGCCTTAATGTATTCCAATTAACTAGTTCTTTTTCTCAAATTCAATCCATTGAATCATGGAGTCTGACAGCACAGAGACAGGCCCTTTGGCCCATACTGGTCCGTGCCGAACAAAGTGTTCATCCCCACTTAACCCCATTACCCTGAACTTGGCTCATATCATTCTCATCCTTTCCGATCCATGTATTTGTCCAAATGCCTTTTAAATATTGTTAATGTACCCGCCTCAAACACTGCTGCTGACAGCTCATTCCATGTGCATACCACCCTCTGTGTAAAAAAGTTGACCCTCAGTTTCCCTGTTATTCTTTCCTCCTAACCTTAAACTGATGCCCTTTCGAACTTAATTCCCAATCCTCGGAGACAGACTGAGAGCATTAACCCTATCCAAGCCTCTCATGATCTTATATATCTCTCTAAGACTCCCCCCTCAGTCTCCCACACTCTGAAGATAAAAGTTCCAGCGTGTCTAACCCCCTAACCCCTCCCTCTAACTCACAACGTTTTAAGTCCAGACAACAGCCTTGTAAATTCCTTCTGCAGCCTTTCCAGTTTAATAACATCCTTCCTATAAATAAGTGACAGAAACTGAACATGATACGCCAGGTGTGGCTTCAACAGTGTCCTGTACAACTGCAAAATAACTTCCCAACTTCTACACTCAATGCCCTGACTGATGAAAGCCAGTGTGCCAAACCTGTGACTCCACTTTCAGAGAACTCTGATCTGAACTCCAAGGTCCATCTGTTCCGCTATACTCCTAAGGCTCTACCATTAACCATGAAACTCCTAGCTTAATTTGACTTTCCAAAATGCAAGACCTCACACTTATCTATATTAAACTGCATTTGCATTTCCTATCCCAAATGCCGAGCTGATCAAGGTCCTGCTGCAATTTCTGATAATCTTCCACACTGTCTACAATACCGCCTATTTTAGTGTCATCAGCAAACTTATCAATCATGGCTTTTCCACTTTCATCCAATTCACTGATATCGATAACAAATAGTAATAGGCCCAACACCGACCTGTGACTCGCTCCACTAGTCACAGGTCTCCAGTCCAACAAGCATCTTTCCACTGCTTCCTACCATCAAACCAATTGTGAAACTAATTGGCCAGCTCCCCCTGGATTCCATATAATCTAAACCTCTGGAGTAGCCTTCCATGTGGAAACTTATCAAAGGCCTTACTAAAATCCATATCGACTACGTCTACTGCCCTGTCCTTGTCAACCTTCCTGGTCACTTCATCAAAGAACTCTAATAAATTGGTGAGCCATGATCTGCCGTGCACAAAGCTGTGCTGACGACCCCTAATCAAATCCTATCTTTTCAAATGCATGTAATTCTTGTCTCTCAGAATCTTCTCAAGTAACGTACCTACCACAGATGTTAGGTTTACTGGTCCATAGTTCCCAGGCTTTTCTTTGCAATGATTCTTGAATAAGGGCACAACATTTACTACCCTCCAGTCATCTGGGACCTGAGCCACTGCTAACAATAATGCAAGAATATCAGCCAGGGTCCTCACAATTTCTTCTCTAGTCTCTCGCTGTGTTCTTGGATATATCTGCTCAGGACCAGGAGATTTATCCATCTTCGTACATTCTAATACATTCAACACCTCCTCTACTGTGGTATGGACTGTCCCCCAAGATATCACCATTAATTTCCTCAAGTTCCAAAGTCTTCATGTCTTTTTCCATGGTAAACACAGAGGAGAGATATTTAGAGAGAACCTCCCCCGTCTCCTGTAGTCCTATACATACATGTCCACTCTGGTCCTCGAGGGGCTCTATTCTCCCTCAAGTTATTCTTTTATCTTTAAGGAGTTTCTTCAGATTCACCCTAATTTTCTCAGCCAAAGCGATCTCATGCCCCCTTTTTGCTCTACTGATTTCATTCTTCAGTACATTCCTCTATTCCCTGTATACCTCCAGGGATTCCCTCGAACCCAGCTGCCTGTACCTGAGCCACGCCAACTTTTTCTGATGTAAGCCGCAATATCTTTTGTCATCCAGAGTTCCCTATTCCTGCCAACCTTGCCCTTCACCCTCACAGGAACGTATAGACCTTGAACTCTGGCTATCACACTTATAAAGGTCTCCCATTAGCCAGAGGTCCCTTTGCTTGCAAACAAATTATTCAAATCAACCCCAGCAGGCTCCTGTCTAATTTAATAAAAATTCACCTACCCCCAATTTAGAACTAAACCTGTGCACCAGTTTGTCCCTCTCCATAACTATTTCAAAATTAATAAACTATGGCCACTGGTCCCAAAGTACTCCCTCACTGTCACCTTCATCACCCGTCCTGACCGATTTCCCAAGAGTAGGTCTAGGTTTGCCCCTTCCCAAATAGGAGTCTCTATATACTGCTTGTGGAAACTGTCCCGAATGCATTTAACAAATTCCATCCCATCTGAACCCTTGATCATCTGGCAGTCCCAGACTATGTCAGGAAAATTAGATTCCCCTATTGTGATGATGCTATTTCTCCGGCAAGTCTCCCCAGTCTCCCTACATATTTGTTCATCTAATTCCCGTTGGCTGTTTGGGGTCCTATAGTGCAACCCCAATAACGTCACCGTTCCCTTCTTATTTCTTAGCTCCACCCACAAAGCTCACTGGATGACCCTTCAGTTATTTCATCTCTGATTACTGTTGTGACACCTTAATCAAAAATGTAACTCCCCCTCCTCTCCTTCCACCCCCTTTGTCCCACCGAAAGCACCTGTACCCTGGCACATTAAGCTGCCAGTCCTGTCCCTACCTTCGCCATGTTTCAGGAATGGCTATATTCTCCCAGTCCCACGTACCAATCCACGCCCCAAGTTCACCGGTTTTTACCTGTCAGCCCTCTTGCATGGAAATAAATACAATTTAATGCTAAGTTAAAAATCACACAACACCAGGCTATAGTCCAACAGGTTTAATTGGAAGCACACTAGCTTTCGGAGCACAATCACCTGATGAAGGAGCGTCGCTCCGAAAGCTAGTGTGCTTCCAATTGAACCTGTTGGACTATAACCTGGTGTTGTGTGATTTTTAACTTTGTACACCCCAGTCCAACGCCGGCATCTCCAAATCACAATTTAATGCAACAGACATTCCTCACCCACTGTTTTGTTCCAGCCTGACCTGTCTCTTCAATTTCCTCTTTCTGATTATTGTATCTCCTTTCAGCCTCACACATGCCTCCCTACTGTTGAGGATCCCACCCCCTGCCAATCTAGTAGAAACCTTTCTTGCAGCATGAGCAAACTTGGCCACCAAGATATCGTCCCTCTCGTGTTCAGGTGCAACCTGTCCCTCTTGAACAGGTCAACTTTGCTCCAGAATAGATCCCAATGATCTCAAAATCTGAATCCCTACCCCCTGCACCAATTCTTTAGCCAGACATTCATCTCCCATATCTTCCTGTTGTTACCCTCATCAACACATGGCATTGGAAGTAAGCCGGAGATTATATTTGCAAATGTTTTGGTCAGAGAATCCAAAATTAGAAGCCATGCACTGAACTTGAGAGGGGAAAGACTTAAAAGGGACCTGGGAGTCTACTTGTTCACACAGAGGGTGGTGTGTGTACGAAACAAGCTTCCAGACGAAGTGTTGCAATTGAGTACAATTACAACATTTAAAAGGCATCTGGATGGGAACATTCATAGAAAGGATTTACAGGAATATGGGACACCTGTAGGTAAATGGGACTACATCAGATTGAGGTGAATGGTCAGCGTGGAAAAGGTCAAAGGGTCTCTATCCATGCTGTATAAATCTCTGACTCAATATCTCCCACTCTACCGTTACCACAAAGCCAGAGGTCCATCCCTAGTTCAATGAAGAGTATACAAGAGCATGCAAGTTTCAGCACTGAATGCCAGTATATGAGGTGACAACTTGGTGAAGCGACAAAACAGGACTATCCGTGTATGTAACAAGTGATGGACAGAGCTAAATAATCACACAATCAATGAAATTCTGCTTTCTCCCCAATGATGCTCCAGACTTGTCGTTTTCCATCAGTAATTTATGTTTATGTGTCAGATCTGAGCTCTGTAGCCTTGGCACATTTTGTCAAAAAGATGGTGGGCAATTAAACAAACCACTGGATGAGGAGGCTGCTTTCCAACAACTAAATCCTCAGTTATGGGGGAACCCATCAGTGCAAAAGGTAAGGCTGAATCTTTATCAACAACCTTCCACCAAAAATACAGAGGAGGTGATCCATTTCAGCCCCCTCCTGAGGTTCCTACATTCACAGGTATCGGTCTCCAGCCAATTCAGTTCACTCCACCTGACATTACAGAACCACTGGTGGCATCAGATACTGCAATTTTTGTGGGTCCTGACAATATCAGTCTCTAAAACTGCCTCATGCCGAGTAAAGGTGTTCCGGTGCATCTACAGTGCTGGCATGTACTCCAAATGTATGAAATTACCCAGGCACGTTCTGCAAGGGCAAATCTGATATGGTCAATTAATGCCCCATCTGTCCATTCTTTACTGTGAAAATGTGAAGGAAGGTGTCTTCGACAGTGTTATAAAGCAATACCTGGTCAGCAATAACCTGCTCACTATCACCCAGTTTGGGTTCTGTCAGGTTCTCCCACTCAGCTGATTACAGCCTTGGGTTCAAAAAAGCTGAACTCTAGAGGGGAAGTGAGAGTAACTACCTTTAACATCAAGGCACCATTTGACCAAGTGTGACATTAGGAGCGCAAATTAAATTACAATCGATGAGAATTTAGGGAAAACTCTCTGCTGCTTGCAGTAATTACTAGCAAAAAGGAAGGTGGTTGTTCTTAGAGTCAGTGGTCCAAATTCCAGAACATCTCCACAGGAATTCCTTTGTCCATCCATCTTCAGCTGCTTTATCAATGAACTTCACTCCAACAGAACCTCAGAAGTGGAAATGTTCCCTGATCACTGCACAAGGTTCAGCACCATTCACAACTCCTCAGGTACTTTAACTGTCGAGATCCAAATGGAACTGGACTGAACGACACCAGGCTTGGAATCGCAAGTGCACTCGCACTTTGCAAGTCCCAATCATAGAACCCCTAAAGTTTGGAAACAGACCATTTGCCCCATCAAGTCCACTCCAATCCTCCAGACAATATCACACCCAGACCCATCCCATCCCTAAATTCCAAAAATATCAACTTCACATGGTTTATAATTGACAAGAACTGAACTGGGCTCGACATATCAACAGTTTGGCTCCGAAAGCAGATCAGGGAGTAAGTCTACTGCAGCAAATAACTCACCTCCTGACTCTTCCCAAATTTCTGTTCACCATCTGTGTAATGGAATAGTCCACTTGCCTAGATAAGTACAATTCCAACAACACTCAAGAAACTTGCCACCATGCATGGCAAGACAGTCTAACTGATTGGCACCTCTTGCCTAAATATTTACTCCCTGTATCACTGAAGCACAAGAACAGCAGAGCGGACCATCTCCAAGATGCACTGCACAAATTCACCAAGGTCTGAAAGAAAGTCATTTCCAAACACAAATGATGAACAAATGAAGGGCAGGGGCCGCAGATGAATGGGAAGATTATGACGTGGAACCAGGGATCAAACCTGGTTCAATGAAGAAGGCAGGAGGGTATGTCTAAAAGGAAGGTAACAAACTGGCAACGCTGCAACACAGAAATACTTGCATGTCAACCCAACAAGAATCAACTGATACACAGGCCAGAGTGATTCCACAGCCGATAGATCAAACATAAGCTCTGAAATCCTACCACTTCTCTTCGTGAATGGTGGTAAACAATTCAACAAATCACTGTGTTCATTTGGATGTTAAGGCTGAGGGGCGACTTGTTCATAAAATTATGACGTCCATGGTCAGAATGGATCGTCAGAACCTTTGTCCCAGCGTAGAAATGTAAGTTACGAGTGGGCATATGTTTAATGTGTTATGGAGACCACATCAAACTCCCCCAAGGCAAGGAAAGGAGATTTGATTTGATTTGATTAAATTTATTATTGTCACTTGTACCCACAGATAGAGTGAAAAGTATTATTTTCCGTGCTGACGAGTACAAGTCATACCTTGCATAAGTACATCAGCTTCAGAGAAGGTGCCGAGAAAGATGAACTCGAATATAAGTCCATTCACAATTCCGGAAACAGAAGGGAAGAAAATATGTTCTTGAGTCTGTTGTGTATTCTGCCCAATGGAAAAGGGTGGAAGAAATTATAACTGGGGTGACAGAGATCTTTGATGATGTTGTCTGGGAAGTGGCGACCGAGGCAATGGATGGAAAATTGTTTGCGTGATGGCCTTTGTTCACGACTCTCTGCAGTTTTTTGCAGGAGTGGGCCAATTCTATCAATGCCCCTCCTGATTTTATGAATCTCCATAAGGTTACACTTCAGCTTCCGACAATGCAGTTGAAAAATCTCCAGCCACTCCCTTTCCCTCAACCCCCCCACATATGTCAGGCAGACTTTTAATGAATCATGCAGAGTTTATTTTGGTGGCTGCTGATAGATCACGGAACATCATGGACACTGAGCTGTAAGTTGCTAGATCGGTTTGAAGTCTCCTCCCTTTAGCACAGAGATAGTACCACACAATTTGATGCAGTGTCTATAAAATGTGGGGCAGGCAGATTGGTGACAATGCAGTGAATGATGTTTATTTTCCCATTTGTTAGTTCCCTCACCCCCTGCTGCAGCCCCAGTCCCGCAGCCGTGTCCTTTTGGACTGTTCCCAGCTCAGTCAGCAGATGGAGCTGCTGAGCCTCTCTTGGTGATGGGTACTGAAGCCTCCCACACAAGAGTACATTCTCTGTCCTTTCCATCTTCAATGTTGTGGTCAGAGAAATTTGAGGGACGTGGTAATTGATAATCAGCAGAAAGTTTCTGGGCCTGTGTTTAACCTGATGCCATGAGGCTTCATGGGGTCTGGCATCAATGTGGAACACCCGCCTCCCTGAGTACATACTATGGAGCTGTTCCCTCTGCTGGCTCTGTCCTCCCAGTGGGGCAGGATCTGCCCTGAGATGATCATAGTATTGTCTGGGGCATTTTCTGTAAAGTGGGATTCTGTGAACGTGACTGTGTTCAATTGTTGCTGGGTTCGTCTGTGAGAAATATACCACAGTTAAGAAGTGTGGTGCTAAAAAAGCACAGCCGGTCAGGCTGCATCAGAGGAGCAGAAATTCTTGATAAAGAGCTAACGCTCAAAGCATCAACTCTGCAGCATCTGCAGTCCTCACTTTCTCCTAAAATAATGCAGCAGGTCAGTTACAAATTTTACACAATGAAGAGTGAGAATTTCTTTATTTCTTTGACTCTTAAAAAAACAAGCCAAACCAAATTATTTTTTCAGTTGAAGATTATTTAGTTATTGTTCATTTTAATAATCAGAACACACACCTAATTATTGCACAATTTTGGAACAATAGCAAACAGTTAATTATTGCTCAGTTCAATAACCACATTTAACAGCTGATTCTTGTTCAGATGAGTAACCACACAACCTCTGCACAATCACATACACCTGCAACACTATTGAAAAGGCCTGAATCCAAATCTGGTTATTCTGGGCCACACTGGCATCTCCAGGAAAGAATGACCAGTTCTTCATCTGTCCATACAGCTTCCAAAATGGATCTGGACAGTTTTTCAAACATTTCCTCACAACAGACAATTTAGAGAGGTACTTGAACAAGGAGGAAGTGCATGGAGCAGATTGGTCAATAGACCAGCACAACGCTCAACGCAATTTTGACCATATATGCAAATGACCTGCCAATGGCCATGTCTCTCAAGTTTATCTGTTGATGGTATCTAGTGTGCCACATAAGCTTCGTAATTCTGCAGGGAATTAAAGGGGCATAAGGAAAATACACCCTCATTAGCTAATAATCTGAAAGACAAATGTTAGAATCTGATGAAATGTCAACATCCACCATGTTTCTTATTGATGAAATCAAATCTGTGAAAGCTGCATATCGATCTTCCAAACAAGGCTTCAGTTCAGAAGGAAATCAAGGCTTTGGATAATGGCCACAGTTCATCCTTTCAGGGTTTCAAAAGTAGTGAGAATCCTGAACTGGAGAAACATTATCAGGTTGCCATATACTTCACACAGAGAGGGAGAGGGTCTTTCTTCTTTGAATCCCTTAGTTTTGTGAAACTAAAACCTAAGCCCAAAATGATTTGGCAGACACATGTCAGTACAAAGACTTTCTTCCAAAGCAGGGATTTCCAGCAATTCAGACCAATAAACACTGACACATCTGCTTGAAAGCATTTCCAAAGCTGTTTGAATTCCTACAATCAACAGATGAAGAACAGCTCACATTCTACTGTAGTCCTCATTTCTAAAAAAAAAACATAAACATATCCTTGAAATCCTTGATTTGAAAAATTCTACAATGTAGAAAATGTTGAGATAGTTTCAATTTCCCATATAGTTTTATTTTATTCATTTATTGCATGTGGGCATCGCTGGCTGGGCCAGCATTTGTTTTACATCTCTAAGTGCCCTTGAGAAGACTACCTTTTTGAACTGCTGCAGTTCATTCAGGTAGATATACAATGCCCTTAAGGAGGGAATTTCAGGGTATGGACCCAGTCATTGTGAATGAATGGTAACATATTTCCAAGTCAGACTGGTGAGTGGCTTGAAGGGAAACTGCTGGGTGTGTTAGTCCCATGCATATGCTGCCCTTGTGTATCTAAAATGTAGTGGTCATGGGTTTAGAAGGTGCTGTCTGAGGATCGTTGGTGTATTTTAGCCATGCATCTGATAGATAGCACATACTGCTGCTGCTGAGCGTTGGTGATGGAAGGAGTGGATATTTGTGGACAGGATGCCAATCCAGCATGCTGCTTTGTCCTGGATGGTATTGAGCTTCTTGGCTATTGTTAGAGCTGCTTTTGTCCAGATAAGTGGAGAGGATTCCAGCAGACTCCTCAAATGTGCTTTGTAGATGGTGGACAGGCTTTGAGGAGTCAGGAGGTGAGTTACTCACCACAGTGTTCTTCGCCTTAAACTTAATCTTGTAGCCACTGTGTTTATAAGGCAAGTTCATAAAAATATAGGTGGAGGTGATGGCTTAGTGGTATTATCGCTGGACTGTTAACCCAGAGATCCAGTGAATATTTGAACGACAGCTTTGAAGATGGTGGAATTTGAATACAAAAATAAAAGAAACCTGAATTAGGAGTCCACTGATGACCGTGAATCCATTGCCGATTGTCAGATAGACCCATCTCATTCACTAACGTCCTTTAGAAAACAAAACTTCCATCTATATCAGGGCTGGACGACATGTGAATCCTGACCCACAATATTATGGTTGACTCTTAACTATCCTCTGGAAAATTAGGGATGGGCAATAAAGGTTGGCCTATCCAGCAACACCCTTGTCCTGAGAATGAATTTTAAAAAAAAACTGCATTTCAGTTTCTGGGCAATGGTAACCCTCAGGCTGTTTATGGTGTGCGATTCAATAATAGTACCACCATTGAATGTCAAGAGATGATAGTGAGATTCACTCTTTTTGGAGGTGATCATCGCTTTGTACTTCTGTGATCAAACAGTTATTTTCCATTTGTCAGCCTAACCTTGGATATTGTCCCGGTCTTGCTGTATTATGAACATTGAACAGTAAATCACAGGAGCAAGTCCTTCAGCGTGCCATATCTGTAGCTGACCATGTTGCCATTATAAACTAGTTCCATCTGCCTGCACGTAGTCTGTATCCACCTGTTCCCAGTTTGTTCATGTGTTGGTATAAATGCCTCTTAAATAGCCTTTTGCTATTTTATCTGCTTCGGTTACTTTCCCTGCCAACATGTTCCAGGCACTTACCACCTTCTGTTCAAAAAGAAACTGGGCTTGCATATCTCTTTTAAACTTTTCCTTTCCCACTTTAAACTTGTGACCCTTCACATTTGACATTTCCATCCTTGGAAAAGCACTCTAACTCTGCATCTATCAATTTCTCTTCTAAATTTAAATATTTCTATCAGGTTGCCCCTTCAATGCTCTAGTGAAAATATTCTATCACTCCAATCCAAGTCATGGCCTGTTACACGTCTTTTGGAGCTTCCCCAAAGCCTCCACATCCAAACCTGCACTGTACACTATACTCCCAATGTGGCTCAATTAAAATTTTATGTATCTGCAACATGATATGCCAAATTTGATACTTAATACCCTCACCAATTAAAACAACTGTGCTGTATGCCTTCTCTACAACCTAATCCCATTGTCTTGCCACTTTCAGGGAGCTATGGAATTGCACCCCAAGATCCTCTGTACATCAATGATTCCAATTTTCCTGCTATTTACTGTATACTTTCATCTTGCCAATTTTGATCTGCCAAAATGCATCACTTCACACTAGTCTGGATAAAACCCCATCTGCCATTTCACCAATCAACTTTCAACTGACCTCTGGCCTGCTGAACTTTCCACAACCTTACTCACTGTCTGCTTCTCCGCCGATTTCTGTGTCATTTACGAACTTGATGGCATAAACATCTCATGAACTGCTGTAATATCAAAGAGTAAGAAATGGTGCTGAACATGGTGCACTCATTAATAATGAACATTCTCACTTCTGAACTTATAATGGATGGAAGGCCATTGATGTAACAGCTGGAGATGGTTGTTCCAAGGACACTGCCAGGTGAAATTCCTATGGAGATGTACTGGAGCTGAGATGACTAGCCTCTAGCTATCATACATATCTTCATATGTGCCAGACATGCTTCCAACCAGCAGAGAATGTTCCCCTGATTCCCATTGACTCCAGTTATGTTCAGGCTCCTCGATAGTTCATGATCATGGTAATAAGGAAATTGATACTTTCAGTAAGGAGTAAGCTTTGTAGGGGACTACTTAACCAGGGATCAGTACTGTGACACTGGCCTTTTCCAACATTTATGAATGAATCGATAAGTAATGATCACTGAGATGGCATCAGAGATACATTCAAGAGAACCAATCCAGGACTGACTGTCATATATTCCCAACAGCTGCCTTGTCGGTCAATTAGAAAGTTGCCTTCAGCCCATTAAATTAATAAAGTCTTTCTTGATCCAGATTGCAGTCCTGTGGTTTGACTAATTTCATCTATAAACAGAAAGAAAACATCACAGTTTGACCTGCTTGTGTCAAGGGCAAGTATTAGTAGGACAATATTTAGGGAGAGAGTAGACCCGATTCTGGAAAATGGCATTGTATGGTCCAGTTTATGATTTATCAACAGGCAGAAAACCCTCTCAAACTGGGTAAGAAAGGATTGGGACTGAATAAATTGGAGTCAAAGTTTGACAGGGTTAACTCACTGGGTTAACATCAAAGAAAGGATGTTTCATTATTAACAAAGACATACTGTCACCAAAGGGAAAAGTCAACAAACAAATCCATGAGTTAGAAATTAAGGCAAGTTCTTCTCATGATAGAGTACGGATAGAAAATAGACCAGAGATCCAGGCTGAATAGAAAAGTTTCAGAGGACAGCTGGAAAAGCCAATATGAGAAACAGAGGGATTATGAGAAGAAACTGGCAGTGAAGATAGAAATTAATTACAAACGCTTCTGTAGATATATGAATAGCAAATGTGTAGTAAAGGGAAGACTGAAGATGAGTGCGGAATATAAAATGCATTTGTGTATGTGGGGACATCATTCGGTTATTAAATGAACACTTTATAATGATCTTCACTGAGCAGGTGACAAAGTAGTTCAGTAACTTGAGGTGTTTGAAATTCATGATGAGATATTGGATAGGCTGCTGAAACTGACAGGTAATAAGTAAATTGATACCTTTCAGTCAGGTGTAAGCTTTGTAGGGGTCTACTTCCTCGGGGATCTATACTGTGGTGCTGGCCTTTGCCGACATTGGCCAATGTATCAATAAATAATAAATACTGAGAAGGCATCTGAATACATTCAGGAGAACCGATCCAGGACTGACTGTCATCAGTATTCATGTGGAAAGCGAGAGAAACTGGAACAGTTCTAAGTTGTAAGTTTGCTCACTGAGCTGGGAGGTTTGTTTTCAGACATTTCGACACCATCAGTGCAAAATCAACAGTGAGCCTCTGATGAAGTTCTGGTGTTATGTCCCACTTTCTATTTATGTGTCTTGGTCTCTTGAGGCAGGCGATATCATTTCTAGTTCTTTTCCTCAGAGGCTGGGAAATGAGGTCCAAATCGATGTGTTTATCGATGAAGTTCCGTTTGAATGTCAGGCCTCTAGGAATTCTCATGCGTGTCTCTGTTTAGATATTCTCGGATCGATGTATTGTCCCAGTCAAATCAGTGTCCATCTTCATCTATATGGAAGGATACTAGTGATAGTGGGTCACTTCTTTTGGTAGTTAGTTGGTGTTCGTGTATCCTGGTGGCTAGTTCAGCCCTCCCTCTGACACTGATCTTTTTCTGGGTGGGGCCGGCCACCAGCATTTTAGCTTCAGGCCCAGCCCCTACCCCTCCCACCCCGTGCAAGATGGCGTTAATGGCCGCCCTCTCCCCAGGTGTCCATTAGCAGCTACTTCAGAAGAAAAACTCTTTAAAGAGAAAAAAACCAAAACACAAAATGTGGTAACTCTGTGTGTCACCAAACACAATAATATGTATCAGAATGAAAAACCTCCCACAGTCAGAGAGGTGAAAGTGATGAAGAAACTGTGTCAAGTCCCAAAGCACATTCTTCCGAAGCACGGCCGACCCCATACTCCAAACATTGTCTCTGCTTTATCTCTAGCTCGGCAGATGCTGCCAGACCTGAGTCACAATGAAAAGGTACTCTTGGGGTGAGTCCTCATTCAGGATTCTCATCCAGTTCAGTGGCGGACAGGGTACAATATGGTAAAGTCTGTGAGTTTATGTACTGGGATTAGAAGGAGAGAGGTGCAGACTGTTTCCTGAATGAGGAAAAGTTTCAGAAATCTGAAGCAGAAAGGGGCTTGTTAGCCCGTGTTCAGGATTCTTTTCAGGTTAAAATGCAACTTCAGTTGGCAGTTAGGAAGGTAAATGGAACGTTATGTTTGTTTGAGAAAGTTAGTAAACCAGAGCAGAAATATACTGCTCAGGCTGTATAAGGAATTTGGAATACTGTGAGCAGTTTTGGGTCCCATATAGAAGGATAGACTGTTTTAATTTCAAAAATATACTTTATTCATGAAAAAGTATACATGCATCCATAGTTACTAAAGAATGTTGGTTCTACACAATAGCATATAAAGAAAATAAAGCAAATATTGGAGTTGGACACAATGCAATAAACAAACCTAAGGCATCTGTTACTTGTGTAAAATGATATTTATATATATATATGAACTACCAAAAGGTTCTGATAACAGAACAAACACACATTTAACTTTGACAGAAAGACCTCAGATAGTGGTTTTTCCCCACTGTGTCTTGGCAGCAGCTGCCCCATGCTTTAGTGCGTCCCTCAGCACATATGCCTGTCTGAAATGTCCCAGTCTGCAGCACTTGGTCAGGATCAATGCCTTCCTCTGGAAAACCAATGTGTTTTAGGAAAACTAGAGAGTGTTGTTCACTGAGTTGATGGACCTCCAGGCGCAGTCAATGTTTATCTTGGTGGGCATCTATGGGAACAGACTGAAGAAAACAGCGTCCTGCCTCACGGAACTGCTCGGGATGAAACTCAACAAAAAACTCTTTCTCTCGACTTTCTTTGCAAAGGCACATTCCAGCAGAAGATGTGCGATAGTCTCCATCTCCCCCAACCACTATCATCAAACACTTCAGCCATTTCGAGGGCAGCGTCTGTTGGTGGACACAGTCCTGCTATTCAGGAAGTAACTCACAGGTAATGTCCTTCTCATCACCAGCCAAGCGATGTCTTGGTGCTTGTTGGGGCATGTGCAGAATCTTGGAAGGAGATCAAGCCAACATGAGGCAGAAGATGGGTGTTTAGGTGGACTACTCCCTCTGCATTGTAGATAAGAAGCTGGCCATCAGGTGCAATCTCTCGTACGCGGTGTAAGTCCGCACCATTCCCAGAACCTACGCTGTGGCAGTCACTCCAGCCATCTTCCACTTCATCTGGAGATCTAAGATGAGCCACATCCACAGGGAGACCAAGTAGAAAGCTCTGGATAATGAGTGGGTTAATGAATGTACCCAAGCAGCCCACATCCTAATGGCCATCTTTGTGTGTGGCTGCATCAAGCTGCGGGTAGACTCTTTGCACACAAACACCAAGTGTCACTATGTGCTGAGATTCAGCCTGTCCTTGTTGTTCCTTCGACCTGCTGTGCTTTTCCAGCAACACATTTTCAGCTCTGTCCTTGGTATTGCCAAGAATGGGACTTGCCTCGTTGCCATGAAACACTCCAAGTCGTGGAAAATTCCTTATCACCTGTTCTTCATGGAGAAATTTGGAAAGAACAAAAGTTCCTCAGGGAGTGATCTGCACATAGTATCCTTGAGACTCTGCAGGAAAAGGAGACTGTCAAAGCCATTTGGCACAATACCTCACACCAGAATTTTCCAACAATCTGCAAGTGAGAAAGGCATTAGCTGTGAGATCCTTCTTGTATTTCCAGACTGTGTGCACCACCGCACGCTACCCTCAAAGCGGCTGTGGGGGTGCTAGAGACTGTCACACATCTCCTTCTGAAAATATGCTTTAAAGGAAGTCTGGAGAAAAAATGCAGTGGTATTTGTCGAGGTACCCTGACTGCTCCATCACACAGAACTTTGTGCTCTCTGGTGTGTTCCCCGGAATGCAGAGACAAACATTGACCGTGTCTGGATGACCATCAATTTGTTAGAAGATACTCGTTGGTCTGCCTGAAATTCATTGGTCTTCCACAGCAAGGTATTGACCCTTACCAACTGTTGCAAACTGGCATGTTCCAAGGTCCAGGACTATGTGCTGAGGGACACAGTAAAGCTTAGGGCAGCTACCTCAAAGGGGCAGTGGGGAAAGAACACTGTCTGAGATCTTCCTCCTGAGGGTAAATGGGACTGTTCAGTTATTGGATCCTTCCAGTGCCTCCTCTATATGTTAACATAATCTTGTAAGAAATGCCTTTGGTTTGATTGGTGGATAGTGTCAAACTCCAATCTTTGTTTTCTTCAATGTGCTACCGTACGGAACTGAACTGTTTGAGTGACTATGTATGGATACAAAGATATTTAATGAAGAAAGGATATTATTTAGGATGGCACGGTGGCTCATTGGCTAGCCCTGCTGCCTCACAGTGTGAAGGAAACAGGTTTGATTCCCACCTTGAGCGACTGTCTGTGTAGAGTTTGCACATTTTCCCTCTGTCTACAGTGTTTCCTCTGGGTGCTTCTCCCACAACCTAAAGATGTGCAGGTAAGGTGAATTCGCCATGCCACATTGCCCATAGTGCTAAGTGCACTAGTCAGTGGTAAATGTCGAGCAATGGGTCTGGGTATGGTACTCTTCGGAGGTGAAAATGTGTTGCTGAAAAAGCGCAGCAGGTCAGGCAGCGTCCAGGGAACAGGAGAATCGACGTTTCGGGCATAAACCCTTCTTCAGGAAATACTCTTCGGAGGCTCTAATCTATATATTTATTTTAAAATACAAAAAGCATTGAGGTGAAGGAGTGGGTGAACAAGTCATGTCAACAGCAGGCTCAGAATGATCTTTCTGAGTAAAGTTCCTATCACTGGACCCAAGGAGATAGGCTCACTGTCAGGATTTCAAACCCTCACTTTCCAATTGTAAATATTGTCTAACTTATACAGTGTGGTTGCCAAGTATCACTTTCAATCTGATGTAAACAAAATATTTGTTAAACAACTGTAAATAATATAACTGTTCAGTTAACCTGATTGACTTCCTGGAGGTTTGATATGGGAATGGAAATTGGATTTTGTTGTCATGTATATCCAAGTATATGAATGCACGTGCACAGTGAAAAGTGAAAAATAAGATGTCTCAAAATTATAGGTTCACATCAATTGGTTTGGCTATACCCCAGTCAGAATCTGTCCACTCTGGTGGAGAATGGGGAAACCGCTATCCAGTAACTGAAAGACCTTTGCTGTCCGATTCTTGAAACTGTTGCTCTTCCTGGTGATTCATGGTTTAGCCCCAGTATTGGAAGAGAGCAGGTGGAAGCCCTGCATTCAAAAAGGGAGAGAGAAAGCAGAAAGAATAGCCCAGTCAGTTTAACATAACACAGGGAAATTGTTGGAAGGTATTATTCAACCAGATGTAGTAGGATACATTGATCAGTTCAAGTTCATCTGGCAGAGTCAAAATCGTTTCGTGATTCTGCTAAATTTCTTTGAGGATGGAACATGTGTCATTGATAAAGGGGACTGTACTGAGCTTGTGTTTTTTAAATAAGGTGAGAAGGCAAAGGTTATGGCAGGATGGAAAGGTTCAAGGTGTAGGGGGAATTATTTAGCGGGAGAACGGTAGCTTACTGAATTGGGAAAGAAATTGGAAGGAATATTTAACAGTCATAAGTCTTCTGAGGCTTTATGTTAGTTGTCCAATTTCCATTTCTTTTTTCTCGTTGGCACTTACTGCATCCTCTTCACCGTGGATGTGCAATCCCTTTGCACATCTGACTCTCATCAGGATTTTCTGAAGGCTCTCTGATTCTTCCTCAAACAGAGACCTGAACAGTTCCCAACCACTACCATCCGTTTTTGCCAGTATGGTGTAATTTGTAACATTTCTTTGTTAACTTGTCTCACTTTCTCCAAGTCCAAAATGTTGTTCTGGCTACCTGTATGAGTCCCTGTTGTATCTATGTCTTTTTGGGGTAATATGGAATGTTCTTTGGTCCAGTACCAGATGGGGATCCACCTCCAACACTTCCTCCAATATACTGGTGATGCAATTGATGCTATTACTGGTTATGCAAAAATTAGAAGAGAGAAGATCAATTTGCTTCCAATTTCTAAACCTCTCTCATAGCCCTCTGATCCATTTCTGACATTCTTTCCTTGATCTCTGTTTCCATTTCTGATAAAGGTTGTACACCAATATCCATTACACACCCATCGACTCCCACAGTTACCTTGAATACTCTTCCTCACATCCTGCTTACTGCAAGAAATCCATTCCATTCTCCGTTACTGCATCTTTATCTGTGCTGATGATGTCATCTTTCACACCCCCTCCCCGTGTATCCAACATCACCTCCTTTATCCTCAACTGAGGATTCCCCTCCTCCACTCTGGTAAATATGGCCACCACTCATATACTCAATGAATCAACAAAAGAGGCGATAATAGTTCAGTTGAGAACTTTAAAAAAAGGGGCAGCCACAGTTTATTGGCACTGACCAAATCCTCTGAGGAAAATAGAAGTGCAGGATGTAAGGCATTTCTGAATGTTAAAACATTTGAGCAGGAGTGGCTGGGGATTTCATCTCTCAAATATTGAGTGGGAAATGAACAGAGTGAATGGCTCTGAGAACACCAAATTCTTGAATCATATTTAACCAAGCGCATCAGCACAAAATAGCACAATGATACAGATAGCAAGTCCAGGTGTAATCTTCTGAAATGAAGCCAGGACTTTGGATGAATTGCCAGAGAGGGAGTATTTTTGAGCCAGTGACATTAGTACAGTCACAATTAGCACAAATATGGAACAAGAGAAAGACAACAAGGGTAGAGCTTTGGTGTCTGCTGCAGGCAAGTAGAGTCATAGGGATGTACAGCCCGGAAACAAACCCTTCAGAGCAACTCATCCATGGTGACCACATATCCCAACCTAATCTAGTCCCACTTGCCAGCACCTGGCTTGTATCCCTCCAAACCCCTCCTACTCATATACCCACCCAATTGTACCAGCCTCCACCACCTCCTCTGGCAGCTCATTCCAAACACATACCAAGCTCTGCGTGATAAAGTTGCCCCTTAAATCTCATTTATATCTTTCCACTTTCACCCTAAACCTAATCCCTCGATTTCTGGACTCCCCCCAACTCGGGAAAATACCTTGTCTATTTACCCGACACATACCCATCATGATTTTGTAAACATCTATAAGTTCACCCCTTAGCCCCTGATGCTCCAGGGAAACAGCCCCAGCCTTTTCAGCCTCTGCCTATAGCTCAAATCCTTTAACACAGGCAACATTCTTGCAAATCATTTCTGAAGCCTTTCAAGTTCCAATAGGGAAGAGATCAGAATTAAACACAATATTCCAAAAGTGGCCTAACGAATGTCCTTATTAGCCACAACATGTCCTCGCAATTCCTATACTCAATCCTCTGACCAATAAAGGAAAGTGTACCAAAGGCCTTCTTCACTATACTATCGACCTGTGAGTCTACTTTCAAGGATCTATGAAGCTGCACTCTAAGGACTCTTTGTTCAGCATCACTCCCTAGAACCTTACCATTAAGTGTATAAGTCCTGCTAATATTTGCTTTCCCACAATACAGCACTCACAGTTATCAATATTAAACTCCATCTGCCACTCCTCAGCCATTGGCTCATCTGATCAAGGTCATGTTGTAACCTGAGGTCACCTTCTTTGCTGTCCACTACACTTCCAATTTTGGTGTCATCTGCAAACTTGCTATCTTACTATCTATACCTCCTATGTTCACATACAAATCATTTATATAAATGATGCAAAATAGGATCCTTGTGGCATTGCACTGGTCACAGGCCTCCAGTCTGAAAAGCAACCCTCCACCACCACCTTCAAGCCAGTTCTGTATTCAAATGGCTACTTCTCCCTGCATTCATGAAATCTCACCTTGTTAACCAGTGTCCCATGGGGAATATTGTCGAACGTCTTCCTGAAGTCCATATAGATCATGTACACTGCTCTGCCCTCGTCAATCCTTTTTGTTACTTCATAAACAAACTCAATCAAGACATGATTTCCCACGCACAAAGCCATGTTGACTATCCCTAATCAGTCCTTGCCTTTCCAAATGCATGTAAATCCTGTCCCTCCAGATTCCCTCCAACACCTTGTCCACCACCCATGTCAGGCTCATTGGTCTATAGCTTCCTGGCTTGTCTTTGTCACCTTTCTTAAATAGTACCACGTTAGCCAACCTCCAGTCTTCTGGCACCTCACCTGTGACTATTAATGATACAAATATCACAGCAAGGGGCCCAGCAATCACTTCCATATCTTCCCACGGAACTCTAGGAAACATCTGAGCAGGTCGTGGGGATTTATCCACCTTTATGCATTTCAAACATCCAGCTCTTCCACCTCTGTAATATGGACATTAGTCAAAATGTTACCATCTATTTTCCTACATTCTATATCTTCCTTGTCCTTCTTCACAGTAAACACAGATGCAAAACACTCGACTGGTATCTCCCCGTCTCCTGCAACTCCACACAAAGGCCACCTTGCTGATCTTTTGAGGGGCCTATTCTCTCCCTAGTTACCCATTTGTCCTTAATGTATTTGTAAACACCCTTTAGATTCTCCTTAATCTTATTTGTCAAAGCTATCTCATGTCCCCTTTTGCTCTCCTGATTTCCCTCTTAAGTATACTCCTGCATGTTTATACTCTTCTAAGAACTCACTCAATCTATCATGTCTACACCTGACATATGCTTCCTTATTTTTCTTAACCAAACCCTCAATTTCTCTAGTCATCCAGCATTCCCTACACCTAACAACCTTTCCTTTCACCAGAACTGGAAAGTACTGTCTCTGGACTCTCGTTATCTCATTGGTGAAGGCTTCCCATTTTCCAACCATCCCTGTACCTGCAAATATCTGCCCTTAAATTAGCTTTTGAAAGTTAGAGTCATAGGAGATGTCCAGCATGGAAACTGACCCTTCGGTCCAACCCGTCCATGGCGACGAGATATCCCAACCCAATATAGTCCCACCTGCCAGCACACGGTCCATATCTCTCCAAACCTTTCCTATTCATATACCCATCCGAATGCCTATTAAATGTTGCAATTCTACCAGCCTCCACCACTTCTCCTGGCAGCTCATTCCTCTGCGTGAACAAGTTGCCCGATAGATCTCTTTTATATGTTTCCCCTCTCACCCTAAACCTATGCCCTCTAGTTCTGGACTCCCCCACCCCAGGGAAAGACTTTGCCTATTTATCCTATCCATGCCCCTCATAATTTTGTAAACCTCTATAAGATCGCCCCTCAGCCTCCGACGCTCCAGGAAAAACAGCCCCAGCCTGTTCAGCGTCTCCCTGTAGCTCAAATCCTCCAAACCTGGCAACATCCTTGTAAATCTTTTCTGAACCCTTTTCAAGTTTCACAACATCCTTCCGATAGGAAGGAGACCAAAATTGCATGTAATATTCCAACAGTGGCCTAACCAATGTCCTGTACAGTCGCAACATGACCTCCCAACTCCTGTACTCAATGCTCTGACCAATAAGAGAGAGCATACCAAACGCCTTCTTCACTATCGTAATATCTGCGACTCCACTTTCAAGGAGCTATGAACCTGCACTTCAAGGCCTTCTCGTAGGTACATCCACATGTTTAATCAGAAAATTTTCTTGTACACACTTAACAAATTCCTCTCCATCTAAAACCTTCATTCTATGGCAATCTCAGTCTATGTTTGGAATGTTAAAAGCCCCTACCATAACCATTCTGTTATTCTTACAGGTAACTGAGACCTCCTTACAAATTTGTTTCTCAATTTCCCTCTGACTATTAGGGCGTGTATAATACAATGCTAATTTGGTGATCTCCCTTTCTTACTTCTCAGTTCCACCCAAATAACTTTTATGAATCTGAGAGATTTTATGGTGACATTGGACTGGATGTGGATGCTTGAAAAGAAAATGAAGAAACATACGGATTTCAAAACTGAGATTCTTGAGACACAGTTTAGACATGACCCAACAACATAAATAGTTATATTTCCATATCCAGAACCCCATTCCTGTCCCCAGGCATGGAGGGTGAGAGGGAACAGCAAAACAAAGATTCTTCTCATGATAAAAAAAATCCTGAAATTATCGCCCAATAGACAATCCAAATGGATGAAATATAAATTAAAAACAAAACTCAAAAAGGCCAAGGTAGCATAGAGAAAATATTCGCGAATTAGTTGGATAAATAAGAAAGATGTTTACCAGTAGATTAATACCAAAGGGATATCCATGAAAATTATAAGATGTTAAAGCAGTACAAGTTGATTGATGTAAGCCAATGCTCATTCTTGCACTATTGTACATACACAAACCTAGAAATCCAATGCATTACTTATTATTTAATAACTTCAATCGCTTTGAATCAAGTAACTGAGTTTGCGATTTATTCCATGTTGATGAATATAAACCTGTTGTGAAGATCTATTGAAAGATTCACCTGAAGAAGCATCTCATGAATTTACATTGAAGGGGAAATTTTCCGGTGACCAAACCACTGCATCAAGGGAAGATAGAGTGGATCATCGAGACTGTAGTGGAGAACCATGTCCTATTGTTTCTATGACTATTAATATGAGGCATTCTTGAAATAACACCCCAGAGAGCAGCTCATGTTTCTTCAACAATAACATCACAGATAGGAGCAGGGAAATGATATCTGGATATGGCTTCATTCATGATGAGTGCTTATGCCTGAAACTTCAAATCTCCTGCTCCTCAGATGCTACCTGACCTGCTGGGCTTTGCCAGCACCACACTTTTTTGACTCTGACTCTCCAGCATCTGCAGTCCTCACTTTCTCCTGATGGCCTCATTTTGGACAGTGATGTCATTGAAACCAATTAAATGGCCCAATACCAAAAATTTCCTAACATAACACGCTAGGCAGGGGATAGAACACAGGACATAGAACAGTACTGCACAATGCAGGCCCTTGATATCGTGCCTGCCTTTTATCCCACTCTAAGACCAGATTAGCCTGCATACCCTTCATTGCATTATTTTCCATGTGCCTTTCCAAGAGTCGCTTAAATGTCCCTAATGTATCTGAGTCTACGACCACTGCTGGCAGTGCATTCTATGCACCCAGCGCTCTCTATATAAAGAACCTACCTCTGACATCTCCCCTAACCCTTCCTCCAATTCCCTTAAAATTAAGCCCACTTGTGATAGAATTTCTGCCATGGGAAAACGTCTCTGGCTATCTACTCTGTCTTTGCCTCTCAATATCTTGTACACCTCTATCAAGTCACTTCTCATCGATCTTGACTACAATGAGAAAAGTCCTATCTCCTCAACCTTTCTTCATAAGATATGCCCTCCTGTCCAGGCAGGATCCTGGGAAATCTCCTCTTCACCCTCTCTAAAGCTTCCACATCTTTCCTATAATGAGGCGAGCAGAACTGAACACAATACTTCAAGTGTGGTCTAATCAGGGCCCTGTAGAGCTACAGCATAACCTCATGACTCTTGCTAATGAGAGCCAACACAATATACACCTTCTTAGCAACCCTACCAACTTGGGTGTCAACTTTGAGGGATCTATAGACATGGATCCCAAGATCCCTCTGTTTCTCCACACTGCCAAGAATCCTGCCTTTTCCCTTGTATTCTGCATTCAAATTCAAATTTCCAAAATGAATCACTTCACACTTTTCCAGGTTGAACTCCATTTGCCACTTACCAGACCAGTTCTGCAACGTGTCAATGTCCCGTTGCAACCCCCAATAGCTGCTCACACTATCCACAATTCCATCGACCTGAATGGCCTGTTTCTACATTATAGAGGTTCTGTATGAAAGGGGTGTTGAAACAGAAGAGCCCAACAGAAATTTCTGGAGAAACTCAACAGGCTTGGTAACATTTATGCAGAGAAAATAGAGTTAACATTTCGAACTCAGTGACTCTTCATCTGAAATAGTTTGATCGGGTTCTCCAAAATCAAGCCCAATGGTCTGTTTTTGTCGTAAATGGAAGGGGAGGTAAGAGAGAAAAGGGAGAGGCACTTTTGGTTAGGGAAAACACCATGACAGTACTTTGAGAAGATATTCCTGAGGTATCATGCATTGAAGCTGTATGGGTGAAACTGAGAAAAAAAGGATATGATCACTTTGATGGGATTATAATTGTAGATCCTGCATTAGTTAGCAGGATATTGAGAAGCAAATATGAAGGGACTTTGCTGATAACTGTAAGAAACAGGATTGCAATAGAAGGGGATTTCAATTTTACAAACATAGACTGGGACTGGATGGGGGGAATTTGTTAAATGCATTCAAGAATACTGTCTCAATCAATATGTAAATTGCCCTGCAAGAGGAGGGGCAAAACTCAACCTCCTCTTGAGAAATAAGGGAGGGCAGGTGACTGTGGCAGACGTGGTGAAACACTTGGGGTAATTCTATTAGTTTTAAAACAGTTCTGGAAAATAATAGGTTGGTCCACAACTTAAAGTTTTGTAGTTGTCTTTGCGGTTCATTCATTCTCTGCATATTACATCTTTGTCAGTGTGATTTGTAAAATTTATTTCCCAGTCTTTGATATTGTAATCGGAGTGGGATTTAATCTACTATTGGGCTAATCTTTGCACATCTGATAGAAGGGGTTAAAATAAAGCAAAGACAATTTAAACAAGACAGGTTCAAAACAAGATATATATGGAGGAGCTCTCACTAGAAATTATGCCATGTAAAACCTAAGTGTTGAGCCGTTGGCTATGCAGCAAACTGTAACCTGCTCCTGTTTAAGCAAATAGGAAGCTGTGAACCACATTTAATTTCTCTGGCGGGAGTCTAAGGCAATGACCTAATCTCAAGCGAAGCATAACTAAAACGGAATATGATTAGTCTATTGTGTTGCCAAGACTTGAAAATCCATACCTAACTGGTCAATAAGAAGAAATAGATATATGTTTGACGTGGATTTGTGTATAAAAATATGATTGCAACCACCAAAAGGCAGACTCCACGCAAGGGTGACGGTTCAACCTTTAAGTTCGAGTCCCTTGCATTGCAAATAATAAGGGCGCAGTGTGTAACAAGAATACTATTGTCTGACCAAACGTTTCATCAACAATAGCATCATCGAGTCATTGAGCTTCCAGCATGGAAACATGAACTTTGGTCCAACTCGTTCATGCTGACCACATATCCTAAATTAATCTAATCCCATTTGCCTTTGGTTGGCCCATATCCCTCCTATTCATATACCAATCCAGATGCCTTTTAAATATTGTAATTGTACTCGCCTCCACAGCATACTCTGGCAGCTCATTCTATGCATGTACCTGTGTGAAAAAAAAGTAATTATGTCCCTTCTAAAACTTTTCTTTCTCACCTTAAACCTATGCAATCTAGTTTTGGATGGTGCCATCCTGAAAACAAAATACACACACACCTTGGCAATTAACCCTATCTATGTCACTCATCACCTTTCAAACTTCGACAAGGTCACCCCTCAGCCTCTGACACTCCAGTGAAAACGGCCACAGCCTTTTCAGCCTCTCCTTCGAGCTCAAACCCTCCAACCCTGGCAAAATACTTGTACTTCTTTTCTGCACCCTTTCAAGTTTAACAACATCCTTCCTATAGCAGGTAGATCAGAATTGAACGTGGAATTCCAAATGTGACCAAACCAATGTCCGAGACAGCCGAAACTATATCCTGCTGTAGTCCGAGTGGACCCAGAGGTGCTCCCTTATTAGTGAGACACAACCATTGTGAGTTTAACCTGAGGGTGACCGTGCCACAGGAGAAGGACAAGGTTGAGAAGGTGGGGCCTTCCTGTGATCTCAGACAGTGTGTGAATTGAACCTGTGCTGTTGCTGTCACTCAACATCACAAACCAGCCATTCAGCCAACACTGCTGAAGGAGTTCAGTTAGTACAGTTGGCTGGAAGGATGGTGTGAGATGTAGAGAGGTGAGGTGATCCTTAGGTTAAACTCAACATTAGCTTTCTTTGTCCATGAGGGAAAAGCCCTCTGGAACAAGGGGAATTCCTTCCATGTCCCTTTGTCAAAATCTTGGAAAATCGCTTGCCCCTGCTCTCCTTCACACCAGCTGCCAATTGTTTGTCCAGCATTAGGAGTGCAGTGGTACAAGAAAGTAGCTGCCACAACATTATCAAGGAAAATAAATTGTGGCTCAGCCATCGAAGGCCAAGTCGATTTAATTGATGAAACACATCTGAACAAAGCATTTTGACAGCGAAGATTATCCCTGCTGCAGTGTGTGGAGGTGTGTGTTGAACGGGAAAGGTTGTTCCCACTGCTGCAAGGGAATTCAGCAGATTGTTGAATGGTCACTTGAACCACATTTTAACTATGATGACATTCATTGAGCACAGAACAGTGCTGGCTCAATTTTCTTTGAGAAGTTTTTGAACTGGAACGTATTTTCAGACTGCACTAGCAGGAGTCCACGTAGCAGATTATAAAATCACTGCCGCTGAAAGTTAGAAAAAGTTTGTGTAATCCTGAAAAATAGTCTGATATTTGGTCAGTCCTTGTCTCAGATTTACTTGTAAGCATCGTGATCCAAAACTGTTCCGTGTTTATGTTTGAAAGGAATAAAATATAGTCCCCTTGCCAACAGCGCTGGAAATTGGTTACCATCATTGCAACGAGAGTGTGTTCTGTCACCAGAATTGAAGCTGTAATTGTATGAGAGCATTGTTATCTCTGGTGTTGTTGTGACATAACACAAGTATCAAGACAACACAGTAACTTCTAGAGTAAGCAGTTTCACATTCAAACCGACAAGGAGTGATGACTGTTAGTATAAGGGCATGATATCACGAGCATACTCAAGATATTGTGTGAGAGAAGAGTTTCTGTACCCTGTCATTTGGGGACAGGCTTACTGTCAATACTTCAATACCTCATTTTCCAGTTGTAAATGTTGTCTTACTGAATTATCCAATGTTGCCAACTAATGTTTTCAATGTGATATACACAAAATAAACCATACCTGAGTGGATTTGTAAAATGACTGTAAATAATGTAACTGTTTAGTCAACCTAATTGATTCCATAGCAGTTTGCTTTAAGACTTACAAACAGAATTAGGTTTTATATACATATGTCCTCAAGTGTAAGAATACATGAGGACAGTATAAAGATACAAAGTTACCATTCTCTGCTGCATTGTGGTATCAAAACCAAGATATCTGCAATAGTATAGATTCAATTCTAATGCTTTGGCCACACACCAGTCAGAATGTTTCAGTTCCTAAAGAATGCATCTGCTCTAATGGAGAATGGGAAGCCACTATCCAGCGAGTGAAAGAGCTTTCCTATCAGATTCCTGAAACTGTTCCTTATTCTGGTAATTCATGATTCAGTCCCAGTGTATTGGAAGACAGCCCTGCATCCAAAAAAGGAGTATGAAATCTGGAAACATTGACCAGTTAATTTAACATGTCACAGGGATTTCTTTGAGGATGTAACATGTGTCATTGACAAAGTGAATGTAGAGAGCATAACTTTCCTTTAAATGAAGTGACACATCATTTAAAGGTCACGACAGGAATTAAAAAGGTTCAAGGTGTGAGGGAAATGTTCCCTCCTCAGTCGAACTTCAGAAAACATTGGTTCACATCTCATTGTATTTCATCTGCAGGAGGCTGAGATGATAATGTACAATGTGTGAGGTGCATTTTCATTTGCAAAGCTGAGACAAATGATTCTGAAGCTGTCAGTCAGCCAGCCATTTGCTTATGGTATCCATTTCATGTTAGCACAGCACTGACATTGACTTTATAAACAGGGAAAGGCAAGAATGATTGGGGGTTTGGGAGTCCAAGTCAATGAATCATTGAGTCACTCAGTGCCATATCCATTCTGACCGTTTTACCCTAGAAATCTCCATTTACTCTGTCTCCCTTCAAATTCACAGCACATGTTATCAGTGTTCCAAGCTAACAACAGTGGGCCACATATAAAATTCAAAGTAAAGCTTACCCTAAACTGTCCTCACCTAAACCTCCCAGAGCTGGTGAAGAATGGAGTTAGATACAGAGTAAAGCTGCTTTTACATTTTCCGCATGGAACACTCCCACGAGAGTGACAGCACAGGGAGCTCTCTTGATGATGTCGCAGTCAAATATTTCAAAGAAAAGCATAATCCGATAAGAGATGCAGTGTTAAGCTCAGTCTAACCTGTCTCAGTCACACGCCCCCCAAACACAGATACACGCATTCACAGTAATACATCTAGATGGACATTGACAATAAGAGTGAGGTCAATGACGTCTTCATTTTTGGAAGTCCACCTTGTTCACTAAGTTCTTTTCCCTCAGGAAAGGCAATATGCTCTCCTCACTTGGTCCTTCACGTGACTCCAGATCCTGTAAAATTGGTGGTTAGTGAATAAGTGCTGACCTCAGCAGCAATGCACACATTCAGTGTGTGCAAAGAATCACATTTCAATCAGTGAGTGAAATGCTCTTGTTTAAAGAGGCCAGTTCCTAACCTCTAGTACAGAAGGACAGCTCAGAGACATAATTTCACACTTGAAATAAACCATCTCGATGCAACATTGTTTGAAATAATTTGTGATCTCCGAATGGGGGTTATTGCTGGTAGATTCCAGAATGTGCTTTTGTTATTTCATTATAATGTGCTGAGCAGAAATGCTTCACCATAATTTGGATTAAACACATTGTTGTAATTAGTTATTGTCAGAAATGCAAAAAAAAAGCAACAAAGTTGAGCAATACTGCAATCTCGATCTCCCCAAGGAGCTTCCACACAGTATAAGTCAACGTCTCTGGGAATGCATCAGCTCAGAGCTTCTAAGAAGCCTATCAGTTGCCTGAAGAGACAGATCACCTCGCATGGAAAAATGCACCGACCAATTGATCAAGTGAAGCAAGTGTTCTACACCATCCTTGCTTTTGTTGGGCTTCCTGGTAAGGCATTATGACAATTGATCCTGTTTTAAGCTGCTGTTGATCTGATCACTGGTTTCATCTTTTGAATAATAATGTCTCCAGCTCACTGACTGGTCAGTCTTATCCACACACTCGAACAGTGAAAGCAATTCACTGAACAGAATTCTCGGTACAATTCTCCACTGACGGAGACTCCCAACGTTCAAACGCTCTGCATTTTCTGATTTTGCGTTCTGTCATCTGTTCCGGTTTCATATGGTTTGAAGATATGCGGAGAGATTATGCAAGTTATTTCTGAGGAAGTGTGACTGGACCCGAAACATTAACTCTGCTTTCTCTCTCACAGATGCTGCTAGTATTGCTGAACATTTTCTGTTTTGTTATATAAATGAAGCCTGCTTACTTGAGAAATTTGAAGTTTAAGGGATGATCTGAGCGAAGTCCTATAATAAAGGAAAAGACAGGAAAAGATTAATCACTTCCATCGGTTGGAGATTCCAGGATGAGGGAGAAGACTCTGGGATTGATATCCTGAGTATTCTGAAGAGATTTTAAAAAGCATTTCAACACATAAAAGGGTGGGAGAGGTTTGAAACTCTATTCCACAAATGGCAATCGATACTGGATCAGTTTAAAGGAGATAGTACTATTTTTTGGTAATCAAAGGCGTAGAAGGCCATGTGCCTGATTTTGATTTGTAAAGTTTCATCTAATTACCACGCCTTTTGGAAATTCCCTCCTCTCGTCACATCTGTTCAGGAGACTGAAATTTTGACAGATTGCCCTCCTGATCTCTACACGTTAAGATGTTTGTCATGTACAGATATATCAATTTACAGTGTAAATATCACAACAATCCTAACATTCTCAGATTGTCACTGAGGGAGCCCTGCATGCACTGCTATACTGCACTTGTGTAAGGCACATAGAGTAGTCCTGTTTGACATCTTCTGCAGGCTCGGATGACCTGTTTTCTCGTCCTGCTGTGGCTTCAGTCAGCATGTGGTCCAATGCTAAAAAGGGGGGAGTTTATTTTATCGACAGTCCCATGACTGAGTTGGGAGTGAGGTCTCTAACGGAGTTCTGTACCTGCCAGAGTTGGATCTGAGAATCTGTTACACTAATTCAGATAGTTCCCTTGGAAACAAACAAAATCACATACTTCTTTCTGCTCTCCTTAGGAGGTGTTGTGTGCTCAATCCCTGTCCAAACTCCATAATATCTGGAGTGGTTGGGCTGGAGGGTAATCTGAAGTGGGTGTGAAAGTATTAAAATTCAAACTCATTCAACCCCAACATTTCCACTCACACAGTTCACCTGGTTTTAGCAGTAAAACCATATTGTTGCACTCTGGAACCAGGCAGGAGGAATTTCTGATCAGTAATTCATTGTTTTATTTTACATTTGTCTTCCACAGGTAATTTGTTGGTGATTGGTATACTTTCACAGGGAAAGTGCGGGCTTTCCCCTTGCACTAGCCGCTACCTGGTGGTTATGGCAGCTGCCGATCTGATGGTCATTATTACTGATGTTATAGCGAAGATGTTTAGCTATTATTATTACCCACAGTCTTTCCTGAACATCACTCCTGTGTGCAGTGTTAATGGGGTCCTATTACGTGCTGCCACGGACTGCTCTGTCTGGTTCACTGTCACTTTCTCCTTTGACCGATTCGTGACCATTTGTTGTCAGAAGTTGAGAACAAAATATTGTACTGAGAAAACTGCGACTGTGGTTCTGGCAACAACCTGCACCCTGTTCTGTCTGAAAAATATCCCCTTCTATTTTCAATTTGATCATGTGAGAATAATCAACAATGTGCCATTCTACTGTAAAACAAAGTTAAGCTACTTTACTGACACTTGGTGGGTAGTATTAGATTGGCTCGATACAATGTCAACCCCTTTACTGCCATTCGCTTTAATTCTGTTGCTCAATACTCTGACAGTCAGACACATTATTGTGACCAGTCGAGTCCGGAAGAGGCTGAAGGGTGAGAGCAAAGGAGACAATCAGAAAGACGCAGAGATGGAGAGCAGAAGGAGGGGTGTGATTTTGCTCTTCACCATCTCTGGAAGCTTCATCCTCCTGTGGTTAATTGTTGTTGTAGATTTCTTATATTATGTCATTCGAGGAATCAATTCTGACGATTACTCGCCTTTTCTAGATCACTTCAGTGATGTTGGTTACATGCTGCAGAACCTAAGCTGTTGCACAAACACATTTATTTATGCAGCAACCTTGCCCCGGTTCAGAGCGAAGATCAGTAACACAGTAAAATACCTGGTTACACGAATTCCTTGCATTGTGAATAAAGAAAACTCCTCTGTGAAGCTCATGGAGCGGGGGAGTCGTAATGCTTCCAGACCATGATTTCTTAAATTATTCACTCGTGGGATGTGGATGTCACTGACTGGGTCAGCGTTTAATACCCATCTCTAGTTGACCCTTGAGAAGGTGGGGGTCAGTTGCTTCCTTGGAACACTGCAGTCTATGTGCTAGAGGTAGATCCACAATGCTGTTTGGGAGAGAATTCCAAGATTTTGAACCAGAGACTCTGAAGAAACGCTGAGATTTTCCAAGTCAGGATGGTGAGTGACTTGGAAGAGAAGTTGGTGTTCCCATGTAAATGCTGCCCTTCCCCTTGTAGATGAACGTGGATGTGGGTTTGGAAGGTGCTGTCTGAAGACATTTGGTGAATTTCTACAGTGTATCTTGTAGATGGCACTCACTGCTGCTACTGCACATCAGTTGGAGGAAATGGATGTTTGTCAATGTGTTGCCAATCAAGTGGACTCTTTTCTCCTGGATTGTGTAAAGCTTCTTGACTGTTGTTGGAGCTGCTCTCACCAAGTGGAGAGTATTCCATCACAGCCCTGACAGAGTCCTTCTCCCAATGTTGGAGTGAATTGATCTGGGAACCTGCAGATTCCCCAATGTAGCACAATCCAATGGAATTATCTGGGGAAATGGAATTTCCTGCTTTGTAATTCCTATCTGTTTTGAACCCTCTGTAAGTCTGCATCAAAATCAAATCCTTCAGAGGGTTCTGATGGAATTCAATAGAGTAGATCGTCAGAAAATGTTTGAATCTTAAATACATTGTATCACTGCTCAGCAACAATTCAACAGATGCATAGTAATGTCACAAATAGCAACTATGAGCTGTTCTGATGTGAGAAATTGTGGCAGATCGTTATGTGGCATTATCAGAAACCACGCACCAAACATTTATTTATGCAGCAACATGATCTAGGTCAGAGCGAAGTTTAATAAAGCAGTAAATTCCTACTAACAGAAACTACGTGAAAACAAAGCTCTCTGGTGTCAGAGGTAATACAATGACACCCTCTGCTGGCCTCCACATGTCACTCCACATGTGATAATGGAAGGTGAGAAATCTTGAGTGATTCAATGAGAAGAGGGAGTGAAGGAGGGCAGCAGCTCATAGCATCATCCAAACTAACAGCACAATCAACACAGACACAAACACACACAGAGATACACAAGCACACACAAGGTGGTCAGTGTTGCAATTGAACTGAGGTCCCTCAGCCTGGAAAGACTCATGTGGAGAAATGGTGTGCTCCCTCTGCCATGTGGAAATGATTTATCTTTGAGCAATTGAATAGAATGTTTCCCTACAATTGTATCCAGATACTCCCGAATGAACTGTTTCGTGAGGAGACAGAAACACACATATAGAGAGACATGTAGAGACATACATGCAGACAGAAACACATACAGATAAACATGGAGACACACTGACAACACAGAGATACACAAACACATACATGGACATATACAGGTACTCATACACATCCTAACACATCTAGGCACACAGATATTGCTTAGGACAGCAAAAGTGAAGACTCTAATAGAGTTCCTTGTTCTGAAAACTTAACAAATTACTAGACTTTTCGGAATGTGAGAGTTTACTGGAAATTCGTGCATAATTTTAGCTGGAGAGCTGCATCTTTAACAAATTTGTGAAGGAAGCACGCATAAATAGTCTGGGTAGGAAAACCCTAGGCTGCCTTTGAAATAATGAAAGCAATTTGAGTCAATGAACCAGAGTTGGCTATCCCTGAGTTTTGCAGATTTTCCAAAATGGCAGCTGATGCTGGTGACTTGGGACTATGTGCTGTCTTGTTATAGGATGATGAATCAAGAACAAAGTAACCCGCAGTGTACTTCTCTTAGACACAAAAATGCAAGGTACTGCATTTTTGGAAATCAAATCTTTGCAGGACTTATACACTTAATGGTAAGGTCCTTGGGAGTGTTGCTGAACAAAGAGACCTTGGAGTGCAGTTTCAGCACTCCTTGAAAGTGGAGCCACAGGAAGTGGTAGAGGCTAGGACAATTGCATCATTTAAAAGGCATCTGGATGGGTATATGAATAGGAAGGGTTCGGAGGGATATGGGCTGGGTGCTGGCAGGTGCAACTAGATGGGGTTGGGATAACTGGTCGGCATGGACGAGTTGGACCAAAGGGTCTGTTTCTATGCTGTACATCTCTATGACTCTCTGATGTAGTGTCCAAAAGTATAAATGATGGAATAAGTAAAAGCTTTAAGGAATGCTAAGATTGTAAAACGTCGTCAGACGGAAAAGGAAAAATGGGTTGCAGTCAGGTGAAGGAGCAGAGCTCCGAAAACTTGTGATTTCAAATAAACCTATTGAACTATATCTTGGTCTTGTGTGTCTTCTAACTTTGTCCACCCCAGTCCAAAACTGGCACCCCCACATCACAACAAGCCAAAGAGATCACTTACACACATAAGACTCTAATTAATGTATTTGAGGTACTGGGAGGATGTAATAACTGAGTAGACCCTCATTTACATTCAGTAGAAAGACCTCAATCAGTGGTCTTTCCCCACTGTTTCTTGGCAGCTGCTGTTCCAAGCTTTAGTGCATCCCTCAGCACGTAATCCTGGACCTTGGAATGTGCCAATCTGCAACACTTGGTCAGGGTCGATGCCTTGTTCTTGAAGATCAATGTGGTTCAGGCAGAACAGGGAGTGTCTTTCACAGAGTTGATGGTCCTCTAGGCACAGTCGATGTTTGTTTTGGTGTGTGACCTGGAGAACAGACCGTAGAACAGAGTCCTGAATCACGGAGCTGCTCGGGACAAACCTGGGCAAAAACCACGGCATCTTTCTCCAGACTTCCCTCTGGAAAGGCACATTCCAGCTGGAAATGTGTGACAGTCTCTCTCTCACGAACACATCCCCTCACAGCCGCTTAAAGGGCATCAGTTCAACTCCAATGTTTATTTTGTTTTATTCAATTGCACAGAACCTAACTGCTTTCGTAACTATAGATGTATACAGTATAAATAAATTATATTTTTGAAATCCTTCCTTAGGTACACGACCCAAAATTGCTCACAATATTCCAAATACATGGCTTTGACAAAGGGACAGTTCAACTCGAACCGTCAGCTCTTCTCTCTCCTTACAGATGCTGCCAGAGATGCTGAGATTTTCCAGCATTTTCTCTTTTGGTTCCAAATACCTGATACAGCCTGAACAGTACATAGCTGCTCTGGTATTCTAACCTTCCCAAATAAACACTAACATTACATTTACCTTCCTAAGTGACAAGAGAAGCTGCATTTTAACCTGAAGAGAATCCTGAACAAGGGCCAACAAGTCCCTCTGTGCTTCCGATTGCCGAAGCCTTTCTCCATTTAGAAAACAGTCTGTGCCCCTCTCCTTCTAATCCCAGTACATAACCTCACACACTTTACCACATTGTATACTCCACCCGCCAACTGAACCTGAAGAGAAAGGTGAGCGAGGACTCACCTCGCTGAGTAACCTTTACTTGTGTTTCAGGTCTGGCAGCATCTGCCCAGAGAGAGATAAAGCAGAGACAACGTTTGGAGTCCGGGGGCGGCCGTCCTTCGGGGAGAGAGCGCTTTGGGACTTGATGCTCCGACACACAGTTTCTACATCACTTTCCCCTCTCTGTCTGTGAGGATTTCTCATTCTGATCCATATTATTGTGTTTGGTGACACCCGGAGGTGGCACCTTTTCTGTTTGTATTCTCTCCTGAAAGGGGTTGTTTCTCTTTAAAGGGGAGATTTTCCCTGAAGCAGCTGCTGACGGTCACTTAGGGCACGAGGCGGCCGTTAACCGCCATCTCCCGCGCGCGGGGCCTGAGGGGGCGGGGCCTGGAGCTAAAATGGCGGCGGCCGTTAACCGCCATCTCCCGCGCGCGGGGCCTGGAGCTAAAACACCGGCGGGCGGTCCCACCCAGAAAGGGGCAGGGTCGGAGGGAGAGCGGACTGTGTCAGATAAGTGCCGTTCCTGAAAGTAATGATGTGTGGTTATTGTGGGGTGGAGGGATAGCAGAGAGATTCCATTTGGGGCAAATCCTTTCCCCATCCCCGGACCCTACTAAGATTATTTCTCCCTTGATTATTATTCTTGTCCAACACTAAGGGAATAATTATTATTTCCCCGCCCATACAGTCCAACACAAAGGGAATAATTATCATTTCTCCCTCCCTCACACAGTCCAACACAAGGGGAATAATTATTACTTCCCCGCCCTCACACAGTCCAACACAAGGGGAATAATTATTATTTCACCCTCACACTGTCCCACACTCGGGGGTTAATTATTATTTCTCCATCCCCCACACAGTCCAACATACGGGGAATCATTATTATTTCTCACTCCCTCACTCTATCCAACACAACGGGAATAATTATTATTTCTCCCTCACTCACACTGCCCAGTACAAGGGGAATAATTATTATTTCACTCTCCCCCACTATGTCCAAAACAAGGGGAATAATTATTCTTTCACCTACCCTCACTCTATCCAACACGAGGGGATTAATTATTATTTCTGCTTCCCTCACACTGTCCAACACAAGGGCAATATTTATTATTTCTCCCTCCCGCACATTGTCCAACACAAGGGGAATAATTATTATTTCTCCTTCCCTCCCTCACGCTGTCCAACACAAGGGAAATAATTAATATTTCTCCCTCAATAACACTTATTATTTCTCCCTCCAACACAAAGGCAAGAGTTATTATCTCTCCCTCCCCCCACAGTCCAACGTAAGAGGAATAATTATTATTTCTCCCTCCCTCACACTGTCCAACACAAGGGGAATAATTATTATTTCACTCTCCCCCACTATGTCCAAAACAAGGGGAATAATTATTCTTTCACCTACCCTCACTCTATCCAACACGAGGGGATTAATTATTATTTCTGCTTCCCTCACACTGTCCAACACAAGGGGAATAATTATTATTTCTCCCTCCCTCACACTGTCCAACACAAGGGGAATAATTATTATTTCTCCCTCCCTCACACTGTCCAACACAAGGGGAATAATTATTATTTCTCCATCCCTCACACTGTCCAACACAAAGGGAATAATTATTATTTCTTCCCAACACTGTCCAACACGAAGGCAATTATTATTTCTACCTCCCTCACATTGTCCAACACATGGAGGATAATAATTATTTCTGCCTCCCTCACACTGTCCAAGATAAGGGGAATAATAATTATTTTTTCCCAACTTGTCCAACACAAGGGCAAGAATTATTATTTCTCCCTCCCTCTCACTGTCCAACACAAGGGGAATAATTATTATTTCTCCCTCGCTCACTGTCCAACACAAGGGGAATAATTTTTATCTCTCCCTCCCTCACACTGTCTAACACAAGGGGAATAATTATTATTTCTCCCTCGCTCACTGTCCAACACAAGGGGAATAATTATTATTTCTTCCCCATACTGTCCAACACAAGGGGAATAATTTTTATATCTCCCTCCCTCTCACTGTCCAACACAAGGGGAATAAATATTGCCGGTTGTCTTCATCTCTTTGATCTGGAACTTCACTTTTCCGGAGGTTAGTGACCACTACTGGTCGCAAGTGGAAAGTACAGCCGACCAGCAGAAATACTCAGAGTCTATCAGGGTTAATGGTGTGAAGGGGTTGGTCATGGAGTCAAAGAGATGTACTGTCAGGGAAAATGATGTGGAGGTGCAGGTGTTGGACTGAGGTGGACAAAGTTTAAAATCGCACAACAACCACCTTATAATCTAACATGTCCATTTGGAAGTACTAGCTTTTATTTCTATGTCCTGCGATAGTGTCGCATTACTTATCTGATGAAGGGGCAGTGGTCTAAAAGCTTGTACTTCCAAATAAACCTGTTGGACTACAACCTGTGTGATTTTTTAAAAAAAATAGGGTTGATAAAGCTACTCATGAGCAAACAAATTCTGCGTGTACACTGAGCGCTCACTTTGGAAAACATTAAGATTGAAATTAAAATAACTGTTTGGACATAATGAAGAATATTGTCTGGATATTTGTGAGCTTGTTCAGTTACATCGCAATCAAAATTGAGCATATATTTGCAAAAAGTAAGAGGATTAGTCTGAAAGGGTTGAAATATAGAAAGTGTTTATTTCATGATTGTTTTGAGGCTCGAGTTTATATTATCCTTGAAGAGATTTGACACGTCCATCCTCCTTCCTCATTACAACAAAAGCTAATGAAATAGTTCACTGTTTCCAGCAGCATCTGTAATTATTTCAAGTTCCCAACAGGAGCAGTATGTTACCTTTTCAGGCAACAAAAAACATCCCTGCAATGCAATCAAACTGCAATTTATATATGAGGTGGGAAGCAGCAGAGGGGAAAGTTTCACTGAGTATTGCCACCTAGTTTCACAGTGCAATTCACAATGATCATCGCCATGAAGACCGAGCAGCAATCTGATGGATCTATTTTACCACAGAACGAAACACGCATATAATCAACAATGAATCTCATTCAATTACCTTGGGGATACGTCAATTGAAAATTGCTTTAAACTACAACAGTACAGTAGCTAGAAATTGAACCCTGGTCAATTGCTTAGAAGTTGCTCACCGCTATCCCACCACTACCCTGCCAGGCATAACCTTGCTATTCCCAAAAACCCTTAACAAGACCTTGTGTTCATGACCATTTAAATGGGGCTGAAATAAAAAAACAGAAAACGGTTAAGTTCTGAAGAATCATCATTGGACTCGGAAACATTCCTCTGCTTTCTCTCCACATATGCTGCCTGACTTGCAGAGTTTCAACAACAGTTTCTGTGCTGTCTTTCAGATCTCCAGTATGTGCAGTTCCTTTGTTTTAAATAGTTCCTTTGTTTTAAATAGGTGATCGCATCGAAGGGGATGTTGGATCAGGTGACAGTCCACCTAATGTATAGAGGCAGATATGAAGAGCATAGAATCGGAGAATGCCTACAATGTTGAAACAGGCCATTCGGCCCATCAAGTCTATTCTGATTCTGTGATGAGCATCCTTCCGAGACACTCACCCCTACCCAATCCCTATAAACTTGCATTTGCCACTGCTAATCTATCTAACCAACACATCTCTGGACACAATTGGCAATTTAGCGTGGCCAATCCACCTAACATAAACATCTTTGGACTGTGGGAGCACTCAGAGGAAATCCACTCAGACGAAGAGAATGTGCAAACTCAACACAGACTCTCTGAAATCAGGCAGGGATCTGGGTAACTGCAGATGTTTAGAGACGGATTCCACGTGTTTAGACCAGAGTGTGAATGATGGGGCTAACTGCCTAATTCCAGTGCTGTAAAAACTTGACAACACAATGATTCCCTGCATGCAACATTCATTGCAGTTTGTATTTTGTTTTCATTCATCACATTATTGATCTTATTCTGAAAGAAATGCATGGAGAGCAGTCGTGCATTCAGTCAGATCTGTGTATTGGTGCTTTGAGGAGCATCACACACAGGAACGATACCTGAGGGCGTATTCCCGGCCCCTTACAGATTCAACTGCAACTTGCCATTTCCTCATTAATTTAATTTGGTTTAAGATGTAATATATCTAATATCACAATACATTGACACCCTTCTTAGCATGTTATGAATTTGGATGGAGCGGTACCTAATTTCTCAGAATACCAAGAAGTCAGACTGGAGACTGTACCCTCTCACAGAAAGAGGACCAGGTAGAGGACATTCCCTCTGAAATTAACGGAGGCTGGGCTGACAAAACTGACAAGGTCAGCAGCATCTAAAGAGAGAAGGGAAGGTGTGCTGGAGTGTTGGGGGGGAAAGATTAGCCCGTGTGTCCTGGGGGTGGAGGATTCCAATAGAACAGAATGAAGTTAGGAAACAATAATTTCTGAGCAATTGGAATGGGGGTGGTGCTGAACAAAGAATGAGATGGTTTATAATAGGATGGCGGCTCCAGATGTTTAATAACAAACGGTTTCGTGGAACCAAATTAACAGGGGTTGGAAATTGGCTCAGTAAAATTCTAAATTCAGGAAATTTGAGCAAGAGTAGACTGCACGGCTTGTTTAAACTGTTCTGTCTGTTCTGGTAGTCAATCCAAACAGAGCTGATTTTAGATTTCAAATTCAGTTTCCTGTCCACTCTCTATATCCCATGATTCCCTGAGACACCAGCCAACTGTTTATTCTAGTCTGAACTGTACTCAATCATGAAGTATTCACAGTCCTCAGGGATAAAGAATATTAAAGATTCAGAAGCTTTAGAGTGAAGTGCTGTCTCCTGATCTTCATAAATAATCTGCCTCTTATTCTGAGACAGTGTCCTTGTTGTTTCAGATGCCCCGGCTTAGGGGAATAATTTCTGAGCATGTACCTTTTCAAGCCCCTGCTTCTTCAGAATTTGATACATTTCAATGAAATTGCCTTTCAACTTTCTCAAATATAGACCCAATTTATTTCAATACTCAGCATTGGAGCATCCCAGGCACTAAAATAGTGAACGTTATCTTTAATGATTCATTAATGGTTTTG
The DNA here is from genome assembly GCF_037043375.1 of Chiloscyllium plagiosum. Lineage (NCBI taxonomy): Eukaryota > Metazoa > Chordata > Chondrichthyes > Orectolobiformes > Hemiscylliidae > Chiloscyllium > Chiloscyllium plagiosum. Next base: position 14,604,235 of record NW_028270182.1, read on the forward strand.
GGCCATCGCTGGCCAGGACACGAACTTTCTCTGGCGAGGAGAGGATGAGTTGTCAATGCACTTGTGATACTGCTATGTTTTTCCAAGGTAGGGTTGCAAGTGGCTTGATGTGGAATTGTCAACTGGTGGTATTCCCTTGTTTCTGCTATGCTGTCCTGGTGATCATGCCGTAGGTCTGGGAGCTGCTCTGTAAAGAACCTTAGTGAATTTCTGCAGTACATCTTCGCTATGGTATGCACTGCTGCTACTGAGTGTTGGAGGTGGAGATAGGGAATGTATGTAGTTATGATGCTGAGAAAGCTGCACTGCAAGTTCATTCTACTTAGACATGGAGAGTACAACTGTTCTGTTATACAAGTATGTTAATTGTACAAATATCCATGAGCTTTTAAATGGATTCAGCTCTTCCCTGACAATAGATTGAGGGACATCATGTGACTATTCCACATTATTATCGACATTTCATCTCAAAAAGCTGGGAAGTAGATGATTGACAAAGATTGTGTTATGGATGGTTAAACTCAGGGCAGTGTCATTGACTGCACACAATCTCTGGATGTGCATTCCTGTGGATGTGTGTTTGTATATTCATATGTGTTTCTGCACCTTTGTCTATCTGTATCTAACTGTGTGAACGGGTATGTACGTGTGTGTGTGTCTCAGCATGCGTATTAGTGTGTGTCTCTATGTTGGTGTGTCTTTCTGTGCCTGTGTCTCTGTGCAATGGGTTCTCTGTTGCATTGGAGGCTGTACCGTTTAAATGTGGTTAAGCTCCCTTTATCTGTGTTCTGTCTATTCTTCCATTTAAATCGATACCATGTGGTTTGTCATGTAGGTGTGTCCTCTGCCTGCAATGGGACACAGTTTGCCCTCAAGGGAAGTTCAAATGAATGAAATAAATCTGATGAATCACTGTCTCTGTCTTCGTCTGTGTCTGTCTGTCCCTCTTGTGAATGGCACCTGCATGAATACTCCAATTATTGATGACCTGAATTAATTCTCCCATTTAGTTGTTCCCTGATACACGTCTTCAACGTATGGGTGGCCTGCTAAATTTTTTTCATTTCCTGATGTGCTGAACTGAATCTGCAATTTACAGATGCTTGCAACATTTCTCCTTTTTACTGATTCCCTGCCCCTATTCTCCCATTTAGATGTGCTCTGTTTCAATTCTCTAATATATTGACTTTCCACAAATTTTCTAATGTCATGACACTGTATGCCAAATCTCCCATCTACTAATGCCCACTCATTCTCCCATTTACTGATGCCTTAGCCCAATTCTACCATTTAGCCGTGCCCTACTCTAATTCTCCCATTTACTGGTGCCATGTCCCGCTTTCTAATTTAGTCCCACTGTGCACCAGTTCTTCCATTTAGTATTTCCCTGCAGCAATTCTCCCATTTAGTGGTCCGCTGACAGATCTCTCGAATTTTGGTGTTCCCTGCATCAAGTTCCCCCAAATAACCGATCCTGCACAAATCCGCTCTTTAGTAGTGAATTGCTCCAACTCTTCTATTCAGTTGTTCCCTGACACACATCCTCCACATAATGGTGCCCTGGTCAAATGTTTTCATTTCATGGTACCCTGTGTGAATCTCCACTTTCCTGCTTCTTTGCAACATTTATCCTACTTGCTGATTCCATACCCATGGTCTGCCATTTACACATGCTCTTATTAGCACCCTGCAGCAACACTCACATTTACTGATAGCCTGCACCAATTTGCAAATTCAGAATTGCCCCATTTACTGATGTCCTGAACAAGTTCCCCACTCAGTGTTGCCCTACACCAATTCTCATATTTGTTGATGCTCTAGCCCAATTGTCCCATTTAGAGATGCCCTCCTCTCATTCTCCCACTCAGTATTGTCCTGTCCCAATTTTCCCATTTAATAATACACTGCACCAGTTCTCTCATAATCTGAGATATGAAAGCACTATCAGATGTTCAGAGCTGTGGGGAATGCATTATTACAAGAGGGTCAATATGGAGTCAGTGCTTTATTATAAGAGGTTTAGAACTTTGGGAGTTCCACATGATTTCGGGGTGAGTACTTAGGTATTGCAGCACTACGACAGGATCAGAACTGAAGGAGTGCCTCACTATCAAAGGATCAGTATTTAAGCAATGCATGATTGTTAGACAGTCAATATTGAGGCAGTGCCTCATTGTAATAGGGTCAGAATTGAGAGACTTCAACATGATTAGAGGGTCAGTACTGAGATATCATAGCTCTATCAATACTGAGATATTGAAACAGTATATCCGAAAGGTGGGAGTGCTTTATTGTCAGAGCATTGATCGTGAGGCAGTGCCTCATAATGCAAAGTCTGAATTGAGGGTGTGCTGCAGTATAAGTGCTTCAGTTCTGAGTCACTCTATCAGAGGGTCAGGCGTGAGGGAGTGCCTCATTGTCAAAGCGTCCATTCTGAGGCAGTGCCTTTTTGTCAGAGGGTCCATTCTGAGGTGATCCTTGTTTACATGGGGATCAGTATTGAGGCTGGGCCACACATTTTGAGGCTCAGTACTGATAGTGGAGCACTGTGAGAGAGAGCCAATACTGAGGAAGCCCTCAGAATTGACTCTCTGACAATGCTGCAATACCTCAGTAATGATCCTTTGTGCAGCAATCGATCATTTCTGAGCCTATTAGTGTGAGGCACTGCCTCAGAACAGATTCTCTGACAATGAGGTGCACTGTTAGAAATGAACCTCTGACAATAAGGCCCTCCCTCAGTGGTGAGACTCTGATCATGAATCAGTAGCCAATAGCCAGAGTGTCGGCCAGAGGCAGTGCCTTGTATTCAGAGAGTCAGTCCTGAGGGAGGGCCTCATTGTGAGAAGGTCATTCCTGATGGAGTGCTTCACTTAAGGGAGTCGGAGTTGAGGGTGTGCCTCACAATTAGATGGTCAGTGCTCGGTATTGTAGCTCGATCAGAGGGTCAGTACTGAAGGGCTGTCCCATTGCAACTGAAATCCTAAGAATTAAAACTCAATGTGTTTTAAGGGTAATGTGATGAATTCTGTAAACATATTGTGGAAAAATATATTGATACCAATGGTTTTTTAAAAAACTGCTCACAGGCAAATTACATTATTGGTTCCTGTTGAAATGCTGCGAGGAGTTAAATAGTGACTCTGTGTTAGTTTCCATGCAATACAAAATCGCTCATAAATGTTCAGAATCCAAGGGACAAATGTGAATGATGAATTGGAAAGATGTGTTGTGGAAACAAAGCAGTACTGGTGAAATTAATCTTATTCTATGTTGACAAATCGCCAGGACACATGTTCAGAGCAACGAACAAAGGGAGCATGGTGATACTGGATGGTGTTGGTGGCCAATATGTAAACTTGGGGACAGTGTCTGCAATTTGAAAGGATGCCAGTGTAGACCCTACTGCTTAATAAGGGACAGAAGGAGAAAGTAGGAAATGGTGAATTTAAGATACAACATCAATAGTTGGAAATTAATGATCTATTATAAAAGATGTTGGAAACTAGACACTGAGAAAAAACTGGGCATGGTTAATACAAATAGATGAATGGGAAATTATTTTTTAACAACCTGCCAGTTTTCTTTGTGTGTGGATTATCCAAACAAAGTAGCAAAGGTGTAATTTCTGCTTGCAGTGCATGCAAATTTTCGAAGGTTTTTGATAAGTTCCAATGTAGGAGGCAACTAAATAACATTTAAAACACATGAAGTGTGTCGAAATAAATTGACTTCCAGTAGAGTAATAGAGATACACAGGATGGAAACACATCTTTCAGTCCAACTCATCCATGCTGACCAGATGTCCGAGATAAACCTAATCCAATTTGCTAGTACAAGGCCAATATTCCTCTAAACTCTTCCTATTCATATACCCATCCAGATGTCTTTTAAATTCTGTAATTGTACCAGCCTCCAACACTTCCTCTGGCAACTCATTCCATACACGCACCACCCTCTGTATGATAAAGTTGCCCCTCAGGTACATTTTAAGTTATTCCCCTCTAACCTTAAACCTATGTCCTCGAGTTTTGAACTGTCCCACCCTAGGAATAAGACCATGTCTATTTACCCTATTGATGCCACCCCATGGTTTCATAAATTTCTACAATGTCACCCCTCAGCCTCCAATAGCCCAGGGAAAATAGCCTATCTAGCCTCTCCCTATAGCTCAAATGCTCCAAACCTGGCAACATCCTTGCGAATCTATTCTGACCACTTTCAAATTTCACAACATCCTTCCTCTAGCAGAGAGGGCAGAATTGAATGCAGTATTCCAAGTGGCCTAATCAATATCCTGTAGTGTCACAACATTACCTCCCAATTCATATACTTAATGCGCTGATCAATAAAGAAAAGCATACCAAATGTGTTCTTCACTATACTATCTACCTGCGACTCACCTTCAAGAAGCTATGAACCTGCACTCCAAGGTAACGTTTTGTTCAGCATCACTTCTCAGGGCCTTACCATTAAGGGTATAAGTCCCGCTCTGATTTGCATTTCCAAATGCAGCACCTTGCATTTATCTAAATTGAACTCCATCTACCATTGCTCAGCTCATTCGCCCATCTGATCAAGATCCCATTGTACTCTGAGGTAATCTTCTTTGCTGCCCACTACACCTCAATTTTGGTGGTTGAGGACTTATTCATCGGAAAGGTCAGAGATTAACTCTTAAAATGTACGAACAAGAACAAGAGGAGGCCACAATCCTGCTGCACCATTCAATAAGGTCATGGCTGATCTGATTTTAAACTCAACTCTATATTCCCGCAAGTCCTGATCATCCTTCAACGTTGTCATCATCAGCAGTCCACTTTTGTCTTACAAAATACCTAAAAATTCTCTAAACACTGTCTTTTGAGGAAGGGAATTCTAAAGGGTCACAACCTTCTGATAGAAAACATGTCACCTCATCTCTGTTTTAAATGGGCACCATTTTGTTTTTAATAGATAACTACTTTAAACATTAAACTATGCATCTTGTAGATGGCACACACTGCTGCAACTAAGCATCGGTGGTGGAGAGAGCGGATGCTTGTGGATGTGGTGTCAGTTAACTGGGCTGCTTTGTTCTGGATGGTGTCAAGCTTCTTGAATCTCCCTGCAGCTTCACAACTGCAGGCAAATCGGACTTATTCCATCACACTCCTGACATATGCCTTGTAGATTGGGCATAGGTTACACAATTCAGTGAGACTGCCTGATAAGAAAATGGTCATATCTATTTTCTTGCCTTTTCCACATGAACCTTGATTTCCTTCCTGATTCAAAAACTGTCTATCACACCCTGAAAATGGTAAACATAATTGGCAATGTTTCTGCAAGTTCCATCACACAGTTTGGAGGGTGGGGAGAAGGAATCTGCAAAGACATTATCCACGTTCATTCTTTCAACTCCCATTGTTGACTATTAAGTGTGCATTTTCCTAACTTTCTTTGCATCTCATAACATCCAATCATCCTGTGCCTCATTATTTATTTTAACAAATGTACTTTTGTTACATTTCTGGGAAATGGACCTTTCTGTTAAGATGTAGATTTATACAAGACTTGGAGGTTGGATGAACAGATAGGGGTAATCTGGTCAGGGCGTAGACAGCTCATGTACAAATTCCCTTTGGAATAGTTCTTGATTCATTACTTCATTTGGTGGCTGTATTCTCAATTAATTCATTCTCAACTAACATGGGAACTGATTTTCTGCTCTGATGCATTCACCCCCTATAAATAAGGGATTATTTTACAATCTCTCAAAGAGAGATCAGACCAAACCCGAACAACATTCAATGATACATCCATTGTTTACAAAAGGGACATTATGTCTCTTGGTTTTTTGATCAAGTTGAAGATTCTGTGGGTGATTAATGATATACAGAAGATTTACTACCCGGTCTTAGCTGCTTTTGGTGTCCCAGGTAAGTTACACTCTCGGGAAGTTGTTTCAAAAGATGGAATTTAAGCACGAGTGATCTTAATCTTCGTGCCAGTACCTTTTTTAGTGATCTTCCTTACATTTTATCATTGACTTTACTTTAAGAAGGATTCTTACTTTCTTGCTTTCTTTGTTTTTTTTTCTTTCTCAAGAAATGCAGATTTCAAAATTTTTGAAGGATTATTTTCTCTATGATAAGTATAATAATGATTGTACAATCAAAACTGCAAACTAGATCCAATATATGTATGGCCCACTTGAGAAGAAGAAAAGATTGAAATGTTTCCACTCCAATATTTCCATACTTGTGAGAAACGTTTTCACTCCAATTTACAAATGTATTCCTTCTGTATTTATTCAAACTGCAATTTTGTTTTGTAATTATGTTTCACCTGTTACATTGCTTTGTGATTTTAGCCACATAGTTATCAGTTACCAGATTATACTGGGTATCTGTCCTCCCACAACTAAAATATTGAGAATCCTCTCTAATTGAAATGTCAAACAATATATTTACTTTCACATTGTAGTTTGTTGCAATAAAATTGAATAATCTATTTAAGAATTAGTTGCATTGTTTTCTGCATTGTAACTGATCAATAAACTCTCTTATTTTCCCCTCTTCTGTCAAGTGAATGTGGTGACAATTCTGATCCTGGTTCGGGGGAAGTGTGGCCTTTCCAAATGTGTTACTCATTACCTGGTGGCTATGGCAGCGGCAGATCTATTGGTCGTGATCTTCGATTTGATATTACGACAAGTTCCTATTACACATCGAGGGGAGTTTCTTTTCCTGAAGTCTGTCCCCCTGTGCAACATCCATGCTATTCTGCTTTATGCTGCCACAGACTGCTCTGTCTGGTTCACGGTGTCATTCACCTTTGATCGGTTTGTAGCCATTTGTTCCCAGAAGCTGAGAAATAAGCATTGCACTGAGAAAACAGCAGACGTGGTTTTAGGAGCAGTGACTGTGCTCAGTTGCTTGAAGAACATATTCTGGTATTTCTTGTATTCGAACAGATACTGGCTTTCCAATAGCCCATGGTTCTGTAGCGTGACTTACGATGTACTTCGTTCAATTGTCTGGGCCATTGTTGAATTGATGCATTACATCATAACACCATTCATTCCATTTATTTTGATTCTACTGTTAAACACATTGACAGTCAGAAATATTATATTAGCCAACAGAGCTCGCAAGAGACTCAGGTTTCAGACGACTGGGGACAGTGCCAGTGACCCAGAGATGGGGAGTCGGAGGAAATCCATGATTATGTTATTTATTATATCTAGCAATTTCATCATGTTATGGGTGGTGTTCATTGCTTATTCCATACTGAAACGATTTGATTACTTGGGATACCCAGTTCCTCTGCCAACATTTGTAAGTGAGATTGGCTTCATGCTCCAGCTCCTGAGCTGCTGCACAAACACCTTTATTTATGCAGTTACCCAGAGGAAATTCAGAGAAGAGTTGACAAATGGAATTATGTATCCTTTCACAAAGTTGGTCAAAGTAATTCAATGATGTTTACCTGCCAATGCCCAATGGTAATCGGAATGCTGTCTGGATTGAGAATGTTCACTGTGTTTCTGTCCTGCACATTTTGCCTTTCCAGCTGCCTATTCCTTCCTGAACAATCTCCATGGAATCTGTCTGCACCAGCATCAGAGGCAGTGCACCCAGATGCTAATGATTAGCTGCAGGCTTGGCTTTTTCTCATGTCTCCATTGCTTCTTACATCAATGGTTTTAAATTATGTTGATGTGTTTGTCATCAATGGGGATATTGTTTATCCATGATAATTATTCATTATTCCAGAACTTTCATAATTTTGAATATCCACGTGAAGTCCTCCAATTAACGTTTCCATACAGCTTGAAAAGCAATGGCAATCTCTCAATTTTGTCCAACTAATCGAGGTTCCTCATGGTTTAGCCATATTCATGAATCAGTTCCCCACACAATCTCTCTGATGTCCTCACATTTGTTCCTGAAGTAGAGCACCAAAAGCCTGGCACTACACTCTGGGCCAGGAGATGCTGAGTCCAATATACGTTGAGCATAACCTCTTGTGTTTTTCATTAGCCCAAGCAATAAAGCCTTGTGGACCCAATAACTTCATGAACGACTCTCTGCCTGTCATCCTTCTAACCTTTTATGAATACAGGCCCATTTGAACCAATCTCTCTTTGCACAGCAGTTCTAACATCCCTCGTGTCAGACTGGTATACATTTACTGCAAATACTCTTTTATTTTCATGGAAGTGATTGATGCTGTTCCCGTGGCTCAGTGGTTAGTACTGCTGCCTCACAGCACTAACCCACGTTTAATTCCAGCCTCACGTAACTGTCTGTGTGGAATTTGAACATTCTCCCCAAGTCTGGGTGGGATTGCTCTGGGTGCTCCGGGTTCCTCCCACAGTCCAAACATGTGCAGGTGTGCGAATTTCCCATACTAAATCGTCCAAACTCTGCAGGATAGATGGGTTAGCCACGGGAAATGCAGTGTTTGGATGTGGTTGGGATTGGATGCTCTTTGGAGGGTTCTTTCGACTGGATGGGCTGAATGGCCTGTTTTCACACTGTAGGGATGCTACAGTAATACACAAATTGCTCAAACCCCGCTTCTGCTGTAACCCCTTTCGATTTGTCTGCTCTTTATTATATTGCCTCTGTGTGATCCTCTGACCAAAATGAACCATTTGATACTTATTTTTAAATTGCCCTGATCTCTGTTCACTTATGATGGGTGTGTTTTAAGATTTTAAAAATGGGAAAGGACTAGATATCAAGGCAGCAGGAAGACTAGGAACGATGAACATTTTTACAACCGGGGGAGGTGGTGGAGGCAGGTGTGGGTGGACACCCTCCCAAATGAATGAGTGGCCTAGATTCTGTGATCCCAGTCACAGAGCAACATTAAACATTGTGATGACTTCTGCTTATGGAGAGCCACACTGGGACAACAAAAGATGAGCTGAGTTACTTTGGAACCTGGGAATTGCCTGACACCAGATGTGATTCTAGTCTTTGGTGGGGGCGGGAGGTGAATGTAAACGATGTTGCCCTCGGACTTCCTGTTTCCCCAGATCTGAGGAAACAGTAACCGATCTTCCCCTGTATGTTTACTCTTCTCATCACCCTTCCCTCCTGCCCTCTATCCCATCCCACATTAACCCCTTTCCCCATTCTATGATAAATAGTCCACATGATGTTAGAGACATGCCAAGTGGTCGTGAGTGTAACACGTAGGAATGTCTCACAGCAGTTATCCGGGACTTTTGTCAGACTCTATTTTGAGTATTGTATGTAGGTTTGCACTCTCTCGCTGAGAAATGATATACTTGCCAGAGAGGGGGTGCAGCCAAGGTTCACTCGGCTGATAGTGGGAATGGCAGGATGAGGAGAAATTGGTCCAACTGGACCGGTATTCACTTGGGTTTAGAAGGATAAGAGGGGAGCTAATTGAAACTGATAAAATTCGAGCAGGGGCAGACAGACGAGATGCAGGCAAGATGTTTCCCCCGGACGGGGTGTTCAGAACAAGAGGTCACTGTCTCTCAGGATATGGAGTAAACCAATTTGGATTGAGATGACAAAACATTTCTTCACTCAAAGGCTGATCAACCTGTGGAATTCTCTCCCACAGAAGATGGTAGAGGTTGGGTCACTGAGTAAATTCGAGAAACAGATGCATAAATGTTGCAACTTAATGGTGTCATGATGAATGGGAGAAAGTGGTTACAGTACATTGAGAATCAGCCCTGATGATATTGAAGGTAAAGCAGTCTCCAAAAACCAGGTGGCCTACTCCTGGCATGTTGACGTTTTTGGAAGAGTTTAAGTAAATTATATTTGGGGAAACCCTGAGGCTACGCAGTTGGATGGAAAGAATAAGATGGCGGAATAATATTTCAATGGAGAAAGACTGAAGAAAACTACAGCACAGCAGGATTTGTGAGTTAGCGTACGTGTATCACAAAACAAAGCAACTAAATTCAATGGGAAATAGGGAAGGCAAATGGGCTGCTGGCACTTATTTCTAAAGGAACCATATATCACAATATGGAAGTTTGCTAAAACTGTGCAAGGCACTGGTGAGGATCCCCTGGAATACTGTGAAGAGTTTTGGGTCCCATATTGAAGGAAAGATATCCTGGCAGTGGGGGCAGCCCAGAGAAGGTTTACTTGGCTGACACTAGGAATGGGGAGAACTGTCTTTTGAGGAGAGGTTGAGATGTTTGGGAAACTCCTGCCCAAGAGTTGGATTTCAGGCCAATAAGTGGTGACCTATAGACTCTTACAGGTCTTGACAGGGTAGGTGTGGAGAGATTACTTCTCCTTGTAGGAATGTCTCTGACCAGAGGGCATCACCTCATGATAAGGAGTCCCATGTTGAAGATGGAGATGTGGAGGAGTCTCTCTCCTCAGAGTGGTGTCTATCTGTGGAATTGTTTATCACAGAGAGCCATCGACCTTGGGTTTCTAAGTAGAATCAAAGCTGAGATGGACAGATTTCTAATCAGGAAGAGAGTCGAGGTGAATGGGGAAAAGGCAGGAGAGTGGAGTTGAGGATGATCAGATCAGCCATGACCTGTGAATCTTGGAGAAGACTCAATGATACAAAAGGCTGTTTTTGGATTTTAGTTCCTGTGTTTCTGAATATCCTGTTCCATTCTTCCTAACCCTCCGGAATATGTCAAGAGCAGGATTGTGACAAACTACCCCGGTTGGTAGTGGCAGAAAATCGGTAAGTGTGTAATCAATATCGATGGCAGATCATATCGTACTGAGGTGGGAATAAATGTCTTCATTCAGAGACTGCTAACCCTGTGGAATTCTCCACCATCTAAACCTGTGGGGCTAATTCACTGAGCATACTTATGATAGGAGCAGATCGATTTCTAGGTCATAAAGGTGTCAAGGGTGGGGGAGATAGCAGGAACATACAAAGGATCAATCATCATTGGATTGAATTGTTGACCAGTCTTGATGGGCCGAATAGCCAATTCTCACATCTATTTTATAAGACATAGGATCAGAAATTATGACATTCAGCCTATTGAGTCTGCTCTATCATTCAATCATGGCTGATAAGTTTCTCAACCCCATTCTCCCACTTTCCCCCTGTGACCCTTCATCACCTTGAGAAACAGGGACCTATCTATCTCCATCTTAAATATACTCAATGACCTGGCCTCCACATCCTTCTGTAAAAGTGAATTCCATAGATTCATGACTCTCCGGCTGAAGAAGTGTCTCCTTATCTCTGTTCTAAAAGCTGTTCCATTTACTCTAAGGCTGTGCCCTTGGGTCCTAGTCTCTTAAAGCAATGGAAACATCTTCCCAACATCCACCATGTCCAGGCCATTCACTATTTGGTAAGTTTCAATTACATTCCCCCATCATTCTAAACTCCATCAAGTATCGACCCAGAAAACTCAAACATTCCTGATTTGTTAAGCTTTTCATTCCTCAACTATTCTTGTGAACATCCTCTGGACACGCTCCAGGCCAGTACATCCTTCCTGAGATATGGGGCCCAAAACTGCGCACAATACTCCAAATGTGGTATCTTCAATGAAACTTTTTGAATGTTCAAAGTCTGTGAGAAGATTTGTAGCTCGGGTGCTTGTTGTTGTGGTTCTGTTTACCGAGCTGGGAATTTGTGTTGCAGACGTTTCGTCCCCTGTCTAGGTGACATCCTCAGTGCTTGGGAGCCTCCTGTGAAGTGCTTCTGTGTTCTTTCCTCCGGCATTTGTAGTGATTTGAATCTGCCACTTCCGGTTCTCAGTTCCAGCTGTCCGCTGCAGTGGTCGGTATATTGGGTTGCTTATTGATGTGCTTATTGATTGAATCTGTGTACAAAATAGTGTACAAAATCCCATGCAAGGACTGCACAAAACACTACATAGGACAAACAGGAAGACAGCTAATGATCCGCATCCATGAACACCAACTAGTCACGAAACAACACGACCAGCTATCCTTAGTAGCCACACACACAGATGACAAGCAACATGAATTCAACTGGGACAACACTACTATTATAGGACAAGCCAAACAGAGAACAGCCAGGGAATTCCTAGAGGCATGGCACTCATCCACAGATTCAGCGCTGCCTCCTAAACATTCCACAGCACACTGCTCACCTTGTCACTACACACCAGTGTGCTGTGACACACCAGTTGAAAAGCACTGAGATAGATTACACAGGAATGTCAAAAGCATTGCATCCACCCTCTCTGTTTCCCTTTCCATTGAAATCCTGGATGTAGACCAAATGAACCAAATGATTTACCAACTGTTCTGCTGTTTAATTTATCCAGAGTTTTTTCTTTTTGAGTATTAATTAAATATTTTTTAAAATTCAGTTTAGTGCCTTGAATCCCTATTATTTTGATCAGTATTTACACTTTCTTACATGAATACAGACAGAAGAAAGTTTTTAAAAATATCTAACTTCTCCTGTCTCTAGCTCTGAGGGTTATGTGTTCCAGCATGTGCCATTGTTCCATTTCACACACTTTTTGGACATTTCAATACTAGTTTCTGTTTCAGTACCTTCATCTTTTCTCTCTGTTGTTCACTTTTAATTCTGCATCTACTTCCAAAGACTCTCAAGTCTATGACATAAAAAAAATCCTCATCTCTGTTTTAATGCCCACCCCTTGTTTTTAAATTATAAATATGTTGGATGTTAAACTGTGCATCCTGTAGGTGGCACACACAACTGGTGGTAGAGGGGTTGGGTGGGTGTGGATGTGTTGCCAATCAAGTGAGTTTTTTTTCCCTGGATGTGTCAAGCTTCCCCGAGTGTTGTTGGAAATGCACCCGTCCAGGCAAGTGGGGAGGATTCCCTTACACTCCTGATTTTTGCTTTGCAGATGCTAGACAGGCTTTGTGGAGTCAGGAGTTGAGTTACTTAATGCAGGTTTCCCAGCTTCTGACTTGCTGTTGGTAATGTCCATCTACCTACAGCACATGGACTGCAGTAATTAAGAAGGCGGCTCATCCCCATCTTCTGGACAATAACAAGGGATGGGAAATAAATGCTTCTACACCCAGAGATACTCACATTCCACGAGATGCTAAAAAACCAAAGGACTTATGTGGATAGTTCAGTTAAGTTTCTAGTCAAGGGCCCCAGGATGTTGCCAGTGGGGAAATCAGTGATTGTCGCCTCATTGAGCGTCCCCATTGAATAATGCCAACAGTGGATCTGTCTATATACTAACAATTAAACTCTCCCATTATAATTTCTGTGCAATATTGTTTCTTATTTTGCACTGTTGAATTGTTGGAATATAGACTATTTTATTATTGTGCCAGTTTGGACCAATATTTGAGGTTGACGAGAAAGGATAGGGTTAACTCGTCATGACATGTCCTGCTCATGTACAAACTCCCCTTGCAATAGTTATTGATTTCATTACTTACGTTAGTGGTTGTAATTAGGCTCCATTAACTTGGGAACTGATTTTCTGATCTGATGAATTCTCCCTCCTCTAAATAATGGAAGTTTTCTCAATCTCTGAAGGACAGAACCGACCATGTCCTTGATCAGAATAATCAAAATAGTTATTATTTACAAAAGGGAAACCATGTCTCTTAGTTTTATGCCCAAGCTGAAGATTCTGTGGGCGATCAGTGATATACAGAGAATTTACTACGCGATCTTAGCTGCTGTTGGTGTCCCGGGTAAGTTACACTCTGTGAATGATATTTCAAAAAGTGGAATGTAATCATATGTGTTATCTTAATTTTCATGCCACTTTGTTTTTGATCTTCCTGGTGTTTTCACAATGACCAGACACCAATAAGAATTCAATTTTTCCATGATAATTCATTAACATGTATCATTTGTGAGGCAAATAAATGCTCTCTCTATCAATTTGTCACTTCCTTTTTTTCTTTCTTCCTTCCTTTCTTCCTTCCTTTCTTTCATTCTTTCTTTCCTCCTTTCCTTTTTCTTCCTGCTTTTCTTTGCTCCTGTCTCAATATATTTCATGCTGTTTTTCTCTTTGCTTCTTTCAAAATTGCCATTCAAATGGTTTCCTCTAGGAATGGGGTTAAAGAAAAAATAATGAGCAATTCATAAGATGGACCCATGACCGACTGGAATGGATCAAAACATCGAAGACTCTGAATGGCTCGTTTCTGTTCCAACATTTCTCTCTTGTTAGAAAATGCGGATCCAATTTACAAAGTTACTCCTTTTACATTTGGTGAAAAGCATTTATTTTCTTTTCGTCATGTTTCACTGATCCATGTTTTGTGGCTAAACTCAACACAATTCATCTTTCATTTGGCTACTTAGGAAGCTCACAGAAAACCAAGTACTGAAACAATAATTTAAACTTTATTCAGATCTTCCAAGGAAGCAGGTATAAGGCATGTGACCTAACTTCACCCTTACCTGATTGGAAAGTTGAGATCTGTCCAGGATTTCAATCAACCGTGGTCTGTCTCTGTACATGTCCAGGATTGTCCAGAGTTGGTCTTCAAAAGTCTTCGGTTGAGCTGTTCTGCTGTTGGATCCTTATACAATTTTCTTTCTTTCAAGTTTGTGAAATGACATTATTGATGATTCAATAGATTTTTTTGATCCTCAGCATTGAGTATATTTTTGGAGGCCTCGAGACTGCAGCTTGCCTTCTCACCACACATAACTCCGTTGTTTCTGGTTACATTCAGGGTTAGCTTTTCCTGCAATTAACCCCTTCACAACATTACTGCTGAGTGCAGGTCTGAATTGCTCAGTTGTCATGACTGTAGACCATCAAGGAAATGTTATGTCCTCTGACTAAGGGAACACGTTGTTTATGTAACTCCTTCCCAGGGATGGCCAATGCACATGTTGTTGTAACAGCTATTATTGGTTTCTCATTGTCCCTTTCATCTCAAGAAACAATCTTTTCGGGGATCATCGCTGCTTCTCTATGTGTGTGATATGTTATTCTTTGTGATTCATTCAATCCATGAACAGTTATGAAAGTGGTGAATTTTACATTGGCACACATGGCTTTGTGACTTTTTGTTTGGCTGCACAGTTATCAGTGCCTTTGACTGCAGTTTTTGGAATCCTTTCTGGATGGAATATTAAACAGCAAATTTGTGATAAAGTTTCAGTTTGATACAAAAACATGGGCTACCCGTTAACAATGAATTTCAGTATTACACTTCAAATAAAGCAAATTTTAAAAATTTCTTCATTATATCTGAGGTATAAATTATTAAATTTGTTCTCTTCTTTCCAATTAACGTGATTGCAATGATGATCCTGGTTCAGGGGAAGTGTGGCCTTTCAAAATGTGTCACTCATTACCTGGTGGTTATGGCAGCGGCGAATCTACTGGTCATTATCTTCGAACCGATACTACGACAAATTCCGATCACATATCGGGGAGAGTTCCTGTTTATGAATTTTGTACGCAGTTGCAACATCCATGCTGTTCTGCTTTATGCTTCCACAAACTGCTCTGTCTGGTTCACGGTCACGTTCACCTTTGATCGGTTTGTGGCAATCTGTTGCCAAAAGCTGAGAAGTAAACATTGTACCAAGAAAACAGCGGGTTTCGTTTTAGGAATAGTGACTGTGCTGAGTTGTTTGAAAAACATTTTATGGTATTTTATGTACGTAATCGATATTGACTTTCTAATAGTCCATGGTTTTGTAGAGTACATCGAAATGTAAGTTTTTCAATTGTCTGGGCCATTGTTGAATTGACGCATTACATAATAACACCATTCATTCCATTTATTTTGATTGTATTGTTAAATAAAGTGACAGTCAGAAATATATTAGCCAACAGAGCTCATAGGAGCCTCCGGGCTCAGATGACTGGAGACAGTGCTAGTGACCCAGAGATGGGGAGTCGGAGGAAATCCATGATTCTGTTATTTATTAAATGTGGTAATTTCATCACGTTATAGGTGGTGTTCATTGTTTGTTCTATATTGAAACGATTTCATTACTTGGGATATCCAGTTCCTCTGCCAACACTTGTAAGAGAGATTGGCCTCATGCTCCAGCAGCTGAGTTACTGCACAAACACCTTTATTTATGCAGTTACCCAGAGGAAATTCAGAGAAGAGTTGACGAATGGAATAATGTATCCCTTCACAAAGTTGGTCAAAGTAATTTGTCCAAACCTCAAGCCAACATTCAACATTAGTACAGCATTTTATTAGAATCTACGTTCTGTTAGATTATTTATTCAATGATCTTTTAGAGCAATTTGAAGTCATGGCCCTTACCAGGATCAGTGTTGTGATCCGGACTGTTCCTGTTTTACCAAATGATTTAAACATTATTGTACTAGGGTTGATCAGTAAGTTGGCAGATGAGACAAGAATTGGTGGGGTGGTGAATAGTGAGGAGGAGAACTTTACATGACAGGAGTACATTTCTTCATTCAGAGGATGGTCAACCTGTGGTATTCTATCCCACTGAAGACGGTAGGGGCTGGGTCACTGAGAACATTTGAGGAACAGATGGATAAATGTGATTTAATGGCATCAAGACGTATAGAGTGAAAGCGGGAATATGGCATTGAGAGAGAGGATCAGGCAAGATCATATTGAATGGCAGATCAAGTTCGAAGGGCTGAGTGGCCTACTCCTGTCATGGTCTATGTTTGAGACAAAACTGAGCGAAGCTTGCTATAACACAGCAGTGAATCCTCTGTTAATTAAACCAAATACCCAGAAAACCTCACCTCGCCTCATAATTTGTTTAAATGTGAATGACAGAGAACTCCCCAAATTCCACCAATTAAAGAAAATAACATCAATTTATTTTTTTAACTCTTAAAGTTGAACATTAAACAATACCTATTCACACCTGTAAGACCCCATTCCACTTAACTGCGTATTATCTGTCACCAATCTATAATACTATACTCTTCCAATAAAACAGTTAGTAAAATTACATTAACTTCATTTCAAAACTTTACAACAGGTTTTAGCTTTGGTGTCTGTCTTCTTCCTTTTTACTGTGAATATGTTTCATATGAAAAGGCACCTTTTACTAGAGAATATTTCCTAATTTCTTGGATCTGTGTTGATGCCAGTTGCTCTGTCTGATTTTCAAAATGCCTGCCTTTTTCATATTCCCAATATCGGATCATTTCATTGGTTTTAACTTGGCAAAACAATAAGGTCAATCGACTGCGTTTTAGAATCTTGGGCCATAATTTGATCTGGTTGTTTAAATTTGAATTGTTGTCATAACAGCAACCAACGCAGGTATACATTTCATAGCCAAACGTTACATATTTTCAATTTTCCTGTACACTCTGAGAGTGCTACTTCATCATCACAGGTGCTAGTCAGCTCTCAGTTCAGAACAGTATTCATTCTCTCTTAAAGATACAGTACGTGTCTTCAACTTCATAACCACCTATGATCAAGGACATGGCCGTTCCCCTTTTTAATAGATGGAATAAAGGGGCTGAATGTTATTGAAACAGCAAGAGACTGCAGAAAGTTGCAGCACAGAAGGATTCAGGAGTCAGCTGCCATGTTTTACAGAAACCGGAGCAGTCAAGTTCAATTGGTAATAGGAAAGGACAATGGGCAGGTGGCCTTTATTTCTGTGGGAAAGGAATGTAGAAAGAGAGAGGTCTTGTTAAAACAGTACAAGGCACTTGTCAGGATGTCCCTGGAATATTGTGAACAGTTTTGAACCCCATATCTCAGGAAAGATATCCTGGCATTGGAGGCAGTCCAGAAAAGTTTCACTTGGCTGATTCTCGGAATAGAGCGATTGCCCAATGAGGAGAGATTGATGAGTTTGGGCCCGTGGTCATTGGATTTTAGACAAATCAGAGGCAACGTCATGGAAGAACCAAGATTCTTCGAGGTCTTGCCAGGTTGGAAATGGAGAGGTTATTTCCCTTCGTGGGCGAGTCCATGAACTGATGGCATCATCTCAGAATCACGGATTATACATTAAAGACAGAGATGAGGAGGAATTTCTTGTCTCAGAGGAGAGTGAGTGTGTATGACTCTTTACCACAGAGGGCTGTCGATGTTAGGTCTGTAAGTATATCCAAGGCTGAGGGAGACAGATTTTTAATCAGAAAGAGAATTGAGAGTTATCGAGAAAATGCAGGAAAGTACAATTGAGGATGATCAGATCAACCATGATTTTATTGAACGGTGGATCAGACTCAATGATCCAAAAGGCTGACATCTGATCTTCCTTCTTGTGATCCTGAATGTCCTGTTCCATCCTTCCTCACATTCCAGAATATTTCAATGGCAGGAAGGTGAAGGAACCCAGTTAGTGCTGCCAGAAAACCCACAGAAAATGGGTTCCATTTCATCAATATCGATGGCAGATCATGTCGAACTGAAGTGGGAATAAATGTCTTCACTCAGAGACTGCTGACCCTGTGGAATTCTCCACCACATAAAGCTGTGGAGCTAATTCACTGAATATACTTAAGACATGAACAGATTGATTTCTGGATTCATGGTGTCAAGGTTCAACAGTGGGACCATGATATTGAGATAAAGCATCCTTCATCACCATATTGAATGGTTGAGCAGGCTCAATGGGCCGAATAGCCTACTCTTGCCTGCATTGTCTGTTTCCCGATGCTCTTCGCTACAATAATGAAATAGTTTTGTCAGCCGGGGGTTTACTTATGAACAGGACTGTTTCAGTCATACTGGATTACACTTCTGTAAAGTTTTAGTTAGCCCATCTACACCAATCAATTCTAGCCTTTTCCTACAACTGATTCCAGGAGCATTGGCTAATGGTTACCTTTATTTATTATGCACTTTTGTCAAAAAGTCAGAATACATTTTCAGGAGTGCAGGTCACAGGAATGAATGAGAATCTCGGTATTTTCAGGCTCAAGGCCCACTTCAATGAGATATATTACACCAGGCACATCCCCTTTTATTCAATTCCCAAGCACAGATCGGAATCACATTCGTGCACAGCTTTGTTTTGATTTGTTGATAGGGATGTGAGTGTCTCTGGCAAGGCCAGCATTCATTGGCCCTCCCTAAATACCCAGAGGGCACCTGAGACTCAGTCACATTGTTGTTGGTCTGGAGTCACATCTAAGCCAGACCCGGTTATGATGGCCTTTCTTTCCCTAAAGGACTTTAGTGAAGCAGATGGACCTTTCCAATAATCACCATTGGCTTCATGGTCATCATTCAACTCTTGATTCAAGATGGTTTCGTTTTCATTGAATTCAAATTCCACCATCTGCTTTGGCAGGGTTTGAACCCATGACCCCAGAACAGGGTTGGGGAACCTTCAGCCTTAAGGCCACATGCAGCCTTCTAGGCCATTGTGTGTGGCCGTTTGAATGAATCCAAATTTTGCAGAACAAATCTTTTACTTTTTATTAATTTTTTTCGTCCTTTATTATTTTTATTTCAATCTTCAAATGAATGTATTTAAAATTCCAGAGTGTAAAAGAGAATTCAACGAAATAATCCTCACAGACTGACCGCCACAATTAAAAAAATGGTAAGTCAATAGACTTATTAATTACAGAATACAATGAAAGGTTCTCTGACTTTGAGAATCATGACATCACACTCAAATTAACATTTCAACCTCACCTAGTTGATGTCTCCAAGGCTCCTAAAGAACTACAGATGGAATTGATTGAGCTCTCAGAAGATGACATTTTAAAGTCCTTATTTGACGCTAAGAAAGATCCAACTGAAATATGGAAAAATGCAACAGAATACCCATGCCTTCAGCAACATGCACGAAAAATGCTTTCTTGCTTTTCAACCACTTATTGCTGTGAATCTACATTCTCCTATTTAAACAAAATCAAGACGCCCTTAAGGTCACAAATGACGGATACCCATCTAGAGGATCAGCTAAAACTGCAGACCTCCATGCTGCAACCAAATATTCAAATGCTTTCCGACAAAAAAAGGGCGGCACGGTGGCACAGTGGTTAGCACTGCTGCCTCGCAGCGCCAGAGACCCGGGTTCAATTCCCATCTCAGGCGACTGACTGTGTGGAGTTTGCACGTTCTCCCCGTGTCTGCGTGGGTTTCCTCCGGGGGCTCCGGTTTCCTCCCACAGTCCAAAGATGTGCAAGTCAGGTGAATTGGCCATGCTAAATTGCCCGTAGTGTTAGGTAAAGGGGTAAATGTAGGGGTATGGGTGGGTTACGCTTCGGCGGGTCGGTGTGGACTTGTTGGGCCGAAGGGCCTGTTTCCACACTGTAAGTAATCTAATCTAATCTAAAAAAGCAGTCACAACAAAGTCATTAAAAGGTTAGTTAACTTTAGAATTAACTTTTTCATTTTTTTAGTTAGTTAGTACATAATAGTTAGATTTTTACAAAATAATGTGCATTTTGAAGAATATATAACTGAAGTTTCTTGGATGCGGCCTTATTAGATCACAACTAACACAATGCGGCCTTCCAATATGGAAAGGTTCCCCACCTCTGCCCCAGAACATTACCTGGGCCTCTGGTCACAATCCATTGATAATACCACTCTGCCATTGCCTCCCCTTGACACAAACATATCAGGCTTCTTGAGTGGAACATCAAAAACATTGTAGAGGTTTATAATGAGGGTCATCGATAGGGTGAAGAGCCAAGTTGCTTTTCCTGGGGTTGGGGAGTCCAAAGCTAGAGGGCATAGGGCTAAGGTGAGAGGGAAAAGATTTAAAATTGACCTAAAGGGTACGGATTATACACAGAGGGTGGGTCACGTGTGGCGTGAGCTGCCCGATGAAGTGGTGGAGGCTGGTGCAATTAGAACATTTAAAAGGCATCTGGATGGATATATGAATAGGAAGGATTCGAGGGATATGGGGTGTTGTTGGCAAATGGGATTAAGTCAGATTGGGATGTGAGGTCGGCGTGGATTAGTTGGACTGAAGGGGCTGTTTCCATGCTGAATGACAGTATACCTTTGTTTTTGGAACTGCACTCATCCAGGCAAATGGGGAGTATGTCATCACAGTTCTGACTTGTGGCTTGTTGATGGTAGACAGGTTTTGGGCAGTCAGGAGTTGAGTTATTTCCTGCAGTATTCCCAACCTCTGACCTGTTCCTTGGCAGGGTGCATCTACCTACAGCACATGGACTTCAGTGGGTCAAAAAGGCAGCTCACCCTCACCTTCTCAAGGGTAACTAGGGTCAGGCAATAAATGCTGCTCCACCCAGGGACTCCCACGTCCCACGTGATGCTATAAAAGCCATAGTATTAATGTGGCTAGTTCAGTTCAGTTTGTGGTCAAGAGAAATCTCCAGGATATTGCTTGTGGGGAATTCAGTGATAGTTGTCCTCTTTAAATGATACCAACTCTGCCAGAGTCTATATGTTGACAATTAAATTGCCTCATTCCGCTGACTTTACAATGTTAGTTCTTGTTTTCCATTAATGATCTGTTTTGAAGTTACTTTTGTTAGAATTCTGTGATATGGGCCATTTCATTAATGTGCAGATGTTGGGTCTGGGGAGAAAGAATAGGGTTAACTGGTCAGGAGTTGCACTGTTCATGTACAAATTCGCCTGATAATAGTTGTTGATGACATTACTCCATTAGGTGGCTGTAATCAGGTTCTAATTATATTTCATTGATTCATAGCTTTGTGGCCACGTAATTATCAATTATTTTGAATACACGGGAGCTGATTTTCTGATCTGATGAATTCACCCTGCTATATATAAGGGATATTTTCTCAATCTCTCAAGCAGAGAACAGACAAAACCTGACCAACAATCTCCGTTATTTGCAAAAGAGAAATTATGTCTCTTGATTTTTGTGATCAAGTTGAAGATCCTGTGGGCAGATCCTGATGTACAGAATATTTGCTACCTGGTCTTAGCTGTGTTGGATGCCCTGGATAAGTTACTCCCAAGGGAGGTTTATTCAAGAAGTGGAATTCTATTAAATGCATCATCTATAAGTTTATGACGTTTTAAAATAACCTACCTTACATTACTACTATGATGAGAGTTCAACAAGAATTTGTTTGTTCTATTGGAGTGAAAGGCCATTGATCACCTAGGGCAAAGAAAATCTTCCTTCCTCCCTCCCTTCCTCCCTCTCTTCTTTCCTCCCTCCCTCCCTTCCTTCCTTCTTTCCTTCCTTCCTTCCTTTCTTTCTTTCTTTCTCTCTATCTCTCTACCTTACTATCTATCAATCAATCTGTCTATCTACCTACCTACCTACCTATCCGTCCGTCCATCCATCCATCCGTCCATCCGTCCGTCCATCCGTCCATCCGTCCGTCCATCCGTCCGTCCATCCGTCCGTCCATCCGTCCATCCATCCGTCCATCCATCCACCATCCATCTCTCTATCTATCAACCCATCCCGCCCCCCTTCCTTCCTTTCTTTCTTTCTTATCTTCCTTTCTGTTCTGAACCACAATCGATGCTTATCCCAAACAGACAAGGATAACAATGGGTAAAGAAACATTAATGGCAATTAATTCAATTTATCCACGATGCATTTGAATGGAACAAAACATCTGTGAATCTGAACCTCTTATGTTCCAATGTTTCTGAGCTTTGGAAAAATTTGATGCCAATCTCCAAATGCATTTGTTTTGTACCGAAAACAATCTAATGTTTCGAGTCTGGACAGCTCTCACTTTCTCTCTCCATGGATGCTGCTTGACCCAATGTGATTTGCAGCATTTTCTGTTTTCCATACAGATTCCAGTTTCTGCAGTAATTGTTCCCACACTGTATTCCTCTTCCACTTGCTTAAGCTTGATAATTTGATTTTGTTGTAATCATGTTTCATTGATTCATAGCTTTGTGGCAATGTAATTATCAACTATGTTGAATGCATCGAGTTGCTGATTTCTGATAAGTAACCATTAGAACATTGTTTTGATGGAATGTTAAACAGCACAATCACCTGATGAAGGAGCGTCGCTCCGAAAGCTAGTGTGCTTCCAATTAAATCTGTTGGATTATAACCTGGTGTTGTGTGATTTTTAACTTTGTACACCCCAGTCCAACACCGGCATCTCCGAAGCAAATTTGCAGTCACTTTGTAGTTTGTTGCAAAAATATTGAATGGACATTTGAGAATTAGTTTGATTTTTTTACTGAAAAGACAGTGCATAATTATTTCTGCATTCTATCTGGTCAATAAATGATCTTATTTGTTCTCTTCTTTTAAGTTAACTTGATTGTAATTATGATCCTGGCTCGGGGGAAGTGTGGCCTTTCCAAATGTGTCACTCATTACCTGGTGGCTATGGCAGCAGTGGATCTACTGGTCATTATCTTTGTTGTGATACTACGACAATTTCCTATTACATATCAGATGGAGTTTCTCTTTGTGCATACTCTCCATGTCTGCAACTTCCATGGTGTTCTGCTTTATGCTGCAACAGACTGCTCTGTCTGGTTCACGGTCACGTAAGTCTTTGATCGGTTTTTGACCATATGTTGCCAAAAGCTGAGAAGTACACAGTGCAGCAAGTGGGTGTGGGTTTAGGAACATTGACTGTGCTGAGTTGCTTGAAGAACATTTTCTGGTATTTCTTGCAATGCAAGTGAGATTGGCTTTCCAATAGTACCTCAAAATGTAATTAATTCAAATGTCTGGGGCGTTGTGAATTGATGCATTACATAATAATGCCATTCATTCCATTACATAGCTCGCTGGAGACTTTGGGCTCAGACAACTGGGAATAGTGCCAGAGATCCAGAGATGGGAAGTCTGAGGAAATCCATGATTATCTTATTTATTATATCATATTGTGGGTGGTGTTCATTACTTATTGTATTTTGATACGATTTGATTACTTGGGATATCCAGTTATTGTGCCTACATTTGTAAGGAGACTAGCTCCATGTTCCAGCTCCTGAGTTGCTACACAAACACCTTTATATATGCAGTTACCCAGAGGAAATTCAAAGAGATGAAGAATGGAATAACGTATTCCTTCACAAAGTTGATCAAAGTAATTCGGTGATGTTATCTTACCAATGCTTGGAACACTAAATATATATTTTCTCAGGATTAAGATTCAGATCTGAGATCCCAGGCTTTATGTCTGCTTGATCCTTGCTGAAGAGTGCTGAGCAACACCAGCTTTCAGTTCAGGAATAGTGTGGGAGTATGCTGTGGTTGTGAAAACTTCACAACAACACAGCATGGGTTCTCATTGTCCTTCCTCACTGTGGGTGCTTCTTACAGAATTACTGAGGCCATTCAGCTGTTCTGTCTGGGCTGGCTCTGTGAAGGAACAATTCACTCAGTTCCGCTCTATGGTCTTGTAATCCTGCACACTGTCGTAAACTGTCTTCAATTTGACAGCACAGTAAGAAATCTCATACATAATATAACACTGAAACCATTATTTAAACTATATTGCATGTAGCAATGAAGATAAGAACCCTCCAGTCAGCATGTTAAGCCTCACAACCCAACTTGGCTATGACCTGATTAGTTTGAAATTTAACCTTGATTCTAGCCAAAAGTGTCTGCCTCTGCATCACTATGGTTCAAACCTTGTGCAGCTTTCAAGAGTTCTGCCAACAACGAACCTAGGAACTGAATTTTTATACAATTTTCTATTTGTGGTATGATATTACTGATGATCCTTTCAATTCTTTCATCAATAGTATTGACCAATCCTATGGGAAAATTAAGTCTGCAGTTTACCTTCTTTGTTCCCTGTTACATTTCACATTGACTTCTCTGTTTGAAGACACAGCTTTCGTGTGACTAATTCCTTAAATTCTTCTCTAACCATTTGTCCTTGTGGCATAAGGCGGCCAGTTATCAAGCGGGTGTTAAACAGGTTTGCTTATGTAACTTCTACTCCTGCTTTTCCCAGGTATGGAGGCATGCTTTCAATGCCTGTATAACAGCTGGTCTTTGTCCCTTCACAATTTATTCCAGGCAGAGTTATTGCCACTTCTTTTAATCCATGAATAGTTATTGCAGTCCTGACGTTTACTCACCACATTCACCTTTGCAGCTGATAATCCAATTTCCTCCCAAGTGCCTCAGTTGAATCTCCCTGCACCATAATCTGTGGCATTCTATCGAGCTGCAAAAGAATTAACCGTAGGAATGGGTTTTCCTCATGTCTCCATTGATTCTATCAATCTATGTTGATGTGGTTATGATTCACCCATCATTGGGATCAGCATTTATTTACTATCAACTCTGCCTGGACCCCTCATGATGTTGAATATCTATATTCAGCACCCAATGAACCTTTCTCATTCTGTTTGAAAGGTAATGTTAATCTCTCAATTCTATGCACTGAACCGAGATTCCTCATGGTTTAGCAACATTCCTGAACCTGTTCCACGCACTCTCTCATGTCTTCACATCTTCCCTAAATTGTCACACCCAAAATGAGGCACTGCACTGTATTCCAGGAGAGGTAATGTTCTACACAAACTGAACATCACCTCCTTGTTTCTCACATGCCCCATAACTGATAAAGCCTTCAGTTCCAAAAGCTTCATAGACCACTCTTTGCCTCTCCTCCCTCTGTCACTGAGAATGGCCTTTGTATAAATCATCCAGTACCTCTGTCTCTGGGAACCTCTTTGGAATTGTATCCCTTTTTATGATGTTGTCTCTTCATGCTCTTTCTACGCAAATTATTTCAATGTTTATTTGTCATAGGAACAAGGAACAAGAGTAGGCCACTTGTTCCTTTGAGGCCTACTTCCCCATTAAATACAATCAGGGCTGATTTTAACCTCAGCTCTACATCTCTGCATATCCCCCAATAAAATTTCCAACCCCTTGGAAATCAATATCTCTCTCTGCCATAAAAAGACTGAAAGATTCTGCCTCCTCTTCTTATCGAGGAAGGGCATTGCAAAGGCTCACAGCCCTCTGTGAGAGATAAAAGGATCATCATTACTGTTCCCTTATATTCTAAACTATGACCCTTGTTCTACATTCTCCCATGAGAGGAAACATCTTTTCAGTATCCAGCTGGTCAAGTCCTCACGGGATCTTATATGCTTCAGTTAAGTCACTCCGGACTCTCCTAAACTCCAGGGATATATGTAACCTTTCCTCATCAGACAACTCACTCACTCTTGCTATCATGTTTGTAAACCTTCTCTGAACTGCTTCCAATGCATTATCATCCTTCTGTAAGTACAGTGCCCAGTGCTGTACACTGTACTCCAGATGAAGTCACACCAATGCCCGGTATCACTGAAGGATAAACTCCTTATTCTTGCATTCAATTCCCCTCACAATAAAACACAGCACATTGTCTCAGCTTTCCTGATTACTTGCTGTCCATACAAACCAACCTTGTATGATTGCTGCCCTAGAACACCCAGATCCCTCTGTGTCTCAGAGCTCTCCAACCTCTCCCCATTTCAATAACATTCTGACCTTTATTATTCTTTCTGTCAAAATGGATACTCGAGCTGAAGGCATACCTCAAAGAGCATGTCTTCAGTTTGTGTTATTAAAGGGAGGGTGACTTCACGCAGAGTGGACATAGCTATTCTTTTCTAACTTTCTCCACAGCTTTAGCCACACTGTGCCTTGGAATCCAATCTCGTCGTTGCAGTAGCTGTGCAGCCCTGCACTGCACGCTATCACTGTGCTTCTGATCATATAATTAAGGGCAACCTTTCCATATTAGCTCCAAACATGGAGGGGAGTTGGATTGGTATGTGGAGAGGAAATACATCTACTGAGGCTGTTATCGCGATGCCAAGTCCCCCTTTATTTACACATGAAGAGTCCCTGACGCTGATAACGCTCCCCCAGAGCCAGCTCACAGAATGAACAGAATGTCTGACACTCCTGTTCCTGTTTGTCAGCCAGGGCTCCCTGAGTGGAACAGGTTAACAGCCCCAAACAGGGAACTCAGACTTCTATGAGGTCCACCTGGCTGACCTTATTGCAATCACTACAAAATGTTTACAGAATGTGGGCCAAACATATCCAAGTGGAACAAGTTCAGTTTAGGAAACGTGGTCAGCATGGATGGGTGGGCCGAAGGGCCTGTTTCTGTGCTGTATTACTGTATAACTCTAAATGTACTCAATGTCCATTCCTTTAAACATTTTCTTTACGAAGTTGAGAATCTTTTCTTACGTCATTTGCTAATTTACTGATAATTGAGAGTAGACTGGTGGATCAGTAATTGGTTGGGTAGGATTGTCCTGCCTTATATCTGCAGGACATACCTGGAGATTTTCTGCATTTTTGTGAAGATGCCTGTGTTGTAACTGTACTGGAACAGATTCGCTAGGGGAGCGGCAAGTTGTAAACCTTCAGTACTATTGCCGGAATGTTCTCAGGCTCCGTCACGTTTGCAGCTTCAGTGTCTCCCACGGTTTCTTGAAATCTTGAGGATTGGATCGAATTGGCTGAAGACTGGTGTCTGTAATGTTGGGGACCACTGGAGGAGGCCGAGATGGATCAACCACTTGGCACTTATGGCTGAAGATCGCTATGAAAGCTTTAGCTTGATCTTTTGTACTGATGTTCTGGGCTCTTCTATCATTGAAGGTAGAGATAATTATGGAGTTGTTTAATTGTCCATCACCATTCACGACTGGATGTGGCAGGACTGCAGAGCTTAGATCTGATCTGTTGGTTGTGGGATTTGTTAGCTCTGTCTATCACTTGCTTCTTATGCTGCTTGGCAAGCTGTCCTATTTGGTGGCTTCACCATGTTGAAACCTCATCTTCAGGTATGCCTGGTGCTGCTCCTGGAATGCCCTCCTCCACTCTCCATTAATCCAGGGTTGATATCCTGGCTTGACGGTAATGCTTGAGAGGGGGTTATGTCGGGCCATGAGGTTACACATTGTGCTGGAGTGCAAGTATGCTGCTGTTGATGGCCGGCAGCACCTCATGGCCATCTCTGAAGGAGTTCCTCAGGGGAGTGTCCTCAGTCCAACGTCGTCAGCTACTTCATCAATGACCACCCCTCCATCATAAGATCAGAAGAGGAGATGTTTGCTGATGATTGCTCAGTGTTCAGCGCCAGTTATAACTCCATGTTCAAATGCTGTGAGACCTGGACAATATCCAGGCTTGGGCTGACAAGTGGCAAGTAACATTCTTGCCACTTAACTGCTAAAACCATCAGCAATAAGAGCCAATCTAACCACTGCCCCTTGACATTCACCATTACTGAAACCCCCATTGTCAATATCCTGGAGGTTGTCATTGACCAGAAACTCAACTGGACTCACCACATCAGCACACTGGCTACAAGAACAGGTCAGATGCTAGGAACACTGCTGCAAGTAACTCATCATCTGACTCCTCCAAGCCTGAGTATAAAGTTCTCTTATAATTAATAGAATGTAATGAGAGGTTTATGAATTCATGACTATCATATCCAATTATTATTGTAAATTGTGTATAACATATTATATATTATTATAAATTATATAGAATGACTCCCTAAGATTGACACCTACAGGATGGCAATATAATTTGTTGTTTGAGTATTTTTTAAATCTGAGGCTAGGAACCCTGCAATGTGCACCTCTTGACTTCTCAAAGCCTGTCCAACATCTGCAAGGCACAAGTCAGGAGTGTGATGGAATACTCCGCATTGGCCTGGAAGGGTGCAGCTCCAATAACACTCAAGAAGCTTGACATCATTCAGGACTAAGCAGCCCGCTTGATTAGCACTACATCCCCAAACATCCACTCCCTCCACCACTGAAGCTCAGTAGCAACAGAGTGTACTATGTACAAGCTGCTCTGGAGAACGTTACCAAGGCTCCTCAGACAGCAAGCTCCAAACCCATGACCACTTCTATCTGGAAGGGCAAGGGCAACAGATATGTGGAAACATGTCCATATGCAAGTTTCCCTTCAAGCCTCCCGGCATCCTGAATTATATTACCCCTCCTTCAGTGTCACTGGAT
This sequence comes from Chiloscyllium plagiosum, assembly GCF_037043375.1. NCBI lineage: Eukaryota > Metazoa > Chordata > Chondrichthyes > Orectolobiformes > Hemiscylliidae > Chiloscyllium > Chiloscyllium plagiosum. The sequence continues at coordinate 14,633,046 of NW_028270182.1, forward strand.
TAAAATCTTGGAATCCCTCGTTCACCATATTGTGGGCCAACCTGTAACACATGGACTGCAGCAGTTCATGAGGCAGCTCATCACCATCTTCTCAGGGCCAATTCAAAGCAGCCAGTAAATGTTGGCCCAACCAACTATGCCCTTATCTCATTTGTGGATAAAAATGAATAAATTGTGGGAGCCATCATCAATGACCATAGGACTATAATGTACAAGAGTAGGATTAAGCCATTTGGCTCATTGAGTTTGCTCCACCATTTGATCATAACGTTTATGTTTCTCAACCCCATTCTCCTGTCTTCGACCCATAACCCTTCACCCACCTTGCTAATCAAGAACCTATTTGGCTCTGTTGTAAATACGCTCATTTACTTGGCTTCCACAGCCTTCCACAGTAGTGAGTTCCACAGATTCACCATCATCTGGCTGAAGAAATTCTTCCTCATTTCAGTTCTAAAGGGTCAACTCTTCATTCTGCGGCTATGCGCTCAGACCTTAGTATCTCCTACTCGTAGAAACATTCCCTCCATACCCACTCTATCTGCACCTCTTGATATTTTGGAAGTTTCAGTCAGATCCCCCTCAGTTTTCTAAATTCCATTGAACAAGACTGACATTAATGTATTATTGAGCAAGCATAAATGACAGGAGAGGTGACTATCTGTGATCAGATTGTGAAATATGGCTTTGGTATGAAGACATGGAGCTACACGATCTGGTCTGGCCTGGGGGCTATTCTCTGATGGGGAGTTTTAAATCATTGTTACCATCTGTTGGAAAGTTAATTCAGTCTATTTGTTAAGTGATTGTTATTCTCCCCATTCATCATGGGACTGGATTTTCTAGCTGGGTGGATTCTCTCTGTGATAAATACGTTGAATATTCTCCATCTAGCAACTGGAGGATTGTCAGCAGCCTCTGGATCATCCACCAAAGCACTGATTACATCAAAACATAAATATGTCTCTCAGTTTTCTCACCAGGTTGAAGATTTTATGGGCGCTTTATGATATACAAAGGATCTACTTCCCCATCTTGGCTGCTGTTGGTGTCCCAGGTAAGTTTTGAACTCAAGATGGTACATTAGTCACCTCAAATTAACAGTTTGTGCTTTTGCTTTTGTTCTCTGTTGCACATTCCTTGACAAATTCAGGTTTCTCTCTACAAATGGGTGCCTCTCTTCAAAAATATTCTGCTGGTTTTAAACTGATTTGTGACCACCCCACTTTGCAACATAGAAGTCTTTAATTTATTCCTCTCTCTCTCTTTATTTCTTTATCTCGCTTTTATTTTGTTCTTTCATTCTTTCTTTATGTTTTCTCTTTCTTTTCTGTTTTTGTTCTTTCCTTCTGTCTTTCCATCTTTCTTTTCTTACTCATTTCTTTCTTTCTTTCTTTCTTTCTTTCTTTCTTTCTTCTTTCTTTTTCTTCCTTTTTTCCTTCCTTCCTTCCTGCGTTCTACCATTAATTCTATTTTCTATCAGATTAATTTATCCCCTTCGATCTGATTAGTTTCCCACCCTGTACCGTTAAACCTCCTTCTGGACCCCTCCATCGTTGGATACATCCTTCCTGCATCTTCCGTACTGAATAATGTTCGGATTTTGTAGGTTTCTAGGAGACCTCCCCATCATTCTACTAACTTCTATTGAATATAGTTCTAATCAATCCAATCTCTCCCTATACCTCAATGATTCCAACTCAGTACTCAGCCTGGTAAACTTTCTCTGCATGCTCAATCTTGAATATTATTTCAAGAAATGGTTCATGATATACACTAACAGGTTTCCTGCAGGAAAGTGTTGATGCACTTAATATTTATTTATTGTATTGCAAATCATGTCAGTCTTCTTTCAGTTATATTTGATATGTGTGTCTAAGTTTATAAATGTCATAGCATGAGTGCAATGTGTTCGTGTGGAGCAGATGTGTCTTTAGCTCCTGAACTCACCAAACTGGGTGTACACTCACATTAAGGCTCAGGTCAAATAAATAATATAGCCGAACATAGAGCAGGAATAAATTATTGCAGATGCTGGAATCTGAACTGAAAACATCAAATGCTGGAAATCACAGTAGGTCAGGCAGTGTCCATGGGAAATGAGTGAGCTAATGTTTCACATCCAGATGACTCTTCATCAGAGTTGATGTGGAACGGAGACGAGGCAGCATTTCTGCAATGGTCGGGGGAGGGGGGGGGGGGCGGAGGGGGTAGGTGGTGGAGTACTAGGGGACAAAGGCTGTTGACAGTGCAGATTAAGTAATTGGAATGACAAACAATGGTGTATCTAACTGTCAGACTGGAAAGGATAGACAATCCCACTGAGGTGGGGGATGGGGGTAGGGAAGAGAGGTGACAGTGACAGAGAATGTAACAAGTGAACCTGAAAGGAAGGGAAGGAGTGAGAGTGGGTTCATAATCCGAAGGTGTTGAACTCAAAAAAAGGACCAGAAGGCTGTAAAGTGCCTAGTCTCAAGATGAGATGTTGTTCCCTCAGTTTTACCTTTGGTTCACTGGAACACTGCAGTATGCTGTGGGCATGTGAGCAGGGCGCTATGTTAAAGTGACCAGCTACAGAAAGGCCAGGGTTCTGCTTGTGCATAGACTGGAGGTGTTCCAAAATCGGATCATCGAGTCTGTGCTTGGTTTCTCCAAAGTAGAGTACTCCACATCAGTGCAGTGAATGCCAATTGGAGGAGCGCCAGGTGAAACGCTGCTCTCCCTGGAAAGACTGTTTCAGCTCTTGGATGGTGAACAGGGAGGAGGTGAAGGGGCACCTTCTGTGGTTAGGTGGGAAGGTGACATGGGAAGGGAGGATGGTGTTGGTGGTCAAGAAATGTTCTAGGATTTTCCTGGAAATGCAGACTGTGAGAGTGAGGTGAAGATGTGTTTGGTGATGTCGTTCCATTGGAGTTATCTGAAATGATGGAAGATGATCCCTTGAATACAGAGGCTAGTGTGATGGAAAGTGGGGGCAAAGGGGATTCCAATCACCTTCCCTGACCTTCCTGCAGCTGGTCATTTCAACACAACGTCCTGATCACATATCCACGTGTCGGTCCCTCGGCATGCTGCGGTGTTCCAGTGAATCACAGCGCAAACTGGAGGAACAACATCTCATCATCAGACCAAGCACTTTAGTCTTCTGGACTTTATAACACCTTCAGATTGGGAACCCACTCCTATTCCTTCCCTTTATTTCAGCGATACTTGTTACATTCTCTATCACTATGACCTCTCTTCCGTCCCCCACCTAGTCCAGTGAGCCTGTTGTTCTGCCGCTCTGCCATTCTGATGACTTAATCTGCACTGTCAGCACCCTTTCTCCATCAGTACTCCATCCCCCCACACTATGGTACAAATGCTGCCCCCTCGACACCTCACGTCAGCTTTGATGAAGAGTCCTCTCGACTCGAAATCTTAGCTTACCCTCTCTCCATGGATGCTGCCTGACCTGTTTTAATTTCCACCATTAGTTGTTTTCAGGTCAGATTCCAGCATCTGCAATAATCTATTCCTGTTGTATACTGTGCTGTGTTATGTATTTGGTAATATTTTGTTGATTACCTTGATGCCAAAACCAAAATTCGTGACACTATGTTAAAGCTAAATAGAACAAGTTTCAATAATTGGTTGCAAAAACAATGCTGCACTGTCCCATCTAATTTCAAGTTAAGTTACAGGATATCAATTGTCCCTCTTCAGAAATTTACTCTGTTGGTTCAGTGGAAACATATTCAACTTTTCTTATTCGCAGCAACTTTTAATTGGAAAGGTTATATAAATATCTGTCAGTTGCTAGTGAATAATTCCCCTGTTCCTCTCTTATTTACAGTGAACATAGTCACAATTGTGATCTTGTTCGCAGAAAATGTGGTCTCTCGAACTGTGTCACTTCGTACCTGCTTGCCATGGCAACAGCAGATCTTCTGGTTGTTATCATTGACCTGATCCTGCGGCAGATTCCAATTGTCTATCGGGAGCAATTTAATTTTGTGAGGACCATTCCTTTGTGTAATATCCATGCGATCTTGTTGTATGTTGTCACTGACTGCTCTGTCTGGTTCACTGTCGCTTTCACATTTGATCGTTGCATGGCCATTTGTTGGCAGAAGCTGAAATCAAAATATTGCATTGAGAAGACGGCCATTGTGGTCATTGGAACTGTGACTGTGCTGAGTTGTTTGAAGAACACTTTCTGGTATTTTCTATATATAAGTGGTTATTGGCTTTCCAATAATCCCTGGTTTTGCCGTGTGTCTTTCAATGTTTCTCGTTCACTGGTCTGGGCTGTCACTGAATTAATGCATTATATTTTGACGCCATTCGTTCCCTTTCTCTTTATTTTAGTGTTCAATGCATTGACAGTCCAGCACATTATCATAGCCAGCAGAGCTCGCAGGAGGCTGCAGTGTCAGGGTCAAGGTGAGAACCCCAAAGATCAGGAGATGGAAAACCGAAGGAAATCCATGATTTTGCTGTTTGTTATCTCGGGAAATTTCATGTTGCTATGGGCCGTCTTCATGATCTCTTCCATATGGAGACGCTTGGATTACTTGGGATATCCTATTTCTCTGCCTACCTTTGTCCCAGAAATTGGCTCAATATTGCAACTCCTGAGTTGCTGCACAAACACCTTTATTTATGTAATTACTCAGAGGAAGTTCAAGGAGGAACTGAGGAATGGAGTCAAGTATCCCCTGGCAATGATCGTCAGGTTGTGTCAATGGCTGAGGCCAACACTTTCTTGAAAAAACGGTTGTGTCCCGCCCCACAGAATGCTCTGAAGAAAACCTTCAATTATGTTTTGCCCCTTTCTAAAATCTTCATTAATGAATTCATACTAGACCATTCGAAATAGGAGTAGGCCATTCGGCCCCTCAAACTTGCTGCACCATTCAATAAGTTCATGGCTGATCCAACATTCCTCATGCCCACCTTTCTGCCTTTTCTCTGTTATCCTTGAATTCCTGAGTCATCCATAACTTCTCCAGCTCAGCCTTAAATATATGTGGGAAATCAGCCCCCACAGCCTTCCAAAGGTTCATAACTCTCTGAGGAAAGAAACTCCTCCTCATCTCAGTCTTAAATTGATGGTCTTCTATTTGAGACAGAGTTCTCTTGTCTTGGACTCTGCCATAAAGGGAAACATCCTCTTAGCATTTATCCTGTCAAGCTCCTTCAGAATCCTATACCTTTCAATGAGACCACCTTTCATTCTTAAAAACTCTTTGAGAAAAGTTGCAAGGTGTTCAATCTCTGCTCCTGAGACAATCCCTCCATTGCAGGGATGATCCTTGCATGCCTTGTCTGAACTGCCTCTGATGAATGCAGTTGCAGGAAGACTTCCCTACTCTTACATAAGGACTGACATTCTATTCACATTCTTGATTACCTGCTGCATCCGTTTAAAGAGTTTAGGAGTTTGTACACCTCGGTAATTTCTAACTTCACTTCTCTCTGCGATCAGCTACACCCTGCTCAACAGATGTACCCTGTTAACTGTTGCAAACAGAGAGTCAGACAGCACAGAAACATGTCTGTGCTAAACACCAAGCACCAAAGCATATTAATTCCATTTACCAGCACTTGGTCTATGACTGACAATGTCCTGGCATTTGAAGTGCGTGTCCAGATGCTTCTTAAGTGTAGTGAGAGTACCTGCCTCTACCACCTTCTCAAGCAATGTGTTTGATATTTCTACCACTGTCTCAGGGTGAAAAACGATTTTCTCATAGTCCCTCTGAGCCACTTACTCCCCACCTTAAACTTATGCCCTCTGGTCTTAGACATGTCTGCCATCGAGGTACAATTCTCACGGATTCTCATAATGGACCCTACCTATGCCTCTCATAATTTTGTGTACCTCAGTCAGATCCCCCTTAGCCTCTTCTGCCAGAGGGAAAACAAATTCAGCCGGTAGGAGCGTAAACCCCGACCAGGGACAAAGACTCGGGAGGCAGACAGGATTCAGGAACGTGGCAGACTTTCATTCAAGCAACATCCAGCTAATGCAGGGAGAGGGTCAAACTGTCTTCCCCGAATCTGACCTTGATGTCAGAACCCAATCGTTCTCTTAATCTACTGTTCAGACTGGAAAATAGTTCAATGATACATTCTGATTTTTACTGTGAAATACGGCATTTTCATACATTTTGCGCTACAATAATCACACAGAACATGGTCACCGTGTCCATCCCTTTTTTTCCATACACCCAATCCTGTGAAATACCTAATCATTCCTATGTATATCCCCAGCTTTCCATGAAATCATGGTGTTTAACAAACACTGTAATCTCCAGGCCTGGGTCTCTTTCTATGCAGGAGAAAGTGAGGACTGCAGATGCTGGAGATCAGAGCTGAAAATGTGTTGCTGGAAAAGTGCAGCAGGTCAGGCAGCATCCAAGGAACAGGAGAATCAATGTTTCGGGCATAAGCCCTTCTTCAGGAATCTCTTTCTATGCATCCTATTAATTAACATTCCAAAGTTACTGGTTATACTCTTTCCGGTCTCTCCCAGACTTTTGGATTTCTAAGGTTTGCTTCTGTAAGGTTTGCAGCACTAATTTTCCACCATAAAGTTAGCTGTATTTTTAACTACTAAATTGCAAACAATTTATTTCATTCAATAAGAGATAAGGAAACATTTTATGAGAATGATTACATTTCACATCTAGTTTCCAATGCTTTTCTCCTAAAGCTTCTGTTGTATTTTAGTTATATGTGTGTATGTATAATTATGTTCAATTCTATCTCTATGATTATCTGATGAGTCTCTAACTAGAAACTATTTCTAGTTAATAACTTCAAAGAAACAATTGATTACTTCAAAATAACTTTAGCTATTGTTTTCATAATGAGTTTGCCTGAGTGTTTCATTGGCTGAGATTTACAGCTCTTGTTCTAACTGATGCTGTTCACCTAATGGGCCAATATCCTTTCATTAATGAGGCTGAAATCAATCACTTGTTGTATTTTATTGAACTTGTATCTAATCTTAGATATCGTCTTATCAAATTGTCTTGGATGGTTGCTTATAGGGTATTCCATTCACCTTGGAGTGACGCTGTTCAAAGGCACCATGATGTTTCACTTCAATGCTGTTTCATTCTCGTCACCCATATTGTATCTTTCAAACATGGGCTACCCTTACACAGCCTATCCAGTCTGTCTGATTAAAATAAATCTGAAGTAGATGCAGCCTTTGAACTGATCTCTGACTCAATGACTACAAGGACATGTGTCTTTAGCTGGCAAGTCACTGGGTGTTGGGGCTGGATTCGTCAGCACTGTCCCTCACTGCACAGCCTTGTAGCTCGATTTGTCTCTGGGTTGTGGTACAGTGACAAGATGACAGCTTCATGACCAACAAGTAACATCTTAAATCTCAGCTCTTCCCAAAAGTTGCAGCTACAGCATAGATCAGAGAATCTGGACCAAACCAAACTAGACAAAGGCAAGTGTTCTCAGTGTCATGAGAATTTTCTACTTTTCTTTTGCAACATAAGAACTACCTGCCTTTATCAGGTGAAGCATAGAATACGAGAGCAGGTGGCGGGGGATAATACTGGAACTGTACAAAATTCTGGTGAAGCCACAACTGCAGTACTGTATGCAGTTCTGGTCACCACATTACAGGAAGGATACAAGGGCATAGCAGAAAATGCTGGTGAGGCCAAAGCTAAAATATTGCATGTAGTCGTGGAACTCACTGCCTGAAAGGGTGGTGACATGGATCCTCATGACATTTAAGAAATATTTAGTTGAACACTTCAAATTCTGTAGCATAAAAGGTTATAGACCAAGTCTTGGGCAATTCGGTTGCAGTAGGTGTTTGTAGATTAGCCCAAATGGGCAGAATGGCCTCTTTGCAATTTTTAATGTCTGATGGCATGTATCCGTTAGCTCAGTTGGTTGGATGGTTGATTCAGTGTGTATCCCCTCGTTCTAGACTTTGTACCAAGCTGCCTCGAAATCATATACATTTCAAGAAGATCATTTGGAAGGATGTGGTGACACGAGAGAGGGAGCAGAGGAGAATAACCAGGATATTTCCTGAGCTGGAGGGTTTGAACGATGAGGAAAGATGGGATAGTCTGGGATCTGTTTTCCTTAGAGCAACAAAGGTTCAAATCGAACCTTTTAGAAGTGTAGAAGATGACGAGGGACATAGATAGGGTGAAAAGGAAGGCACTTCCTCCATTTATAGTGGGGTCATTAACCAAGGGAGGGGGCCATCAATTTCAGTCAAGAGGTAGGAAGCTGAGAGGAGATTGATGCATATTATTTCCGTTCAGAGGGTAGAAAGGGTCTGGGACTCCCTGCCGGAAAGGGTGGTTGAGTTAGAAACTTTTTCAACACATAAGATGCATTGGATAGGAATCTTGAGTTGCAGTGGTAGTGTCTATACCTTTGGGCCAGGAGGCTCCAGCTTCAAATTCCCACCTGTGCCAAAGGTGAATCTGAGCAGAATGATTTTTAAAGACATTTTGAGATATTCACTTGCTGTACTATTACCTTCAGGATAATGGGCTTAAAGTTGGAAAAATGCAGTTTAGTTGGAGTCAGATCTTTGGGGCTGGCATGCACACAATGGGCTGAACAGCCTCCTTCTGTGTTGTAAATGTCTGTGAGGGAATTACATCATATGAACATTTAGACCTCCTTTCAATTTCTGTTCCAGAATTAGTCCTTGTCTCTGTTCCTCTCTTCAGCAGATTTGCAAAACAAAACAACTGATCTTTTGTGGCTATAAAAACATTACGTTAATGTAGTACATAATGTCCTTTGCTCTGTAGAGATGTGTCTGAGTGCAAGCGAGTAGCTGAATGTGTTTGTTTAATGACGGTGATTAATCCCAATCGCCATGGAGCCATGATTGACACAGGAGAGCGTTCCCAGTATAACATGTACGAGGAATCCTCTCTGACTGTCAGTAGAATCCTTGTTTCTTCTTGAAAGTGTTTCGAGGACTGAAGCACCATGCTGGAATCACACAGAAGTTCAGGTCCCAGTCAAAGTGTGAAGTCAGACTGGTCCTTGCTTACACTGCTCAGGATACAGTTTGTTTTTCGGGATATACAGAAACGGTACTGTCCAATCCTGCCTGCTTTTGCTGGTCCTTGTAAGTTACTGTTTCCAGATGTGATCTTTCCAATGCATTTTATCGCGATGATTGTTGCTTTCATTTATTGTCTATAAGTCAAAACTCTTGGTTGTCTGGGAAATCCAAAGCATCATGTTGTAAATTGTGGAATATCTCTTTATTTGAAAAGCTGTTATTTTCATTTCTGATCTAGTGTGTGGGGAGACGCTGGAATGGTTTACTGGGGTTTAGAAGAATGACAGGGAAACTCAGAGAGATCTACAAAATATGATGGAATTGGACAAGGTAAAGGCAGGGACGATGTTCCCAATGGCCTAGGGATCCAGAACCAGGGGCCACAGTCTAAGGTGCAGGGCAGGCAGTTTCGGACTGAGATGAGGAGAAATGTCTTGACTTAAGGTATTGATTCTGGAGAAATCTCTGGCCCAGAAGGCAGTTGAGGTGAGAATATTGATTGTTTTCAAGAAGGAGTCAACGAAGTTTCTTGTGTTAAAGAGATCAAAGGATTTGGGAAGAATGACGGAACAGGGTACTGAGTTGGATGAAATGATGTGATCAGATTTAAGGATGGATTAGATTTGAAGGGCTGAATGGTCTACTGTTACCACTTTTTTCCCTATTTTTCTAGTCAGTTGCAAATCCAAAGTTAATTCGTGCAAAGTTCCAAGATTGCCTATAATAACTTCAAATCCTTCAGTTATATTTGACTGAGCTTCATTTTCCTCCAATACCATTTGTGATTGCCAACAGGTATATTACTTTGTTCTATAATTGAAAAATTTCCATCTTTCCTCGACATGATGATAGTTGTTTATTCAAATTTAATCCTGTCATTTTCGCATTTTATTTGCTGTAGTCGTACATCCTTTTTCAAGTTTTGAATTTCTGACAGTCCATAATACCATGATTATTGAATGAAAAAAGAACTTGTTTTTGTCGGATATATTTTGCACTGACCTTTTTTTTTAGCACTTATCATATATTAGAATAATGACCTGAGGGACAATAACTCAGTCTGGAAAGCTGATGGGGACCCATTCCAGATTACGAATGATTGTCACTTTTTGATAAAAAGGCAGGTCTAGTAATTTATCTCATTTTTACTTACTGTTTCTTACTTTGTGTTTGCATCACTATTTCTCTAAGCTACACCACATGTGCAGACAGTATAATTAATGATGAAAATGCATTATTTGTATTACTATGGCCATATTTGTTACTTTATTCTTTCATAAGAAAATAAGAAGATACTCTAGCAGTGTTAATTATTTGGATGTTAGCACCTATTCCACCAATCAGTAGGGTCATCCTTTGTTTGATGCAAACTAATTCCACTTTCCTGTTTGGCATCTTAGCACTTGATTCCCGTATTCATTAAAATTCCTTTACCCCAATCTACAACACATTGACTGACTCAGTTTTCGATATTTACTGGAGAGAGAAACATCCAAACACATGAAAACATATTCCTTGACTTTAACTAAAATGGAGTCTCCTTATTTTGAAACTTTTCCAGTAAGTGCAGGGGACAGTAACAAGTGCATCAACTAAAGGAAAGGGCTGGGATGTTTAAAGAATATTTCGAGACAGAAATTTCACTCGTGGGTGGTGAGTATCTGGAACGGACTGCCTGAAAGGGTGATGGCAGGAATGCTGAAGACTTTAAGAAGTATTTCGATAACCAGTTGAAATGCAGGATTATATTGTAATGACGGTGAGCACTGCAGTCAATATTCTGGTGCAGACTCCCTGTGCTCCTTGCAGTGGGAGCAAACCATCTCTCCTTTCAGAAGCTATCCCCTTTACAATAAAAGCAAGCAATCCATTTGCTGAACTCACTACTTGGCACACATATTAACTGGGAGATAGTGAGGACTGCAGATGCTGGAAAGTCAGAGTCGATAAAATGTGGAGCTGGAAAAAGCACAGCAGGTCAAGCAGCATCAGAAGAGCAGGAGAGTCAATGTTTCAGGCAGGACCCTTAGACTCTCCAGCATCTGCAGTTGTCACTACCTCCAAGTTTCTGGAAACCATACTGTGAATCCTCTGTCAAGGATGCCCAGCTTGAATCAGATTTCCTTCTCCCTCCTCAAAGATCTCAGTGGATCTCCCTCCCACTGCAAACCCCTAGTCATCAGGCCAGTCCTGATGAAGGGGCCTGCCCAGAACATTCACGTCGTCCACAATTTTGACTACAATACTGTCTGTCCCATCGTTAAAATCATTGACATAGATTGCAAATAGCTGAGATCCCAGTTCTGATCATTATAGTTAGTTTTGTGCCCTGAATATGAGAGTTATTCCAATCTATCCTCTGTTGGGTAACCAGCCCTATATCCATGCTAACAGATGATCTCCAAAATCAGCTGCTATTATCTTGTCTACTGGAGGTTGCTGGGTAATGAACACGTTCCATTCCTGAGTATGTCTGTACAATGATTTGTGTGCAATCGGAACATGGTACAGTTCAGTGTAAAATATCCATTCGGAAGTACAAGTGAATGTCAAACTCTCAAAACTTAATTTTAGCACAGGATCTTCTTCATAATTATAGCTGTACATAACTCAGACTTTCAAAAACTGAGAATCCTTGTAGTAATCTTTTGTGTGTAACCTTATTTGGAAATCCAAACACATTCCATCTATCAGTGGAAAAACAGAAAGTGCTGAAGAAATTCAGCAGGTCTGGCAGTATCTGTGCAGAGAGAAACAGAGTTAATATTTTGAGACCAATATGACTCTTCTCAGAATGTCTATTGCTTTCCCTTTATGCATTTCCTCTCAGACATCCTCAAAGAATGCAAATAAATTCAAGCACTCCATCCTGGGAATATCGCAATGTGTGCTCACATCCTTTTCATCCTCTCACAGGATATGCGTATCTCTGCTGGCCAGCATTTGTTGCCTATCCCTAGTTGCCCTGTGAGAAGATGGTGGGGAGCTGCCTTCTTAAACCACTGCAGTCCACGTGCTGTAGGAAGACCCACAGGGTCTTTTGGGAAGGAGTTCCCTGATTTGGACCCAGTGACACTGAAGGAGCAGTGATTTATTCCAAGTCTGGATGGGGAGTGGCTCAGAAGGGAACTTGCAATGGGACAGTGTTCCCATGTATCTACTGCCCTTGTCCTTCTGGGTGGAAGTAGTCCTGGGTTTAAAATATTCTGTCTCAGGTTCCTTGGTACATTTCTGCTGCCCATTTTGTAAATGAGACACTCTACTACTACTGGGTGTTGGTGCTCTTGGGATGGAATGTTCATGGATGTGGTGCCAGTCACATTGGCTGTTTTGTCCAGAATGATGTTGAGATTCATGAATGTTCTTGGAAAGGAACTCATCATGCAAGTGGGGAATACTTCTGAGGTGTACGTTGAAGATGATGGACAGGCTTTGGGGAGCCTGGCGCTGAGTTAGTTGCTGCAGTATTCCCAGTCTTTGACCGTAGCCTGTGTTGACATAGCTCAGTTCAGTTCATTTTCTGGTCAATGGTAACCTCCAGTGTGTTGATAGTGGAGGACTCAGTGGTAGAAACACCTTTCAATGATAAAGGGTTAAATTGTCTCTCATCAGCGATGATCATTGGCTGGCATTTGTGTGGTGCAACTGCTCCATGCCACTTTTCAGCTCAAACTTGGTTATTGTCGCGGTCTTGTTATATTTGGACACAGACTGCTTCAATATCTGAGGAGTCATGAATGGTTCTGAACATCGTGCAATCATTAACATTAGTAAAATATTTCTGACATGAAAATATTGTTACACTCCAGATACATTCTGATGAAGTAATATTGATGGTATATTTTCATACTGTGTACAAAAATATGAAAGTATTTTGTTTTCAACATGTAACAATTATAGGAGGCACTGGTTTCTGAACGTCTGACATACAAAATACTTCCAAACATGATGTTATACGGGGCTGTAACTTTAAAGACCCGACATGCAAATGTCTCCTGTACTTGCAAATGGTTCCTTTGTATTTTCCAGTGTTGTGTTCTGAATTGCACAGAGATTGACTTGTGAACTCATTCGCATCCCCTGCTGCCTGCAATGTCTGTGTTTTCAATATTGGAATTAAATGATGACCTACATTAGAAGCAGGAGTAGGCCATTCAGCCCCTCCAGCCTGTGAGCCCATTCAATAAAATCTGCTTGTAATTTCAAATCCACATTCCTGCTGACTCTCAACAACTGGTAGAGCTGAAAGAACATGAGGTATATCATTTCTTTACAATGTTATTAGTCACAGATCTTCAGCAGTTTCCAACATAACCTGAGCTAATATTAACAAAGTACTAATCCTGCCCTGTCACAATTAATACTGGCCCATTTATCATTTGCTATTGCAGGATCCCACAATCATTATATTGTCACTCCCAATCTTCACCTAACCTCACCCTTTCAATTCAGTATCTGCCTTAACTCATCTGGGTCCCTTTTATCCTCTTTATTGAGGTTAAGTCAAAAGGCTGGTGTTGTTCTCCTTTTATCTTAGCCTGCTTGGCACACTCTCCTCATTCCTGAAGAAGGGCTCATGTCCGAAATGTCGACTCTCCTGCTCCTTGGATGCTGCCTGACCTGCTGCGCTTTTCCAGCAACACATTTTTAGCTCTGATCTCCAGCATCTGAAGTCCTCACTTTCTCCTCCTTTAAAAATAGGAAGGGTCAGCATGAAAGTGAATGACACTTGACAGATTCACAACCCTTTGAGAGAAGAAATTTCTTCTCATTTCTGTTTCAAATCTGATACCCATTCTCCAAAAGCTGTGACATTTTCTTTTGGATTGCCCACGAGGTGAAACGGTTGCTCTGTATCGATTCCTAAAATTCCATCAATATTGATTTTTCATCTTATTCTAATCTGTTCTGTTTGCTTCATTCCAGTTAACATGCTGACGATTGTAATCCTATCTCAGAGGAAGTGAGGCCTCTCCAGATGGGTCACGCGTTACCTTGTAGCCATGGCAGCAGCGGATCTACTGATCATTATCTTCGATCTAGTATGGAGGCATATCCCTTCAGTTTATCGTTTAGAATTCAGTTTCATGAGGTGGTTCCCAGTATGTAACATCCACGCTGTTTTGCTCTACACTGTTACCGACTGTTCAGTCTGGTTCACAGTTTCACATTCGATCGCTACATCGTCATTTGTTCCCAGAAGCTGAAAACTAAACATTGCGTGGAGAAAACAGCGACTTTGGTTCTAGCAACAACTGCTCTGCTCTTCTCATTGAAAAATACATTTTGGTACTTTTTGTACATAAGTAGATACTGGTTCACAAATCTATCCTGGTTTTGTGCTGTGACACAAAGTGTTGCACAAACAAAAGTGTGGGGTGCTGTTGAATTCTTGCACTATATACTAACACCATGCATTCCATTTATTGTGATCTTGCTGTTCAATGCTTTAACGGTCAGGTACATTTTAGTGACTAACAGAGCCCGCAGCAGACTCCGCAGTCATGGCTGTAGGGAGTGTCCCAGTGATCCTGAGATGGAGAGTCACAGGAAGTCCATAATTATCCTGTATGCTATATCAGGGAACTTCATATTGTTATGGATAGTCTATATGATCCATAGTATTTATTGGAGAATGGCGTACCTCGGCTATGAGACTGTGTACCTCCCTGTGGATGTTCGGGAGGTGGGGTTCATGCTTCAGCTTCTTGGTTGCTGTACCAACATTACCATCTATGCAATAACACAACACAAATTCAGAGAAGAAATGAAATATCTGTTATCGTTTTCATTTAGTACCAATACAAAATAATTTTAAACAAGGAAAAGAAATTATCGCCAGTGTATCATCAGGTCTTGTTTTTATTTGTCTGTTATTTTCTGGTTTCTGCACAGACTCATAGAGTCATAGAGTCAGAGTGTCCTTTCCTGTTTCCGTATCTGTCCAAATGCCTTTTAAAAGTTGTTAATGCACCCACCTCAACCACTTCTGCTGACACCTCATTCCATATGCGTACCACCCTCTGTGTAAAAAGATTTGCCCCTCAGGTCCCCTTTATTCTTTCCCCTCTAACCTTAAACTGATGTCATATCGTCCTTCATTCCCAAATCTTGGAAAAAAAACTGACCACATTTCACCCTATCCATGCCTCTCATTGTCTTAAACACTTCAATAAATCCCTTGCTCAGTCTCCAACACTCTAAAGAAAAAACTCCTAGCTTGTCCAACCTTTCCCTTGAGTCCTGCCAACATCCTTGTAAATTTCTTCTGCACTCTTCCAGTTTAATAACAGCCTTTCTATAGCAAGGTGACCAAATCTGAACACAATACCCCAAGTGTGGCCTCACCAATTTCCAGTATAACTGCAACATAACTCCCCAACTTTTCTACTCAGTGTCCTGACCGATGAAGGCCAGTGTGCCAGAAGACTTCTTCACTGCCTTGTCTACCTGGGACTCCACTTTCGGAGAACTGTACACCTGAACTGTCCCACTACACTCCTTAAGACCCTATTACTCACCATGAAATTCTTACTTTGATTTGACTTTCCAAAATGCAAGGTGTCACACTTATCTATATTAAACTCAATTTGCCATTTCTTGGTCCATTTCCCCAGCTGATCATGGTCCTTCTGCAATTTCTGATAACCTTTCTTACAGTTCACAGCAGCACTCATTTTGGTATCACCTGCAAACGTACTAAACATACTTTGTACATTCTCATCTAAATCATTGATACAGATAACAAACAGTAATGGGCACAGCACCGACCCCTGAGACACTCCACTAGTTACAGGCCGCCAGTCAGACAAGCACTCTTCCACTATTACCCTCTGCTTCTGACCATTAAGCCAATTGTGTGTCCAGCTCCCCCTGGATTCCATGCGATCTAACCTTCCAGAGCAGCCTACCATGTGGAACCTTATCAAAGGCCTTACTGAAATCCATATAAACTACATATATCACCCTGTCTTCATCAACCTTCCTTGTCAATTCATCAGAGAACTCCAACAAATTTGTGAGACATGACATCCCATGCACAAAGCCATGCTGACTGCTTCTAATTAAACACTTTCCAAATGTATATATATCATCTCTCAGAATCTTCTCAAGTAACTTATCCACCACAGATGTTAGGCTTACTGGTCTATAGCTCCTAGGTTTTTCTTTGCAGCCCTTCATGAATAAGGGCACAACATTCGCTCCCCTCCAGTCTACTGGGATCTTACTTGTGGCTAACAGTGATGCAAAAATATCAGACAGGGCCCTCGCAATCTCTTCTCTTTTCTATAACAGTGTTTTTGGACATATCTGGTCAGGACCATGAGATTTATCCACTTTCATACATTCTAATATATCCAATGCCTCCTCTGCTGTGATATATACTGTCCCTGAGATATGACCACTAACTTCCCCAAGTTTCCAAGTCTTCATGTCTTTCTCTACGGTAAACACAGAGGCGAAATATTAATTGAGGATCTTGCCCATCTCTTGCAGTTCGACACATTCATGTCCACTTTGGTCCCTGAGGGGCCATATTTTCTCTCAGTTCGTCTTTTTCCTTTAATATACTTAAAGAATCTCTTTGGATTCACCTTAATCTTCTCAGCCAAGCTTATCTCATGCCCCCTTTTCGCCCTCCTGATTTTCTTCTTCAGTAAACTCCTGTATTCCCTGTATACCTCCAGGGATTCCCTTGATCTCAGCTGCTTCCATCTGAGCCATGCGTCCTTGTTTTTTTTTGGTCAAAGACACAATATCTCTTGTCACCCAAGGTTCCCTATTCCTGCCAAACCCGCCCTTCACCCTCACAGGAACTGATGGACCTTGGATTCTAGCTCCCTCACTTTTAAAAGCCTCCCACTTGCCAGGGTTCATTTAGCTGCAAACAAACTATTCCAACCAACCCTTGCAAGCTGCTGTCCATTTCCATCAGTGTTCGCCTTGCTCCAATTTAAAACTTGAACCTTTGGATCAGTTTTGTCCCTCTCCATAATGATTTTGAAATGCATAGAACCATGGTCGCTTAAATGTGCCTAATGTCTCTGACTCTACTCCCACCGCTGGCAGTGCATTCCACACACCCACCACTCTCTGTGTAAAAAAACTACCTCAGACATCTCCCCTATACCTTCCTCCAAAGAACTTTAAATGATGACCCATAGTGACAGTTCATTTTCATTATGAGTGTTAATTAACTAAATGTGAAAGTGCAAATTAGTGCCTTAAAGCCCCATTATTTCAATCAATATGTATGCTTTCACACATGAATACATATAGTAGAAAGTTTTTAAGCATCTCTGGCTTCTCCTGCCTCTTGCTCTAAGGTGTATGTGTTCCATCTTGTACCACTGTTCTGCTTCACTAACTTACAGACATTTCTATATTTGTTTATGTTTCAGTACCTTCATCTCTTCTCTCCGTTGTTCATTTTTGACTCTGCATCAACTTCCTTTTGTGGAAGGGATGTCCCAAAAAATTCACAAGCCTACGAGAGAGAAAAATGTTTCCTCATTTATGTTTAAATGGCCGCCCCCTTATTTTTAAACTATAAATATGTTACACATTAAACGATGCATCCCATAGATGGAACACACTGCCGGTAGTGGAGGGATTGGGTGGGTATTGGTGCTAATCAAACGAGCTGGTTTTTCCTGGATGATATCAAGCTTCCCTGAGTGTTGTTGGAGCTGCACCCATTCAGGCAAGTGGAGAGCATTCCCTCACCTCCTGACTTATACTTTGCAGATTTAGACAGGCTTTGAGGAGTCAGCAGGTGAGTTACTTGCTGAAGTATTCCAAGCTTCTGACCTTCTCTTGGCAGTCTGTTTACCCAGAGCAGGTCAGGAGCAGTGGTGCGCTGTGGCTCAGTGGTTAGCACTCCTGCCTCACAGCACCTGGGTCCCAGGTTTGACTCCAGCCCTGGGCGACTGTCTGTGTGGAGTGTTACATTCTCCACGTGTCTGTGTGTGTTTGCTTTGGGTACTCCGGTTTCCTCCCCCATTCCAAAAATGTGCAGGTCAGGTGAATTGGCCATGTCAAATTGTCCTTACTGGTTCGGTGCATAAGTCGAGTGAGGAGTGGGGGGTTGTGGAATGGATTATTCTTCAGAGGGTCGGTGTGGACTTGTTGCACTGTAAGGCCTGTTTCCACACTGTAGGGAATCTAAGCACATGGACTGCAGCGATTCAAGAAGGCAGCTCACCACCACCTTCCCGAGGATAACTAGGATAGGAAATAAATGCTGCCACACCCAGACAGACCCACATCCCATGAGATGCTAAAAAAAAACATTTGATTTATGTGACTAGTTTTGTTCAGTTTTGAGTCAGGGGCTCCAGGAAGTGGCTAGTGGGGAAATCAGTGACTGGAGCCTCATTGAACATGCACATTGAATCATAGCAACACTGCATCACTCTAAATTCTGCCAATGACATTCCCCCATCATAATTTCACTCCAATGTTTGTTCTTATTTCCCACTGCTGATTTGTTTCAGAAGGTACGTTTGTTGGAATTGTTGGATTTGGACCAATACTTGGGGTTGATGAACACGGATAGGGTTGACTGGTCACGATATGCCCTGCTTATGTACAAATTCCCCTTACAATAGCTATTGATTTCATTACTTTTGTTTGTGGTTGTAATTAGGCTCCATTAACTTGGAACTGATTTTCTGCTCTGATGAATTCTCCCTCCGATAAATAATGGAAGTTTTCTCAATCTCTCAAAGAGAGAACTGGCTAATCCTTGACAAGAATCATCAAAATAACTATTACTTTCCAAAGGGAAATCATGTCTCTTAGTTTTACAGTCAAGCTGAAAATTCTGTGGGTGATCACTGATATATGGAGGATTTACTACCCGGTCTTAGCTGCTGTTGGTGTCCCTTCATAAAGTAGAATATAACCATATGTGTTAGCTTAATTTTTGTGTCTCATTTTAGAATATCCTTCCTTCAGTTTCAGCAGTGATTCGACATCGAGGAATTCAATTCTTCTATTAGAATTCATTGTCATCATGCATTTGTGAGGCAAAAAAAGCAATCTGTTGATTTATCTATCTGCCTGTCTGTCCATCTGTCCATCCATCCATCTGTCTATCTATCTGTCCATCTGTCTGTCTATCTATCTATCGATTCCATACATGCATCTATCTTTTATTTCTTTCCTTCTTTCTCTCTTTCATTATTTTTCTCCTTCATTTCTCTCTTTTTTTTTCTTTCTTGCCATCTTTCCTCCTTTACTCTTTCTTTCTGTTTTTCATTCTTACTATTGTTTCTTTCGAACTTTTTCCCATCTTTCATTCATTCTCTTTTTCTCACCAAATCATCATTCAAAGTTTATCCTCTCAGGCAAGATGAGAATGGGATTAAAGAATAATTGATGGCAATTTTTTCAATTTATCCATGACCCAATTCAATGGATCAAACTATCTAAGAGTTTGAATGGCTCATTTCTCTTCCAGCATTTCTGCACTCCAATTTTTTCATTTATTCCTTTTGAAAGGTGCTTTGTTTTTGTTTTAACCATGTTTCACTGATCTATGTGTTGTGAGTTAACTCACCAAAATTGGCCACTTTTTAAGAACAGAGACAATCAA
Organism: Chiloscyllium plagiosum; assembly: GCF_037043375.1. Taxonomy (NCBI): domain Eukaryota; kingdom Metazoa; phylum Chordata; class Chondrichthyes; order Orectolobiformes; family Hemiscylliidae; genus Chiloscyllium; species Chiloscyllium plagiosum. The sequence continues at coordinate 14,652,707 of NW_028270182.1, forward strand.
GTACTGAAACAATAATGTAAACTTTACTAAGCTCCCGAAGTAAGCATGTCTAAGCCACACAACCCAACTTAGCTCCTACCTGATTAATGGTACAAACTGCCCAGGATTTCAACCAACTCTGGTTTGTCTCTGTCCAAAGATGTGCAGTTTAAGTGGATTGGCCATGGGAATGGTGGGTTTGGAGTGATCGTGAAGTACGGTGGGTCTTGCTCGGATGCTGTTCGGAGGGTTGGTGTGGACTGGATGGGCCAAATAGCCTGTATCAAAACTTAGGGATTCTATGGTAGGTTTCCAGTGTTCAATCCTGTGCAGTGTTGTTCAATGAAATTCTGCTGTTGAGTTGTTCTGGTGTTGGATTCTAATACAATTTTCTTTCTTTCAACCTTGTGATACGACATTGTTGATGATTCAATAGATTCTTTCATCCCCAGCATTGACTACACTTTCTGAGACCTTAAGTCTGTTGTTTTCTTTCTCATCAGAAGTAACTCTTTTGTACCTTGTTATATTCGGGGTTAGCTTTCTGTTTAAAACACAGCTTTTCCCGCAATTTGTGAAAAGGTTGCAGACTGATGCAAAAACATTGGATACCCATTACGAATTAGTTTCAATACTTCACTGGAAATAAAGAAAGAAAACATTTCAGCATTATACCTGATCAATAAATGATCCTATTTATTCTCTTCTTTCAAGTTAATTTAGTCAAAGGGAAACCAGAAGCAAATGTGAGAATTAGGATGATAAAACCAAACAGAGCCATGAGGAATATAAAGAAAGCAGGAAAAAACTCACGCAGGGAATTAGGAGAGCAAGAAGAGGGCATGCAATGATCTTGGCAAGTAGGGTTAAAGAGAATCCCAAGGAATTCTATACTTACATTTAAAAAAATGGGTAACTAGGGAGAAGGTAGGACCACTCAAGGATAAAGGAGGGAACTTGTGTTTGGAGGTGCAGGATGGTGAATAGACCCTAAATGAGTACTTTCTCTCAGTATGCACATAGGAGAAGGATGTGGAGGATAATGCGATAAGTGTGGATCATGCAGTTGTGCGAGGGCATTTGAAATCTAGAAAGTAGTGAAGTTGGGTCTCTTGAAGAGCATTAAGATGCATATGCGTGCAGTGCCTGATGGTATCTACTCCAGGTTATTGAGAGAGATAAGAGAGGAGCTCGTTGAGGCCTTGAGCGAAGTCTTTGTATCCTTATTAGTCACTGGAGAGGTCCCAGAGAACCGGCAAGGAGCTAATGTTTTTCTGTTCCAGAAGGGAAATAGTGACAATCCAGGAAACTCTCGACCGGTAGGTCTAACGTCAGTGGTTGGAACATTATTAGAGAGAATTCTTAGGGATAGGATTTATGTCTATTTGGAAAGGAATGGCTAATTAGCGACAGTCAGCATAGCTTTGTGCAGGGCAAGTCACATCTTACTAATGTGATTGAACTTTTCGAGGAGGTGACAAGCGTAATTGATGAGGGTAGAGCAGTGGATGTTACCTACATGAATTTTAGTAATACTTTCCACAAGTTCTTTCATGTTAGGCTCATCCAAAAGATTGGGATCCACCGTGACTTGGTCTTGTGGAGTTAGAATTTGCTTGCTCATAGAAGGCCAAAGGTAGTGGTAGAAGGGTGTTTTTCAGATGGAGGTCAATGAGTAGTGGTGTTACACAGTGAACCATACTGGGATCTCTGTTGTTTATTGACTTTATGTAAAGGATTGGTCAACTTGTGGATATTGTAGAAAGTTGTTAAAGGATATATCGGGACATAGATCAGTTGCAGATATTTGCAGAGAAATGGCAGATGGACTTTAATCTGGGCAGGTGTGAGGCATTACACTTTGGGAGATCAAATGGAAAGGAAAGATATACAGTTAATGGCAGGAAACTAAACAACATTGATATACAGAGGGATCTTGGGGTTCAAGTCCATAGCTCCCTGAAAGTGCCCACAGGGGTAGATAGGGCGGTAAAGAAGGTATATGGCATGCTTACCTTCATTGGTCGGAGAGTTGAGTACAAGGGTCAGGATGTCAGGTTACAGCTTTACATGAGTTCAGTTCGGCCACAGAGTAGTGCATTCAATTCTGGTCACCACATTACAGGAAGGATGTGGAAGCTTTGGGGAGAGGCTTACCAGGATGCTGCCTGGATTAGAGGGGATGAGGTATCAGGAGAGGGTGGAAAAAGCTCAGGCTGTTTTCTCTGGAGCAGCTGAGGCTGAGGGGAGTCTTGAGAGAAGCCAATAAAGTTATGAGATAGAATTGATGGTCAAAATCACAAGGAAGCATGCATTTAAGGTGAGAAGGGGGAAAATTCAAAGGAGATGTGAAGGGCAAGTATTTTTACACAGAGAGTGTTGGGTGCCTGAAACACACACTACCAGGGGTGGTTGTGGAGGCATATACAATAGGGGTATTTAATGGACTTTTAGATAAACACATGAATATGTAAGGAATGGAGGGATATGGACCAAGGGCAGGCAGAAGGGATTAGTTTAATTTGGTGTCATGTTCGGTAGAACATCTTGGGCTGAAGTGTCTATGCTGTATATTCTGTTTCTATTTATTTTTTTAAAAGTGAAGGCGAATCTCCTGTTTTTTTAATTTATTTTTTACTTTAACCCCCACACTACCGCCTAACTGCAGTAGTGCTTATTTTTCCCCAGCACCCATGGTGTGTGTGTGCAGGTGTGAGACACAGTAGGAGACACAAGGTATACGAATCTTTACTGTTTCTGTTTTTTATTCATTTTCTTTTTATAGAGTTGGAGGGGAACACTCTTGTTTGTTTTTTTCTTTTTTTCTTCTTTTTTTCTTTCTTTTTCCTTTTTTTCTTTTGTGTGTGTGCAAGTGTGAGACACAGTGAGAGACACAAGGTGCACGAATCTTTATTCAGTTTCCACCACCAGGAAGATCGGAAAACACCCGAGTGGCCAGTGACAAGCACCCTTCACATCAAATAACAATGCTGTTTCTGTTTAAACCGGTCAACCAGAAGTCCCTGATTGGCCCCGGTAAACAGCCCCAATCAGGGAACTCATTTTCTACGAGGTCCACCTGACTGACCTCGTTACAGTCCCTACTCCCAGGATTCAGGATTAATACTCCATCAATAATACCTCTGGACCATCCCATCCCCAGATCTGCGGAAATAATAACCGAACTTCCCTTGTGTATTTGACTCTTCTAAACACCTCTCCCTCCTGCCCGCTAACCCTTCTACATTAATCTTTTTCCCCATCCAATGATATATATTCCTAGTGATGTTCGAACCAATTCAAGTGACAGTGAGTATAAGACAGAGGGATGTCTTACTGCAGCTGCTCCCCCCTTCCCCCCGCCCACCGAGAGATGTTATCCTTGTCATAGAGGGAGTGCGGCAAAGGCTGATATTGGGGAGGGCAGGATTCTCCTGTGAAGGTAGACTGGTCCAACTGGGCCTGTATTCTCTTGGGTTTAGAAGGCTGAGAGGGAATCTGATTAAAATGTATAAAATTAAAACAGGGCTGGACAGACGATGTGGAGGGAAAATGATCCCCCCAGTTGGGGAGTCTAGAACAAGAGGTCACCGTCTCAGTAGATGGGGTAGACCAATTTGGACTGAGCTGCAGAAACATTTCTTCACTCAGAGGGTGGTCAACCTGTGGAATTCTCTCTCACAGGAGACGGTAGTGGCAGGGTGACTGAGTATATTTGAGAAACATATGGATAAATGTTGTGATTTAATGGCATTTAGATGTACGGGCAGAGAGAGGATCAGGCAGGATCATATTGAAAGGCAGAGCCAGCTCGATGGGCCGAGTGGCCTACTCCTGTCATTGTCGATGTTTGAGGCAAAGCTAAAGGAAACTTTGTTCAGGGTTACGTGAGGTTCTTTGACAGAAGGAATAGAGGGGCTGAATATTATTGAAACAGAGAGAGCCTGCAGAAAACTACAGCACAGAAGGATTTGGGAGTCAGCTGGCATGTTTTACAGAAGTGGGAGCAAACAAGTTCAATGGGTAATAGGGAAGGAAATTGGGTACATTGACTTTTTTTCAATGATGGAATATAGAAAGAAGGAGGTCTTGTTAAAACTTTAAAAGGCACTGGTTAGGATGCCCCTGGAATATTGCGTAAAGGGTTGAGCCGATTTTTTCAAGAAAGATATCCTGGCATTGGGGGTTGTCCAGAGAAGGTTCACTCGGCTGATAGTACGAATCGAGCAGTTGTCCAATGAGGAGAGGTTGATGGGTTTGGGCCTATGGTCATTGCATTTTAGACAAATCAGAGACAACGTCATGGAAGCATCCAAGATTCTTCGAGGTCTCGCCAAGTTGGAGATGGGGAGGTTATTTACCCTTGTGGAAGGACCCATGAACTGAGGGCATCATCTCAGAGTCAGGGATTGTACATTAAAGACAGAGATTAGGAGGAATTTATTGTTCTCAGAGGAGAGTGAGTGTGTGTGATTCTTTCCCACAGAGGGCTGTTGAGGATGGGTCTGTAAGTATATCCAAGGCTGAGGGAGACAGATTTTAAATCAGAAAGAAAATCAAGAGTTATAGAGAAAATGCGGCAAAGTGCGATTGAGGCTGATCGAATCAACAATGATCTTATCGAACGGTGGATCAGACTCAATGATCCAAAAGGCCCACTTCTCATCCTACTTCTTGTGATCCTGAATGTGCTGTCCCATCCTTCCTCATCTTCAATGGCGGGAAGGTGAAGGACCCCTGTTCGTAATGCCAGAAAACCCACAGTAAATCTTTTCCATTTCATCAATATCGATGGAAGATCATGTTGATCTGAAATGGGAAAAATGTCTTCACTCAGAGACTGCTGACCCTGTGGAATTCTGCACCATATAAAGCTGTGGAGCTAACTCAATGAATATACGTAAGACAGGAACAGATCAATTTCTAGGTCCTAATGATGCCATGGGGTTTAGGGAGACAGCAGGAACATGTCATTGAGATAAAGGATTGATCATGATTTATTGAATGATTGAGCAGGCTCGATGGGCAGAAAAGCCTACTCTGGCCCCTATTTTATTTTTCCAAATCCTCTCAGCTACAACAACGAAATTTGTCAGATGGGCTTTACTTATAAAGAGGACTGTTACACTTCTGTAATAGTTTGGTTAACCCATCCACACCAATCAATTATAGCCTTTCCCTACAATTGATTCCAGAACCGTTTGCCAATGGTTATCTTTATTTATCACACACTTTTATCAAAACGTGAGAATCCATTTTCAAAACTGCAAGTGAGGCAACAACATAGAATCTCGGTCAATGATTCCTAAAATGTTCAGTCTCATGGCCCACTTCAAAGAACACCAGGCACGCCCATTTCCTGTCAAATCCCATGCGCATTATCAGAAATTGTGTGAATTTTTTGATTCACTGATGGGAATGTGGGTGTCTCTGGCCAGACCAGCATTCATTGGCCCTCCCTAATTACCCAGAGGGCAATGCGACTAGGTCAGATTGGGATGTCTGGTCAGCATGGACTGGTTGGACTGAAGGATCTGTTTCTGTGCTGAATGATGCTATGATAATGTTTTTGGATCTGTACTCGTCCAGGCGAGTGAGGAGGATGTCATTACACTCCTGACTTGTGGCTTGTTGATGGTAGACTGGTTTTGGGGAGTCAGGCATTGACTTACTTCCTGCAGTATTCCCAGTCTCTGACCTGCTCCTTGGCAGGGTGCATCTACCTACAGCACATGGACTGCATCGGTTCAAGAAGGCAGCTCACTCCCATCTTCTCCAAGGTAACTAGGAATGGGCAATAAATGCTGCACCGCCCAGGGATTCCCACATCCCACGTCAAACCACAAAAGCCAACGCATTAATGTGGCGAGTTCAGTTCAGTTTCAGGTCAAGAGAAACCTCCAGGTCATTGCTCGTGGGGAATTCAATGAGGTTTGTCCTCTTTGAACTATACCAACTCTATCTGAGTCGATCTACTCGTAACTAAATTACCTCATTTTGATTACTTCACAATGTTTGTTCTTATCTCCCACTATGATCTGTTTCTGAAGTTACTCATGTTGAATTCTGGGATAAGGGCCATTCTATTAATGTGCAGATTTTGGGGCTGGGGAGAAGGGACAGCTTTAACTGGTCAGGATCTTCACTGTTCATGTACAAATTCCCCTGTTGTTGATTTCGTCACTCCATTTTCTGGCTGTAATTCGGCTCCATCAACATGGGAGCTCATTTTCTGATCTGACAAATTCTCCCTGATATAAAGAAGGGATGTTTCCTCAATCTCTAAATAGAGAACAGACCAAACCTTAACAACAATCTTCAAAACATCCATTACTTTCAAATGGGAAATCATGTCTCTTGGCTTTTTGATCAAGTTGAAGATTAATCATATACAGAAGATTTACTACCCGGACTTAGCTGTGTTTGGTGTCCCGGGTAAGTTACACCCTAGGGGTGTTTATTCAAGAAGTGGAATTTAATTATATGCAGCATCTTAAAATTTGTGCCTTTCTTTAAATAGTTCTTCTTACGTTGCAGCGATGTCTAGAATTCCAGAAAAATGTCTTAGTTCTACAGGACTGTAATACCACCATTCATTAGTAAAAAAAAAAATCAAGATTCTATTAATATATCTGTCCATCTATCTATTCTTTTATCTAACCCACATTCATTCTTTCTTTCTTTCTTTCTTTCTTTCTTTCTTTCTTTCTTTCTTTCTTTCTTTCTTTCTTTCTTTCTTTCTTTCTTTCTTTCTTTCTTTCTTTCTTTCTTTCTTTCTTTCTCTCTTTCTTTCTTTCTTACAGCTTTGTGGCCACATAGTTATCAGGCACTCTGATTAGATAGTATTTCTGATTTCTCACATGTAAACATTTTGAAAAACTGTCTGGATGGAATATTAAACTGCAAAGTTGCTGCTACCCTGCAGTTTGTTGCAAAAACATCGGTTTCCAATTGAAGAATTAATTTCATTGTTGTACTGGCAATAGATTGAACAATCATTTCCGCATTTATCTAGTCAACAAATGATCTTATTTATTCTCTTCTTTCTAGTCAATGTGAATAAAATTATGATCCTGTTTCGGGGGAAGTGTGGCCTTTCCAAATGTGTCACTCATTACTATGGCAATGGCAGGTCTACTGGTCATTATCTTCGATCTGTTACTATGACAAATTCCTATTACATATCAGGAGAAGTTTCTTTTTCTGTTTTCAGTCGCGTTATGCAACATCCATGCCGTTCTGCTTTATGCTGCCACTGACTGCTCTGTCTGCTTCACGGTTATTGTCACGTTCACCTTTGATCGGTTTGTGGCCATATGTTGCCAAAAGCTGAGAAGTGAACATTGCACCAAGAAAACAGTGGGTGTGGCTTTAGGAACAGTGACTGTGCTGAGTTATTTGAAAAACATTTTCTGGTATTTCATCTATTATAATCTATATTGGCTTTCTAATAGTCCATGATTTTGTACAGTACATCCAAATGTAAGTGTGTCAATTGTCTGGACTGTTGTTGAATTAATGCATTACATAATAATGCCTTTCATTCCATTAATTTTGATTCTACTGTTAAATACATTGACAGTCAGAAGCCAACAGAGCTCGCAGGAAACTCTGGGTTCAGACAACTGGGCACAGTGCCAGTGACCCAGAGTTGGGGAGTCAGAAGCAATCCTTGATAATGTCATTTTTTTATATCTGGCAATTTCATCATGTGGTATTCATTGCTTATTCCATACTGAAATGATTTGATTACTTGCGATATCCAGTTTCTCTGCCAACATTTGTAAGTGAGATTGGCTTCATGCTCCAGCTCCTGTGTTGCTGCACAAACACCTTTATTTATGCAGTTACCCAGAGGAAATTCAGAGAAGAAATGAAGAATGGAATAATGTATTCCTTCACAAAATTGATCAAAGTAATTCGATGATGTTTCCTTGACAATGTTTGGAACACTAAATATATATATATATATATAATTTCTCAGGATTAAGATTCCGATCTGAGATCCCAGGCTTTATGTATGCTTGATCCTTGCTGAAGAGCGCTGAGTGTCTTTACACAATGCAACACCAGCTTTCAGTTCAGGGATAGTGTGGGAATAAGCTGTGATTATGAAAACTTCACAGCAATACAGCAAGGGTTCACACTGTCTGTCCTTACTGTGGGTGTTTCTTACAGAATTACTGAATTGGTACAGCACACACAGAGGCAATTCAGATGTTGTATCTGTGCTGGCTCTGAGAATGAACAATTCACTTTGTTCTCTTCTCTTTATAGTCCTGTGTACTTTTGTGTGTAAATTATCACAAGCCACCTTCAATTAGGCTATGTATTAAGAAATCTCACAAACAATCAAATACTGAAACAGCTACATAAATCTTATCGTGTGTAGCAACCAAAATAAGACTGCTGAAGTCAGCACATTAAACCTCAAAACCCAACTTCCCTATTACGGTGGAGTTTAGCTATGATTCTAACTACAGTGTCTGTCTCTGGATGTGCAGGACTGATCCTTGTGCAGTTTTCCAGAGTTCTACCCTGGAGGGATCCTGGAGTTGAATTGTTATCCAATTACCTGCCCTTCAAGTCTGTGATGTGACATTATTGATGATCCTTTCGATCCTTTCATCCACAATACCTCCGCAACCAGTACGTCTGCAGCTTGTCCCCGAACAGGAGCTTCCTTACTCCCTGTTACATTTGGCATTGACTCGTCTGTTTGAAGACACAGCTTCCCTGTGAGCAACTCCTTAAATTCCTCTGCCGGGAATCATTACTCCTTGTGGCACGTGGCAACCAGTTATCAAGCAGGTGTGAAACAGATTTGTTCATGTAACTTCAACTCCTGCTTTTCCCAGATATGGAGAATTGTTTTCAATTCCTGTATAACAGCTTGTCCTCATCCCTTCACAGTTTATTCCTGACAGAGTTATTGCTGCTTCTTTTAATCTGTGAAAACTGATTGAAGTCCTGATGTTTACACTGTCGCAACACTCTACATTTGCAGCTAATGATCCTACACTCAGCCCTGGAACATCTGGATAACAAGGATACCCACGTAAAGCTCCAACTGCAGGTTCGCCTTCAACACCATAATTCCAAACAAGTTCATCTCTCAACTCTGAGACCGAGGTCTCGGACCCAACCCAGAAATCCAGTCCCTCCCACACAGCCCCCCCACATGCACCCATCCCTGTCACTGGATCCCCAACGTCCTGACACATAGACCACAATCAGTAAGAATAAGCAACAACACCTCCTCCTCCACCGTAATCCTCAATCCCAGTGGCCCACAAGGCTGTGCACATAGGCCCCTTACCATCCTCCTTATACTCTCACTGTGTGGCCAAATTCCAATCCACTGCCATTTACAAGTTTGCTGACAACACCACCGGTGTCAGCCGGATCTGAAACAATGACAACATACAAGACAGGAAAGAGATTGAGTGCTTACCGGCCTGGTGTACAGACTCCAATCTCTCCATCAGTTCTCAGCAAAACGAAGAGGCTGGTCATTGAGTTCAGGAAGCAGAGTGGAAAGCACGCCCCTGTCTGGATCAGTTGGGCTGAGGGGGAGATGGTCAACAGCGTCATGTTCCTGGGAGTGATGATCGCCTGGTCCACCCATGGTACCGCAATGCTCAAGAAAGCACAACAACAACTCGACTTCCTCAGGAGGTTAAGGAAACTCAGCACGTATACGTCAACTCCCAACACTTTTTATAGGTTCACCACAGAAAGCATCCTAACTTATCTTCTGTAGTGGGGAAAATGCTTTAATCTATCATCAAGGAAGAAATATCAAGACATCTGGATAGAAATTGGCTGATTGGGCAGCCGCAGTATGGGTTCATGAAAGGCAGGTCATGTTTAACTCATTTACTCGAATTCTTTGAGAACATTAAAACAGCGGGAGACACTGGATAAATGAATGACAATGAGAAGAGGGATGGTTAATACAGGACTGAAGGTGTTATATCTGAATGTGTGCAGTATAAGGAAGAAGATAAATGAGCTTGTGGTGCAGATCAAAATTGGCAGGTATGACGTGGTGGGGATCACAGAGACATGGCTGCAAGGGGGATCAGGACTGGGAGCTAAATATCCAAGGAAAATGCTTTAATCTAACATCAAGAAAGAAATAGCGAGACATCTGGATAAAAATTGTCCCATTGGGCAGCTGCAGTATGGGTTCGTGAAAGGCAGGTCATGATTAACTCATTTACTCAAATTCTTTGAGGGCATGAAAAGCTCGGGGAGACAACGGGTGACCACATCTGCAGCAAGTGTTGGTTACTGGAAGAACTCCGGCTCAGAATTGCTGAGCTGGAATGTGACCTTCAAACCCAGAGGCACATCCGGGATGGGGGAGAGAATTACCTGGACGCTCGGTTTCAGGAGGTGGTCAAACCTGGTAGATTAAACATCACCAGGATCGGTCAGTGTCCAGGGAGCGCAGGGTGCGACTGCAAGTGAGGCAGGTAGAGGGATCCAGGGAGAGGAGCCTCAGCCCTTCAGCTTGTTGGACAGGTAGGAGGTCCTTGCTCCCTGCGTGGGTGAGGAACAGGGCTGCAGGGAGGATGAAGCCAGCTGACCACCGCACTGTGGTACAGGAGGCCATTCAAGGAGGGGGAGCGAAAAGACAAGTGGTAGTTGTGGGGCATTCTCCAATTAGGGGGATCGACAGTATCCTTTGTCAGCAGGAGCGAGAGTCCCATGTTGCCTGCTTGGTGCCCGTGGGCGGGGCATCTCTGACCGGCCTGAAAGGAGACGGGAGATGGTGGGGGCAGCATCCAGTTGTTGTGGTCCATGTCAGGACAAACTACATCGACAAGACCAGGAAAGAGGAGCTGTTCAGGGATTATCAGGAGTTAGGAACCAAATTAAAGAATAGGGTTACCATCTTCGGATTACTGGCCAAGCCACGTGCAAATTGGCACAGGGACCCCAGAATAAGGGAAGGAAACACATGGCTAACGAGCGGTGGGAGAAAGAGGGGTTCCTTTCCATGGGGCACTGGCATCGGTGTTGGAACAGGAGGGATTGGTACCGATGGGACGGTATCCACCTGACCCCAGCTGGGAACAGGGTTCCAGCAAAAAGGGTCAATTGGCTGGTCAACAAGAATTTAAACCAGGAAGTGGGAGGGAAAGGAAGGGGAAAACTCCAAGAAGTATAACGGCCACTGGGAAGGAAAGCTCCAGTTTAACATCTGTTCGGGGTAGATTGAACTGCATTGAAAAAATATGAAGAAAAAGAAAAAAAAGGAGTACTCAGGAGAGGTTATTACAGTCTCCAGCCACATAAAATAGGACAAAGTGTTTGGAAAGGGTTAGGAATCAGACTGCAAACATGCTGGATAAATCGATGACAATGGGAAGAGGAACGGTTTACACAGGATTGAAGGTGTTATATCTGAAAACACATAGTATAAGGAATAAGGTAAATGAGTTTGTGGTGCGGACTGAAATTGGAAGGGATGACATGGTGGGCATTACGGAGACGTGGCTTCAAGGGGATCAGGATTGGGAGCTAAATATCCAAGATGAACATCCTACCAAAAAGACAGGCAGGTGGGCTGAGGGGCTGGGTTGCCTTGTTAATCAAAAATTAAAATTAAACCAATAGCAACAAACAAAATAGAGTCAAGTGGTGTAGAATCTGTGCGGGTAGAATTGTGGAACCGCAAAGGTATGAAAACTGTAATGGGAATTATCTGCAGGCCTCCAAACTGTCGTCAGAAGCTGGGGCACTAGATGCACCAGGAGATAGAGAAGGAGTGCAATAAAGGTTACAGTAAGGTTACAGTGATTGTGGGGGATTTCAATAAGCAGGTGGACTGGGAAAATCAGGTTGTTAGGGGATTGCAAGAAAAGGAATTTCTGGAATGTCTTTGGAGCCCAAAAGGGAACAGGCAATACTGGACTAAGTGTTGCATAATGAGGCAGACTTGATATGGGAGCTTAATGTGAAGGAACCCTGAGGAGGCAGTGACCATAATCTGATTGAATTTACTCTGCAATGTGAGAGGGAGAAGATAGAATCAGAGGTAACGGTATTACAGCTGAATAAAGGCAACGACAGAGGCATGAGGGAGGAGCTGGAGAGAATTGACCAGGAGAGGAGCCGAGCAGAAAAGACAGTGGAACAGCAAAGACATGGTATTCAGGGAGTAATTCAGGAGAAACAACAGAGATTAATCCAGGGGGAAAAGGAGCACGGTACAGGGAGGATGAGGCAACTATGGCTGACTAGGGAAGTCAGGGATAGTATAAGAGCAAAAGAGAAAGCATGTAATGTGGGGAATGGTAGTGGGAAACCAGAGGATTGGGGAGCTTACAAAGACCAACAGAGGGCAACAAAAAAAAAGAAATAGGGAGGGAGAAGATTAAAAATGAGGGTAAGCTAACCAGTAATATAACGGAACACTGTAAGAGCTTCTTTAGATAAAAAAATGGTGAAGAAGAGGCAAAAGTGGACATTGAGCTGCTGGAAATTGATGCAGGAGAAATAGCAATGAGGAACAAAGAAATAGCTGAGGAACTGAATAAATACTTTGTGCCAGTCTTTCTGATGGAAAACATAAGTAATATCCCAAAAATACAAGAGCGTCGGGTGAGGGGAGCAGAGATGAGTTAAGTGGAAATCACCAAGGAGAAGGTGCTAGAAAAACTGAAAAGACTGAAGGTAGATAAATCCCCTGGACCAGATGGGCTCCACCTTGAAGGAGATAGCTGAAGAGATAGTGGAGGCTTTTGCAGTGATCTATCAGTTATCACCTGAGTTAGGGAGGGTCACAGAGAACTGGAAAATTCACTAATGTAACACCCCCCCACCCCGTTTAAGAAGCAAGCAGGGTAAAAGAGAGGATATTATCGGCCAATTAGCCTGATCTAGTAGTTGGTAAGATTTTAGGGTCCATTGTGAAGGATGAGCTTTCTGAATACTTGGAAGTGCATGACAAAATAGGGCAAAGTCAACATGGTTTCATTAGGGGAAGATCACGTTTGACAAATCTGTTAGAATTTGTTGAGGAGGTAACAAACATGTTAAACCAAGGAGAGTCAATGGATATTATCCTCCTGGTCTTCAAGAAGGCCTTTGGTAAGGTGCCGCACAGGAGGCTACTGAGTAAGATAAGAGCCCATGGTGTCAGAGGCAAGGTACTAGCATTGAGAGACGCTTGGCTGTCTGGCAGAAGGCAGAGAGTGGGGATAAAAGGGGCCTTCTCAGGATTGAAGCTGGTGACTAGTGATGTTCCACAAGGGTCAATGTTGGGACCACAATATTTCACTTTAAACATTAATGTTCTGGATGGAGGAACTGAGGGCATTCTGGTGAAGCTTGCAGACAATACAAAGATAGATAGCATTGAGGAGGCGTGGAGGCTGCAGAAGGATTTGGATAGGTTAGGAGAGTGGGCAAAGAAGTGGCAGATGGAGTACAACGTGGGAAAGTGCGAGGTCATGCACTTTGGTAGGAAGAATTCAGACATGGACTATTTTCTCAATGGGGAGAAAATTCAGAATTTGCAAGTTCAAAGGGACTCAGGAGTCCTAGTCCAGGTTTCTGTTATTGTGAACTTACAGGTTGAGTCTGTAGTTAGGAAGGCAAACACAATGTCATTCACCTCGAGAGGACTAAAATATAATAACGGGGATGTACTTCTGTGGCTCTGTAAAGCTCTGGTCAGATCATATTTCGTGTATTGTGAGCAATTTTGGGCCCTGTACCTCAGGAAGGATGCACTGGCTCTGGAGCGGGTCCAGAGGAGGTTCATCAGAATGATCCCAGGAATGACAGGCTTAACAAATGAGGAACACTTGAGGACTCTGGGATTAAAATTGATGGAGTTTAGAATGATGAGGGGGGATCTGTTGGAAACTTTCAGAATACTGAACAGCCTGGACAGAGTGGGCATTGGAAAGATGTTTCCATTGGCAGGAGAGATGAGGACCCGAGGGCATAGACTTAGGTAAAGGAAAGACCTTTTAGAACGGAGATACAGAGAAACCTCTTCAGCCAGATAGTGGGGAATCTCTGGAATTCAAGGCTGTGGAGGCCAGGTTATTGAGGCTATTTAAAACTGAGATAGATAAGTTCTTGATTGCCAAAGGGATAAAACGTTACAGTGAGAAAGCGAGAGAATAGGGATGTAAAACCTTTCAACCTGAAATGCAGAGCAGACTGATGCATCTAATTGCTGCTCCTATGTCCTGTGGTCTCATGGTGTAAAGGGGAACTGATAGATGTGGTGTTTCTGGATTTCCAGAAGGCATTTGACAAGGTGCCACACAAAAGACTGCTCCATAAGATAAAGGAGCACACTGATCTGATTCATGTATTAGCATGGATAGGAGATTGATTAACTCTGAGGAAGCAAGGAGTGGGGATAAGTGGGTGTTTTTCTGTTTGGCAAACAGTGGCTAGTGGTGTGCCTCAGGGATCAGTGCTGGGACTGGAATTGTTTCCAATTTACATCGATGGTTTAGAGTTGGGGACCAACTGTAGTGTGTTAAAGTTCACAGGTGACTCTAAGATGAGTGGGACAAAGTGTACAGAGGACACTGAATGTCTGCAGAGGGATATAGATAAGTTCAGTGAGTAAGCAAGTGTCTGGCAGATGGAGTACAATGTGGGGAAGTGTGAGGCGATCCATTTTGGTAGGACGATTAGGAAAATGGATGATTATTTAAATGGTGAATAATTGCAGCATGCTGCTGTGCATAGGGTCCTGGGTATACTTGTGCATGAATCACAAAACGTTGGATTGCAGGTGCAGCAGGTAATGAGGAAGGCGAATGGAATATTGTCCTTCATTGCTAGAGGGATGGAGTTTAAAAACCGGGAGGTTATGCTGCAGCTGTACAGGGTGGTGGGGAGGCCACACCTGAAGTACTATGTGCAGTTTTGGTCTCCTTACTTGAGAAAGGATGTACTGGCACTGGAGGGGGTGCAGAGGAGGTTCACAAATGATTTTGGAGTTGAGAGAGTTGGTTTATGAGGAAAGACTAATAGACAGGACTATACTCAATAGAATTTAGAAGAATGAGGGTGGATCTCAAAGAAACATATAAAATGATGATGGGAATAGGTCGGATAGAAGCAGGGAGGTATTTTCCATGGCGGGTGAAACTAGAACAAGGGGGAGTGGCCTCAAAATGAGGGGGAGCAGTTTTTGGACTGAGTTGAGGAGGAACTTCTTCACCCAGAGAGTTGGGAATCTCTGGAATTCCCTGCCCGGGGAAGTAGTTGTGGCGTCCTCATTGAATGTTTTTAAGGCAAAGACAGATTTGTGAAGAGTAAAGGAATTAAGGGATACGGTGAGAGGGCGGATAAGAGGAGCTGAGGCCCTGAAAAGATCAGTCATGACCTTATTGAATGGTGGAGCTGGCTCGAGTGGCCAGATGACTCGCTCCTGCTCCTAGTTCTTCTGTTCTCTGAATCACGTCACCACATTCATTTCAGTCCAGCAGTGTTTGAAATATACTTCGCACAATACAGACAGCAAAGTAGATGATATGATGGGATGCAGCAAACTCTGTTACATTCAATACCTTCAAGTTGCAATGTAATAATATCCAGTCAGAAACCTGCCCTGCCTCTGGGACAAAACGTCCCTGGGTCTGGAGGTGTGGACTGGGCAGGGAAAGGGGATTTTAATCCATCACTGAGTGAGTTTGGAAATCTGTGATGCACACGGACATTTCACCAATTATAGTCCATGTGGCAATCACTTGACCACTCAGTGAAGCTGGTCACATCAGGTCAAAGCCTCTTTGGTCGTCCCCATAGCTTTCTCTCCCACCCAACGTGGGTCTTGTCAGTGACTATGGAGACATCAACAGAAACGTAAAAAATAGGAGCAGTAGCAGGCCATTCGGCACCTGGAACATGCTCTGTCATTCAATATGATCAACGCTGATCATTGAGCTCAATTCGCTCATTCCACCATATCCCCTGGTCACATTAGACACAAGAAGGAAATCTAGAATGTACATCAGAGAGAACAATTTAGTGGGATTACGTGAGAGATTTCATGAGATTGTGCGAGAGATGTACTGGGATTGCATGAGCGAAAATAGTATTGTGCGAGAGATAATAGTATTGTGTGAGAGATAATAGTATTGTGCGAGAGATAATAGGATTGTGAAAGAAAGATCGTGGGATTATGCGAAAAGGGATAGTGAGAGTTCGCATGAGAGAGACAGTAAGATTGTGTATGAGACAGAGATAGAGAGTGTGAGAGAGAGACAGCAAAAGTGAGTATGAGAGAGAGAATTAGCAAGAGAGAGCAAGATTGTGCATTAGCAGGTATGAAAAGATTGTATGAGAGTGAGACATAGTTAGATTGAGTATGAAAGAAACAAGATGAGTTTGTTTCTGTGCGTCACATGTGTGTCTCTTCATGTGTATGTCTATTCATGTGTATTTCTGCGTATGTATCTCTGAGTGTGTCTGTCTCTCTGTGTGCATCTGTCTTTGTGTGTCTTTGTCTCTGTGTGTGTCTATGAATGTGCCTGTTTGTGTCTGTGTGTGTCTGTCTGTGCCTCTGTGTGTATCTGTCTTTGCCCCTGTGTGTGCATGTCTATGTGCCTGTGTGTCTGTGTGTATGTCTGTCTGAGTCTCTGAATTTATATGGATCTGTGTTTGCCCCGTGTCTAAGTGTGTTTCTCTGTATCTGTCTGACTATCTGTGTGTGTGTGTGTGAGTGATGACATAAGTGTGTAACAGTGTGTCTCTATGTTTGTGTGTGTCTCTGTCTGTCTGTGCCTCTGTGCAATGGGCTGTCTGTTTGGGGGTTGTATCGATTGAAATGTGCTTAAAACCCCTTTATCTGACTCTCTTTCTACCCCTCTTGTGTTTAAAGTGAACCAACACTCTTGATCATGTTGATGTGTGTCTCTGTGTTTGTGAGTGTGTGTGTGTCTATGTCAGTCAAAAATGGCACGCTTATTTTTCTGGAGGAATGGTTGAATGAAAGAATTAAAAAGTGATGAATCAATTTCTCTGACTCTGTGTCTGTCCCTCTTGTGCTTAAAGTGATACAATGCCACCCTCTGCTGGCCTCCCTGTGCCATGAAAAAGCGCTGGTATTTTTCAGGTATAGTTTGTTCCTATCTGCTCTTCATTCTATTATTTCTAAACTGAAGTCCCTGTTCACAGTTCAAATCAGTCCAAAAAATAGCGAATGAGAATACAGATAGATACATATAGATTGTTTTATCTTTCTGAGTGTGGATAAAACTTCAGCATATTTCTGTTAAAACTTTCAGTACATTTTCTTAATAAACTTGTGCAATCACACAAACCGTCCACAATAAAGAGAAATCAGGTTACTGATCCCTAAACAAACTGCCACATTGATTCTGAGGTCTGCAAGTTCATGCCATATGCAAATTACTATTTGTGCAAAATATTTGCTCTTCGTGTCTTTTTTAAAACTCTCCCCCCTCATCTTAAAAGTGTGCTCCATTCTCTTGAAATACCCCCTAGGGAAAGGACAACTGCCGTTGACTCTATCTATACCTCTTATTATTTTATAAACTTCCACCAACTCACCTCTCAACCTCCAGTGGAAAAAGATCCGAGACTTTCCAGAATTTTTTAGATCTCAAATATTCCTTTCTCGGCAACATCCTGTTAAATCACTTCTGGACCCTCTCCAGCTTAATAATATCTTTCCTATAACTAGGCGGTGGCTGTTTCGAAGCTCTAGTTTTGGAACTATATTTTAAGCTTTTGTGGGCCTGATATTTTAAACCTCGCTTACCCCCTCTCCACAGAAGCTTTTGGAAACACTCAGCTATTATTTCAGTTTCCAGTTTAAGCAGTAGCTAGCTGTTTGAACATAAGAAGTCCTGTGCATTTCCCATGGCCAACCCACCCAGTCTGCACATCCCTGGGCACTGTGGACAATAATGTTTTCATCCTTCAGAGGTTGCTAAAACTTTAGTCATGTCCTGTCTTATAGCACTGAAGTAATTCATGTTGGTATTTCAGGAGGTGGCTGCAGCCTTATTACAGGATGATGAAAGGAGAATACAGGATCCAGTGGGAGATTTCTCTGAAAAATCCCAGTTTCATTCCTCCAGACAGTGGCTTCTGATTCCTCCTCCTGGCCGCCAGAGGGAACCGCTGTGCCTTGCCTCAGTGCACCCCCAACACCCCTCCCCAGTTATAGTTTGCCTCCTCCCGCTTCCACCTTGTCATTCTGAACACATTGTGTGACATCACCACGCAGCCACCAATACAACAGAGAGCCCATTGCACAGGGACAGACACACAAACACAGAGACACACACTAAGATAAACTGGGATAGGCAGTCTTTCTCTCCTTCACACACGCACACACACACACACAGACAGCAACATATATGGATACAGAGACGCATCGAGTGTTGGTGCATGTGTGTGACTATTTGTTCATGTGCGTGCATGTGTTAGAGTGCTTCAGGTAAACCCCCCAATGTCATCAGGTAGGGAATTCCAGGATTTTGTCCCAGTGACAGTGAAGGAACAGCAATATATTTCCATATCAGGATGGTGAGGGGATTGGAGGGGATTATTGTCTGTCAGATCTCAGTGTGAGTCAGTCAAGGATGAGTGAAGGGTCAAACAGAGGTCAGTGAGGAGTCAGAGACAGTGAGGGTCATTCACACGTCAGTCCGAGATTAGTCAGGGCTACCTCAGGGGTCAGACAGAGGTCAGTGAGGCTGAAATCATGGATCCGTTGAGGATTGGTCAGGGGTCAGACTCCAGATCCGAAGGTTGTGAGTTCAGTTCAGGTCAGGTCAACCTCAGGAGAAATGACGGTCTGTCCTTTGCTGAGGCACCCTGCAGTCCTCTGGAGTCAGCATTGAGTTCATTGATGTTCATGCTGTGACCCTAGTTTGTTTGCTCTTTGTGCACATTTCCTTTTGTCCTGTCTTGTTGCCTTTCCCACAATTACACACCTATTCTGGGGGCTTTTTCCAGTTCTCTCTTTATTGTGTTTTTGTTGCTCTGTTGCCCCATTGCCTGAGACCTTGGAAGCCAACCTTTTCTGAGCTCTGCTTCATGTGGAAAACAAAGCAAGCAGCAGAGTAGCAGGTAATGTGAGGAGTGGACTAAAAGGAAAAGATAGTGTAGGTGAAAATAAATCATTTCCACTGGTTGGAAATTCGAGAACAAGGGACATAGTATAAAATTAGGGCTAGACTGTGCAGGAGAGATGTTAAGATGCACTTCTATTCACAAAGGATAGGAGACGTTTGAAAGTCTCTTCCACAAATGGCAGTGACTGCTCGATCAGCTGGTAATTCTAAATCTGAGATTGATAGGTTTCTGTTAAATCACAGTGTAAAGTATACGGGCCAAAGACAGGTATAAAGAATAAGGCCACTGCTCAGTCATGATCCTATTGAATGTCAGAACAAGCCGAAGGGGTTGAATGGCCTGCTCCTGCTCCTGTATTCCGGGGCAAGTCCTTGGGGTGTGTCAATGTGTGTGGGCGGGGGGAGGAGCGGTGCAGGTGTGCAGACATGGAGTGGTTATGCTCCATTGCCCCTCGTGTGCAGGGCCAGGTGGATTCACCATGGGAAATGTGGGTACACAGGGATGGGGTAGGAGGGCTGCGTGACGGTGGGTTGCTCTTCGCAGGGTTTGGGTAGACTCAATGTTCCAAACAGTCTCTTCCTGCACCGTAGGGACTCTGTGATTGGACAGAAACAACAGCAATTAGAAAGAGAGGAATGTTTGATGGACCTCTGAAAGAGTCTTCTTAAGAATAATAACAAAGCATATCACATGGGATTCCATCATCTGAAATATTTTATTTTTATCAGAACACGTTTCTTAACTTGCTTGATATGTAGAAGCTAATAATGATCAGAGAAGAAAAAAATGGTGGATGTTCCACCTGCTTGTGGGGAAGGGGTGGGGTGGGGGAAGGGTAAAGTGTGGTGTAATGAAACCCTTATACACAACCCAACTTCAAATCTCAGCTCTTGCCCTTTCCCCTTTACTCTTTGACCTATGTAGATCCTTATTACTTTCCTTCCCTTGCCCCAAGACACCACTTGCCTTTACCTGCTGCTCGTTGTTCCATCTGTAGCTTCAGTCCTCTAACTGCTTTCCATCTTTTGCTCATCCTGCAGATCTATTCAGTACTATCTCCACCTCTTAAATAATTTCTGGGCGTGTTATTATCTCATTGCAATCATTGGCTAATATTTTATAAGTCAATTACCTTTGTCAAAGGAAAATGCTTTCCGTGAATGGATCTATACGGATTGGTACCAGGTGGATCTCATTGACTACGAAATCCTTGTATGGGGCTGTTAACCTGGGCCAATCATGGATTCCTGGCTGACAGATAGAAACAGAAGATTCAGAGCCTCCTCACTAATGGACTGACTCAGAGCTGGCTGCCCACAGCAAATGCACTGTGCACATGTAGATAAAAGGAGACCGGCTTCTATGCAGTTATTTCAGAATCACAATTATTTTACCTTCTACAATGCTACCTGCACTAGTCCAACACAGCGTTCCTCAGCAGCACCTCACTTTTCCATCCCTCAAACTGGCCACTGGAGATATTTGCTAATGTTGAGTTAATATTTCAATACATCGCCCATCATTTGGAAACACTGGGATCTGCATTAGGACACTCTCTTCTGTTCTATTTGTTAATTATGATGTTGATTTATGTAAAAGAACATTTCACTGCTTTCTTGACCTGCTGCCTAAATTTGGACTGTGTTGCCCCATAAATAAATGCATTTGTGCAACAGCTTAAATTCACCAACATAACTCCAACTTGTTCAAATATGTGGAAAGGATCATTGCCATCGCTGGGATCAGTTCCAGGAATAATATTGTAAATGAAATTTATCACATATATGGACCACAAAATTACAAAGCTGCCAGAAATGGTAAAGAGTAAAATTATTGATCTCCTTCTGCTCTCCATCTCTGGGTCACTGCGATTCTCTCCCCTGCTCTGACCCCTCAGTCCCTTACGTACTCGATTGGCCATTAGAATGTGTCTGACTGTCAGAGCGTTGAGCAGCAGAATTAGAACGAATGGCAGCAATGGGTAAAAAACTGTATTGAACCATTTAAATCCCATCCAGCTGGGCTCACTATAATAACTTGGCTTTGAAGTACAGAGCCATGGCAGGTTGTAAAGTATTACATACGGTTCATATCTAAAATAGAAAGGAACATGTATTAAACACATCAGGGTGCAGGTTATTGATAGAACTACAATTGCATTTCCCTTTGTGCAATATTTAGTTTTCAGTTTCTGGCAACAAATCATAACAAATCGATCGAAGCTGAAAGTTACCGTGAACCAAACAGAACAGGAGGTGGCTGCTGTTGATAAGACGTAGATTATACTGCATACAGGAGTCAAATCCAAGAAAGATAATGGGAAATAATAAGCATTGATGTGCCTCAGTATAACCTCAGTGATAAGAACCATTAAATCTGATGCTGCCATCGCCACCAGATAGCAAGTGGTGCAGGAGGATAGACCACACCTTCCCTGAGACAGGATCACGAGTGCCACTAAATTTACTGAGGGGACAGAAGAGAAAATGTTTGAATCAAACATACTGTTTCAGTACATTTTGGTCCACTGCCGTCCCACCTGCAATTAGAACAGATGTTTAAGTATGATGTTTATAATTTTAGTTCATCTTAGACATGCCCATTCTCAGCTTTAACAAACAAAATGTTAATGGGATGAGCCTTACTTCACTTCCTGGATGCTGTTTGATATCTTAATAAGTTTAAGTGATATTACTAACCTCTAATTTAATGAGCTTTGCAGTTCTAACATTTATCAGCCCGTTGTGGGAAAACAGGAAGCTGAAGGAAGGCAAACCCAGCATCAGTGAAAATGTAAGAACCCATCTTATCAGTCTGGACAAAGGGGAATGATTTTCTTTGACTTCCACAACTCACCCACTTTAGAGGTGTGAGGAACTAAGCTCCCCAATGTTGCAGACCGGATCCCATCTGGTTGCATCTGTGATCATGCTGGGATTTGGCCAAATTAAGTCTGGTCAGACATACTTACATTTGGACACTTTCTGCCCAATATTCCAATCCTCATTCCACCATGTTACCCCATTCCAATCACACTTCTGGACCATGAGCTGTGCAGCCACATGCAGAGGAACACTCTAATGGAAAAAGTCTGAATACTGGGATGATCTCTGGCATGAAAGGATTATCTTATGGATGAAGGTTAAACAAGTTAGGAACCTTCTCACTGGAGTTTAGAAGAATGAGAGGGGCTGAAAATGTGTTGCTGGAAAAGCGCAGCAGGTCAGGCAGCATCCAAGGAGCAGGAGAATCGACGTTTCGGGCATGAGCCCTTCTTCAGGAAGGGCTCATGCCCGAAACATCGATTCTCCTGCTCCTTGGATGCTGCATTTTCCAGCAATACATTTTCAGCTCTGATCTCCAGCACCTGCAGTCCTCACTTTCTCCAAGAATGAGAAGGGGTCTCATTGAAAGATATAGGATGCTTCAGGATAAATACTGAGAGGATGTGTCTCCCTCTCATGGAAGAGTCTAGGACCAGAAGACAAAGTATTAAAATAAAGGGGCACAAGTTTGAGACTGAGATGAGGAGGAATCTCTCCTCTCAGAGGGTTCTGAGTCATTCGAACTCCTTGCCACAGTGAGCTGTACAGGCAAAGTCCACGCATATACTTAAAACAGAGATCTAAAGGTCCTTGGTCAGTCAGGGAATCGAGAAGAACAGGGAAAGGGCAGGGAAGTGGATGTGAGGGATGTTGCATCAGCCATGCTCCTGTTGAAAGGTGGAGCGGGCTTGAGTGACTGATTTCTTTTGATCTAAATACATGGAAATTATATCAGAGATTCCCTGATGCCTCATCCACAAATGACACCTCTGGTTATTTAGCTGGAAATCCTTGACAATGAAAGAAAATACTCAGAGAGCTAGGAATCTGATTTTTCTAAAAAAAACTTGTATATGCAGATAAATGGAAACACACAGCTTGTCAGGTGACGCCAGTCGGGAGAAAATCCGAGTGAAGTTGCCAGGTTGATGAAATTTATATCTGAACTGGTTCACACCAGGGATGAGCTGGTTTTCAACATTTATCGAGTCAGAGGGGATATTTATAAAGGAGAGGTTCACAATTCGGTAGACCTGTGAATGATTCTATTGTAAGGTGAATGAGGTGAAAGAGCTAGACAATGGGCCAACGGTAATGTGGATGTTTTAATCAGGAAAAGAGTGTGTCTTGTGAGGACACTGCTCAGGTCACTGTCAATTTGATGAGCAAAGCCACAGGGATCCTAGAGATTATGGGGCAGCCCATTAATTACGTGTCAAAGTGGAATCTCCAACTCCAGCAGGAAATCCCATCAGCTCCACTCTCTGTTGGAGCAGCACAGTAAAATGTGACAATACAGAGCCGATGTTGTTGAGATGGCCAGTTCAACAGCATTGGAGGCCAAGAACAGAGAGGTCAGATGGGGAGGGAGTCACGACTAGTCTCTTGGAGAGAGAGGGTGAAAGGAGAGTGTAGTTTAAGGTCCGATTAGGTGAAGCCTTTAACGAAAATTGTGAAGATGCAAGGCATTCTGCCACACGCAGTGACCTCAGTCGGCCAAGGGGACAAGGTGCAGCTGGCCCTCTGTGTGAGCTGTGTGTCCTATTTGGGTGGAAGTGAGGATGGGGGCAGGAGTGCAGGATGAGGTGGGGCGATGAAGCGACTGAAAACAAAACCAGGGCTGTTTGAACACATTCAGTTTTGTAAAATGGTCACCAGACGCGTAATGTTACCTCTGCTGTCAGAGGTTCTCTAGTAATTTCTGTTTCTGATTAGATAATATCATTTTTTCTTTCACAGATTGAAATAGGAGCATTCCATGCTGTAAATGCAAAGTTAAAAACCACATGACACCAGGATATAGTCCAAAGATTTATTTGGAAGCACTAGCTTTTGGAGCGCTGTTCCTTTGGCTACCTGATGAGAGAGCAGCACTCCGAAAGCTAGTGTTTTCAAATAAACCTGTTGGACTATAACCTTGTGTTGTGTGATTTTTAACTTTGTTCACCCCAGTCCAACACTCGACACCTCCACATCGTAAATATAATGATTCAGATAGATGCTGAATCTACGCCTAGAATACACACCATTGTACTAAACCCTACCACACAAACTGCAATCAGAACCCCACTTGTATCTGAGGCAATAAATCAAAGCTCCAGAGTTAAATCAGACCACTCAACGTTTTGAAAAAAGGTGATAAAAGTGATCCGGTACCCGAATAAAGGTCTGTACGCAGTATCAATCCCCACAGTAAAACTAGGGGTAGCATATTTACACAGTTTCTGTGTAAAACCACTTACCTGGAACACCAATGAGGGCCAGGATCATGTAATATATCTTGTTGATATTGCGAGTAATTCCATGCATTTTCAGACTGCACTGCTCTGCCTCGATGAGGAACCTGACTGAATTAAATTTGGAGTTCATGAAGCCTGTTATCTATACTCTCTGTAAATCTCCACAGGGACATTAGGATTGCAGTATCTTCACAGCTTTTTTTTTACAGTATGTGTAAACAAATTCTGGCAACCATTACCTTTGTAATCATTAAAAACATGGAAATAGAGAAAACACACCGGATCATCAACTCCACACTCACAGGAATCCGATTCACGAGAGAGGAAGAAAAGGACAACCAACTCCCATTCCTAGACGTGAGGGTACAGAGAACACCAAATGGAGAATTCACCACTAAGGTACACAGGAAAGCCACACACACAGACCAAGTCCTGAACTACGAAAGCAACGACCCCAATACACACAAACGAAGTTGCATCAAGACACTATTCAAAAGGGCCACAACACACTGCAGTACACCAGAACTGCAAAAAGAGGAAGAGGAACGCCTATACAAGGTATTCGCCAAAAACGGATATCCTCGCAATTTCATCAACAGATGCCTAAGGGAAAGACAACGGGACGAGGACATGCCGCAACCCAAAGGACTAGCCACACTACCATACATCAAGAGCATTTCCGAACTGACAGCCAGACTACTGCGACCACTGGGACTCATAACAGCACACAAACCAACAGCCACTCTCAGACAACAACTCACCAGAACGAAGGACCCGATACCCAGCATGAGCAAAACTAATATAGTGTACAAAATCCCATGCAAGGACTGCACAAAACACTATATAGGACAAACAGGAAGCTACCTTATAACTCTCAATCGCCCCAATTGAACCTTCACGCCTCATCTTTACATAGGCCGCCCTCTTCCATTTAACAAGGGATTCCAATTCCTTATTAAACCACAGCTCCCTCACACGACCCTTTCCTCCCTGCCTGACAGGTACATACTTATCAAGGACACTCAATAGTTGCTCCTTGAACAAGCTCCACATATCAATTGTGCCCATGCCTTGAAGCCGACTTTTCCAAGCCACGCATCCTAGGTCATGCCTCACTGCATCATAATTTCCCTGGCCCCAGCTATAACTCTTGCCCTGCAGTGCACACTTATCCCTCTCCATCACGAGAGTAAAAGTCACCGAATTGTGGTCACTGTCCCCAAAGTGCTCACCTACCTCCAATTCTAACACCTGGCCTGGTTCGTTACCCAGAACCAAATCCAGTATGGCCTCACCTCTTGTTGGCCTGTCTACATATTGTTTCAGGAAACCCTCCTGCACACATTGGACAAACACCGACCCATCTAACGAACTCGAGTTATAGTTTTCCCAGTCAATATCTGGAAAGTTAAAGTCCCCCATAACAACCACCCTATTACTTTCACTCTTCTCCTGATGAAATCTCTAGGACTATTAGGAGGCCTGTAGAAAACTCCTAACAGGGTGAGCTCACCTTTCCTATTCCTAACCTCAGCCCAAACTACCTCAGATGGCTAGTCTTCATCCATCGTACTTTCCACCGCTGTAATACTATCTTTGACAAGCAATGCCACACCTCCCCCTCTTTTACCCCCACCTCTGACCCTACTAAAACATTTAAACCCTGGAACCTGCAACAGCCAATCCTGTCCCTGTTCTCCCCATGTCTCCGTAATAGCCACAACATCGAAATCCCAGGTTGCAAGTTCACCTACCTTATTTCGTATACTTCTTGCATTGAAGTATACACACTTTAAGCCACTTTCCTGTTTACAGGTACCCTCCTTTGAGATTGATGCCATGTTCCTAACCTCCCTACACTCCAGGTCCTGCACCCTAAAGCTACAGTCTAGGTTCCCATGCCCCTGCAGAGTTAGTTTAAACCCCCCCCAAGAGCACAGCAAACCTCCCCCCAAGGATACTGGTGCCCCTCAGGTTCAGGTGTAGACCATCATGTTTATAGAGGTCCCATCTTCCCCAGAAAGAACCTCAGTTATCCAGATACCAGAATCCCTCCCTCCTGCACCATCCCTGAGGCCACGCATTTAACTGTTCTCTCTCCCTATTCCTCGACTCTCTATCACATGGCACCGGTAACAAACTAGAGACAACAACTCTGTTTGTTCTAACTCTGAGCTTCCAACCTAGCTCCCTGAAAGCCTGCCTAACATCCTCAGCCCTCTTCCTACCTATGTCGTTGGTGCCAATGTGGACCATGACTTCGGGCTGCTCCCCTTCCCCCTTAAGGACTCGGAAAACACGGAAAATATCTTCCTCAAATTTGAGCGCCCACAGAATTTTGTCACCATTCTCTGCCTACTCCATAATAATACCCAAGCCATGGTCTTCACCAACACATTCGCCACATGCATGAGCAGAGTGTGAGAGACAGAACTAAGTAATTCAACCATCAATAAATTTGATCCAAGCCCTGCAGTGCTGCCGTATTCAGTCGTGAATGATGGTGAACAATTAAACAACTCATTGCAGAAGGAAGCTCCAAAAATATCTCAAATAATCAACAATGGGGAGCCCAATATACCAGCGCAATCATAAGGCTAAACCCATTCACAGAAACCTTCAAACAGAGATGCTGATGGGTTGATCCATCTGGGCCTCATCTAGCGGGGAATAGCTGGGGCCCTGCCAACGTTCCAGCAATGGGACAAATGGCATGTGCTCCAGAACGTGCTGCAGCCCCTAGTCAAGCAGTTCTTGCTGAGCTACAACACCGGCACCTCCCTGAGGGAGTTGGACATTTCTCCTGGTATGTGCTGTGCATAAAAAGCAGGACAAAGCCAACCCGGCGAATTACTGCTCCATTAATATGATCTCGATCATTAAACTTCGAGGGATGTTTCATCAACTGTGCTGTGAAACAATACCTGCTTCACAACAACCTGCTCTGTGACGCCCAGTTTGGGATCACCCAGGGCCAATCAGCTCCTGACCTCATTACAGCCTTGGTTCAAACATGGACAGAACGACGTGAATTCCTGAGGTAGGGTGAGTCTGACTGGGCTTAACATTAGGCCGAGTGTGACGTCAGGGAGCCTGAACAAGACTGGAGTGAATGGAAATCATTGGAAACTCTCCACTGGTTGGAGTTGTCCCTGGCAGAAAGGGAGAATGCTGTGGTTGTTGAAGGTCATTCATCACCACTGCGGGATATCTCTGCAGGATCTTCAGTACTGACCATCTTTAGTAGCTTCATCAATGAGTCTCTCCATCATAGAGTCAGACATGGGAATGTTAGCTAATGATTACACAGTGTTCAGCAGCGTTTGCGAATACTCAGAGACTGAAGCACTCCATATCCAAGTGCAGTGAGACCTGGACAATGTGCAGGCTTGGAATGAAAAGTGGCAATTAGCATTCACACCACATAAATGTGAGTGTCAGGTGGTTAGGTGCAAGCCATCCCTTGGTTGTTGTGAACAGCTGAAGCGAGATGCTGTTTGGAATAACCAGTCAGTCTTTCAGAGGCACAGCCAAATACATAGCATCACACGGGTACTGTCATTCATACACCAGATTATTCACATGAGATAGATAGAAGCAATTTAATATGTACTCATATTTGGACTGAAAAACATTTGGAAACAATTATTCCCATGAAAATGATTAGGTGTGGGATGTTTGTATTCAAGGGAAAACTAGTCGGATATTTTTAAAGTGCTTTAGTGAAATAATCATTTGATCCTGGGCGCAATAAACACATTCATCATTTGTGCACTATGCTTTCATTAGATTTCAGTCGAAAAGTTGAACGAAATAAATGGGTGGATTTGTTTCTTGGATAATCAAGAGGTTTTGATCAAAGCATTTATCATCTTTAAGGATGAGACCTTGCTGTTAATGGTCAGTACAATATTGAAAACATCTGCATAAAATTTCTGACTCAAGTGGCACACAAGAATGTTGGCTGGGATCATGTCAACCATCAATGAAGATGCACAGTCCTGTTTGGACACTGGTGTTGTGAAGCTGCTTTGCACTGGACATGGTTGATGAGCGATTCAATGTAAGACGCCATGTGCTGCAGTATTCCATTAACTTTGGAACACGTTACAAAGGATCTGGTTGAGGTCACAGAATTTCGGAGCTTATGTGGCGCACTCACTGTTGTCAGAACAGCCGACCTTGTGAGACATGGTCATTGGCAGGTCTTTTGTATGAACGGTGAAAATTGCATTGAGCCTTGTGCTAGTCCATTGGCCAATCTGCTTCATGTACTTCCCTCTTGTTCAGGGACATTTCTAATTTGTCTGTTGTGAGGAAATGTTTGAATAACGGTCCAGATCCAGTTTGGAAGCCGACAGGACAGATTTAGGAGCCAGTCCCACTGTACTGGGGGTGTCAGTGTGGTCCAGCAAGAGTACATTGGGTTCAGGCTGTTACTTATTATAGATATGGCAGTGTAAAGGTAGTGTGTTTACCCCGCTGAATATGAATCAGCTGTTTTCCACGAGGTTATTGAACTGAGCAATAATCAGCGGGTTACTACAGTTATTAAATTGAGCTATAATTAGGTGTGCGCTCTGACTGTTGAAGTGAATAATAATTAAATCATCTTCAACTGCAAAAGAGAAATAAGGTTTGACTTGATTTTTTTTAAGATTCAAAGAAATACAGAGATGTTAAATCTTTATTGTATACGTCTCACATAATCCAGCAATAATCGAACATAGTCACGTTCACACAATCCCATTTTACAGACAATGACCCAGAACACTATGATCATCTCAGGGCAGGTCGTCTCTCACTGGCAGGACAGAGGCAGCAGAGGTAACAGCTCCGTGGGATATGATCAAGAGGGGTGTGCCCTGGAAATGCTCTACATTGATACCAGACCATATGAAGCCTCATGGAATTAGGTTAAACATAGGCACGGAAACATTTTTGAATTTCTCTATTTGAACACAACGTTGAAGATGGAAAGTACAGAGAATGGACTCTGTGTGGGAGGCTTCACTGTGCATCACCAAGAGAGGCTCTGCATCTCCACCTGCTGACTGAGCTGGGAACAGTCCAAAAGGACACAGCTGCGGGACTGGGGCTGCAGCAGGCGGTGAGGAAACCAACAAATGGGAAAAGAAACATCATTGACTGCATTGTCCCCAATCTGCCTGCCCCACATTTTATAGGCATTGCATCAAATTTTGTGTCACTATCTCTGTGCTAAAGGGAGGAGACTTCAAACAGATCGAGCAACTCATAGCTCAGTGTCCATGAGGTTCAGTAGGCCAACAGCAGAAACAGAAATACATTGTGCATGACTCACAGACAATCTGCCCGACATATCTGACGCACAGGGAATGAGTGTTGAGGTAGATGGAGAGGCTGGAGCTTTTTTTCCCCAGCATTGCCGGAACCTGAACGATAATCTTATCGACATTCATCAAATGAGGAGCGGCGTTGATTGAATGAATAGCCAAAATCTTTTTCCAAAGGTTGGGGATCCAAAATTTAAGAAGGCATAGGTTTAAGGTGAGAGGGGAAAGATTTAAAAGGGACCTGAGGGGCAATCTTTTTCCACAGAAGGTGGTGTGTTTCGGAAACAAGCTGCCAGAGGAAGTGATGGATGTGAGTACAATTACAACCTTTAAAAGGCACCTGTTGGGGAATATGTATAGAAAGGATTTACAGGAAAATGGGACACCTGTTGATAAATGGGACTACATCAGGTTGAGATGTCTGGTCAGCATGGCCAAGGTGGACCGAAGGGTCTGTTTCCGTCCTGTATAAATCTCTGACTGTATATCTCCCACTCGACCATGACCATCAACCCAGAGGTTCGACCCTGGTTAATTAAAGAGTGTAAAGAGTAGCACCGAATATCAGGATATGAAGGGACAACCCGGTGAAGCTACAAAACAGGGCTACCTGTGTGCACAACAAGTGATGGACAGAGCTAAATGATCACACAATCAATGAAATTCTGTGTTCTTCCCAATGGTGCTGCCTGATCCTGCTTTTTCAGTGTCACACTTTTCGGCGTGCCATATAAACTGTCTACCATTGCAGGCAGACGTGGGCCCACACACATTCATCAAGAACACCAACAGCATTATATCAAATTAAATAGAAGAATATACAGAGAGACAGATAGAGGGAGGTTAACCCCATTTAATGGATATAACACCCGATACAATAGAGAGCCCATTGCACAGAGATACAGACAGAGAGAGGCACACCGACATCGAGACACACATTGAGTCACACACTGAGACACACACACTCAGATAGTCAAACAGAAACAGTCAGTCACACACAGACAGAGGCAGAAACATACATAGACACAAAGACACATCGAGTGTTGGTGTTCGTCCATTTGTTTGTACATGTGTGTGACTAATTGTTCGTGTGTGTATATGTTAGTTTGGTTTAGGTAGACTCCCCAATGTCATTATGGAGGACATTCCATGATATTGACCCAATGACAGTGAAGGAACGGCAATATATTTCCATGTCAGGATGGTGAGATTGGAGGTGATTACTGTCAGTCAGACCTCAGTGTGCGTCAGTCAAGGCTGAATGAAGGTCAGACAGATGTCAGTGAGGAGTCAGAGACAGCGAGGACAACTCACACATCAGTCCGAGTTTAGTTGGAGTCAGACAGAGGTCAGTTATGGTGAAATCATGGATCCATTGTGGTTCGGTCAGGGGTCAGACTCCAGATCAGAAGGCTGTGTGTTCAGGTCAGGTCAGCCTCAGTTGAAATGATGGCTTGTCTTTTGCTGAGGCACGTTGCAGTCCTCTGGAGTCAGCATTGAGTTCATTGGTGATCATGTTGTGAGCCCATTTTCTTTTGTTCCTTGTGCACCTTTCTATTTGTCTTGTCTTGTTGCCTTTCCCACAATTACACACCCTATCCTGGGGACATTTTCCCATTCTCTTTTTATTGAGTTTTTGATGCTCTGTTGCCCCACTGCCTGAGACTTAGGAAGCCAACCTTTTCTGTCGGCCGACACATTACTTGACCCAGTCTCAGATATCCTATTGTCCTTATCACATCCACCCCTTGTTTGAAACCTATCCCATTCCGAACACTTTCCCAGCCCAGATGAAAAGCCAAGAGCTAAAGTGTGAAATCTTTCAGTTATCACAGGGAAGTGCCTGAACTACTGAGAACCTTTCCTAGAATTTGACATTGCTGTTTCAAATTTACGCATCCCTTACTCCCTTCTTTTAATTCAGCATCATTTCTTTACAAACGATGGCTGTTTCAATCCAGTCCAGTCTGGATGCTGATGAGATTAAATTATTTTATTTAATTTTGTCCCTTGACCAAGGTGTCTGCCACTGAAGGGTGATGTGTTGGGGTGGGCTGGAACAAGGGAGTGAGGAACAGATCAGAGTGAATCAAAATGCTGCATCTTCCACAAGAACCAAGCTTCTGATATTGATCTAACCTGGATGGAATGAGCTGACCTCCCCAGATGAGGTAAAAGATCCCACTACAAGGAGAACAGAGATGGGGACTGAGGTGACGCCAATGATCTGACCAATACTTCGCCCTCACACGACTTCAACCCCAAGTTAAAACGATGGAGTTAACTATTAACTACCTTCTGGAACGGCCCAATGAGATACTCAAACATGGAGCGCAGAACAACACGGCACAGGGACAGGCCATTCGGCCCAACATGTCTGTGCCAAACACAATCCAATTCTAAACTAATGCCATTTGCCTGTGCATAGTGTGTATCTCACTATTCCCTGCCTGTGTATGTGTCTGTCTAAATGCCCCAAGGGCAACTATGGCTAAGAAACAAACATCAGTCAATTCCTTAGTAACATTTCAAACTTATTTTGTGTAATTCAGTCCGTGACAATGCGAAATGGGAACAGGAGGGATCCTTGGCCACCTTGAAGCTTGCTTTCCGCTCACTGTAATCATCTGCCTCAGTCTTACATTTCGAAATATTCCTCAGCATCTCCCCACCCTTAGTGTTCCTGAGGATTGAGAGCAAGTTAGATTTGGGCAAAGGAGGGGAAAAGGATTGATGAAGGGGGGGGGGGGGTGGAATAGAGTTGAGGAAGAAGCTTACAGGGAACTGACTGTAAAAGCTTCTGGACAAATTTTGGAAATAATCCACTTTCGGAGCAAACATAGGAAGGCAGATTCTGATTTTAAAGGTGATCGATTCTGAAAGAGAGCGGTATGAGAGTTGGGGGCCCTTGTACACCAGTCACTGAAGGGAAGCAGACAGGTTAAGCAGGCGGTGAAGAAAGGGAATGGTATATTGGCCTTCATAGCGAGAGGATTCACGTACAACAGCAGGGATGGCTTGCTGCAATTGGACACGACCTTGGTGAGGCCACAGCTGAAATCATTG
The DNA here is from genome assembly GCF_037043375.1 of Chiloscyllium plagiosum. NCBI lineage: Eukaryota > Metazoa > Chordata > Chondrichthyes > Orectolobiformes > Hemiscylliidae > Chiloscyllium > Chiloscyllium plagiosum. The sequence goes on from NW_028270182.1 coordinate 14,685,449, forward strand.
GCTTTGATCTGATTTATTGTTGTCACATGTCCAGAGATACAGTGAAAACTGTTGTTTTGTGTGCTTTACAGGAGATCGTGCATACAAACTGCATCAGTGCAGCAGAACCAAGTGTAGCATATAGTGTTATGGCCGCAGAGAGACAAAGAGAGAGATTAACTATCAGAGTGAGAGAGAAAGAGAGAGAGATTGTATATGAGAGCGAGCGATAGTCTGTGTGTGAGTGAAAGGGAGAGAGATAATGTGTATGAGAGAGAGAGAGAGATAGAGCGATGGTATAGTGAGACAATGTATGGGAGATAGATAGATAGATTGTTTGTAAGTGAGAGAGAGAGAGAGAAAGTGAGATGGTGTATGATAGAAGTAGAGGTTAATTGTATATGAGAGAGAGATAGCGAGATGGTGTATGATAGAGAGAGAGGGATAATGAGATGGAGTATCTGAGAGAGTCAGATTGCGTGTGAGAGGGGATGAGTACATCACATCCACTGCCTTCATTAACGTGTTTTGCCACATCCTCAAAGGATTCAATCAGGTCTGTGAGGCATGAACTGCCCCTCACAAAGCCATGCTGACTATCTCTAATCAAACTATGGTCTTCCAAGTAATCATAAATCCTATCTCTCAGAATCCTCTCCAATACTTTGCACACCACTGACTGACTGGTCTGTACTTCCCAGGATTATCCCTATTCCCTTTCTTGGACAGTGAGGATGTAAAGATCATTGTCAAACGTGCAGCAATCTCTTCCCTCGAGTCTTGATGTAACCGAGGGTATAACCAGTCTGCCTGGCAATTTATCTATCCTAATGTTTTCAAACTTTTCAGCACATCCTCCTTCCTATCATTAATCTGTTTTAGCATATCTGACTGTTTCACGTTGTCCTCAGAAACATCAAGGTCCATCTCAGTATTGCACACTGAAGCAAAATATTCTAATTCCATTTTCCAGCACTTGGGCGTAGCCTTGCATGCCATTGGATTCCAACTGCTCATCAAAACAGCACTTACTTCGATCACTCTTTTAGCAGTGAGTTCCAGATAGGTACAATCCTCTGGGTTCAGACATCTCTCAAAGTGGCTCAGGGGTTAGCACTGCTGCCTCACTGCACCAGGGATCTGTGTTTGATTCCAGCCCTCGGACGACTGCCTGTGTGGACTTTGTACATTCTCCCCGTGTCAGTGTGGGTTTCCTCCGTGTGCTCTGTACTCCTCCTATAGCCTGAAGATGCTCAGTGTGGGTGGATTGGTCATGCTAAATTGCTCTGCAGTGTCCACTGCAAACTTGATGTGCCCATTGGCCTCTTTCTGCATTGTAGGGATTCTGTGATTTCTCCTCAAATTCCCTCTCAACCTCCTATTCCTTGTCTTAAAACCGTGTCTCTTAATTATTAAACCCTGTACGAAGGGGAAATGGTTCGTTCTGTCTATGCCCCTTGGAACTGAAGATCAGTCTTGGCACCCCATCCTACCCTCCAGCCCTCACTCCCCCTGCCTTTTCTGTTCTAATGAAAACATTCCAACCTATCCAGTCTCTCTTCATAGCTGAAGTGCTCCAGACCGGTCAACATGCTGATGAGTTTCCTCTGCACCCTCTCGCATGCAATCATATCCCTCCTGTCATGTGGAGACATGAACTGAATATAGTAATCCATCTGTGCCCTGGCTAATATTACATGTAGTTCTCTAATAACTTCACTGCTCTTGTATTCAATACTTTGACTGAACGTGGCAATTATCTGCTTGCATCAGGCATTTTGGGTGCTGCATATGTTGTGGATCAGACCAGACCCCCTCAAGCTATAATAAGATGATAGCCGAGACCCTAACTTTCTCTTATTTTGAAGCTATGTGTAAGCTGTTGCAGTCCAGATGCAATTCAATTGGTCAAACTACTCGACTTTAAGCAAAACATATTTTATTTTATACTACAGTTAAAAATAGACAAAATAAATGGAAAAGAATAGAATTAGCTTAACTGCGACTCTTTTGAAATGTTCAATAAAATTCTCTATGTTAACTACTTATAATTAACTGTTACAATATGATAACATCCCACAAACACAGCCTTGGTAAAGACAGCTTCAGTAAAATAGGTCATCTCACATGCAGTGCCAGCAGCAGGACGTGAACCCCAGGTTCTAACTGTAGCTGGAAAATGAATAAGTGCTTCCATGTCTACCTTCTGCCGAATGCAAAAACTAAAAACCCTGGCCCTGTGGGAGCTTGACACCACCCATTCAGGCTGCTTCTATTGTTGCAACTTAAAAAAAAACAAGGACGCACAAATTATTTTTTATTGGATTTGAGCAGACAGCTTGACATCCCTATCTCAATTCTTCTTCCTAAAAAAGGCAGGATAATATGCGCCTCTTAAAGTCTCAGCATTGTCACACTTTGATCATTTAACATAACTCATCCTTCCTGTGGAAGCTCTGTCAATTGCCACGATCTGTGTCATTTCTTTGTTAACACTCCTGGCCGTGGGAACAGTTTCTCCATGTCCTCACTGTCAGAGACCTTCGCCATTTCCAGTGTCACTCATTTCTATGCTGATCCTGCCTATTCCAGGGAGAACCACACCAGCCATTTTGACTTCTCATTAAAGATAATAAAAGAGACCCAAATGAATTAATACAGAGACTGAATTAAAATGGTGAGGATAGTTGAAGATTAACAGTGACAACATAGTGACTGTGGGATCCTGCAATAGCAACTGATAAATAGACCAGCAATAATTGTGACTGGGGAGGACTAGTACTTTGTTAATATTAGCTCAGGTTATGTGAGAGACTGCTGTCGAGCCGTGACCACTGACACCATAAAGAAATTATAATCTTAATGTTCTTCCAGTTCTACCAGTTGTTGTGGGTCAGCAGAAATGTGCATTGAAGGAAAAAGCAGATTTTATTGAATGGCCCCGCAGGTTGGAGGAGCTGAATGGCCTACACGTACTTCTAATGTAGGTCCTCACTCAATTCCAATATTGAAAACACAGACATGACAGGCACCTTGGGGTGCGAATGTGTTCAGAAGTCAATCTCTGTGCAATTCAGAACACAATGCAGTCCAATATAAAGGAACCGTTCACAAGCACAGGAGATGTTCTTATATGGCATCTTAAAAGTTACAATCCTGCAAAAAACCGTGCTCATAAGAATGACCATTTGTAAGTCAGACATTCACAGCCCTGTATCTTTAAAGACCTGAACTTTCTAGGAGAAAGTGAAGACTGCAGATGCTGGAGATCAGAGCTGAAAATGTGTTGCTGGAAAAGCGCAGCAGGTCATGCAGCATCCAAGGAGCAGGAGAATCGACGTTTCGGGCATGAGCCCGAAAAAGGTCTCATGCCCAAAACGTCGATTCTCCTGCTCCTTGGATGCTGCATGACCTGCTGCGCTTTTCCAGCAACACATTTTCAGCCAAGACGTGAACCTTGTCAGGTGGCTAGGATCTGGCGGTAGAAGATCCTTTCACACCTGGCAGAGATTTTCCTGCACATCCAAACACCTCATCTACTGTGTCCATTGCTCTCTATGTGGGGAGTCAGGACGCCAACATGACGAACATTTCAGGGAACATCTCTGGGACCCACGCATCGAACAACCCCACTCCCCGTGGCTGTACACTTCAATTCTGCCTCCCACTCCACCAAGGACATGCGAGCCCTAGGCCTCTCCATAGTCAAATCCAAGGAACTCGACGCCTGGAGGAAGAAGGCCTCATCTTCCGCCTTGGGATCCTCCAATCACATGGCATCAATGTCGACTTCACCAGTTTCCTCATGTCCTCTCCCCCACCTCATCCCAGATCCAACCCTCCAACACGGCACCACCCTTTTGAAATTTCGCACGTGTCTATCTTGCTTCCTACCAATCCACTCCACACTCCACTCCGACCTGTCAACATCTCCCCACACCTGTATCTACCTATCACCTTCCAAGCTACTTCACCTCAGCCCCAACAACTTCATCCCCCTCCTATTTATCACTTAGCTCCCTTCCCCACCTCTGACATTCCTGATGAAAAGTTTATGCCTGAAACATTGACTCTCTTGCTCCTCAGATACTTCCTGACCTGCTGTGCTTTTCTAGTGCCACACTTTTCAGCTGTGAAATTAAACTGCCAACATTACTTCATTAGAAGGTATCTGGAGTTGTTGAAGAAATTTTCTGGAGTTGGACCTTGAGTACCAAAAGTCTTTATTACATGGCCATGGGGAGTATGTTGTCCCTCACAAAGTGAGGCAGGAGTAGTCCAAAGTAATATGAAAGGTTACAGGTTATATCACATTTTAGGTGTGGGGGGATGACTGTTAGTCACAGAAGTCATAGAGTCTGATGACGTCAACGGTCAACCCCTGTTATTGCCACTGAATGAGCCAGACATCATTATGAAAGCAGAATTAGTCTGACGTCTGGGGAGGATTACGGAATCTTAGGCAGTTGGAAGGTTATTTTAACAAAATAGTTACAACAGCACTTCTTCAAAATAGTACCTCAGTAATCTGTGCTTCAACTTGAGAGACCAGGTATGTGACAAAATGGCTGCCAGGCAGAGTGTGTCAGATTTTCTTCCACAGGAATGTAACAATATTCTTGCGTCAGAACGACATAGGAAGGGAAAACTTTAGGATTCTGAAGGGAGATTACAGAGAGTTAGGCAGAAATTTTAAAAGGAGGTCCTCAAGGGTAGTAATATCTGGATTACTCCCAGTGCTACGAGCTAGTGAGGGCAGGAATCGGAGGATAGAGCAGATGAATTCATGGCTGAGGAGCTGGTGTATGGGAGAAGGATTCACATTTTTGGATCATTGGAATCTCTTTTGGGGAAGAAGGATGGATTGCACTTAAATTGGAAGGGGACTGATATATTGGCAAGGAAATTTGCTACAACTGCTTGGGAGGATTTAAATTAGTAAGGTAGGGGTGAGGGTGGTGGTGGGATCCTAAGAGATAGTGAGGAAAGAGATCGATCTGAGATGGGTACTGCTGAGAACAGAAGTGAGTCAAACAGTCAAGGCAGGCAGGGACAAGGTAGGACTAATAAATTTAACTGCATTTATTTCAATGCAAGGGGCCTAACAGGGAAGGCAGATACACTCAGGGCATGCTTAGGATCATGGGACTGGGATATCATAGCAATTACAGAAACATGGTTGAGGGATGGGCAAGACTGGCAGCTTAATGTTCCAGGATACAAACGCTACAGGAAGGATAGAAAGAGACGCAAGAGAAGAGGGGGAGTGGCATTTTTGATAAGGGATAGCATTACAGCTGTGCTGAGGGAGAATATTCCTGGATATACATCCAGGTAAGTTATTTAAGTGGAACTGAGAAATAAAAACGGGATGATCACATTATTGGGATTGTATTGTAGACCTCCCCAATAGTCAGAAGGAAATTGAGAAACAAACTTGTAAGGAGATCTCAGCTATCTATAAGAATAATAGGGTAGTTGTGGTAGGGGATTTTAACTTTCCAAACACCGACTGGGACTGCCATAGTGTTAAAGGTTTAGATAGAGAGGAATTTCTTAAGTGTGTACAAGGCAATTTTCTGATTCAGTATGTGGATGTACCTACTAGAGAAGGTGCAAAACTTGATCTAGCGACTCCACTTTCAAGGAGGTTTAAACCTGCACTCCAAGGTCTCTTTGTTCAGCAACACTCCCTAGGATATGACCATTAAGTGTATAAGTCCTGCTAAGAATCGCTTTCCCAAAATGAAGCACCTCGCATTTATCTGAATTAAACTCCATCTGCCACTTCTCAACCCATTGGCCCATCTGGTCCAGATTCCATCTGAGGTAACCCTCTTCGCTGTCCACTACACCTCCAATTTTGGTGTCATCTGCAAACTTACTAACTGTACCTCTTATGCTCGCATCCAAATAATTTATGTAAATGACAAAAAGTAGAGGGCCCAGCACCGATCCTTGTGGAGAGGTCATGTTGCGGCTGTACAGGACATTGGTTAGGCCAAAGATGTTGCGAAACTTGAAAGGGTTCAGAAAAGACTTACAAGGATGTTGCCAGGGTTTGAGGATCTGAGCTACAGGGAGAGGCTGAACAGGCTGGGGCTGTTTTCCCTGGAGCGTCGGAGGCTGAGGGGTGACCTTATAGAGGTTTACAAAATTATGAGGGGCATGGATAGGATAATTAGGCAAAATCTTTTCCCTGGGGTCAGGGAGTCCAGAACTAGAGGGCATAAGTTTAGGGTGAGAGGGGAAAGATATAAAAGAGACCTAAGGGGCAACGTTTTCACGCAGAGGGTGGTACATGTATGGAATGAGCTGCCAGAGGATGTGGTGGAGGCTGGTACAATTGCAACATTTAAGAGGCATTTGGATGGGTATATGAATAGGAAGGGTTTGGAGGGATGTGGGCCGGGTGCTGGCAGGTGGGACTAGATTAGGTTGGGATATTTGGTTGGCATGGACAGGTTGGACCGAAGGGTCTATTTCCATGCTGTACATCTCTATGACTCTAAGTATTTCACTAACATAGATTACAGCACAATATTGAGAACCATTCACAATTCCTCAGACACTGAGGCAGTCCGTGTCCAAATGCAGCAAGACCTGGACATTACCCAGGCTTGAGCTGAAAAGTAACAAATGCCAGGCAATGACCATCTCTGACAAGAGAGAATCTAACCCTTCAGCGTTGAATAGTGTATCCCTCACTGAGTCCTCCACTATCAACATCCTGGAGGTTACCATTGAACAGAAAATGAACTGAACTGAACTACGTCAACACAGTGACTCCAAGGCCAGGTCAGAGCTGGGAATACAGCAGCAACAAACTCAGCTCCTGGCTCCCCAAAGCCTGCCCATCATCTACAAGGTACATCTAAGGAATGTGATGGAACATTCCCCACTTGCATGCATGAGTTCCTCTCCAAATACATTCAAGAAGCTCAACGCCATTCAGGACAAAGCAGCCCACTTGACTGGCACCACATCGATAATCATTCAATCTCACAAGTACCGACACCCAGTAGTAGCAGGGTAACCTATTTACAAGATGTACAGCAGAAATGCACCGAGGAACCTTAGACTGAATCTTTTAAACCCAGGACCACTTCCATACAGAAGTACAAGGGCAGCATATAAATGGGAACACTGTCCCATTACAAGTTCCCCTCCAAGCCACTCCCCATCCAGACTTGGAATAAATCACTACTCCTTCACTGTCACTGGGTCCAAATTAGGGAACTCCTTCCTGATAGACCCTGTGGATCTACCTACAGCACATGGACTGCAGTGGTTTTTAAGAAGGCAGCTCACCACCACCTTCTTACGGTTCAACTAGGGATAGGCAACAAATGCTGGCTGGCCCGATACCCACATCCCCTGAGAGAATGAAAAGGATGTGAGCACACATTGTGATGTTCCCAGGACGGAGCACTTGATAAATGCATTTGCATTCTTTGAGGATGTAAGACAGTAAATGCAGAAATGGAAAGCAGCAAGTGTTCTTAAGAAAACTCACATTGGTCTCAAAATGTTAACCCTGCTTCCCTCTCCACAAATGCTGCCAGATCTGCTGAGTTTCTTCAGAACTTTCTGTTTTTAAACTGATAGATGTAATGTGTTTGGATTTCCAAATGCAGTTCCGTAAGTTACACACAAAAGATTACTCCAGGTGTCCCCAGTTTTGACGATGAGACCATAAGATATTGAAGTAGAAATTATGCCATTCTGCCTTTGAATCTGCTCCACCACTCAGTCATGGCTGATAGGTGCCTCGCCCCCATTCTCCTGCTTTCTCCCTGTAACCCTGGATCCCCTTGATCCTTCATTTCTGTTTAGGACTGCCTGAGTTATAAACAAATACACTTACAAATAAAATCCCACATTAATGTTAATTTTAATATTTTGACATATAAGTATTTACTGGTACACATTGATTATCCAGGAATCTCCAGTAGACATGATAAGCACAAGTGGATTTGACGACCATCTCTTCACATATATACAGGGCTGGATACCTAACAGAGAACAGAACTGAATAGCTCTCATGTTCAGGGACAGAACTGTAACTACATATAATGATGCTACAGATCGGAACTGGGATCCCAGTTATTTACAATCTATGTTAATGTTAGTGGGCAACAGTTTTGAGTACAACAAGGGGAAATGTGACGCTGTCTACTTTGACAATAAATACAGCAGATCCCCAGTATTATTGGAACTGAGAGAGTACGAAAAACTGCAGCACGGAGTGACCTGGTCAATCTCATCTGTGTGTCACAAAAGGTCGGTGAATATGCCATGTTTTGTGAAGGGTAGGTCGTGCCTCATAAACTTTATTGAGTTCTTTGAGAAGGTGATTAGACAGATGATGAGGGTAAAGTGGTTGATGTGATATGTAAGGAGTTTAGTAAAATATTTGATAAGGTTCCCCATGGTAGGCTATTGCAGCAGTACGGAGGCACGAGTTTGAGGGTGATTTAGCGTTTTGGTTCAGAAATTATCTAATTGAAAGAAGACAGTGGGTGGTGGTTGATGGGAAATGTTCATCCTGGAGTTCACTTACTAGTGGTGTACCACAAGGATCTGTTTTGGGGCCACTAATGTTTGTTGTTTTTATAAATGACCGAGATCAAGGATTAGAAGGATGGATTAGTAAATTTTCTGATGACTGTAAGGTCGGTGGAGTTGTGAATAGTGCTGAAGGATGTTTCAGGTTACAGAGTGACATAGATAAGCTGCAGAGCTGTGCTGAGAGGTGGCAAAAAAAGTTGAATACGGAAAAGTGCGAGGTGTTTGACTTTGGAAGGAGTAACAAGAATACAAAGTACTGGGCTAATGGTAAGATCCTTGGTAATGTGGATGAGCAGCGATCTCCGTGTCCATGTACATAGATCCCTGAAAGTTTCCACCCAGTTTGATAGGGTTGTGAAGAAGACATACGGTGTGTTAGCTTTTATTGGTAGAGGGATTAAGTTTCGGAACTGTGTGATCGTGCTGCAGCTTTTAAAAAATCTGGTGCAGCCACTCTTGGAATATTGCATGCAGTTCTGGTCACCACATTATAGGAAGGAAGTGGAAGCTTTGGAAAGGGTTCAGAGGAGACTTACCAAGGTGTTGCCTGGTATGGAGGGAAGGTCTTATGAGGAAAAGCTGAGGGACTTTAAGAGAAGTAGGTTGAGAGGTGACTTAATAGAGGAATACATGATGATTAGAGGATTAGATAGGGTGGACAGTGACAGTCTTTTTGTTCATATTGTGATGCGTGGCACAAGGGGAAATAGCTTTAAAGTGAGGGTTGATAGCTATAGGACAGATGTCAGAGGTTGGTTCTTCAGTGAGTAGTAGGGGCGTGGAATGCCCTGCCTGCAATAGTAATAGACTCGCCAACTGTAAGGACATTTAAATGATCATTGAATAAATATATGGATGAGAGTGGAATAGTGTCGATTAGATTAGCTTCAGATCGGTTTTCAGGTTGGTGCAACATTGAGGGCCGAATGGCCTGTACTGTCCTGTATTGTTCTATGTTCTATGTTCTATGTAATCAGTTTGGCGAATGAGCTGCTGGCCTTTGTTGTGAAGGCCATGGCATGGGAAATTAGGGATGGATTGCTACCACTGTACAGAGCACAGGAAGTCTGCACCCAGAATATTGACTGCAGTGATCACCATCATGAATGAGGCCAAACATTGCATTGGAGGCATTTGAGAGAAGGCTCACTTGGCTGAGTGCTGAAGTGAAGAGATTTATCTCAGGAGCAAAGGTTGAGCAGTTTGGGCCTGAACTTATTGTTAGACAAATTTCATGCAGGCAATCTTGGAAATTTGAACTAATTAACTGTGAGCTTGGAACGAACATCAAAACATTAGAAAGTATCGGCAGGTGGAGACCATTCTGCCATTCAAGCCTACTCCACCATTCAACCTGTTCGTCCAACTGAGTCCCCCTCATTGTTCCCAAATTGTTTGATGCCTTTAACCCTCAGACATTTAGCTGACTCATTCATGGAGACATTCAGTGTTCTAACCTTCACTGCCTTTTGGGACAGAGAATTCCACAGATTCGATAATCTCGGAGTCAAGACATTTCTCCTCATCTGAATCTGAAATTTCCTCCCCTTTGATTCATCATTCATATTATCCTGGGAAGTCCGTCCTGTTTTAATCATGGATGATTGGGGATTGGTGTTAATCAGTGTCATTGAACAATCACACTCAGGTACTCGCCTGAACTCAGACACATTTCTACAGAGCAAAGGATATTATATACTGAGTTATCATATGTCATTCTAAAACCACAAAAAGACAGATATTTTGCTTTGCAAATCAGTTGAAGAGAGAAATGAAGACAAGGAATAATCTTTGAACCAAAATCGAAAGGAGATCTAAATACTGCAGCATCATTCATGTGATGTAATGCACTCACAGACATTAACAGCACAGAAGGAGGCATCCAGCCCATTGTGTGCATACCATCCCCAAAGACCCGACTGCAATGGCTCTGCATTTACCAGCTTTTAGTCCTGAAGGCAATGGCGCAGCAAGTGAATATCTAAATACTTCTTATGGAACTTTTTAAAACATCATCCTGCTCAGATGATTCAAATCCTGCAGTGGTTTGAACCTGGAGACTCCTGGTCCAAATGTATGGATGCTACAACTGCAAATTAAGAGCCCCACCCAATGCATCTTATGTAGTGAAAGAGTTTGTGACACAACCACCATTTCAAGCAGGGAGTCCCAAACTCTTTCCGCCCGCTGAGTGAAAAAAAATTGGCCACAAATCTCCTCTCAGACTCTTACTCCTTACCTGAAATTGATGACCTGCTCCCTCAGTTAATGACCCCACTACCAATGGAGGAAGTGTCTTCCTATTCACCCTATCTAAGACCCTCGGCATCTTGTACACTTCTAAAAGATTCCCTTTCAGCCTTCGCTTCTCCAAGGAAAACAGACCCCAGCTTATTACAACTTTCTTCATTGTTCAAACCCTCCAGCCCAGGCTGGCTATCCTGGTTATACTCCTCTGCTCCCTCTCTCATGTCACTACTTCATTCCTGGAATGTCTGCTTTCTTGCAAAATTCTAGAATGGGGTGGGGGGGGGGGGGGGGGGGGGAGGGAATACTAAATCTCAAACCAGACTTCCAACCAAAGGAGCTAACTGACACATGCCATCAGGGGAAACCGAATTTTAGCAGTACAGTTGTTCCATTGACTGACTTTTTGAAGAAATGCAGGAAATTTCAGTGGACAGCGGATGGTCAGAAGGCATTTAACAGCCTGAAGGCTGTGTTACCACTGCCCCAGTGTAAGCCACATCTAATTAGGCAAAACCATTCAGTGTGGCTATCGATGTGGGTGATACGGGTGTCAGATGCTGCACTCTTACAAGAAGATTAGTCAATGAAACATAGTTTGATTAGAGACAGTCAGCACGGCTTTGTGAGGGGCAGGTCATGCCTCACAAGCCTCATTGAATCCTTTGAGAATGTAGAAAATCTCATCGATAAAGGTAGAGCAGTAGATGTGGTGTATATGTATTTTAGCAAGGCCTTTGATATGGTCCCACATGGTAGGGCTATTCAGGAAATAAGGAGGCATAGGATACAGGAAAATCTGGCTGTCTGGATACAGAATTGGCTGGCCCATAGAAGACAGAGGGTGGTAGTAGTTGAAAAATATTCAGCCTGGAGCTCGGTGACCAAGAGTGTTCCACAGTGATCTGTTCTGAGACCTCTACTCTTTGTGATTCTTATAAGTGATTTGGATGAGGAAGTGGATGGGTGGGTTAGAAAGCTTTTCGGATGCTGCCTGAATTGCTGTGCTCTTCCAGCACCACTGATCCAGAATCTGGTTTCCAGCATCTGCAGTCATTGTTTTTACCTAGTAAGTTTGCCGATGACGTGAAGGTTGGTAGGAGTTGTGGATGGTGTGGAGGGCTGTTGTAGGTTGCAACGGGGCATTGAGAGGATGCAGAACTGGGCTGAGTAGTGGCAGATGGAGTTCAACCTAGAAAAGTGTGAAGTGATTCATTTTGGAAGGTCAAATTTGAATGCAGATTACAGGGTTAAAGGCAGGATACTTAGCAGTGTGGAGGAACAGAGGAATCTTGGGTTCCATGTCCATAGATCCCTCAAAGTTCCCACCCAAGTTGATAGGGTTGTTAAGAAGCTGTATGGTGTTTGGCATCGTTTTGCAGGGGGATTGAGTTTAAGAGACAAAAGGTTATGCTATAGATCTATAGAGCCCTGGTTAGACCACATTTGGAATGTTGTGTTGAGTTCTGGTCACCTCATTATAGGAAAGGATGGAAGCTTTAGAGAGGGTGCAGAGAGGACTTACCAAGGTGCTCTCTGGACTGGTGGGCATGTGTTATGAAGAAAGCTTGAGGGAGCTAGGACTTTTTTCATTGGAGTGAAGAAGGATGAGAGGTGACTTGATAGAGGTGTACAAGCCAATGAGGGGCATTGATACAGTGGATAGCCAGAGACATTTTCCCAGGGCAGAAATTCCTATTATAAGGGGGCATAATTTTAAGGTAATTAGAGGAAGGTTTAGGGGTGACGTCAGAGGTTGGTTCTTTACTCAGAGAACGGTGGATGTGTGGAATGCACTGCCGGCAGTGGTAATAGAGTCAGATACATTAGAGACATTTAAGCAACTCTTGGATAGGCACATGGAAATTAGCACAAAGAAGGGTATGTAGGTTAACCTGATCTTAGAGTCGGATAAAAGGCCAGCACAACATCAAGTGCCGAAGTGCCTGTACTGTGCTGTACTGTTCTATGCTGTATGTTCTATGTAAGGTGATGAGAGGATAGAAATACCTGTTGGATATTTTCCAGAAAATTGAATAAACATCAATAGAAATATTCTGTGATTGATAAGAAAACCTTGAGCTTGATGTTGCAACACTTCAATAAATATACCGGGGGATGTCTGAGATATTTGTATATACTCATCATAACACTGTAAAGGTTTTAGAGCAACTCAAGGACAAATCTTCTAGACTGTTCATACAGAGATTATTACTGCAGCCATTCAATTCGAAAAATATACACGTGACAAGATGAGAAAATGAAATTGCCATTGCATTTTTGTGGCTTTGGTGAAGGAAGATGGAGGCGTTCAGTGATGGGGAGAAAAGGTACTGAAATGGGCTACTGTAGTGAATGTGTAGGGTGTTATGGACCAGGCCAGACCCACTCAAAACATTTCGAGAAGGTAGCCCAGACACTAACATTGCTATTTGATTTTAAGCAAGTGAACCGCAGATATTCCAGGAGTGAACCAGCTGGTCAGACTACTTAGCTTTAAACAAAACAGAATTTATTGACAAGATTACTGAATCAAACTCAAATGTTATGAAGTACCTCGACACCTTCATAACACAGAGAACAGCAAATGGAATACCGACTAACTTACCCTATCTGACAACCCAACAGACTATCCCAACTTATTGATGTTGTTCCAAAATACTTGCAACAATCCCCATATAGACCTCTTGGCACAAAAGGTAAAATGAAACACAAGTTCCTACAACAATGAAGTCAGAGAGAGAGAGAGAGAGAGAGAGAATAGCTGAGATGACAGAACTGGTGACTCCCCCTTCATTATGCAAGTGTTTTGTTAAAAAACTTGAAACCCTTCTGCCTGAGCCAGTATCTGTCAGCTGTAAACAAATTGGCCTTAAATCCATCCAACATCAGACTTTTTGGAACCTCTGTCATTTACAACCTCTCCGAAAAAAAACCCAAGGACAACCTTACCTTGTTCGAGGAACAGCTTCATCACAAGGCTCAATACAGGTATTGTGTACTTATAGAGTAAGACTAAAGTTGTTTCAAAATGAAATCTTCTTCATATATTTATGGTTTATTTCTTTTCAGGGGAGGTGTAAAGATACTCTGGCTTTAGGTGGTGTATTTTGTCCTGGTTTTTTATATGAAGCGAGGTTTTAAGACAGATGCACGGAGTTGTCCATTTAAATCTAATAAAGTAAACAGTTTGTGAGGCCTTGGGTATTTTTTAAAAGGTTGGAACAATAAAAGCAGCCTGAGTGAGTGTGGTCACACTCCCACAGAGCTAGGAGTTTGAGTTTTAGTTTCTCAGTAGCAGTTGCTGAGTTCTTGAAACTGGGTTTGGAAGCTGCAGTGCACCTCTTCCTGCTCCTCTCTCTCTCTCTCTGATATTTTCTTTTTTTTTTGTTGATATTTTCTCTCCTCGACTGGAGAATTGCATGTGAGGCAATCTATTTTACTGAATTTTCCTTTGCCAAGGGTGTGTTGATCGGATGTTACTGTAATGGAACAGTTCCCATTTAGTCATTCAAAAATCTATTGTTCTGGTACGTTTTCCAATCGAGTTGTTATCCAAATTCCTTCTTTCTTCTTTTGTATTTAATTATAGTTTGTGAAAAAGGCTGCTTTGTTTCAAGTCTAAAAGTTTGAACAAATGAATTTCATCTGGAATGCAATTCCTGGCACTAGTCTTAAAATAAAAATAGTTAAGGTCGAGGCTATCTTCTTAATATTTTTAGTCTGATCCATAACTCCCTCAAGCTATTCCTTTTCATAACTCAGCCCTCAACCAAAGGGAGCAGACGCTCTCTGTTCACGCTATCCATCCCCCTCAGAATATCATACACCTCAATCATATCCCTCTCAGTTTTCTCTGTTGCAAATAAGACAATCCATGGTGGCACAGTGGTTAGCACTGCTGCCTCACAGCACCAGGGTCCTAGGTTTGATTCCACCCTCAGACAGACTGTCTGTGTGGAAGTTGGCAAATTCTCCCTGTCTCTGTGCAGGTTTCCTCCGGGTGCTCAGTTACCTCCCATTGTCCAAAGAAGTGCAGGTCAGGTGAATTGGCCATGTTAAAGTGCCCATAGTGTTGGGTGCATCAGTCAGAGGGAAATGGATTTGGGTAGGTTACTCTTCGGAGGTTGTGTGGACTGGTTGGCCTGAAGGGCCTGTTTCCACACTGTCAGGAATCTAATCTAATCTCTCTAGTCTTCCTTCTACCTCAATTTCTCCATCCCAAGTAAGATTCTGGTGAGCCTCCTGTGTATCCCTCCTCGTGTGATCAGATCCTTCCTGTAATGCGGCGATCAGAACTGCACACAGTACTCCAGCTGTGGCCTGATCCATGCTCTGTACAGCTCCAGCATTACCTCCTTGCTCTTACACTCAACACCACAGTCGATAATAGCACATATCCTATATACCTTCTTAAAAATCCGTCTCACATGCTTGGGCGACTTCATGGATCGAAATAATTAGATAGCCTTGTCTTGGTGACCAACATGTAAATATATGAATGAGGCCTTTCAGCCCCTCTAGCCTGCTCCGCCATTCATTCATACTAAGGCTGATCAACTCGCTGTCTCAACTCCACATTGTTAATGAACATCCGTGAACATATTAAATGACAGAGGAGTCGAATGGGCTCCTCCTGCTCCTATTTTCTGTGTTTCCAGGATGTCTCCTACTCCTTGACTCAGTTGCTGCTCAAGAATCCATCAACCTCTTCATTAACAGCAATCATGGATCCCATCTCCACAGTTCTCTGTGGAAGAATATTCCAAATATTAATAATCCTCTGAGTGAAAGCATTTTCGCATCCCTCCTTTATGAAGTGGGTGACACCTTATTTTAAAACTGCTACTGTCAGTTCCATTCTATCCTACGGCATTTTGAAAGCTGCCCAGCCAAGGTCACGTTTGGATATATTTGTTTCATGAGCCCCCCTCTCATTCTCCTAAACTCTAATCAATACAGGCCAACCTGTCTGACATTTCCTGATAGAAATACACCCATCCCTCTCCCAGGTATCCCTTGGGTTAACTTTCTCCAAGCTGTTTATAATCTATGTTCATCCTTCCTTCAATTCAGAGATGGAAATTGTGCACAGTACTTCAGATCGGGCCTCAACAATGTTAATAAGCTGCGGTCAAATATCTCAACTCGTAAATTCCATTGCACTTAAAACATGCAACTTGCCTTCCTAATCATTAGCTGTATCTGACTACTAACTTTATTTGTGATTCAGGACATCCAGATCCCCCAGTACTTCACATTTCTCTCTTCATTTAAATAATATTCTGTCCTTCTATTCTTCATGTCAACGTGTACATGTTTGAATGTCATAACTTATGTCGGACTTTAATGTTTGATGAAGAAATTCACAGACGACATGAAAACTGGTAAGGTGGTAAATATTAAGTTGGTAAATAATGCTGAGGGTAGCCATAAACTGAAGGAGGATACCAATGGACTGGTCAGCTGGATAGAGCAATGGCAAAAGGAATTCAACCCAGAAAGGTGTGAGGCAATACACTTGTGGAGGGCTAGTAAGGCAAGAGATTACGCGATGAATGGTAGGACCCAGGAGAGTACTGTAGGTCAGAGGGACTTGGTGTTCTTATCTGCAGATACAGTGCAGAAAAGACAGGTGGTTAAGATGCATGTTGGATATTCATCTTTATTAGCTGATGAACAGAGTACACATTATCGAAAGGATGTGTTTGCACTAGAGAGGATGCAGAGGAGATTAATGACAATGCTGCATGGGCTGGAGGGTCTGAACTGTGGGGTAAGATTGGGCAGGCTTGGGTTGTTTTTCCTGAAGTAGTGATGGTAGAGACGTGTCTAAGGTTATGAATGGCATAGATATGATGGATAGCAAGGCACTTTTTTCTATTACTGGAGGGGTCAATAACCAGTTGTCATAGATTTAAATGAAGAAGTAGGTAACTAAAAGGAAATGTGAGGAGAAATGTCTTCACTCAGAGGGTGGTGGGAGTCCAGAATTCACTGCCTCAGAAATTTGCATAAAACATAGGCAGTTGTGTTATAACCTGCCCGATTTATTTTAAAATTTGAATTTGAAATAATTACATATGGAACGTTTGTCTGTCAAAGCTTAATGATTAACTTGGAACTGTTTCTGTAGACAAGTTGCTTCCTTTTCAAACAGTTTTTGAGAGTTACCAGGACAGACGATTGTGTTTGGTTTTACGTTGGAATGTTTCGTGACTTAGCAAGTTAGGCCATTGTGTATTAAGGTTGCTCAAACTTTAGAAGGTGAGTTTGTTTTCAAGCTTAATGCAAACACCCCAAAGCTTAGAGGGAGAAACTTTTATTCAATTTTGTTTTGAATTGGACACTTCAGTGAAGCCCTTGCGTGGATCTGATTATACAGTATAGAGCATTGCTCCTGAGAAGGGGAGAAACCAGATTACCTTCGAGTAAAGAATTAATGATAGTTGCAGATAGGATATGTTGAGATGAAACTTGTAAATGAGTTTGCTTCGACCCAGCTGTGGGAGAGCTCCAGGAATAAGCTGTCAGAGATTCTAGTCCAGAAACTACAGTCACAGTACCTTAAACTGCCCCAGCCTGTTCAGTCTCTCCCTGTATCTCAGATCCTCCAACCCTGGCAACATCCTTGTAAATCTTTTCTGAACCCTTTCAAGTTTTACAACATCTTTCCGATAGGAAGGAGACCAGAATTGCACGCAATATTCCAACAGTGGCCTAACCAATGTCCTGTACAGTTCGCAACATGACCTCCGAACTCCTGTCATCAATACTCTGACCAATAAAGGAAAGCATACCAAATGCCTTCTTCACTATCCTATCTACTTGCGACTCCACTTTCAAGGAGCTATGAATCTGCACTCCAAGGTCTCTTTGTTCAGCAACACTCCCTAGAATCTTACCATTAAGTGTATAAGTCCTGCTAAGATTTGCTTTCCCAAAATGCAGCACCTCGCGTTTATCTGAATTAAACTCCATCTGCCACTTCTCAGCCCATTGGCCCATCTGGTCCAGATCCTTTTGTAATCTGAGGTAACCCTCTTCGCTGTCCACTACACCTCCAATTTTGGTATCATCTGCAAACTTACTAACTGTACCTCTTATGCTCACATCCAAATCATTTATGTAAATGACAAAACGTTGAGGGCCCAGAACCGATCCTTGTGGCACTCCACTGGTCACAAGCCTCCAGACAGAAAAACAACCCTCCACCACCATCCTCTGTCTTCTACCTTTGAGCCAGTTCTGTATCCAAATGGCTAGTTCTCCCTGACCTATCCCTAATAATGATTAGAACCTCCTTAATGCAAATAGTTTGGATGGAGCAGATTTTGTCAGGTGTGTCCAGGAAGGATTCCTGAATCAATATGTAGATAGCCGACTAGAAGGAAGGCCATGTTGGATTTGGTGCTTGGCAACGAGCCAGAGCAGGTGTCAGATCTCTCGATGTGAGAGCATTTCAGTGTTAGTGATCACAACTCCCTGAACTTTACTCTACTCAGGAAAAGGGATAGGAGTAGGCAGTATGGGAAAGTATTTAATTGAGGGGGGCGAAATTACAATGCTATGAGGCAGGAAATTTGGAGCATAAAATGGGTAACAGATGTTCTTAGGGAAACTCATGATAGAAATGTGGCGGTTGTTTAGCGAGCACTTTCTCCGAGTGCTAGACAGTTTGTTCCACTGAGGCAAGGAAGGGGTGTTGGGGTGAACAAACCTTGGATAATAAAGAGATGTGGAGCATCTAGTCAAGACGAAGAAGAAAGCTTACTTACGTTTGAAGAACCAAGGATCAGACCGGGCACTAGAGGCTAACAAGGTAGCCAGGAAAGAACTGAAGAATGGACTTAGGAGAGCTAGAAGGGGTCGTGCAAAAGCCTTGGTGGACAGGATTAAGGAAAACCTCAAAGCGTTCTACACTTATGTGAGGAATAATAGGATGGCCAGAGTGATGATAGGGCTGATCAGGGATCGTGGAGGGATCTTGTGCCTGGAGTCCGAGGAGGTAGGTGAGGTTCTGAATGAATACTTTGCTTCAGTATTCATTAGTGAGAGGGACTTTGTTATTTGTGAGGCCAGTGTGAATCAGGCTGATATGCTCAAACAGGTTGATGTTAAGAAGGAGGATGTGCGAGAAAGTTTGGAAAACATGAGGATAGAGAAGTCCCCTGGGCCAGACGGGATATAGTCAAAGTTACAATGGAAAGCGAAGGAAGAGATTACTGTGCCTTTGGCAATGATCTTTGCATCTTCACTGCCCACTGGAGCAGTACCAGATGATTGGAGGGTGGCAAATGTTATTCCCTTGTTCAAGAAAAGGAATAGTGTTTTAGACCAGGCCAGACCCCCTCAAAAAAGCTGCTTCATTTTCAATTGAATTTTAGTCACTCCTGAAGGTTCTGATGACATTGGCAGCAAATTTAAATACTGAGCTACCGCTGTAATTATTTCTCCTTTCCTCACGGAACAGGCATCTCCAACTTAGCTTGTCTGCCAATTCCAGCAGTTTGGCCTTAATCACATTTTGTAAAACCCTCAAATTCACTTCTTACACGACCAGAAAGCTCTTGGTGACTGAAAGAGCCATTGTCAGCCTAAGCACTGTTTCAACAAACTAATTTCATCACCTAGAATAAAAGACACTACCACCTACCACTCGCTGCCTTCAGTTCCAACAATCCTAATCCTAATTTGAAACTGTACAGCAAATCCCACAAAGAGACCCCAGTCTTTTATGGACCAAGTGAGACCCTCTCAATACATTTCAAGGAAGTGGCCCAGACCCTAAAATTGCTAACTGTTTTAAGCAGATGCATTGTGTATTTTCCAGGAGGGATGCAACTGGTCAAACCACTTAGTTTTAAACAAAACAATTTATTTACAAGATTACCGAATGAAACACAAACAAAAGAGAACAGATTATTAAATAACTTGACCTGTCTGAAAACCCAACTGATTATCCCAACTTAATGATGCTGTTCCAAATGCTTGTAACAATCCCCTTGGCACAAAAGTTAAAATCAAACACAGAGTCTTACAGGAGAGATGTTGGAGAGATGGCAGATAGATTCGGCATGGAACACCTCCTTCCATGTAGCTGTTTCTTTGAACAACAGCCTCAAAGAACTAAGTGCTTGCTAAAACCAAGCCAAACCAGTGAGAAGCTCAGCTGGGAGAACTGGCCATTCCCCTTCCTTTAGAAAAGTGTTTTATGCTAAAAAGCCTTCTTCCTGAGGCAGTATCTGTTTGCTAGAATCAAATTGGCCCTAAAACCTTTTGAACCTAAACTTCCCGGGTCTCTTGGTTTACGAACCCTCCAAAAACAAACCAAGGACAACGTAAGTAGCATCATCACCATATAAACGGCAAATGAAAGAGGACCCAGAACTGATCCCTGTGGAACACTTGCTGGTAGCAGGCCCCAGGCCGAAAACCAAGCCTCCATTATTACTCTCTGTCTCCTTCCATTGATCCAATTATGCATCCAACTGGCAAGCTCACCCCAAATCCCCGTGACCTAACTTTACCAATTAGTCTATCATGCGGAACCCTGTCAAAGGCTTTAATAAAGTCCAACTAAATAAGATCTACTGCTCTGCCATCATCAACCTTTTTGGTAACTTCCTCAAAAGACTTAGTCAGGTTTGTGAGACACTATTTTCCTCACACAAAACCATGCTGAGGATCCCTAATCAATTTTTGCCTCTCTAAATGTTCATCAATCCTATCTTTTGTAATCAGCTCTGTAGTAGTTGAATAAGGGGAATGGGTCCTTTTAGGGACAGAATACTGGAAAGAATATCAGGCTTATATGATTTAACCAAATCAGAAACTATTATACACTTAATAAAAGCAGAGGGGGTAGAAAATTGATGACCACAGATGGGTATGGAGATTTCCCTCACTATTGCCGGTTTACTCATTCATTTATTAAATTCCACAGAAGCGCTATTTTAGCAGTACCTTTCTTAAAGGGGACAGAGACCCTGTTAAATTTGTACCTAATAGTTATGTGCTGATGGAGAAAACGTGTTTGATGACCTGCAACCTATTCAAGTCCCAGTAGATGGTTCTGGAGGAGGGTTAGTATTATAATATATTCATAGCTTCGGGTGATATGGAGGAGGGTAGAGAGACCACAGTTTTATGATGAATGAAATGCTTATGTTGTAAATATAGAGTGCTTGTGAGTAGATTGGTAAAAAGTCTCCCTGTGTCTGAGTGGATTTCCTCTGGGTACTCCGATTTCCTCTCATAGCCCAAAGATGTGCTGGTTAGTTGAATTGGCCATGTTAAATTGTCCAGTGTTACAGGGATGTGTAGGTTAGGTGCATTAGTCGAGAAAATGTTGAGTACTGGAGTAGGATAATTGGTTGGGTGGAATACTCTTCGGAGGGTCGGTGTGGACTTGGGCCAAATGGCCTGTTTCCACACTGAAGTCATTCTATTAAAAAATTATATAAAAAAAGGCAAGTGACACCCTGCATCATAAAGATACATCAGCTAGGCCACGGAGGCATTGTTAATTGCTGTCTGATAAGAGTAAGCAGGGCAGAACATTCACAGATCACAGAATATTCATGGTCCAAAGGTTACAAGATAAGCAACTGACTACATAAGTGAATCCAACAAGTAGATATGTAACACACATTGATCTAATGTAATCACAATGCCCACTTAATAAATTGATTTGGCTAATTTACAGACCTGATGTAGTAAACTGCCTCAACAATCAATTTATAGACTTGATGTAATTATTGCCCAGTTGATTGATTTATAGGTTTGACATGATCAACTGCACAATAGCAGTTCACTTATAGACTTATATAATTTTGATGTAAGAAAGTATAAAATAGTATTGTGTGGGTGTTTGACACAGTGAGCTCCATTGCCCTGCGCAATGATCTTGAAATCCTCTCCTTGTTGAAATCGATTACCGCTTGAATAAACTGCTGTTCCTGCTGAATTCCTGATACCCTCAGAGTCTTCATGTCGAAGAGACCGAGGTCGCTCCTACAACCTCCAACAATTTACCCACAACTGAATTCAGACTCACAGGTCAATATTTCCCCGGTTTCTCCTTACAACCATTTTTAAACAATGGTGCAACATTAAGCACCCTCCAGTCATCAGGCATCTCACCTGTAGCTATAGATGATGCAAGTATTTCTGCACAGGGTTTTGTAATTTCCTCCCTTAACTCCCACAGCATTCTGGGATACAGTTGGTAACATCCCAGAGATTTATCCATCTTTATCTTCTCTAAGACTTCCCAAACTTCCTCTTCTGTAATGTGAACTGTTTTAAAAATGTCAAAGTTTATTTCTCTGCATTCTTTCGGGTCCATTTCTTTCTGATGTGAAATATTAATCGAGTGCCTCCCCCATCTCCTGGAGTTCGACACAATAATGACCTCATTAACCTCTAACAGGCCCTTCTCTCTCTCTCTCTTTCTCTCACCCTCTCTTTAGATACTCTTTTGCTCTTAATGATTTTGTGGAATCTCTTTGGATTGTTCTTAATCCTATGTGCTAATATTATCTCATGTCCCCTCTTTGCCTTCCTGATTTCTCTCTGAAAATGCCCCTACGCTCTTTATAATGATTAAGAGGTTCAATTGAACCAAGTTGTCTATATTGAAAATAAGATTCTCTTTTATTCAAAACTAGAATCTCAATATATTTATTCATCCATTGTTCCCCAATCTTACTAGCCTGACCCTTCACTCTAACAGCAACTACATGGCCCTGAACTCTCATCATCACACTTTTGCACACCTCCCACATGTCAGACATCTTTTTACCTGCTAACAGTCAACTCCAATCAAACTTTGAAAGTTCTTGTCTCATACCATTAAAATTTGCCTTATTCCAATTGCAAACTTTAACTTTTATGTAAGGTTTATGTTTTTCCAGTAAATAGTTTGGAACTATTAGAAATGTGATCGTTATATCCAAAGTGTTTCCTCACACTTACTTCAGTCCTGCCTTGTACGTACCACTCCATACATGGTCTAACCAACATCTTGTGTCACTGAATCATAATCTTCCTACTCTTGCATTCAACTTACCTCATAATAAAGCACAGTACTCTATTCGCCTTCCTGATTACTTGCTTTTCCTAATCTTCTGTGATTTGGACACCCACATTTCTCTGGCAGCATCTAGGGAACAGGAGAATTGACGTTTCGGGCATTAGCCCTTCTTCAGAATTAATATTTCACGTCAGAAAGAAATTGACCCTAATGCCCGAAACGTCGATTCTCCTGTTCCCTAGATGCTGCCTGACCTGCTGCGCTTTTCCAGCAACACATTTCCATCTCTGATCTCCAGCATCTGCAGATCTCACTTTCACCCGCATTTCTCTGTATCATAGAGCTCTACGACTTCACCATTTACTTAATATGTTTATTATTCAGATGTGCTGAGTGTTGTAGATGGAATTTAATTGAGATAAATCTGAGATGCTGCATTTTGCTAAGACAAACCAGGGGAGAACATATACATTTAATGGCAAGGTCCTTGTCGAAATAAAAGACCAAGGGATGCAGTTCCTTTGAAACTGGAGTTGGTGAAGAATGTATTTGAGGAGAAAGTGAGGTCTGCAGATGCTGGAGATCAAAGTTGAAACTTTATTGCTGGAACAGCACAGCAGGTCAGGCAGCATCCAGGGAATGTATTTGGCCTACTGATCTTCACTGGTCAGGACATTGAGTTCAGGAGCTGGGATAGAAGGTTACAGCTGGACAGGGCATTGATAAGGCCACTTTTCATCCATTATGTACGATTCTTGTCACTCTTCTACAGAAAAGATATTGTTAAATTCAAGAAGTTGCAGAAAAGATTTACAAGGATTTTGCCAGGACTGGGGAGTTTGAGTTATTGGAAGAGTTTGAATAGTCAGGGGTTATTTTCCCGGCAGTATTGGAGGGTAAGGCATGACCTTATGGAAGTGTATAAAATCATGAGGTGCATGCATAGGGTGAATAGCCAATCTTTTTTTTTCCCTGGAGTGGGTGGGTCCAAAACTATACAGTATAGGTTTAAGGTGAGAAGTGTAAGATTTAAAATGACTTGAGTGGTAACATTGTCATGTCGAGAGAGGTGCATGTATAGGACTAGGTTCCAGAGGTAGTGGTGGAGATTAATACAATTACAACATTTAAAAGGTATCTGCATGGGTATATGAATAGAGGGATATGGGCCAAATGCTGGCAAGTAGGATTAGGTCAAAGTGGGATATCTGGTTGGTGTGAATCAATTGGATTGAATGTTCTGCTTCATGATGTATGACTGTATGACTCAATGATTTGTAGAAGTGTCACATCACTTCATTTATACTTTATACCTCTATTTATACACTGAAAGATCCTAATACCCTTCTGAAGAACTGTTTCAATTTGCCTGGTCACCTTCAGAGGATCATGTTCTGCAACATGTAGAATGTTGAATGGTCTGGATAAAGTAGATGTCGGGAAGAGGTTTCCATTGGTAGGAGAGACCAGGACCCGAGGCCAAGTCTTAAGGGAAACGCTTTTAGAATGGGAATAAGGAGAAAATTCTTCAGGCAGAGAGTGGTGAATCTATGGAATTCACTGCCACAGAAGGCTGTGGAGGACAGGTTATTGAGTATATTTAAGACTGAGATAGATATGTTCTTGAGTATCAAAGTGATAAAGGGTTATGGGAAGAAATGGGAGAATGGGGTTGACAAACTTATCGGGAGGAAGTACGCACTGAGGATGTTTGAGATCAGATTCGACAAGTGTGGTGCTGGAAAAGCACAGCCAGTCAGGCTGCATTCGAGGAACTGGACAGTTGACGTTTAGAGCATCATCTCTCATGCCTAAGACATCGATTCTCCTCCTCCTGAGATGCTGCCTGGCCGGCTGTGTTTTTCCAGTACCACACTTTTCAACAACGACGATTGAGAGTCATATCAGCCGTGATTGAATGGTGGAACAGACTTGATGGGCTGAATGACATCATTTCTACGCCTATGTCTTATGCTCCCTCTACTCCTGAACTCCTGTTCGGTGGCTAATCAGTTTTTTAAAATTTTATTCACTCTTTCACAGGATGTAGGCACTCCTGGCTAGGCCAGCAAACATTGCCCATCTCTAGATGCCCAGATGGCAGTTAAGAGTCAATTTGCAGATGACATAAAGGCAAGTAGGAAAGTGAGTGGTGAAGAGAAGATTTGGCAAATGGAATGGAATATGGAAAAGTGTGAAACAGTCATTTTGGCACAAAGAGTAATGAGGAAACATGATCTAAATGGTGGAAGTTGAAGAGCTCAGGAATCAGTTAAATCTGGGCGCCATATTTGCCAACTCACAGATGGTTAATAAATTGGTATAACAAGTAATTAGGAAAGCTAACAAAGTTTCATGTTTTAATGTGAGAGGAATTGAATGCTAGTGTAGGAAGGTTATCCGGTTTTAAGAAGATTTGTAGCTCAGGTTGAGGTTCTGGTTGTAGGTTTGCTTGCTGAGCTGGAAGGTTCATTTTCAAACGTTTCGTCACTATACTAGGTAACATCTTCAGTGAGCCTCTGGACGAAGCACTGCTGATGTTCCCTGTTTTCTATTTATATGTTTGGCTTTCTTTGGATCAGTGCTGTCATTTCCTGTGGTGATGTCATTTCCTATTGCAATGCCATTTCCTGATCTTTTTCTCAGGTGGTGTTAAATGGGGTCCAAGTCAATGTCTTTGTTGATAGACGTTAGGATGATTGAACATCCACAAATGAAGCTGCATCAGAACATTATTTCAATGAGCTACACGCTGCAGCACACAGGAACTATGCAGAGCAGAGGAAAGCCACCTATACAGTGTATTAAAAGCAAATGGGTACCCAATGAACACGGACTGTTCATTTCTCGGCAGCAAGCCCCCAAGCTGACAACATGTGTCCAGAAACCTTATCCACTCTCACCTACATCAGAGATATCTCAGAAATGACCGCCAGACTACTCAGACTCCTTGGTGTCATGGTAGCCCACAAACCCACCAACGCACGAAAACTGCAGCTAATGTACTTGAAAGACCCTATATAGACAACAAGCAAAACTAATGTCAATTACAAAATATCGTGCAAGAACTGTATCAAACTCTACATTGGACAAACAGGCAGGAAACTAGCCACCAGGATACATGAAAATCAACTAGCCACAAAATGACATGACCCACTCTCACTAGTATCCTTACATACAGATAAGAAAGGAAACCACTTTGACTGGGACTACATATCCATCCTAGGACAGCCAAACAGAGACACACATGAGATTTCATAGAAGTATGGTATTCTGTCAAGAAACACATTGAATTGGACACCATTTACCACCCCCTGAGAAAAAGAACAGGAAATAACATCAAAATAAAAAATGACATCACCACATAAATTATATCACAGACCTAAAGATACCCAAACATATAAATAAAAAGCAGGAAACATTAGCAGTGTTTCGTCTGGAGGCTCACTGAAGGTGTCTCCTAGTATGGTAATGAAACGTCTGAAAATGAACCTGCATCCAGGAGGGAGGTCATGCGTCAGTTGTATAGGATATTGGGAAGACCCCACATATGTACTGTTGTGTACAGTACTGATCTCCATCGGTGTGTTAATATGTTGGAAGCAGAGTAGGTTTATGAGAGTAATACTTGGAATGAGCGGATTGCCTAATAAGGAAAGTGTGGGCATGCTAAGCCTGTATCGTGTAGAGTTTGAAAGAGTCAGAGATTACTTAAATGAAGCACATGAGATCCTGAGGGAAGTTGACCACGTGGAGGCGGAAAAGATGCTTCCTCTACTTGGAAAAGCCAGAATTAGGGGGGTCATCATTTAAAAATAAGGAGTCGCTCATTTACTGCAGAGGTGAGGGCATTTGTTTTCTCTCAGAGGGTGGCCACTTCTGATTTATGTCTGAGGCAGCAGACCCATCATCTAAAACATCCACCATCACAGAATGAGAATTCATTTGGGTCACTTGTTCTCCAGAGATGGATGCATATGCAAAATACCCACTTGTAAGCAAAACTCCAGCCCTTAATGGTCATAATTTCCAAAACCACAGTTTCCATTTGTAGAATTAATGATGAAAAAAGCGTTATCAATGTAAGTGAATAAGTTATAACTGTCATCCATAATATATATTCACCTCACTGATAAAGAGAGAATAATTTCGCATACAAGTTATACGAATACCTGCTTTCTATTTTACCTGAAAGCTGGAGACATTTCTCAGTAGCAGCATCTCTCATTTACATACAGTGCAAGTGCACTGTTACAGTACAGTTTACACTTCAAAAGATTCCCGAGGACTGGAGGGCAGTCAGTGTGGTACCTTGATTCAAACATTTAGCAAGACATAAATCAGAGAACTCTTGGCCAGTCATTCCAACCTTAGTGATGGGGAAACTATTGGAAGAGATTCTGAGCGATAGAATCAGTCTGCATTTGGAGAGGCAGGGATTAACCAAGAAGTCAGCACGGTTTTGTTAAGGGTTGCTCATGTCTGACAAATCTGATTACACTTTTCAAAGAACTGACCAGATGCGCAGACAAAGGCAATGTTTCTGAGACAGTTTTCTTGGAACACTGCAAGCCTTTTGATGATGGTCTTGCACGGGAGACTAATAGCAAGGTAAGAGCCCATGGAATCGAAGGAAATTTGGTAAATTGCATTCAAAGTTGGGACCCAGAACCCTGCCATTTTAGTTTAAACCCTCTCCAATCACGCTGACGAATACTCCTCCGGGATCTCAGTTCCAGTGCCGTCCAGATGCAGCCCGTCCAATCTGTAGTAGTCCCACCTTGTCCAGAACCAAGTCCGTGAATCTGAAATCTTTTCCCTTTGCCCAACATATCTCCACCCATATACTCATCTGATAAATCCTGTGATTTCTACTCTGACTAATGTTGAGGCCTACTTTGTAACTTACATTGTAACTCACTATATCCTGCTTTTCGAATCTCATCCCCTTTTATTTCTTATCTCATTGGTACTAATGTGTATCCTGATAACTGGCTCTTTCCCCTCCCACTCCAGGATGTCCTTTAGCCCCTCTGAGACATCATTGACCCTAGCACCCACGAGGTAACATATCATCCTTGAATCTCATTTGTAGCCACAGAAATGTCTACCTAATTTCTTTACAATGGACCACTTCACCAACTGCAATGGCATTCCCACTTTTATATTTTTTCTTGCGTGCAGCAGAGCCAGCAATAGTGCAATAAATTTAGCCGTTGATACTTTCAGAGCATCCCCCCACCCCCGTATCCTAAGCAGTTTCGTGGTTCCGCAGAAAACTTCCGCTTGAGAAACAGCGTTTAAAATGACGGCAATGTAATCGTATTACAGCCAACACATGTTTTAAAAGTTTGTGCTTTAGAAACAGTGTCCCCAAATCGTCATTCGCGTCACAGCAACTTCCCATTAAGGAAATGTGGGTTACAGCAGAGCACTCTATGTGTGGCTCCAATTGGATCTTGCAGATGGTGGTGGTGTCCCACTCATTGCTTCTTGCATCAAGAGGAAACAGCAATGCCTCGGTGATTGGCCCTCATCATTTTACAAACTGTTATCAGGTCGCTTTGCATGATTCTGGTTGATCCCTGAGTGATTTAAGAACTGACTGAGCTTGTGAATTATAAATTCATTTGTCTTAATCAGATTCACATATTAGACATTCCTTGGAGATTATACATTATGGAATGATAAAATCGATGCACTTAAAATATGGTTCCATGGCCACGACTGTCCAGCTGCCTCTTTCGCAGGGTGGAACGACTGAGCATCCACTTTTGGTATGTCTGTCCTGCCAGGGGAATAGGACACACATAAATGATAATGGAGGTGTCTGCAACATTAGTTGCAAGTTATCCATTTCAAAGAGTGAGGGCATTGCTTGACTGTTCTGAGTCCAGTTAATCACAATGTTGACACATTTGCCTTTTTCATTCTTTCATGGAATAGGAGGCATTGCCAGCAAGATCAGCGGATATTACCCATCCCCAATGGGGCTTGAGTTGGTGGTGGTGAGCCACTTCCTTTAGTTGCTGCATTCCATCTGTTGCAGTTCCATTGCAACGTTTTATTGAGGGATTATAGGATATTGATCCACTCTTAGTGATGAACGAAGTCAGGGCTGGATGGATCTTCCCGTGCCAGGTGTCTCAGTTGCTGCTGGGTCATTTTTCTGATTTTAGTCTTACTTTGAATTCCCCATCAAATCCAACCCTCCACAGTTGGAAACCAATTTTTCTGGGTTCAAGGATTGTCTGAGACGCCCACCTGATCCCCAGGATCACAGATTAGATCTACCTCTTCCTGCAGCCTGTACAGGAATTCCCAAAACTCGAATGGTCAATCAGCTGGTGAGCAAGCTGGCATGCTGGTATGCATAAACAGGAAAATACATTACCAACATTTTATTTCCCTTTGCCAGGAATTGTAGATGGGTTTCCAGTCTAAAATGTTGCCTGTCTCTCCATGTGTATGTAAACAATGTCTATTAATAACCAGAGCACGTTTTTTTCCGTCGATGTCACCACCCCACTGCTCCAACTATATGTCCAATTTGTTTCTAAAACAGATACACTGTTATATTCATTAAATAAAATAGATATATTAAGATGGACTGAAAAGTATAAGAATGTCAGCATATGAGAATAAAAACAAGTTATTTCTAATTACATGCACATAACAATACATTTCTAGCATTTACCTTCCTTGGCTAATAATTTGTAGATCAATAAAGAGTGCGGTTTAAAAATAATTGTGTGATTCTCATTGTACAATTGCCACCAGGTTGATAGGATTGTTAAGAAGGCATATGGTGTGTTGGTGTTTATTGTTAGGGAGATTGAGCCACGAGGCCATGCTTCAGCTGTACAAGACACTGGTAAAGAACAAAGAACAAAGAAAATGTACAGCCCAGGAACAGGCCCTTCAGCCCTCCAACCCTGAGCCAATTCAAATGTACTGTCTAAACATGTCGCTCAATTCCTAAGCATCTGTATCCCCCTACTCCCCACCTACTCATTTATTTATCCAGAAGCATCTTAAATGAATCTATCGTGCCTGCCTCTACCACCTCTGGTAGCAACATGTTGCCAACGCCCACCGCCCTCTGTGTGAAGTATTTGCCGCGTGTAGCCATAAACCTTCCACCTCTCACCTTGAATGCGTGACCACTCGTGATTGAATCCTTCACCCTGGGAGAAAGCTTGTCTTGATCCACCCTGTCTATATCCTTCATGATTTTGTAAACCACAATCAGTTCCCCCCTCAATCTCCTTTTTTCTAATGAAAATAAACCTATCCTACTCAACCTTTCTTCACAGCTAGCACCTTCCATACCAGGCAACATCCTTATAAACCTTCTCTGCACCCTCTCCAAAGCGTCCACATCCTTTTGGTAATGTGGTGCCCAGACTGTACACAGTATTCTAAATGCGGCCGAACCAATGTCTTGTACAATGTTAACATGATTTGCCAGCTCTTATACTCAATACCCCATCCAATGAAGGCAAGCATACTATATACCTTCTTGACTACTCTATCCACCTGTGCAGCAGCCTTCAGGGTACAATGGACCTGCACTCCCAGACCTCTCTGCCCATCAACTTTTCACAAATCTCTTCCATTCATTGTATAATTTGTTCAAGAATTAGACTTGTCTAAATGCTTCACCTCACATTTGTCTGGATTGAAATCCATCTGTCACTTTTCCACCGAATTCTCCAGTCTATCAATATTCTCCCGTATTCTCTGACAGTCCCTTATGCTTTCTGCTACTCCACCAATCTTCATGTCATATGCAAACTTGCTGATCATACAACAGTGCCCTCTTCCAGATCATTTATGTATATTACAAACAACAGTGGCCCCAACACCGATCCCTCTGGAACACCACTGGTCATCTTTCTCCATTTCGAGAAACTCCCTTCAACTACTACTCTCTGTCTCCTGTTGCTCAACCAGTTCTTTGTCCACCTAGCTAGAACACCCTGCACACCATATGACTTCACTTTCTCCATTAGTCGACCGGGGGGACCTTATCAAATGCCTTACTAAAGTCCATGTATATGACATCAACAGCCCTTCCTTCATCTATCAACTTGGTCACGTCCTCGAAGAACTCTATTAACTTGGTAAGGCACGATCTCCCCCGCACAAAACCAAGTTGCCTATCACTGATAAGCCCATTCTTTTCTAAATATAAATAGATCCTATCCCTCAGTACCTTCTCCAGCAACTTTCCCACCACTGACGTCAGGCTCACTGGTCTGTAGTTACACAGAATATCCCTACTCCCTTCTTGTACAGGGGGACAACATGAGCAACCTTCCTGTCCTCTGGAACCTCACCAGTGTTTAAGGATGCCACAAAGATATCTGACAGGGCCCCAGCTATTTCCTCTCTCGCTTCCCTCAGCAGCCTCGGATAAATCCCATCCGGTCCTGGGAATTTGTCCACCTTAATAACCTTTAGCCTACTCAACGCATCTTCCCTACTTATGTCAACGTGATCCAGACTAACCAAACTTTTATCTCTAATCTCAACATTTATCATGTTTCTCTCCTCAGTGGACACTGATGCAAAATACTCATTCCGAATCTCACCCATTCTCTCAGGTTCGACACACAGCCTTCCTTCATTATCCTTTAGTGGACCAATCCTTTCTCTAGTTACCCACTTGCTTCTTATATAAGAGTAAAATGCTTTGGGATTCTCCTTAATTCTACTTGCTAAAGCTATTTCATGACCCCTTTTAACTGGCTTGATTCCTCATTTAAGACTTGTCCTACTCTTCCGATATTCTTCCAGGGCCCATTCTGTTCTTAGCTGCCTCGACCTTCTGTATGCTTCCCTTTTCCTCTTGGCTGGTCGTACAATTTCTTCTGTCAACCACGGTTCACGAATCTTGCCCTTCCTATCCATTGCCTTCAACGGGACATGCTTGTCCTGCACTATCTTTAACTTATCTTTGAAAGCCTCCCACATCTCAATATGTAAAGCCACACCTGGAGTGTTGCATGCAGTTTTGGTCACCGCATTAGAAGAAGGATGTGGAAGCTTTGGAAAGGGTTCAGAGGAGATTTACTGGGATGTTGGTATGGAAGGAAGGTCTTACGAGAAAAGGCTGAGGGAACTGATGCTTTTTTCGTTGGAGAGAAGAAGGTTGAGATGTGACTTAATCGAGATGTATAAGATAATCATAAGGTTAGATAGGGTGGACAGTGAGAGCCGTTTTCCTCAGATGGTGAAGGCTAACACGAGAGGACATGGCTTTAAATTGAATGGTGATAGATATAGGACAGAGATTTGGGGTAGTTTCTTCACTCAGAGAATAGTCAGGGTGTAGAACACACTGCCTGCAACCATAGTAGACTCGCTGACGTTAAGGGCATTTAAATGGGCATTCGACATACATATGGATAACAATGGAACAGCGCAGGTTAGATGGGTATCAGATTATTTTCACAGATTGGCGCAACATTGTGGGTGGCATGGTGGCACAGTGGTTAGCACTGCTGCCTCACAGCGCCAGAGACCTGGGTTCAATTCCCGCCTCAGGCGACTGACTGTGTGGAGTTTGCACGTTCTCCCCGTGTCTGCGTGGGTTTCCTCCGGGTGCTCCGGTTTCCTCCCACAATCCAAAAATGTGCAGGTTAGGTGAATTGGCCATGCTAAATTGCCAGTAGTGTTAGGTGAAGGGGTAAATGTAGGAGAATTCGTCTGGGTGGGTTACGCTTCGGCGGGTCGGTGTGGACTTGTTGGGCCGAAGGGCCTGTTTCCACACTGTAAGTAATCTAATCTAATTGAAGGCCAAAGGGCTTGTACCGCGCTGTAACGTTATATGTTCTATGTAATTATAGCATTCTATTGGTTAAATTGTATATAAAATGTTTTTTTTAATCTTGAGCATCGCTAATCACAAAAGAACCAAATTAACGTGACTGGACAAGCTTTAATTATCAAATCCGATTACTATATGGCATGTATTTCCCACTGAAATTCTTGATCCTATAAAGTGCTGCAGGTGGGAAATGTTCATATGTTACGAAATATCACAAGACATTCTGTGATTAGTTCTGTGTCTGGATGAAGCTATTGTTTAACAGGTGGTTTACCTGGATGATTCCTTTTTCCTGGAGGAAGAAATAGTTTTATGTGTGGTTTGATTGACAGACAGTACATTTTCATACATATTCGAGAAAAAATATGCTTTTTCAAAATAATAATCAAAACCCAATTCTCTTTACTTCCAGCATCCAGATTTAATAGGTTAATAATCCTATCTTTTCACAGAAATCTACAAAAGGTGACATGCAATAAATTAATAAAGCTGACAATATAATGATTTTATGCTTTTAATTGAATCAGTGGATTGCAAAATTATTAAGTTTATGATCAAATGAACATGCTCACAATAAAGAAAACTGGTTTTCAAAAGCTGGATTGCCAGATTAGTTACAACAAAAGAGATCCAACCAATTTGACTTTGTAACCAGAATTAGATCTCTCAAAAGCTTCTGAATGAATCACCTTATTCAAGTAACCCAAAACATTTTCTCAATGACAGCTCTTCAAACAACCCTAAATTAGATTTTGGAAGGTGTTAAATATATTAAACCAGTCAGTGTTGATCATTGCAGTGTGAAAGGTTTCATGAAGGGAGAGGGGATAAATGTTTATCAGTGAACAAATCTCATACTATATTGTGCACTGAAATTTAAAATTGGTAAAACTTGTGACTAAGTCTGCAGATAATTTACCCATTTCACTGATGCAAGTCACAATACAACTTCCCAGGCTTCTTTCAAGGTTAATTATTAGTATATTTGATAACTTTTGAACTACTTTTATTTTGTACTTTCAACAGTGTTTGAGGCGGTGAGTTATATTTAAACACATTGTAACAGCAGTTTAACCATTAACTCAACCTATATACATGTACAATTTACATATATGCAAAATTCTGACTGCAGAAATCTTTGTTAACATTAACTGCATTACTTGAATTCTGTGTCATCACAATTACCAAATACCACTAACAAAGCTAGCGAAAGGATCAAAATATAATTTTGTAAAGTAAAATAATAATTTGAGCTGGGCTCCAACTCTGAAAATATTTAAACCTTGAAATCAACGTGATATTGAAAAGATATATTTTAATCCATTATGTTCATCTATAGCAAAACCAAAAATGTTTTTTTTTATTTGTTACTTTTATTCCAAATATTACCTTTTGGAAACTTCACTGACGAATACAGCAGGTTCCATAGATGGCAATGAGATATAGGTGCAAACATTCTATTTCAACGGTGTTGTTTGAATTCATGGCTATCAGAATATCTCTCCAACTCGTCCTCACATATTGTACACTTGGAAAGGCAGATTTGATGACCTTTTAACATCTGATTCAAAAAAATGGCAATAAACATCTCTGAACACAGAGCCCTTTTTTACTGCAGTGAAATGCTATCCTACATGTGCTCATCTCCATCAAATGGCACATGAGATTTAATGTGTCCATATGCCTTCTTATTTGCTCACTTCTTTAAAAGGTGCTGTTGCCTGTATCATGATGGAAATATCTATTGTGGCCTGCATACTCTTTTTGACAGCATTTCACATTTTCTGGCATGATTAAGGTGAGAAATTGAACCGCCAATAATTATAAGATAAATGTAAGTCTTGATTTGAAATGGGAGTGATCTTGATTTTGTCCAGTTTAGTTCAAGTTTTGAATCAATTTTTTATTACTCCAATTTTAAAAAATAATTATAACCCCTGCAATTGTCAGCTCAGACTGTCAGCAAATAAAATGTTCCCAGATTTCAAATCAAATAGTCAGAATCAAATCCAGTCAAAATGTTTTACCTTCTAGAGGAAGTTTCTTCACGATAAGTGTTTGGTATCCATTTGGTAATAAGAGAAGTTGACCACAACTGACATGATCTCTTCCTTAATAAGAACCAGTGAACGGATAATATAAAATTGTACTTGTTTAAATTGTTTTATCCAAAGTATTAAAAGTATCACTGAACATCACTCCAGTCAACAAAAAACAATGTGTCCATAAATGAAGGCTGCAAAATTAGGTGTTTAACTTTCTCTTTTCATGTATTCAAGGAAAAGTCAAATTTTGACGACTTGAGAATAAAAGAATTGTGCCTCGCATCAAGCTCAGTTAGACAATTTACTGATAAAATCATCCAACATTAATCAACAAAATAAGACCTACTCGATTATCTTTAGAAGGATTACAGAAATACAAATTTCAGTTCTCTCGACTTACAGAGAATTATCAGGAACAATTAATGAATTGGCCACTGACCTGACAGAATCACTTCCAATTTTGTTTCAGCATGAAATATAACAGCGAAAACGCTTAGAGAGTATTCACATTTTAAATATGAAATTGTTTAAATAGAAAAGTATAGAGCTGCTTAAGGTGGGATGAACCAGGGTGGAAGAAAAAAAAAATGAAAATCTTAGTTATTTCTCATGTGTTTCCATGGCAAAAGGGGCATTATTTGGTAAAGACTCAATAACATTTTAAATTAACTGAAGGTTTTAGAATATGTATTGCATAATTTCAATCATCTCTACCAAGCATGAAATTAATCGAACAAAGGCTAGATTGGTTGCAATGGGATTCACTGATCCACAAGTGGCAAAAATTGTAAATTTTGTTCCAATTACTGAACAAATTTGCTGATTTTTTTCAAAGTCAGATCATTAACTGATGAATCCATGTGCTGTGTGTAAACAGATATATTTTTCAAGTATAAATCAAAACAAAAAACATCAAATTTAATTGGTAATGTGATGTGAACTAAGTTTCAATGTGTTTCTTCTCATAATTCCATCTGCAATTCAATCAGGCAGAAAGTGATGTAAAGATTGGTTTATGCATTTTCAAAAGTACAAGTAAGGATTAATATCCTTATCTGTGATTTATGTCTACTCTGCTTCCTTTGTACATTCTACTCAGACAGGTGAATAAAGAGGCATCAAAGAGGACTAGATTTTCCGGGATATTTTTTAAAAAGTACTCTGCTTCTTCAGCTGTCAATATCCTGCAATACCCAGTCAGAAGCTGATTACTGATTGTCAGTTTTTGTAAACAGGACAACAATGTGAAATAAAAATGTTTGATATCTTACTTTCAGATTTGGAATTAAAATATTTCTAAAACTATTTGTTAACAACTCAGATTAACAAGACAGGATTAGTTTCCATGTTGTTACTTGAAGACATAATAATTATAGTCAGACAAGGCAAACAAAATAGGTGGCCCATTTTACCAAATAACATAAATCAAACCAGTTCCTTCAATAACTGCATTATGAAATGATGATAACTGCAGCTCGATTTCACTTTTCTCATTCTTTCATCATTGCACGAAGTCCAATATTCACCAGATCATATTTATGAGGATTGCTTCTTGTTTTGGGAACATCAGTAGTAAGTCAGCTTCTGTTTGTTTTGTTGTTCACATGAGATCTGTGAGATAAAGGCTGAAGGTAGGCTTAGTGAGAAAGACAGTGAGGAGGAGTAAGCCCCTGGTAGTCAGAAGCCTAGTGAGGAACTGTTTAATTATGTACAAGCATTGCCTAAATTTGATAAGAACGATGTGGAAGCATTTTTCATCTCATTTGAAAAGGTGGCTAAACAAATGCAGTGGCCAGTGCCAAACTGGGTTTTGTTGATCCAAATGAAACTTGTAGATAGGGCGAGTGAGGTATTCGCATCACTATCAGGGGAGGTAGGAGTATGAGGAGGTGAAAAAAAGCCATTTTAAGTGCATATGAGCTTGTACCAGAAGCCCATAGACAATGTTTCTGGAATCTGTGGAGGGACCTTGGTCAAATCTTTACTGAGTTTGAAAGGATCAAACAGAATAATTTCGATAGATGGATGAGAGCTTTAAAAATCGAGCAAACCTATGATGCCCTAAGAGCGGTAAGTATTTTGGAAGAATTCAAAAATGTACTGCCTTAAGTAGTGCAAACTCATGTGGAAGAGCAGAGAATTAAAACAACAAGATTAGCAGCTGAGGTGCCTGATGATTATAAGCTGGAATATAAAACTCGGTTTGGCTTCCAGAATCAAGTTCAGTCCATGAGGGATAGAAATTGGGGCAAAGAGAAATCCTCACGTGGAAAGGGAAAGGTAGATTTCAGTGCAGATCATAAGGATAACTTACCACAGGGTAAAAAAGAAACCCTTGAGGGGGACAAAGAAGTTAAAAGGCTTTGGTGTTTTCATTGTAATAAAGTGGGCTACACAAAATCACAGTGTTGGTGGGATAGGAGAAAGCTAAATGTAGGAAAACCAGACAAGCCTGGAAGTTTTGTTGGATTAGTAACAAAAAGCCCAAGGGGAGTCAAACAACTGAGTGTTCATCAACAGAAATATTCAACAGTGGAGATAGGGACTTTAAGCTTGGTGTTGGCATTCCAACATTTCAGTGTTTATACTGCAAGTAATGCATCTGAGACAATTGCATACACTGATCACAACCCATTGACATTTGTGGAAACATTTAAAGATAGAAATGCCAGACTATTCAGATGGAGCTTGGTGTTGCTGCCATTCAGTTTGGCAATTGTGCATGTGGCAGGTCATGAAAACGTGATTGCTGATGCCTTATCGAGACTTGAGTGGGATAAGGAGGTGTTTGGTGGTGGGTGTACTGCGGCCTGAATTTACATGTGGTTGTGTATGTTTGCATGTCTGTAGTTAGTATAGTGCATATGTGTGTTTAGACTAGTAACCGGGTTTTAAAGGTTTCAAAATGAAGCCACCTTTTGATATTGTTGGTTCATTATGTTTTAAGGTGGGAAGTGTCACAAAGCCAGTCCGTTCTTTCCTAAAAACTGTTCCTTGGCTCAAGGATACTCTGTTCTTGATGTTTTTCAGAGGGACTCGAGATGGAAAAAAGTGTGTGTACAAGAGAGTGTGTGTGCACTATAGAGAGTGTGCGTGAGAGAGAGTGTGTGCATGCGAGAGAGAGTGTGCATGCAAGATAAAGACAGCGCATGCGAGAGACAGTGTGCATGTGAAAGAGAGTTGCATGCGGGAGAGAGCGCATGTGAGAGAGAGTAGTCTGTGCCCATGAGAGAAAGAGTGCGTGTGTGTGCGAGAGTGCACTTCTGAGACAGAGTGTGTGCATGCGAGTGAAGAAAAGAGTGCATGTTCAAGAGGAAGTGCATGCGTGCAAGAGATTATCTGCATGCCCTAGAGAGTGTTCTGGTGCTCAAGAGAAAGAGAGTGCTTGCGTGTGAGAGAGAAGTGTGTACATGCGTGCAAGATTGCATGCATGTGTGTGAGAGAGAGAGAGAATGTGTGTGTGTGTGTGCGAGAGAGTGTGTGCGTACGAGTGTGTACAAAAGAATGAGAGTAAGTGCACAAGAAAGAGTGTCTGAGAGAAACAGAATAGAGAGAATGTATGCGCTTGTGAGAGTGTGTGCATGTGCAAGAGAGAAAGAGTGTGTGCGTGTGAGAGAGCGTATGTGTGCGTGTGTGAATAAGTGTGTCCGCAAATTGTGTGTGTGCGCCTGCATGAGAGTGTGTGCATGCGAGTGTGCGCGTGTGTGAGAGAGTGTGTGCATGTGAGTATGCTTGCGAGAGAGAGTGCACACACGCAAGAGAGAGTGCCTGAGTGAGAGAGTGTACACAAGGGAGAATGCATGCAAGAGAGAAAGAGTGGACGCAAGAGCGAGTGTGCACGTGCAAGAAAGAGAGTGTGCGTG
This sequence comes from Chiloscyllium plagiosum, assembly GCF_037043375.1. Lineage (NCBI taxonomy): Eukaryota > Metazoa > Chordata > Chondrichthyes > Orectolobiformes > Hemiscylliidae > Chiloscyllium > Chiloscyllium plagiosum. The sequence continues at coordinate 14,724,026 of NW_028270182.1, forward strand.
CAAGAGAGAGTGTATGCACACGAGAGAGAGAGTGTGTGTGGGCAAAGAGTGTGTGTGCAAGAGAGTGCACGTGCAAGAGTGTGCACGTGAGAGGGAGTAGTTTTGCGTGATCCCTTGCAATGTTGTCTCTGAGATTTGAGGAGAAGGAGATGAGCATGCCCAGTGCTTTTCTTATCTCTTCACCTTTGAATCCTTTCTCACTTAGAATTTGTGAGAGTCCATCAGAAAACACTGCAAGCTGCAGGAAGTGCAAAAAAAAGCTTCCTGTCTACTCATAAAACGGTTCACTTGGAGGTGTCTGAAACAATTGCAGTGGAAACACTCAATTTAATGTGTATAATGTGAGGATTACTGCTCAAAGAGAAATCATTTCCACATTGCAGGTGAGTGTGTGTGCATGTGTGTGTGTGCTTGTCACTGTGCGTGTTGATGGTGCTGTCAGTTTGGATGGTGCTGTGAGCTGCTGCGGTCCCTCTCTGACTGAATCCTTGAAGATTTTCACCCTCCACACCCCCTGGAGGCCAACATAGGGAATCATTTTAATTACAAGGAGCTTTGTTGCATTATTTTGTCTCATCACCCGTGACAGGAAATGTCTGTTTAGGACTACGTTGGAGTAGCAGCCCATTGGAACCAGGAAACTTTATGTTGAATAATAGGGATCCCAGTCCTTTGTTATCATTAATAATGTAGGGAATTCATTTAACGAGGTATTTTACTGCGTTACTGAACTTCAGTCTGAATCTAGACAAGGTTGCTGCATAAATAAATGTTCAGTGGGTAGGTTCTGATAATGTCACATAATCACCTGCCACAATATTTCACATCATAACGGCACATAGTTGGCTGTTTGTGACATTAATATGGGGTCTGTTGAGACTGTGTTTAATAGTGGAACAATTTCAAATGAAACATTCTACTGAATTTCATCAGAACCCTCCGAAAGATTTGATTTTGCTGGAGACTCACAGAAGGTAGCAAGCTGATCGGAATTGACCAGTAAGAAATTACATTTCCCCAGATTATTCCTTTTGATTGTGCTGTGATGGGGAATCAGCAGGTTCCCAGCTATACTCTCAATGCCGGCACTAGCTTTAGGACTCTCTGTCAGTATGTGATTGAATACTTTCCACTATTGATATTCAGATGAGCTGCATTGGTTTGAGTACTGTGTTTTTATTCAGTTTAAATGATTGCCTGAATTTGACTTTGATTAAATGGCAGAAAGTCAATCTGTTTGATATGTTGAAGTCATGTGGGGTGCTGATTTGGGTTCACGTCACCATCTGCAATTGCAAGCTGTACAGACCACAGCATGGTCATATTTGCACTGGACTCCTCTTGTGAGCTTGAGCTTAATGGTCTGTGGGTGTGGATTTGAATCCACCACGGCAGCTGCTGAAGTTTAAAATTCATTCCAATTTGGAATTAAAATGCTCATTCATGTCTCCATTGTTGGAAGCCCATCTCGTTCGCTGAGCCCGTTTCCCTCAGGAAAGGCAGTATGTTCTCCTCACTTGTCCCTTCATGTGATTCCAGATCCTGGGAAATTGAGAATGGGGAATAAATGCTGACCTCGCAGTGATGTACACATTCAGTGTGCGAGGAGAATCATGTTTCAATCAGTGAGTGAAATGTTCTTGTTTAAAGAGGCCAGCTCCTACCCGAGAGTACAGAAGGACAGCTCAGAGACATATGTTCACACTTGGAATGAACTGATCCACTAATAACGTGATTTTCCCAGTCCACCCAGGTTGAAGTCCATCATGATCATTGTAACTTTGCCTCTCCTACACATCTTTTCTATCTCCTGGTGTATCGAGTGCTCCAGCTCCTGACTACTGTTTGGTGGTCTGTACATGACATGACAGTGACAGAGATGGGGGACAAGAGAGGGTGAGACAGACAGGGAGGGGGAAGGAGAGAGGGAGATAAGGACAGGGATAAGGGCAGAGAGAAGGACAGGGAGTGAGAGAGACAAAGTGGAAAAATCAGACAGGGATAAACAGTATTTAAGACAGGGACAAACTGAAAGGGTGATATTATTTGTCCCGGCTTGCTCTCTCTCGATGGGTTCTCACACTCCCTCTCTCCAGTGACACAGACCCCGCTCCTGGAGTTTCCTTCAGCCTGGGAACGTATCAGTGTGTCTTTATTTTTATTGTATTTCTATGTCTCTGTCTGTCCAATGGAGTCTTTGTTGTTTTGTGGAGTGGATCCCCCTTTCCTATCTCTCTTTTTCTGTCTGTCCCTCTTGTATGAGAGTGATACAATGCTACTGTCTGCTGGGCTCCCTGCACAACAAGCAGATTTTGTTTTGGTGGAAACATCACAGTCTATGAATTTCTTGCACATTTGTTTGATTCTTCTAAGAATGTCTTTGGAGACACAGAGCAGTTTTATCCATCCCGTGTGATGTAGCCACTGAGAAATGAGGAGAAGATGAACATGCCCAGTGCTGCTCTCATCCCTTCCACCCTTGAATCCATTCTCACTTAGAACTTGTGAGAGTAAATCATAAAACATTGTAAGCTGCAGAAAGTGCTATAAAATTCACGCTGTTTCCTCAAAAAATGGTTCACTCAGAGGTGCCTGGATACAATTGCAGTGGAAACACTCTACTTAATCTGAATAATGTCAAAAATACTGCTCACAGACAAATCATTTCCAAATAGCAGAGAAGCAAAACATTTCTCTAAGAGTGTGGTACACAATGAAGGACCTCAGTCCAATTGAAGTCTTTTCCACACTGGCCTTGAGAATGTCTGTGAACATGTGTGTGTGTGTGTGTGTCACTGTGCGCATGTGTGTGTCTGGCTGTCTGTGTGTCTTACTGTGTGCATGTCACTGTCTGTGTGTGTCACTGTGTGTGTGTCTGGCCGTGTGTGCCTATCTGTGTCACTGTAGGTGTGCGTCACTTTCTATGGGTGTGTGTATGTGTGTTGATGTTGCTGTCAGTTTGAATGTGCTGTGAGCTTCTGCCCTCCCTCTGTCCCTCTCTGACTGAAGGTTAGAGGGTTTATTCCCTTGACCACCCCCCACAGTGGTGTGTGGAGGCTAGCAGAGGGTGGTATTGTATCACTTTCGTCGTAAGGGGGCTTCATTCCATGAATTTGACTCATCACCCCATGACAGGAAATTTCTATTTGGGACTGTATTGGATTGGCAACCCATTGGAATTCAGCAGCCTGATGCTGAAAAATAGGAAGTCTAGCTATTTGTTATCATGTATAAGTTTTATTTATTCATAATATGAGGAATTCATATAATTAGATATTTTACTGCGTTTCTGAATTTCACACCAAAGCCAAACAATGTTGTTGCATGAAAAAATGTTTGGCGAGAGGGTTCTGACATTGTCATGTAATCACCTGACACCATTTCCCTCATCGAAACAGCTCATAGGTGGCTGTTTGTGACGTTAGTATGGGATCTGTGGAATGAGATGATGTATTTAACAGTGAAACATTTTCAGATTAACTGCTCTACTTAATTATAACAGAAACCTTCAAGGATTTGGTTTTGATGGAGACTTACAGAGGGTTCCAAGCTGATAGGTGTTATCCAGCAGGAAATGCCTTTTCCACTGATAATTTCTTTGGATTGTGCTACAATCGGGAATCCATAAGTTCCCAGCTCAACTCTCTCCCTGCACTGGGATAAGGACTCTCTGTCAGGATGTGATGGAAAACTCTCCACTTGCCTGGATGGATGTAGTTCCAACAAACGGTCAAGAAGATCAACACCATCCAGGATAATGCAACCCACTTGACTTGGCACCACATCCCCAAACATCCCCTCCCTCCACCACTGAAGCTCAGTCGCAGCAGTGTTTACCATCCACAAGGTGCACTTCAGAAATTCACCAAAGATCCTCAGACAGTACCTTCCAAACCCACAGCTACTTCCACCCAGAAGGACAAGGGGAATAGGTAGATGGGAACATCACCACCTCCGAATTTCCCTCCAAGTCACTCACCATCCTGATTAAGAAATATATTGTCATTTCATCAGTGTTAAAGGCAGCTCAGCAGCACCTTCTTCAGGGGCAATTTGGGATGAGGAATAAATACAGACTCAGTCAGTGATACTCACATCCCCTGAGTGAATCAAAACAAAAAATTATGGTCTGAATGAATAGGACCCTCCTGCGTGCTTCACAGAGGTGTTTTATTTATTCATAACACAAGGACTTCATGTAAATAGGTATTTTATTGCGTTACTGATCTTTGCTCTGAACCGGGACAATGTTGCTGCATAAATAAATGTGTTTGTGCAACAACTTAACCTCTGCAGCTTGAAACCAACTGTACTGAAGTGATATAGAAAAGGTGAGTAATCGTCAGGATTGATTCCTTGAATGGCATAATATAAGAAATATACAACAGTGATTAACCACAGGAGGATGGAGCTCCCAGAGATGGCGAAGAGTAAAATCACAGACTTCCTTCTGCTCTCCATCTCTGGGTCTTTGTGATTCTCTTTTTTGATCTCACCCTTCAGCCTCTTCCGGACTCGACTGGTCACTAAAATGTGTCTGACTGTCAGAGCATTGAGCAACAGAATTAAAGCGAATGGCAGTAAAGGGGTTAAAACTGTATCAAGCCAATCTAATACCACCCACCAAGTCTCAGTAAAGTAGCTTGACTTTGTTTTACAGTAGAATGGCACATTGTTGATTATCCCTCGAGGCACATATTGAAAATAGAAGGGGATGTTTTTCAAACAGAACAGGGTGCAGGTTGTTGCTAGAATCACAACTGTAGTTTTCTCAGTGCAATATTTCATTCTCAGCTTCTGACAACAAATGGTCACAAAGCGGTCAAAGGAGAAAGTGACAGTGAACCAGGCAGAGCAGTCCCTGGCTGCACGACGCAGCAACCCTGTAACACTGCACACAGGAGTGATGTCTAGGAAAGACCGTCCATAATAATAATAGGGAAATCTCCACAGAATAACCTCAGTGATAATGACCGTCAGATCGGCAGCTGCCATAGCTACCAGGTAGCGGGTGGTGCAAGGTGAAACACCGCACTTTCCCTGGGAATAGATTGTAATCGCCAGCAAATTAACTGTGGGAGACAAACGGAAAAGAAACAGTGAATTATTGATCATGAATTCTCCCTGCCAGTTCCAGAGAGCAACAATAAGATTTTAGCATGAAAAACTGGTTCACTGTATGAGTGGAAGTGGTTAATGTTGAGTGAATTTAAATTTTAAGAGTTGCACACCCACCTCAGATTGTTCTCCAGCCCAGTCACTCCAGAGATCATGGGGCTTGGGGAATGATGGAGCTCACATCCTCTCCTCAGAGAGCAGAAGGAAGTCTATGATTTTCCAAGATAAGTATGTGAATGAGTGTAACAGATTCTCACTTCTCTCAACCCATTCTAGCAAGCACAGAACACCATGAGAAATCTTGATCCCAGCTCAGTCATGGTCAGGCACTTGGACTATAAATCATTCAAACTCTCCCCTTCTCCTTGGATCAGCTCAATCCCTTGGTATTGGACTAAATCCTGATTGTAGTCACAACAGGACCAGGAAACAGGTCATCAGAACATGGGTAAGGTTTCAAACAAGACTACTCAATGAGTCTTACACAAGTGCAGCAGAACAGAGAGTGCAAGGTTCCCTTAGTGACAATGTGTTGGGACTGCTGTGATACTTCCCCTGTAAAATTACCCATCTGTACATGATAAACGTCTCAACATGCAGGGATTGGAAAGGTAACCTGTCAGGATTTGAATGTCCTGGCCAGAGGCAGTGAGGCGGAGGGAATTTCCAGATGGGAGAATAATTAGCTGAAGCTTTACAGATCAAAAATGTGAATTTCCCTCAATTTCTTTTCTTAACAGAAAAATAAGCTATCCAAAATTTAAAATTAACAATTGATCCATCATCCACTGCTGTTTGTGGAAGAGAGTTCCAATCCTCTTCCACCCTTTATGTATAGAAATGTTTCCTATTACCTCTCCTGAATGCTCTGGACCTTATTCTCAGACTCTGCTCCCTCATCCTGGAATTCCCATCCAATGGAAAGTTTATTTTTTCCTGCCTTTTCTAGTTAATATCTTGTAGGACTTCACTCATATGACTCCTAAACCTTAAAATTCCAGGTAAAAAAGGTCTCATTTGTATGACAAAACCAGAAATTGCTCAGCATGTCTGGCAGCATCTGTGGGAGAGAGCACAGAGTTAACGTTTCGGGTTGAGTGACCCATCTTCTGAACTAACCTGCCTGATCTCTCCTCATACCTTCAAGTCATATGAAACTGGAACAGATGACAGAACGCTGAGACCAGAAAATGCTGCAGCAGCAGTGAAGTTGGGAGTCTCTGTCAGTGTAGGATTGTACCGAGAATGCTGCTCAGTGAATTGCTGTCACTGTCCCGGGGTCTGGATAAGGCTGACCAGTCAGTGAGCTGGAGGTGTTATTGTTCAAACGGGAAAACCAGAGAGCAGATCAACAGCAGATTAAAACAAGTTCAATTGTTGTAACGCCATACCTGGGATGCCAATAAAACCAAGAATGGTGTAGAACACCTTCTTCACATGATCAATTGGTCGATGCATTTTCCTGTGCGAGGTGATCTGTCCCTTCAGGCAGCTGACAAGCTCCTTGTTTGAGACTGTGAGCTGATGCATTCCCAGAGACGCTGCCTTGTACTGTGTGGAAGCTCCTTGGGGAAATCGAGGTGACAGCATTGCTCGGCTTTGTTGCTGTTTTTCACATTTCTGTAAATGAACAAAATAATTACAATAACAAGTTTAATCCCAATTATGCAGAATCATTGCTGCTCAGTACATCATAATGAAATAACAAAAACAGAATCTGGAATCTGTCAGCAATAACGCTGTCCACTCAAGCACCACGAGCCCCATCCCAAGATCACAAACTATTTCAACTGATGCTGCATCGAGACAGTTCATTCCAAGTGTGAAAATATGTCTCTGAGCTGTCCTTCTGTACTCGAGGGTAGGAGCTGCCATCTTTAAACAAGAACATTTCACTCACTGATTGAAATGTGATTCTTCTCACACACTGAATTTGTACATCACTGCGAGGTCAGCATTTATTCACCATTCCCAATTTCCCAGGATCTGGTGTCACATGAAGGGCCAAACAAGGAGAACATACTGACTTTCCTGAGGGAAGGGGGCTCATCGAACAAGATGGACCTCCAACAATGGAGACATCACTAACCTTCCTCTTGCTGTAACTGTCCATCCAGATGCATCACTGACCTCCCCCTTACTGTCACTGTCCATCCAGATACATCACTGACCTCCCCCTTACTGTCACTGTCCATCCAGATACATCACTGACCTCCCCCTTACTGTCACTGTCCATCCAGATACATCACTGACCTCCCCCTTACTGTCACTGTCCGTCCAGATACATCACTGACCTCCCCCTTACTGTCACTGTCCATCCAGATGCATCACTGACCTCCCCCTTACTGTCACTGTCCATCCAGATACATCACTGACCTCCCCCTTACTGTCACTCTCCATCAGATCCATCACTGACCTCCCCCTTACTGTCACTGTCCATCAGATACATCACTGACCTCCCCCTTACTGTCACTGTCCATCCAGATGCATCACTGACCTCCCCCTTACTGTCACTGTCCATCCAGATACATCACTGACCTCCCCCTTACTGTCACTCTCCATCAGATCCATCACTGACCTCCCTCTTACTGTAACTGTCCATCAGATACATCACTGACCTCCCCCTTACTGTCACTGTCCATCCAGATACATCCCTGACCTCCCTCTGATCATTGCAGCTACAGCAGCTAACAAGGAAGGCAAATGGAGTTTTGACATTTATTATAAACAGAATAGAGTATAAAGGTCGGGGAGTGTTGCTGCAAGTGTAGAAGGCAGGAGAACAATCTCAGCTGGCGTTTTGCAAACAGTTTTGGGATATAATTGCATTGGAGGCAGCTCAGAGGAAGATCATGAGATAATTCCAGAGATGAAGGCGTTATCTATTTCCTCCTTAAAACAAGCTCGACAACTCCAATTGGAATGGTCTAAATGAATGTGCCCAGGTGTCACCAATACTGAAACGGTCAAATCAGTACAAACATGAGCCAATACCAATGTACACAGTCCCGTCTTTATCAGGAAACGTTACAATACCCTTTAATTACAGACATACTATCTCTAATCCTCTTTGGCCCCTTCAGTCCTGAGTCTTTTGGAGATTTACGCAGTCTCTGTCTCTCTTTCTCTCTGGCTCTGTGAAGCTGCTTTCTCTCCCACTCACTCTCTCTCTGGAAGGTCAGTTGTTCTCTGCCTCTTGTCGTGCTGATGTTACTCTCTCCCTCCACTCTCTTCCCCCACTACCTGGGCTCTCCTTCCCCTCTCCCCACTCTCTCTTTCCCCCTCCCCGCACTTTCCTTTCTCACCCCCACCCTGAGCACTTGCTCATCCCTTTCCTTGCTCTCGTTCCCCACTTCTCTGCGATCTCCTTGACCCCCCATCCCTGCAGTCTCCTTTCTCCCACCCATCGGCACTCTCCTCATTCCACTCCCTGCACTCTCTTCTTCCCTCCCCATGCGTTCCTTTATGACCCCCTCTCCGTGGTCTCGTTTCCAGCTTCCCTGCACCCTCTTCTGCCCCCCCAAAGCTCTCTTTTTCCCTCTCTGTGCTCTCTCTTCCCCACAAGCACTTCTTTCTCCCCCTTCCCTGTGCTCTCCTTTGTCCCCTCCCCCGCTGTCTGCCCCTCACCCGTGTTCTCTTTGTCCCATCACCCCAGTGTTCTCTCTCCCCCCAAGTCTGCTTCCCTGCCAACCCCTTCCGTGTGCTGTCTTTTCCCCTCAGCCTGCTAATGTCTTGCTTCCCCCTAAGATATTTGCCACGCCCTCAAATTTATGTCCTAGATGGAATCTAGCACGAGAGGGCATCAGTTTAAGGTGAGAGAAGAAAGAATTAAAGGCAAATTGAGGGGGAACTATTTTTACAATGAGGGTGGTACATATATTGAATGAGCTGCTAATGGAAGTGTTTGAGGCAGGTACATGAACAACATTTAAAAGGCATTTGGACAAATGCATGGATAGGAATGGATTAGAAGGATATGGGCCAAATGAAGGGAAATGAGGTTAGCGTGGATGGACATGTTGTTTGGCATGGGCCTTTCTCTGTGTGGTAGGATTCTATGACTCTGTGACTCTACACATCAGTGACCTCACTCTGATTGTCTCCATCCAGACAGATACATTTCTAGCCTCACATATATTAACACTGTCCAACTGTATCAAAAAGTGACCTCACTTTTATTGTCAATGTTCATCCAAAAACATCAATGATCGTACTCTCAACATCACCACATACCTAGATAAATCACTGACCTTACTCTTACTGTCACCACACACCCAGATATATCACTGACCTTACTCTTACTGTCACCACACACCCAGATACATCACTGACCTTACTCTTACTGTCACCGTACACCCAGATACATCACTGACCTTATTCGTTCTGACACTGCATACCCAGAAACATCACTGACCTTATTCTTACTGTCACCGTACATCCCAGATACATCACTGACCTTATTCTTTCTGACACTGCACACCCAGATACATCACTGACCTTACTCTTACTGTCACCGTACACCCAGATACATCACTGACCTTACTCTTACTATCACCGAACACCCAGATACATCACTGACCTTATTCGTTCTGACACCGCACACCCAGAAACATCACTGACCTTATTCTTACTGTCACCGTACATCCCAGATACATCACTGACCTTACTCTTACTGTCACCGTACACCCCAGATACATCACTGACCTTACTCTTACTATCACATACATCCAGATGCATTACTGACCTTACTCTTACTGTCACCATACACCCAGATACATCACTGAACTTATTCTTTCTGACACTGCACACCTAGATACATCACTGACCTTACTCTTACCGTCACCGTACACATAGATATATCACTGAACCTACTCTTACTGTCACTGTACACCCAGATACACTACTGACCTTAATCTTACTGTCACTGTCCAATCCAAATACGTCGGTGACCTTATTCAAACCTTCACCGCACACAGATACATCACTGACCTTACTCTTACTGTCACCGCACACCCAAATATAACAGTGACCAAACTCTTACTGTCACCGTACACATAGATACATCAATATCCTAACTCTTACTCTCACCGTACACCCAGATACATCACTGACCTTACTCTTACTCTCACCGTACACCCAGATACATCACTGACCTTACTCTTACTGTCATTGTACACCCAGATACATCACTGACCTTACTCTTAGTCATTGTACACCCAGATACATCACTGACCTTAATCTTACTGTCACCGTACACCCAGATACATCACTGACCTTACTCTTACTGTCACCGCACACCCAGATACATCACTGACCTTACTCTTAGTCATTGTACACCCAGATACATCACTGACCTTAATCGTACTGTCACCATACACCCAGATACATCACTGACCTTACTCTTACTGTCACCGCACACCCAGATACATCACTGACCTTACTCTTAGTCATTGTACACCCAGATACATCACTGACCTTAATCTTACTGTCACCATACACCCAGATACATCACAGACCTTACTCTTACTGTCACCGCACACCCGGATACATCACTGACCTTACTCTTACTGTCACCGTACACCCAGATACATCACTGACCTTAATCTTACTGTCACCATACACCCAGATACATCACTGACCTTAATCTTACTGTCACCGTACACCCAGATACATCACTGACCTTACTCTTACTGTCACCGCACACCCAGATACATCACTGACCTTACTCTTAGTCATTGTACACCCAGATACATCACTGACCTTAATCGTACTGTCACCATACACCCAGATACATCACTGACCTTAATCTTACTGTCACCATACACCCAGATACATCACTGACCTTACTCTTACTGTCACCGCACACCCAGATACATCACTGACCTTACTCTTACTGTCACCGCACACCCAGATACATCACTGACCTTACTCTTACTGTCACCGTACACCCAGATACATCACTGACCTTACTCTTACTGTCACCGAACACCCAGATACATCACTGACCTTATTCGTTCTGACACCGAACACCCAGATACATCACTGACCTTATTCGTTCTGACACCGCACACCCAGAAACATCACTGACCTTATTCTTACTGTCACCGTACATCCCAGATACATCACTGACCTTACTCTTACTGTCACCGTACACCCCAGATACATCACTGACCTTACTCTTACTATCACATACATCCAGATGCATTACTGACCTTACTCTTACTGTCACCATACACCCAGATACATCACTGAACTTATTCTTTCTGACACTGCACACCTAGATACATCACTGACCTTACTCTTACCGTCACCGTACACATAGATATATCACTGAACCTACTCTTACTGTCACTGTACACCCAGATACACTACTGACCTTAATCTTACTGTCACTGTCCAATCCAAATACGTCGGTGACCTTATTCAAACCTTCACCGCACACAGATACATCACTGACCTTACTCTTACTGTCACCGCACACCCAAATATAACAGTGACCAAACTCTTACTGTCACCGTACACATAGATACATCAATATCCTAACTCTTACTCTCACCGTACACCCAGATACATCACTGACCTTACTCTTACTCTCACCGTACACCCAGATACATCACTGACCTTACTCTTACTGTCATTGTACACCCAGATACATCACTGACCTTACTCTTAGTCATTGTACACCCAGATACATCACTGACCTTAATCTTACTGTCACCGTACACCCAGATACATCACTGACCTTACTCTTACTGTCACCGCACACCCAGATACATCACTGACCTTACTCTTAGTCATTGTACACCCAGATACATCACTGACCTTAATCGTACTGTCACCATACACCCAGATACATCACTGACCTTACTCTTACTGTCACCGCACACCCAGATACATCACTGACCTTACTCTTAGTCATTGTACACCCAGATACATCACTGACCTTAATCTTACTGTCACCATACACCCAGATACATCACAGACCTTACTCTTACTGTCACCGCACACCCGGATACATCACTGACCTTACTCTTACTGTCACCGTACACCCAGATACATCACTGACCTTAATCTTACTGTCACCATACACCCAGATACATCACTGACCTTAATCTTACTGTCACCGTACACCCAGATACATCACTGACCTTACTCTTACTGTCACCGCACACCCAGATACATCACTGACCTTACTCTTAGTCATTGTACACCCAGATACATCACTGACCTTAATCTTACTGTCACCATACACCCAGATACATCACTGACCTTAATCTTACTGTCACCATACACCCAGATACATCACTGACCTTACTCTTACTGTCACCGCACACCCAGATACATCACTGACCTTACTCTTACTGTCACCGCACACCCAGATACATCACTGACCTTACTCTTACTGTCACCGTACACCCAGATACATCACTGACCTTACTCTTACTGTCACCGAACACCCAGATACATCACTGACCTTATTCGTTCTGACACCGAACACCCAGATACATCACTGACCTTATTCGTTCTGACACCGCACACCCAGAAACATCACTGACCTTATTCTTACTGTCACCGTACATCCCAGATACATCACTGACCTTACTCTTACTGTCACCGTACACCCCAGATACATCACTGACCTTACTCTTACTATCACATACATCCAGATGCATTACTGACCTTACTCTTACTGTCACCATACACCCAGATACATCACTGAACTTATTCTTTCTGACACTGCACACCTAGATACATCACTGACCTTACTCTTACCGTCACCGTACACATAGATATATCACTGAACCTACTCTTACTGTCACTGTACACCCAGATACACTACTGACCTTAATCTTACTGTCACTGTCCAATCCAAATACGTCGGTGACCTTATTCAAACCTTCACCGCACACAGATACATCACTGACCTTACTCTTACTGTCACCGCACACCCAAATATAACAGTGACCAAACTCTTACTGTCACCGTACACATAGATACATCAATATCCTAACTCTTACTCTCACCGTACACCCAGATACATCACTGACCTTACTCTTACTCTCACCGTACACCCAGATACATCACTGACCTTACTCTTACTGTCATTGTACACCCAGATACATCACTGACCTTACTCTTAGTCATTGTACACCCAGATACATCACTGACTTTAATCTTACTGTCACCGTACACCCAGATACATCACTGACCTTACTCTTACTGTCACCGCACACCCAGATACATCACTGACCTTACTCTTAGTCATTGTACACCCAGATACATCACTGACCTTAATCGTACTGTCACCATACACCCAGATACATCACTGACCTTACTCTTACTGTCACCGCACACCCAGATACATCACTGACCTTACTCTTAGTCATTGTACACCCAGATACATCACTGACCTTAATCTTACTGTCACCATACACCCAGATACATCACAGACCTTACTCTTACTGTCACCGCACACCCGGATACATCACTGACCTTACTCTTACTGTCACCGTACACCCAGATACATCACTGACCTTAATCTTACTGTCACCATACACCCAGATACATCACTGACCTTAATCTTACTGTCACCGTACACCCAGATACATCACTGACCTTACTCTTACTGTCACCGCACACCCAGATACATCACTGACCTTACTCTTAGTCATTGTACACCCAGATACATCACTGACCATAATCTTACTGTCACCATACACACAGATACATCACTGACCTTACTCTTACTGTCACCGCACACCCAGATACATCACTGACCTTACTCTTACTGTCACCGCACACCCAGATACATCACTGACCTTACTCTTACTGTCACCGCACACCCAGATACATCACTGACCTTACTCTTACTGTCACCGTACACCCAGATACATCACTGACCTTACTCTTACTGTCACCGTACACCCAGATACATCACTGACCTTACTCTTACTGTCACCATACACCCAGATACATCACTGACCTTATTCTTACTGTCACCATACACCCAGATACATCACTGACCTTACTCTTACTGTCACCATACACCCAGATACATCACTGACCTTACTCTTACTGTCACCATACACCCAGATACATCACTGACCTTACTCTTACTGTCACCGTACACCCAGATACATCACTGACCTTACTCTTACTGTCACCGTACACCCAGATACATCACTGACCTTACTCTTACTGTCACCATACACCCAGATACATCACTGACCTTACTCTTACTGTCACTGTACACCCAGAAACATCACTGACCTTACTCTTACTGTCACCATACACCCAGATACATCACTGACTTTACTCTTAGTCATTGTACACCCAGATACATCACTGACCTTACTCTTACTGTCACTGTACACCCAGAAACATCACTGACCTTACTCTTACTGTCACTGTACACCCAGATACATCACTGACTTTACTCTTACTGTCACTGTACACATAGATACATCACTGACCTTACTCTTAACTGTCACCGTACACCCAGATACATCACTGACCTTACTCTTAACTGTCACTGTACACCCAGATACATCACTGACCTTACTCTTAACTGTCACTGTACACCCAGATACATCACTGACCTTACTCTTACTGTCACTGTACACATAGATACATCACTGACCTTACTCTTAGTCATTGTACACCCAGATACATCACTGACCTTACTCTTACTCTCACCGTACACCCAGATACATCACTGACCTTACTCTTAGTCATTGTACACCCAGATACATCACTGACCTTACTCTTACTGTCACCGTACACCCAGATACATCACTGACCTTACTCTTACTGTCACTGTACACCCAGATACATCACTGACCTTACTCTTACTGTCACTGTACACCCAGATACATCACTGACCTTACTCTTACTGTCACCGTACACCCAGATACATCACTGACCTTACTCTTACTGTCACTGTACACCCAGAAACATCACTGACCTTACTCTTACTGTCACTGTACACCCAGATACATCACTGACTTTACTCTTACTGTCACTGTACACATAGATACATCACTGACCTTACTCTTAACTGTCACCGTACACCCAGAAACATCACTGACCTTACTCTTAACTGTCACTGTACACCCAGATACGTCACTGACCTTACTCTTACTGTCACCGTACACATAGATACATCACCAAAAGAGAGAAGGCAAAATTGGATGTAATGGTGTTACAGTTAAATAAAGGTAATTATGAGGGCATGAGAGAGGAACTGACGAAAATAGGTTGGAAGCAGAGCCTAGAGGGGAAGACAGTAGAGCAAAAATGGCAGGAGTTTGTGGGTATAATTGAGGTCACTGTACAGAGGTTCATCCCCAAGAAAAGAAAGATTATCCGGGGAGGGATTAGACAGCCATGGCTGACAAAGGAAGTCAGGAAATGTATTAAAGAAAAAGAGAAATCCTATAAAGTGGCCAAGAGCAGTGGGAAATCAGAAGATTGGGAAGGCTACAAAAACAAACAGAGGATAACCACGAGAGAAATAAGGAAGGAGAGGATCAAATATGAAGGTAGGCTAGCCAGTAATATTAGAAATGATAGTAAAAGTTTCTTTCAATACATAAGAAACAAACGACAGGCAAAAATAGACATTGGGCCACTTCAAACTGATGCTGGAAGCCGAGTGATGGGAGATAAGGAAATAGCGGGAGAACTTAATAAGTACTTTGCGTCAGTCTTCACATTGGAAGACATGAGTAATATCCCAACAATTAAAGGGAGTCAGGGGCTGAGTTGAGTATGGTTGCCATTACAAAAGAGGAAGTGCTAGAAAAGCTAAAAGGTCTTAAAATTGATAAATCTCCTGGCCCCGTTGGGCTACATCCTAGAGTTCTGAGGGAGGTGGCTGAGGAAATAGTGGAGGCGTTTCTCTCTCGGCCTTTCTCTCCATTAAATTGCCACTGGACAATAAGTACCTTTACGCCTTTACTGACAGCGGGCGGCAATATACATGGGCACAGCTTCCCCAAGGGTACACGGAGAACCCCACTGTCTATGCCCCTGCGATACATCAGACCATGAAAGCCCTTCACCTGTAATGTAAGAGCCCCTTGGCTCAATATGCTGATCATTTATTAGTGGCCTCCGATTCGCCTGATGCCTGCATGCATGACAATTTTGCATTGCTCCACTGTCTGGCTCAGGATGGATGTAAGGTCTCTGATGAAAAGATGCAGCTCTCCCAAAAGGCAGTACAATATTTGGTCTGTGAACTTTTGCACAGTCTCAGAGCACTGTGGTTCAAATCATAGCCATCATTAACGCCTCTGCTCCCATGATACGAACTGAGCTTTTGTCCTTTTTGGGCATGGTGAATTACTGCAGACATTGGATACCAGACTATCAAATTATTGATGCGCCTCTCCACCGTGTATCCTCGCCAAATCGGTTGACCCAGGTGAACTGGACACCTGAAATGTCACCAGCCATTTGGTAACTTAAACTTTGCTTAACCTTAGCACCTTGGGCATCCTTGCTGACACTCAACCTTTTCAGCTTTATGTTAACGAAAAGAAGGAATAGGTTTCTGGCATTCTAACACAAGTGCAGGGGTATCTCAAGTGCCCTGTAGCCTTTTATTCTGTACAGTTACCACAAGTTCTAAGGGGAATGACTGTACTGGTAGAAACATCTCCCCGATTGTACTAGATTATCCTTGTACAGTTTTCTTTCCTCATTCGATCTCCTGAATGTACATCATAAATCCTATCTAAAGGCCTGAACCCCAATATATTCTTGATGGACCACACTGACACCTCCAGTGAAGAGTGACCAGCTCTTAAATTTATGCAGACAGCTTCCAAACTGGATCTGGTCAGTTATTCAAACATTTCCTCACGACAGACAATTTAGAAACATCCTTGAACAAGTGGGAAGTGTATGGAGTAGATTGGCCAATGGACTACCACAAGGCTCACCATTTAGTCAGGTAGGTAAAAACAATGATTGCAGATGCTGGAAACCAGTTTCTGGATTAGTGGTGCTCACCTTCATCCCCCTCCGTCCATGCATCAATGAATTTAATACACGCTGTGACATCGAACACTTCTTCCACCACCTCCGCCTCTGAGCTTACTTTCACAATCAGGACTCCTGCCCACCTTCCGATGACCCCTTCGCCCACCTTCAAACCACTCCATCCACCTGGACATCCCGCGGTGGCCTATTACCCGCCCTCGACCTCTTCATTTCCAACTGCCGCCAGGACATTAACTGCCTCAACCTGTCTACCCCCCTCCCCCACTCCAACCTCTCACCCTCACAATGCATTGCCCTCCAATCCCTCTGCTCCAATCCCGACCTCACCATCAAGCCAGCAGATAAAGGGGGCGAAGTGGTAGTCTGGCGCACTGACCTCTACACCGCTGAAGCCAAACGGCAACTCGAGGACACGTCTTCCTACTGCCCCCTCGACTATGACCCCACCCCCCATCACCAAATCATCATCTCCCAGACCATACAGAACCTCATCATCTCAGGAGATCTCCCACCCACAGCTTCCAACCTCATAGTCCGGGAAACCCGCACTGCCCGGTTCTACCTCCTTCCCAAGATCCACAAGCCTGACCACCCTGGCCAACCCATTGTCTCAGCATGCTCCTGCCCCACTGAACTCATCTCAACACTGTCCTATCTCCCCTAGTCCAGGAAATCCCCACATACGTTCGAGACACCACCCACGCCCTCCACCTCCTCCAAGACTTCTGTTTCCCCGGCCCCCAACGCCTCATCTTCACCATGGATATCCAATCCCTCTACACCTCCATCCGTCATGACCAAGGCCTCCAAGCCCTCCGTTTCTTCCTCTCCCGACGTCCCCAACAGTACCCATCCACCGACATTCTCATTCGTTTTGGCCGAACTGGTCCTCACCCTTAACAATTTCTCCTTTGAATCCTCCCACTTCCTCCAGACCAAAGGGGTAGCCATGGGCACCCGTATGGGCCCCAGCTATGCCTGTCTCTTTGTTGGCTACATAATTACACCGGCACCACTCCCCACCTCTTCCTCCGCTACATTGATGACTGCAATGGCGCCACCTCGTGCTCCCGCGAGGAGGTTGAGCAATTCATCAACTTCACCAACACATTCCACCCTGACCTTAAATTTACCTGGACCATTTCTGACACCTCCCTCCCCTTCCTGGACCTCTCCATCTCCATTAATGACGACCGATTGATACCAACATTTTTTACAAACTCACCGACTCCCACAGCTGCTTGGATTACACCTCTTCCCACCCTACCTCCTGCAAAAATGCCATCCCGTATTCCCAATTCCTCTGCCTCCACCGTATCTGCTCCCAGGAGGACCAGTTCCACCACAGAACACACCAGATGGCCTCCTTCTTTAGAGACCGCAATTTCTCTTCCCATGTGGTTAAAGATGCCCTCCAACGCATCTTGTCCACATCCCGCACCTCCGCCCTTAGACCCCACCCCTCCAACTGTAACAAGGACAGAATGCCCCTGGTGCTCGCCTTCCACCCTACCAACCTTCGCATAAACCAAATTATCCGCCAACATTTCCGTCACCTCGAAACAGACCCCACCACCAGGGATATATTTCCCTCCCCACCACTTTCCGTCTTCTGCAAAGACTGTTCCCTCCGTGACTACCTGGTCAGGTCCATGCCCCCTACAACACACCCTCTCATCCTGGCACCTTCTGCCACCGCAGGAATTGCGAAACCTGCGCCCACACCTCCTCCCTCACCTCCATCCAAGGCCCTAAAGGAGCCTTCCACATGCATCAAAGTTTTACCTGCACATCCACTAATATCATTTATTGTATCCATTGCTCCCAATGCGGTCTCCTCTACATTGGGGAGACTGGACGCCTCCTAGCAGAGGGCTTTAGGGAACATCTCCGGGACACCTGCACCAATCAACCACACCGCCCCGTGGCCCAACATTTCAACTCCCCCTCCCACTCTGCCGAGGACATGGAGGTTCTTGGCCTCCTTCACCACTGCTCCCTTTCCACCAGACACCTGGAGGAATTACGCCTCATCTTCCGCCTCGGAACACTTCAACCCCAGGGCATCAATGTGGACTTCACCAGTTTCCTCATTTCCCCTTCCCCCACCTCACCTCAGTTCCAAACTTCCAGCTCAGCACTGTCCCCATGACTTGTCCTATCTGCCTATCTTCATTTCCACCTATCCACTCCACCCTCCTCCCAACCTATCACCTTCATCCCCTCCCCCACTCACCTATTGTAATCTCTATGCTACTTTCTCCCCACCCCCACCCTCCTCTCGCTTATCTCTCCACCCTTCAGGCTCTCTGCCTGTATTCCTGATGAAGGGCTTTTGCCTGAAACGTCAATTTTACTGCTCCTCGGATGCTGCCTGAACTGCTTTGCTCTTCCAGCACCACTAATCCAGAATCACCATTTAGTCAAATGACTTGCCAATGACCATGCCTGGCAAGTTTGGCTATGTTGATGGTATCTAGTGTGCCACATGAGCTCCATAATTCTGCAGCTTGGACCAGATCCTTAATGAAGGTGTTACAAAGGTGATGGAATACTGCAGAACATGGCGTCTTACACTGAATCCATCATCAATCATATCCAATGCATGTCAGCTCCACGGCACCAGTGTCCAAACTGAATTGTGCATCTACATTGATGGCAGACATGATCCCAGTGGTAAAAAGTGTGGTGCTGGAAAAGCGCAATTAGGCCAAGCAGCATCAGAGGAGCAGGAGAATCGACGTTTCAGGCATAAGCCCTCCTTCAGGAATGAGGCTGCTTTGCCAAGTGGGCTGAGATAAAAGGTGGGAGGGTATTTGGGAGAGGCGCGCTGGGAATACGATAGGTGGAAGGAAGTTAAGGTGAGGGTGATAGGCCGGAGAGGGGGTGGGGGCGGAGAGGCCGGGAAAAGATTGTAGGGCAGTGCTGAATCCAGGGGTTGGGACTGAGATAAGGTGGGGGGAGGGGAAATGAGGAAGCTGTGAAATCTACATTCATCCTGTGTGGTTGGAGGGTTCCTAGGCAGAAGATGAGGTGCTCTTCCTCCAGGCGTCGTGTAGCCAGGGTCTGGTGATGGAGGAGGCCAAGGACCTGCATGTCCTTGGCGGAGTGGGAGGGGGAGTTAAAGTGTTCAGCCACGGGGTGGTTGGGTTGATTGGTGCTGGTGTCCCAGAGGTGTTCCCTGAAACGTTCCGCAAGTAGGCGGCCTGTCTCCTCAATGTAGAGGTGACCACATTGGGTGCAGCGGATACAGTAAATGATATGTGTGGAGGTGCAGGTGAATTTGCGACGGATATGGAAGGATCCATTGGGGCCTTGGAGGGAGGTGAGGGGGGAGGTGTGGGCGCAAGTTTTGCACTTCTTGCGGTTGCAAGGGAAGGTGCCAGGAGTGGAGGTTGGGTTGGTGGGGGGTGTGGACCTGACAAGGGAGTCGCGGAGGGAGTGGTCTCGCCGGAACGCTGATAGGGGTAGGGATGGAAATATATCCCTGATGGTGGGATCTGTTTGGAGGTGGCGGAAATGACGGAGGATGATATGATGTGTCCAGACGTTGGTGGGTGGAAGGTGAGGACCAGTGGGGTTCTGTCCTGGTGGCGATTGGAGGGGTGGGGTTCAAGGGCAGAGGTGCGGGAAGTGGAGGAGATGCGGTGGAGAGCATTGTCGACCACGTTGGAGGGGAAATTGTGGACTTTGAAGAAGGAGGTCATTTAGGACGTTCGGTAGTGGAACTGGTCCTCCTGGGAGCAGATGTGGCAGAGGCGAAGGAGTTGGGAATATGGAATGGTGTTTTTACAGGGGGCATGGTGGGAGGAGGTGTAATCTAGGTAGTTGTGGGAGTCGGTCGGTTTGTATTAAATGTCTGTGTTGAGTCGGTCGCCCGAGATAGAAATGGAGAGGTTTAGGAAGGGGAGGGAGGAGTCTGAGATGGTCCAGGTAAATTTGAGGTCTGGGTGGAAGGAGTTAGTAAAGTGGATGAACTGTTCAACCTCCTCGTGGGAGCACGAGGTAGCACCAATACAATCATTGATGTAGCAGAGGAAAAGGTGGGGGGTAGTGTCGGTGTAGCTGCGGAAGATGGACTGTTCCACATATCCAATGAAGAGGCAGGCAGAGCTGGGGCCCATGCGGGTGCCCATGGCTACTCCTTTGGTTTGGAGGAAGTGGGAGGATTGACATGATCCCAGCCAATATCCTTGTGTGTGATTTGAGACAGAAATGTGATCGTGCGTAATAATAAAAGCGAAATCTCGCCAATATAATATCAGTGAAAATGACGATCAGATCAGCAGAGTGTGAGATAGCGGAGAAAGGCCGAGCTGAGGCCAATGACAAAAAAACAAGTGACAGTAGCAGGGAGGCTGGTAAGGATAGCACTGGTGCCTGGCACCATTGGGGAGCAGGGGACACCAATGGCATTGACTGCCCTCAAGTCCTGCACAAATCTCAACATCCCAGTTTTCCTGGTTTAGGAACAGGGAGGATAGGAGTGTTGCAGTGGCTCGTGTTAGGCACCAGGATGCCTTGCTGTAGGAGGGAATCAATAACTGGTTATATACCACGTTTGGCAGCTGGTGACAAATTGTACAGTCTAATAGAGGGTAGGATGGCCCCATGTCTCACAGTGACCATATGAGGCAGAGCTAATATAACTCTGCCTGTGGCATTGGAGTGCTGTGCTTATAATGATGATGGCATATTACTGAGCATCAAGGGGTTAGCATAGGAATGGGAGGGCAGCTAGGTCTACAAGGTAAAGGTTGTATCTTTGAATGAAGGAAAACAACACAAGCAAAACTCCTCCTGTCCTCAGCAGGCAATAACACTGCACACAGGCGTGATGTCCAGGAAATATCGTGGGTAATAATAAAAGCGAAATGTCGCCAATATAATATCAGTGAAAATGACAATCAGATCAGCAGCTGCCATTATCACAAGGTAGCGGGTAGAGCAAGGGGAAATGCTGCAGTTGCCCTGGGAAAGGATGACAATTGCCAGCAAATTAACTATGGGAGAAAAATGAGAAAAGGTGTGGTGACTTACTGATCAGAAATACCCCCTACTTGTTCCAAGGAGCAACAGTAAGATTTTACCAACAACAATCAGCGCCAATTCTGGTAGGCACAGAACCCCATTCGAAACCTTGATCATACCTCAGTCGATAAACCAAACTTTCCCCTCTGTTGACATTGGACCAAATCCTGATCACAGTCACAACAGGACCATAAAACAGGTCATTAAAACCTGAGTAAAATTTCATGCAAGTCTACTCCATGTGTCTTACACAAGTGCAACATGACAGAGCAAACAGGGCTGCTTCACTGACAATGTGAGAGTGTTTCAACTCTTGTGAGATTTACATTGTATATCTACCCATCTGTACATGACAGACACCTCAACGTGCAGTGATCAGGAGGGCAATTTTCATGATTTGAATCTCCTGACTAGGTGAGAAGGAGAGAATTTCCAGAAGAGGTAGTGGTTGGATGAAGCTTTACAAATCAAAACAGCTTTGATATCCTTCAATTCCATTGTGAAATGAAGAAAAAGCTATCTCCGATTTAAAATTAACAACTGATCCATTGTGAAAACAAAATCTCTAAACCTCTCCCAACCTTTGTGTGTAGAAGAGCTTCCTAACATCTCTCCTGCATGACTTGGCCCTAATTTTCAGAGTTTGCTCCCTCCTTCCAGAATCCCCCACTAATAATATTAGTTTATCTTTTCCTGTTAATATCTTATTGGACTTTACTCAGATCAGCCATACACCTTCAAAATTCTGGCGAAAACAGGTCTTATTTGTATAACAAAAATCAATTGCTTGGCAGTTCTGGCAGCATCTGTGGGAGATAAAGCAGAGTTAACATTTCGGGTCCAGTGACCCTTCTTCAGAACTAACCTGCCTGATGTCTCCTCGCACTTTCAAACCGTATGAAAGTGGAACAGATGACAGAACGCTGAGATCAGAAAATGCTGCTGCAGCAGTGAAGATGGGAGTCTCTGTCAGTGTAGGATTGTACCGAGAATGCTGCTCAGTGAATTACCATCACTGTCCCAATGTCTGGATAAGGCTGACCAGTCAGTGAGCTGGAGGTGTTATTGTTCATACGGTAAAACCAGAGAACAGATCAGCAGCAAATTAAAACAAGTTGAATTATCATAATACCATACCTGGGATGCCAATATAACCAATGATGGTATAGAACGCCTTCTGCACGTGTTGAATTGGCAGGTGCATTTTTCTGTGTGAGGTGATCTGTCCCTTCAGGTAGCTGACAAGCTCCTTGTTTGAGACTCTGAGCTGATGCATTCCCAGAGACGCTGCCTTATACTGTGTGGAAGCTCCTTGGGGAGATCGAGGTGACAGAATTGCTCAGCGTTGTTGCTGTTTTTCGCGTTTTTGTAAATCAACAATTATAATAGCAAGGCAAAAGTGGGGACGGAAGATGCTGGAAATCAGAGTCTAGATTGGAGTGGTGCTGGAAAAGCACAGCCGGTCAGGCAGCATTCGAGGAGCAGGAAAATCGACGTTTCGAGCAAAAGCCCTTTATCCTTTTCCAGCACCACTCCAATCTAATTATAATAGCAAGTCTAATCCCAATGATGAAGGAGCGTTGCTGCTCAGTACATCATAATGAAATAACAAAATCAGAATCTGGAATCTGTCAGCAATAACGCTGTCCACTCAAACACCACGAGCCCCATCCCAAGATCACAAACTATTTCAACTGATGCTGCATTGAGACAGTTCATTTCAAGTGTGAAAATAGATCTCCGAGCTGTCCTTCTGTACTCTTGGGTAGGAGCTGCCCTCATTATACAAGACCATTTCACTCACTGATTGGAATGTGATTTTTCTCACGCATTGAATGTGTACATTCAATATGTCAGTATTTATTCCTGAAGAAGGGCCTGTGCCCGAAACGTCGAATCTCCTGTTCCCTGGATGCTGCCTGACCTGCTGTGCTGTTCCAGCAATAAAGTTTCAACTCAGTATTTATTCCCCATTCCCAATTTCCCAGGATCTGGAGTCACATGAAGGGCCAAGTGAGGAGAACATACAGCCTTTCCTGAGGGAAGGAGGGCTTAGTGAACAAGATGGACTTCCAACAGTGGGGGACGTCACTGACCTTCCTTTTGTTGTCACTATCCATCCTTTTCAAGGGGCAACTGGGAATGGGTAATAATCACTGG
The DNA here is from genome assembly GCF_037043375.1 of Chiloscyllium plagiosum. Lineage (NCBI taxonomy): Eukaryota > Metazoa > Chordata > Chondrichthyes > Orectolobiformes > Hemiscylliidae > Chiloscyllium > Chiloscyllium plagiosum. Next base: position 14,748,344 of record NW_028270182.1, read on the forward strand.
CTACCCAGTGACGCCCACTCCCACCAATGAATATAACCCTGGGGATACTACCTATCGCTCTCGTGTAGCCCCTAAGTGTGCCCAGTATTTTTCAGAGTGATGGTACCCATCTGTTGCGATATTTACATTTTGCAGCCTGCAGTCATAGCGACCAGTTTCCCAAGTTATATCAAGGGGAGTGCAGTGAGGACCACGGCTTGATGTAAGAGGAGCTGCATTCATGGATGACAGGCTCTGGCCATGTGATGGTGTGGCCTGTTCATTCACATTTACTTAAGAGTGTTCCCTGCCAAAGTCCCCTGTCTGTCCACAGCATATGGGAGGGTGTCATGGTAACCTATCCAAATATCGTTCTTCATATAATTCCAATTTTTTTGACTTCAAAGGTTCTCATCCCAACTTTGTCCCTCGAGATAATTGGAATCCTGAGCATCAAGCCCAGTGCCTCACCGAGAGTGTCCTTGCAGCTGGCATTAACCCAGATCTTGCTGGCTGGCCAGCATTGCTAGCCCTTCACTATTTGCCCTTGAGAAGGTGGTGGTGAGCTGCCTTCTTGAATCAGTGCAGTCCACTGAGCCTGGAACTCTGTGGCCAGTGTTGTTCGGGGGAATCATCTGTGGGATCTCTGCTGTTTGTGATTTTTATGAATGGCTTGGATGAGGAAGTGGAAGGGTGTATTAATAAGTTTGCCGATGACACAAAGGTTGGTGGAGTTGTGGATAGTGTGGAGGGCTGTTATAGATTGCAACAGGATATTGACAGGATGCAGAATTGGGCTGAGAAGTGGCAGATGGAGTTCAATCTGGAAAAGTGTGATGTGATTCCCTTTGGAAGGTCAAATTTGAATGCAGAATATAGGATTAAAGGCAGGATTCTTGACAGTGTGGAGGAACAGAGGATTTGTGGTCCTCCATTTTACCAGAGCAGCGAGGAGAGAAGGAGGAGTGAAGCGAGGGCTGCCGGGAAGTTAAGGGTTTAATTTATATTTGGGCAGTGGATAAACCCAATACACTACACGTGTAGTATCTCCCTCCCGCCCCCCTCCTTCAACCGAAGAAAAAGACCCTGTAAGGTAAGGCTTTTATTTCTTACCCTTTTCATTTATTTAAGTGCATTGTTTGGTTTCAGTTAATTCATATAAAGCTAAGACCTCTTGCTTGATGGCATGTGACTCTTGCTTGATGTGGGAGCTTAGGAACGTGTTGGATGTTCCTGACTCTTACACATTCAACAAGTGTGTCCAGCTGCAGCTGTTGTTTGACCGCATGACGGCTCTGGAGCTGAGGATGGACTCACTGTGGAGCATCCGCGATGCTGATGAGGTCGTGGATAGCACGTTTAGTGAATTGGTCACACCGCAGGTTGGGATTGCTGAGGGAGACAGCGAATGGGTGACCAAAAGGCAGAAAAAGAGTAGGAAGGCAGTGCAGGTGTCCCCTGCGGTCATCTCCCTCCAAAACAGGTATACCGTTTTGGCTACTGTTGGGGGAGCTGGCTCACCAGGGGAGGGCAGCTGTTGTCAAAATCATGGCACTGTGGCGGGCACTGCTGTTCAGAAGGGTGGGAAAAAGTTTCGTAGGGCCATAGTCATAGGGGATTCTATTGTGAGGGGAGTAGATAGGCGGTTCTGTAACTGAAAACGGGACTCCCGGATGGTATGTTGCCTCCCAGGTGCTCAGGTCAGGGATGTCACCGATCGGCTGCACAGCATTCTAAAAGGGGAGGGTGAACAGATAGTCGTCTTGGTGCGTGTAGGCACCAACGATACAAATAGAAAGCAAGATGAGGTCCTGAAAGAAGAATTCAGGGATCTCGGAGAGAAGTTAAAGGGGAGGACCTCAAAGGTAGCAATCTCAGGGTTATTACCAGTGCGACATGCTAGCCAGCGTGGAAATGAAAAAATAGGCAGGATGAACACGTGGCTTGAGAGATGGTGTAGGAGGGAGGGGGTCAGATTTGTTGGACATTGGGACTGGTTCTGGGGAAGGTGGGACTATTACAAAAGGGACGGTCTACATCTGAACCAGACTGGATCCAATGTCCTTGGGGGAGTTTTTGCTACTGCTGTTGGGGAGGTTTTACACTAATGTTGCAGGGGGCTGGGAACCAGAAGAGAAAACAAGTAGGCAGAGAGGTGGAGACTAGAGATTGTAAGAAGTATGAAGATAACATTAATAAAGGGGAGAATAGAGAGCAGGTGAGCGCAAAAGAACTGGTGGCCTGAAATGCATCTACTTTAATGCAAGGAGTATAGTTTGTAAGGCAGATGAACTTAGGGCTTGGATTGGTGCCTGGAAGTATGACATTATTGCCATCACAGAGACTTGGTTGAAGGAAGGGCATGATGATTGGCAACTAAATGTTCCAGGATATAGATGCTTCAGACAGGACAGAGAGGGAAGTAAAAGAGGGGGTGGAGTTGCATTGCTGGTCAGGGACCATATCACAGCTGTGCTAAAGGAGGACACTATGGCGGTCTTGGGTAGTGAGGCATTATGGGTGGAGCTGAGAAATAAGAAGGGTGCAGTTACATTGTTGGGGTTGTATTACAGACCTCTCAACAATGAGTGTGAGGTAGAAGAACAAATAGGTAAACAGATTATGAATAAATGTAGAGGCAATAGGGTAGTGGTGGTGGGAGATTTTAATTTTCCCAACACTGACTGGGATGCACTCAGCGTCAGAGGTCTGGATGGAGTAGAATTTATAAGAAGCATCCAGGAAAGTTTTCTAGAGCAGTATGTCAATAATCCGATGAGGGAAGGGGCCATATTGGACCTCATACTGGGAAACGAGCCAGGACAAATGGTAGAAGTTGCGGTGGGGGATTTCTTTGGGAACAGTGACCACAATTCTGTAAGTTTTAGAATACTTGTAGATAAAGAAGAGAGTGGTCCTCAGGGAAGAGTACTAAACTGGGCCAAAGCCAATTGTATCAAAATTAGGCAGGAGCTGGGGAATGTGGAATAGACACAGCTATTTGAAGGGAAGTCCACATTTGAGATGTGGGAGGCTTTCAAAGATAGGTTAATGGTAGTGCAGGATAGGCATGTCCCGCTGAAGGCAAAGGATAGGAAGGGCAAGATTCGTGGACCGTAGATGACAGGAGAAATTGTACGACTCGCCAAGAGGAAATGGGAAGCGTACATAAGGTCTAGGCAGGTAAGAACAGAACGGGCCCTGGAGGAATATCGGAAGAGTAGGACAAGTGGGTTTCCTCCGGGTGCTCCGGTTTCCTCCCACAGTCCAAAAGATGTGCAGGATCAGGTGAATTGGCCATGCTAAATTGCCCCTAGTGTTAGGTAAGGGGTAAATGTAGGGGTATGGGTGGGTTTCGCTTCGGCGGGTCGGTGTGGACTTGTTGGGCCGAAGGGCCTGTTTCCACACTGTAATGTAATGTAATGTAATCTAAAGTCTTATACGAGGAATCAAGCGGGCTAAAAGGGGTCATGAAATAGCTTTAGCAAGCAGAATTAAGGAGAATCCCAAAGCATTTTACTCTTATATAAGAAGCAAGCGGGTAACTAGAGAAAGAATTGGTCCACTAAAAGATAAGGAAGGAAGGCTGTGTGCCGAACCTGAGAGAATGGGTGAGATTCTGAATTATTACTTTGCATCAGTGTTCACTGAGGAAAGGAACATGATGAATCTTGAGATTAGAGATAGAAGTTTGATTAGTCTGGATCACATTGGCATAAGTAGGCATAAGTAGGGAAGATGTGTTGGGTATGTTAGAGGTTATTAAGGTGGAAGAATCCCCAGGACCAGAAGGGATCTGTCCCAGGTTGCTGAGGGAGGCGAGAGAGGAAATAGCTGGGGCCCTGACAGATATCTTTGTGGCATCCTTAAATACAGGTGAGGTGCCAGAGGACTGGAGGGTAGCTTATGTTGTCCCCCTGTACAAGAACGGTAGTAGGGATATTTCGGGTAACTACAGACCAGTGAGCCTGACGTCAGTGGTGGGGAAGTTGCTGGAGAGGGCACTAAGAGATATGATCGATTTTATATTTAGAAAAGAATGAGCTTATCAGTGATAGGCAACATGGTTTTGTGCAGGGGAGATCGTGCCTTACCAACTTAATAGAGTTCTTCGAGGAAGTGACCAAGTTGTTAGATGAAGGAAGGGCTGTTGATGTCATATACATGGACTTTAGTAAAGCTTTTGATAAGGTTCCCCACTGTAGACTAATGGGGAAAGTAAAGTCACATGGTGTGCAGGGTGTTCTAGCTAGGTGGATAAATAACTGGTTGAGCAGCAGGAGACAGAGAGTAGTAGTTGAAGGGGGTTACTCAAAATGGGGAAAGGTGACCAGTGGTGTTCCACAGGGGTCAGTATTGGGGCCACTGTTGTTTGTAATATACATAAATGATCTGGAAGAGGACACTGTTGGTATGATCAGCATGTTTGCAGATGACACGAAGATTGGTGGCATAACAGAAAGCATAAGGGACTGTCAGAGAGTATAGGAGGATATAGATAGACCGGAGAGTTGGGCGGAAAAGTGGCAGATCTCTTCCAATCCAGACAAATGTGAGGTGATGCATTTAGGCAAGTCTAATTCTCGAGTGAATTATACAATGAATAGAAGAGCATTGGGAAAAGTTGATGGGCAGAGAGATCTGGGAGTGCAGGTCCATTGTACCCTGAAGGTTGCTGCACAGGTGGATAGAGTGGTCAAGAAGGCATATAGTCTGCTTGCCTTCATTGGAAGGGTTATTGAGTATAAGAGCTGGCAAGTCATGTTAAAATTGTACAAGACGTTGGTTCGGCCTCATTTAGAATATTGAGTACGTTTCTGGTCGCCACATTACCAAAAGGATGTGGACGATTTTGACAGTGTGCAGAGAGGGTTTACGAGGATGTTGCCTGGTATGGAAGGTGCTAGCTATGAAGGGAGGTTGAGTAGGTTAGGTTTATTTTCACTAGGAAAAAGGAGATTGAGGGGGGACCTGATTGAGGTTTATAAAATCATGAAGGGTATAGACAGGGTGGCTAGAGGCAAGCTTTTTCCCAGGGTGAAGGATTCAATAACGAGAGGTCATGTTTTCAAGGTGAGAGATGGAAAGTTTAAGAGGGGTATAGGCAGCAAGTATTTCACACAGAGGGTGGTGGGTGTTTGGAACACGTTGCCAGCAGAGGTGGTCGAGGCGGTCTCGGTAGATTCATTTAAGATGCGTCTGGACAGATGCATGAGTAGTGGGCAGCAGAGGGTTACAAATGCTTAGGAATTGACCGACAGGTTTAGACAGTACATTTGGATCGGCTCCCACACATCCCCCTCCTCTAACCAAACAAAAATGGGTCTGTACGCCGGGTTGGTAGGGTGACTAGTCTTTTTTTAATTATCTTTTAGTTCTTCAGTTGGCCCATTGAGAATTTAGAATACTGAGAATGGAGGTGAGGGCCAGTTGCATGTTCCTCCTGCAGAATGTGGGAGGTAAGGGTCACCAGGAGTGATCTTGCTAACTGTGTCTGCAGTAAGTGCAGCCGACTCCAGTTCCTCAAAAACCGTGTTAGGGAACTGGAGCTGGAGCTGGATAAATTTTGGTTCATTTTGGAGGCAGAGGGGGATATTGAGAGGAGCTACAGGTAGTCAGAGCTCAGGTCAAAGAAGAAGGTAGATGGGTTACTGTCAGGGGGTGGAAAAGTAACCGGCAGGCAGTGCAGGCATCCCCTCTAGCTGTTCACCTCAATAACAAGCATACCGTTTTGGATACTGTTGGGATGGACAGACTTACCGGGGTAAGCAATGGGGCACAGAGTCTGTCCTGTTGCTCAGAAGGGAACTGGGCAGAGGAGCAGGGCATTAGTCACTGTGGACTCCATAGTTAAGGGATAAGGATAGGAGGTTTCATGGGAATGAGAGAGACTCACGGTTAATGTGTTGCCTCCCAAGTACCAGGGTTCGTGATGTCTGTGATCATGTTTTTGGGATCTCTGAGCGGGAGGGGGAGCAGCCACAAGTCGTGGTCCACACAGGCACCAACCACATAGGTGGGAAGAGAGATAGGGATTTAAAGCAGAAATTCAGGGAGCTAGGAAGGAACAGAATTGTTATCTCTGGTTTGTTGCCCATGCCACATGCTAGTGAGGTGAGGAATGGGGAGATAGAGGAGTTGAACACGTGGCTACAGAGATGGTGCAGGAGGGATGGTTTTGGGTTTCTGGATATTTGGGGCTCTTTCTGGGGAGGTGGGACCTCCACAAACAGGATGGCCTTCACCTGAACCAGAGGGGTACCAATATCCTGGGAAGGAAATTTGCTAACGCTATTCAGGAGGGTTTAAACTAATTCAGCAGGGGGATTGAAACCTAAATTGTAGTTTGACTATAGAGGAGGTTGAGAGTAATGAGGTCAGAAATAAGGTTTCAAGGTCGCAAGAGGGCACCAAGAAGCAAGTGTGTCTACTTCAACGCCAGGAGCATCTGGAATAAAGTGGGTGAACTTGCAGCATGGGTTGGTTCCTGGGACTTCGATGTGTGGCCATTTTGGAGACATGGGTAGAGCAGGGACAGGAATGGTTATTGCAGGTTCTAGAATTTAGATGTTTCAGTAAGAACAGAGAACAAAATAAAAGAGGGGTTGGTGTGGCATTTTTAATCAAGGACAGTATTACGGTTGCAGAAAAGATGTTTGAGGACTTGTCTACTGAGCTAGTATGGGCTGAAGTTGGAAACAGGAAAGGAGAGGTTTATGTTGGGAGTTTTATGTAGGCCTCCAAATAGTTCCAGAGATGTAGAGAAAAGGTTAACAAAGTGGGCAGGAATGTTGAGGTTAGGCGGATTAGTCAGGGGGAATGCAGGGTTACAGGGACAGGTGGGGTGGGGTGGCTGCCTGGAGACAAATGTTCCTCGAATGAGGTGGAGTGGTGGCTCAGTAGTTAGCACTGCAGCAGCACCAGAGACCCAGGTTCAGATCCTGCCTCGGGTGACAGTCTGTGTGGAGTTTTACACATGCTCTCTGTGTCTACATGGGTTTCCTCCAGGTGCTCCAATTTCCTCCCACAATCGAAAGATATGCAGGTCAGGTGAATTGGCCATGATAAATTGCACATAGCATTAGGTGTCTTATTCACGGGTAGGTAGGGGAATCGGCCTGGGTGGGTTACTCTTCAGAGGGTCATTGCAGACTCGTTAGGCTGCAGGGCTTGTTTCCAAACTGTAAGGAATCTAATCTAATTTAAAGATTATCCTCGATATGTGCTAGAGTGAAAGGGTAGTTGTTATGGGGTACATTATCTTTCGAAATATTGACTGGGAATACTATAATTCAAGTACTTCAGATGGCGCAGTTTTTGTCCAATGTGTGCAGGATGGTTTCCTGACACAGTATGTAGACAGGCCAACAAGGGGCGAGGCTACATTGTATTAGGTACTTGGTAATGAACCCAGCCAGGTGTTAGATTTGGAGGTAGGTGAGCACGTTGGTCGATAGTGACCACGATTTGGTTATGTTTACTTTAGTGATGGAAAGGGATAGGTAAAGACCGCAGGGCAAGAGTTATAGCTGGGGGAAAGGCAATTATGATGCGATTAGCAAGATTTAGGATGCATTGGATGGGAAAGGAAACTGCAGTAAATGGGCACAATTAAAATGTGGAGCTTATTCAAGAAATAGCGACTGCTTGCCCTTGATATGTATGTACCTGTCAGGCAGGGAGGAGGTTGTCGAGCGTGAGAGCTGTGGTTTACGAAGGAAGTCGAATATCTTGTCAAGAGGAAAAAGAAGGCTTTCTCTCTTTCTCCAGAGTTTTGTAATAGGATCCATCTTAGACTTCCAGATGAAGTGGAAGATGTCTTGGGTGACTAAAAAGCTGCAGGTTTATAGAATGGAGCAGAGAGAGTGCCTCACATGTGATGACTAGGTTTTTAACCACAATGGACAGGAATTAGTGCTCCCAAAAGATTAGTTTCTGCCAAACCTTGGTGATACACACCTCCCAAGCTTTTATACACTCCCCAGCCCCTCCAAACCATCATCTCAGAACCTTCAGGTAATCTGTCCTGATGGTGAAGGGGTTAAAGGATCGATCTGACCGGTGCCCAAAAAAAAAGTGGCCTTGATTTACGTTGGTTCTCGAAGCCAGTTCAAACTGATCGCAGATGTTCATGAGTCTGTGCGCTAATAACAGATCCAAACAGAAAATACAGGGAGGCTGTGACCTGCAGGCCCCCACTACCTGGAGTAGCCACCCCTCTGAGTCCTTCCTGATGGGCTCAGCAAATGGCTTTATGTAACACACGCATAAGACAGGAAGCTTTCAGATTCACATCCACTGATTGAGACTGCACCCATTCCTAACAATGGGCCAAATTTGGTGCAGCTAATCCATTGCTTCACACACCTCTCAGTCTGCTTCAGAGAGATACTGAGTGCTGGACACTGCTCCCAGTCTGCGTCACAACGATGCTGATCTGCTGAACACTCCTCCCAGTCTGAATCACAATGAAGCTGATCTGCTGGACACTGTTCCCAGTTTGTTTCATAATGATACTGACCTACTGGACAATCCTCCCAGTCTGCCCCACAACAAAGCTGATCTGCTGGATAGTGCTCACAGTCTGTTTCACAATAATACTGAGCTGCTGGACACTGCTCCCAGTCTGCCTCACAATAATACTGAGCTGCTGGACACTGCTCCCCATCTGCCTCACAGTAATACTGAGCTGCTGGACACTGCTCCCCATCTGCCTCACAGTAATACTGAGCTGCTGGACACTGCTCCAAGTCTGCCTCACAATAATACTGAGCTGCTGGACACTGCTCCCCATCTGCCTCACAGTAATACTGGCTGCTGGACACTGCTCCCCGTCTGCCTCACAGTAATACTGAGCTGCTGGACACTGCTCCCAGTCTGCCTTACAATGAAGGTGATCTGCTGGACACTGCCCCCAGTCTGCCTCACAGTAATACTGACTGTGGGACACTGCTCCCAGTCTGCCTCACAATAATACTGAGCTGCTGGACACTGCCCCCAGTCTGCCTCACAATAATACTGACTGTGGGACACTGCTCCCAGTCTGCCTCACAATAATACTGAGCTGCTGGACACTGCTCCCCGTCTGCCTCACAGTAATACTGACTGTGGGACACTGCTCCCAGACTGCCTCACAATAATACTGACTGTGGGACACTGCTCCCAGACTGCCTCACAATAATACTGAGCTGCTGGACACTGCTCCCAGTCTGCCTTACAATGAAGGTGATCTGCTGGACACTGCTCACAGTCTGCCTCACAATAATACTGACTGTGGGACACTGCTCCCAGACTGCCTCACAATAATACTGACTGCTGGACACTGCTCCCAGTCTGCCTCACAGTAATACTGACTGTGGGACACTGCTCCCAGACTGCCTCACAATAATACTGACTGCTGGACACTGCTCCCATTCTGCCTTACAATGAAGGTGATCTGCTGGACACTGCCCCCAGTCTGCCTCACAGTAATACTGACTGTGGGACACTGCCCCCAGTCTGCCTCACAGTAATACTGACTGTGGGACACTGCCCCCAGTCTGCCTCACAGTAATACTGACTGTGGGACACTGCCCCCAGTCTGCCTCACAGTAATACTGACTTTGGGACACTGCCCCCAGTCTGCCTCACAGTAATACTGACGGCTGGACACTGCTCCCAGTCTCTGTGGGACACTGCCCCCAGTCTGCCTCACAATAATACTGGCTGCTGGACACTGCTCCCAGTCTGCCTCACAATAATACTGATGGCTGGACACTGCTCCCAGTCTGCCTTACAATGAAGCTGATCTGCTGGACACTGTTCCCAGAATGTTTCATAATGAAGCTGATCTGCTGGACACTGCTCCCAGTCTGCCTCACAATGATAATGACTACATTAACAAAGTGAAACCACTCTTGATATATTCCAACCCTTACCTTCTGCTGGGCTCCTAATACTGGTTTCAGAGTCTGCAACATGTAAGCTAACAGATGTTAAAGAACCTTGCATGTGAAATTAGGTTCATATCACAGTCACAAGATAAAAAATATCAGCAAGCTCATCATATTTGTTCCCGCCATGATCTCCAGTGAAGGGGATAACGTTATCCCAGTTTTCTTCCGGTTTATTTATTTTGATGAATGAACATGTTTTTATTCCTACAAATGTCAGTTAAATAATTACAAAAACAGTGATGGAACTGAGATCAACAATTCCAACTCTGGCAAAATTGGGCGTATTCTCCTTGAAGCAGTTACGATTAAGAAGTGACCTTACTGAGATGTTCAAGATTATGAATGGTTTTGACAGGGTTAAGTAGGTTATTCTGTTTCCACTAGTTGGTATGTCAGTATCTCGTGGTCACATTTCAACACAGTCAGCAAGGTCACTGGGAGTGAAATGAGGAGAAACTTCTTTACTGAGAGAATAGTTAGGGTTTGGAATGCACTGCCTGCGGCAATGGTGGATGCAGATTCCACACAATCCAAAGATGTGAAGGTTAGGTGGATTGGTCATGCTGAATTGCTCATAATGTTTAGAGATATGTAGAATAGGTGGATTAGCCAGAGGAAATGCAAAGTTGCAGGGATAGTGTGTGGTGAGTCTGGGTGGGAGGCTCTTTGGAGAGTTGGTGTGGACACGTTGGACCGAATGGCATTTCCATACTGCAAGGATTCACGAACACCTGAATGCACCTCTGTCCAGAGTGTTGAGCAGTTTTCTTTTTCAGAATTCATTCCCAGGATGTGAGTGTTGCTGGCTAGGCCAGTATTTATCGCTCATCACTAATTGCCCAGAGGGCTGTTAAGCATCATCAACGCTGTTGTGGGTCTGGAGTCACAAAATAGGCCAGACCAGGTAAAGATGGCAGATTTCATTCCCCCAAAGAACATGAGTGAAAAGCTACTTGTTAGTATAGTATTTAGTATCCCTGTCTGTCACACGGGAGATTGGGTTCAATTCCCCAACAGGGAGTGCATGCTGTACCTGAGCTCGGCAGTGCACCTGTAAGGGCATGTTCTCTTCTTTCAAAAGTAGATTGGAGGCAGATGTTCACAGGTGAAGGGATGGCTGGAAAATGGAAAGCCTTCAAAAATGAGACAGTGAGAGTCCAGAGACAGTATTTTCCTATTAGGGTGTAGGGCAAAGCTCGGAGAACTAGGGACATCCAGGGAATACTGAATTAAGAAGAAATTCAGGTTTAGTGAAGAAAATGAAGGAAGCATATGTCAAGTGCAGACAGCAGAGATCGATTGAATTCTCAGAAGAGTAAAGAAGAAGTAGAAGTATGCCTAAGAGGGAAATCAGGAGGGCAAAAACGGAACATGAGATAGAATTGGTAAATAGGAATAAGGAGTTCTGTAAGTACATCAAGGACAAAAGGCTAACTAGGGAAAGAATAAAGATCAGAGTGGAGAGTGTGGTGCTGGAAAGGACCTGAGGAAGGGCGTATGCCTGAAATGTCAATTCTCCTGCTCCTCGGATGCTGCCTGACCTGCTGTGCTTTTCCAGCACCACTCTCTCCATGCCGTTCTCCAGCATCTGCAATCCTCACTTTCTCCCCTTAAAGATCAGCAAGGCCAAACATATGAGGAACCACAGGAGATGGAGGAGATACTAAACAAATTTTTCACATCAGTGTGGAGAGAGATATAGAAGATTGAGAACACTGGGAAATAAAAAGCAACATATTGAAAAAGGTCAACATTACAGAGGGTGAAATGTTGGACATCTGTATCTGTCTCTGTGTGTGTCTGTCCATGTGTGTTGCTGTCTGTATACCTTAGTGTGTAACTAGCTATGTGTATCTGTAGGTACATGTATATTAGTGTGTGCATTATAGTGCATTTTTCTTGCCTGGGTGTCTCTCCTGTGTGTACCTCTGTGTCTGTCCCTGTGTGTTTGTGTCTGAGAAGTGTCAATGTATCCATGTGCATCGATGTTTGAGAGCATCTTTGTGTCTGTAACTCTGCTCAATGGGGTCTCTGTTGTTCTGGGGGGGTGAAGTCATTGAAATAGGGTTAAACGCCTCTCTATCTCTCTCTCTTTTTGTTTAAAGTGACAATGTTGATGTGTTTGTGTGTGTCCATCTCCGCCCGCAATGGGAATCATTTTGTCCTGATGGAAGTTTGAATGAATGAATTAAAATGTGATGATTCAAATGCTCAGAATCCGTCTCTCTCTGCCTGTCTGTCCTTTTCACATTTAAAGTGATACAATGCTATTCTCTGCTGGACCCTGCACGTCATTGCACAACATTCGATTTATTTTTGGAGAAAGCATCGTAATCTGTAAATCTCTCTCATTGTACGTTTGCTTTGTTCTTTGAAAATGCCTTTGGAGACACATAGCAGTTTTGCCTGGTCCGTTGCAATGTTGTCCCTGAGATATGAGTAGGAGGAGATGAATATACCAAGTGCTGGTCTCATCCCCCCCTGTTTTGACTCCTTTTTCACATAGAATTTGTGAGAGTACACCAGAAAACATTGTTAGCTGCAGAAAGTGCAATAACATTCACCCTGTCTCCTCACTGAACGGTTAACTGGGTGATGCCTGGATGCAACTGCAATGGAAAGACTATTTAATGAGTATAATGTCAGGAATACTGCTCAAAGACAAATCTTTTCTACATTGCAGAGGGAGCACAACATTTTTTCACTCAGTGTGTGTGTGTCTGTGTCTGCGCCTGTATTGAAATGCTGTCAGTTTGGAATGTGCTGTGAGATGCTGCCCTTCCTCTCTCCCTGTCTGACAGAATCCTTGAGGATTTCCTTTCTTCCCCATCTTCCGACGCAGTGGTGTTTGGTGGCCAGCAGATGGCGGCATTCCGTCATTTTCAACACGAGCTTCATCACACAATTTTAACTTTTTACCCCATGACAGAAAATTTTTGGTTGTGACTGTACTGGAGGAGCAAGCCATTGCAAATGGGAACCTTGATGCTAAAAAATAATGAGCCCAGCCATTTGTTATCACATATAAGTTTTATTTATTTATAACATAAGGAACTCATGTAACTAGATATTTTGCTGTGTTAATGAACTTTGCTCTGAATCTGGACAATGTTGCTGCATAAATAAATGCTTTGCCGATGGGTTCTGATAACATTGTGTAATCGCTGGCCACAACTTCCTGACTTGGGAATACACCATGATCCCTTCAGGGTAGCGAGGTCAAAATCCTAGAATTCTCTCCCTAACAGTTGTTGGTCTACCTACAACACATGAGCTGCAGTGGTTCAAGGAAACAGCTAGCCACCACCTTCTCAAGAGGCAACTAGGGATGGATAATAATGGCTGACTCAGTCAGTGAGGTCAACATCCCATGAGTGATTGCGAAAAATATCACTTCATGGTCTGGAACTTCACTGTAGAGGTTTGTTTTTCATTACACAAGGTATTCATGTAACCAGAGATCTTACTGCGTTACTGATCTTCACTCTGAACCGGGGCAATGTTGCTGCATAAATAAATGTGTTTGTGCAACAGTTTAGGTTCTGCAGCATGAAACCAACTCTTCTGAAATGATATAGAAGAGGTGGGTAATCGTCAGGATTAATTCCTCGAATGACATAATATAAGAAATCTACAACAGTGATTAACCACAGGACGATGAAGCTCCCAGAGATGGTGAAGAGCAAAATCGCAGCCTTCCTTCTGCTCTCCATCTCTGGGTCTTTGTGATTCTCTCCTTTGCTCTCACCCTTCAGCCTCTTCCGGACTCGACTGGTCACTAAAATGTGTCTGACTGTCAGAGCATTGAGCAACAGAATTAAAGCGAATGGCAGTAAAGGGGTCAAAACTGTATCAAGCCAATCTAATCCCACCCACCAAGTCTCAGTATAGTAGCTTGATTTTGTTAGACAGTAGAATGCCACATTGTTAATTATCCTTTTAGGTTCATACTGAAAATAGAAGGGGATGTTTTTCAAGCAAAACAGGGTGCAGGTTGTTGCGAGAACCACAGTCGCAGTTTTCTTAGTGCAATATTTTGTTCTCAGCTTCTGACAACAAATGGTCACAAATCGGTCAAAGGAGAAAGCGATGGTAAACCAGACAGAGCAGTCTGTCGCTGCATGAGTCAGGGCCCCAATAACACTGCACACAGGCGTGATGTCCAGGAAACATCGTGGGTAATAATAAAAGCGAAATCTCGCCAGTATAATATCAGTGAAAATGACCATTAGATCAGCAGCCGCCATAACCACAAGGTAACGGGTAGAGCAAGGGGAAACACCACAGTTGCCCTGGGAAAGGATAACGATCGCCAGCAAATTAACTATGGGAGAAAAATTGGAAAAGATGCGGTGAATTACTGATCAGATATGTCTCCTACCTGTTCCAAGGAGAAACAATAAGATTTTACCAACAACTATTAGAGCCAACTCTGTTTGGCACAGAACCCCATTCATACCCTAATTATTCCTCAGTCATTGGATTGTGGATAAACCAAACTCACTCCTGCTGTTGACATTGGACCAAATCCTTATCAGAGCTGCAACAGGACCACAAAACAGGTAATCAGAATCTGAGTAAAATTTCAAGCAAGACTACTCCATGTCTCTTATACAAATGCAGCATAACAGATCAAACAGGGCTGCTTCAGTGAGAATGTGAAAGTGTTCATACTGCTGTGATATTTACACTGTAAATCTATCGATCTGTACATGACAGACATTTCAATGTGCAGAGATCAGGAGGGCAATTTTCAAGATTTTAATCTCCTGACAAGGTGAGAAGGAGAGAATTTTCAGAAGAGATACTAGTAAGATGAAGCTTTACAAATCAAAACAGCTTTGATATCCTTCAATTCCATTGTTAAATGAAGATTTAAAATTAATAAGTGATCCCTTGTGAAAAAGATTTCCAAACCTCGCCCACCCTTTGTGTGTAGAAGACCTTCCAAATATCTCTCCTGAATGATTTGACTCTAAATCACAGAGTATGGTCCCTCATTCCAGAATCCCCCACCAATAGTATTAGTCTATCTTTTCCTGCTAATATCACTCAGATCTGCCCTTAACCTTCTGCCAAAAACAGGCCTCGTTTGTACAACAAAAACTAATTGCTTAACAGGTCTGGCAGCATCTGTGGGAGATAAAGCAGAGTTAACGTTTCGGGTCCAGTGACCCTTCTTCAGAACTAACTTGCCTTAGATGACGGAACACTGAGATCAGAAAATGCTGCTGCAGCAGTGAAGTTGGGAGTCTCTGTCAGTGGAGAATTGTACTGAGAATGCTGCTCAGTGAATTGCTGTCACTGTCCCAGGGTCTGGATAAGGCTGACCAGTCAGTGAGCTGGAGATGTTATTGTTCAAAAGGTAAAACCAAAGAGCAGATCAGCAACAGATTAAAGCAAGTTCAATTGTCATAACACCATACCTGGGATGCCAATAACACCAAGAATGGTATAGAACACCTTCTGCACATGTTGAATTGGCAGGTGCATTTTCCTGTGCGAGGTGATCTGTCCCTTAAGGCAGCTGACAAACTCCTTGGTTGAAACTCTGAGCTGATGCATTCCCAGAGACGCTGCCTTATACTGTGTGGAAGCTCCTTGGGGAGATCGAGGTGACAGCATTGCTCGGCTTTGTTGCTGTTTTTCACATTTCTGGAAATGAACAAACCCATTACAATAACAAGTGTAATCCTGATTACAGAGGGGGGTTACATGATAATGAAATAACAAAAGCAGAAACTGGAATCTGCCAGCAATAACGCTATCCACTCAAACACCATGAGCCCCATCCCAAGATCACACCCTAATTCATGCTGGTATTGAATTGGAGTGGACAAGTTCAACCTGTTGGACTAAAACCTGGTGTCGTGTGATTTTTGACAAATTATTTCAACTGATGCTGCATCAAGACAGTTCATTCCAAGTGTGAACATGTGTCTCTGAGCTGTCCTTCTGTACTCTCGGGTAGGAGCAGCCTACTTTAAACAAGAACATTTCACTCACTGATTGAAATGTGATTCTTCTCACACACTGAATGTGTACATCACTGCGAGGTCAGCATTTATTCCCCATTCCCAATTTTCCAGGATCTTGAGTCACATGAAGGGCCAAGTGAGGAAAACATACTGCCTTTCCCGAGGGAAGGGGTCTCAGTGAACAAGATGGACTTCCAACAATGGGGACGTCACTGACCTCCCTTTTGTTGTCACTGTCCATTCTTCTCAAGGGGCATCTGGGGACGGGTAATAAATACTGACTACCCAGTGACACCCACATCCCACCAATGAATATAACCCTGGGGATACCATCTATCATGTAGCCCCTATGTGTGCCCGGTATTATTCAGAGTGATAGTACCCATGTATTGCGACATCTACTTTTTGCAGCCTTCAGTCATAGCGACCGGTTTCCCAAGTTATACCGAGGGGAGTGCAGCTTGATGTTAGAGGAACCGAATTCATGGATGACAGACTCTAGCCATGTGATGGTATGGCCTGTTCGATTCACATTTACTTAAGAGTGGTCCCTGTCAATGTCCCCTGTCAGTCCACAGCATACGGGAGGGTGTTATGGAATATAATTCTGATAGTTATGACTTCATACCAACTTTGTCCCACAGGATAATTGGAATCCCTAGCACCAAGCCCAGTGCCTCACCGAGAGTGTCCTTACAGCTGGCATTAACCCAGATCTTGGTGAGCTGCTCTCACTGACAGTGAGAGATGTGAGTGTGGCTCTTCTCATGGAACAAATGGTCACGCAGTTTGTCACTAATCCAGGGCGGGGGTTTCCCTTGGCTCGCCAGCCTGAGCTCCTCCCTCAGCTGTTCAATCGTCCCGTTACCGTAGATACTGCTCTGGGTGTGGCTTTGCTGCTCACCGTCATCCCTGATTGGACCCTGGATGATCTGGTTAATTGTCTTGGTGTGATTCTGCAGTATGGTCACTAAGTGATGGCCAGTCTGATTCGCCACTAGTTGTTCGGTGGTCTCCTGCCTTATAGGGCTCTTCTCACATTTTTAAAAAATATTCATTTGTGGGACTTGGGCATTGCTGGCTGGCCAGCATTTCTAGCCCTTCACTATTTGCCCTTGAGAAGGTGATGCCTTCTTGAATTGCTGCAGTCCACTTACTGTGGGTTAACCCACATGACAATAGGGAGGGAATTCCAGAATTTTGACCGAATGATTTTGAAGGAATGGTGGTTTATTGCCAAGTCAGGATGGTGATTGGCTTGGAGGGGAACTTACAGTTGGTGGTGTTCCCGAGTAACTGCTGCCCTTGTCCTACTAAATGGAGGTGGTCATGGATTGGAAGGTGCTGTCTGAAGGATCTTTGGTGAATTTCTGCAGTGCATCTTGTAGATAGTATACATTGCTGCTATTGAGTATCATTGGTGGAGGGATTGAATATTTGTGGATGTGGTACTGATCAAGCAGGTTGCTTTGTCCTGAATGGTGTCAAGATTCTTGAATGTTGTGGGAGCTGCATCCAACCAGGCAAGTGGGCAGTATTCCATCACACTCCTGACCTGTGCCTTGTGGATGGTGGATAGACTTGCGGAGTCAGGAGGTGAGTTACTCGCTGCAGTATCCCTAGTCTCTGACCTGCTCTTTTAGCCACTGTGTTTATGTGGTGAGTCCAGTTGAGTTTCTGTTTAATGGTATCCCCAAGGATGTTGACAGTGGGGGGTGGGATGGTTCAGTGATGGTAATACCATTGAATGTCACAGGGCGGTGATTAGAGTGTTGACACAAAGCTAGTCCCTTTTTTTTCCTAAAAGTCATTCCTTGGCTCAAGGACACTCTGTCCTTGATTTTTTTCAGAGGGGCAATAAACCAGGACAGGCTCCAATCAGTCTGGTTTGGTACAGAGATTAAAGGGTATTGAGAGGCCTTCTTGTTTATATGTAAACAGATGAGACTTCAGGCCAGAGTGATCATGTTTTAGAAGGGATGTGTATAAAGAAATGGGAGTGGTCAGCTCTCTAACTGAGCAGTTTAGTTCAATCCAGAACTGGCTGTGAGTTCAACAGTCAGCTGTATGGAAACTCTCTTCCGCCCTTCTAACTTCAACCTGTACGCATCTGATCATTTTTTGTACTGTACTTTAAAGGGGTCTGCTTATTGGGGTTGTTGTGTCTGTTCGGAATAGCATAGTAAGTCTAGTTTGGATATATTGTGTTCTGTAGGGTTTTTTAAAATTCTGTTCATTGTGTAATTTTGTGAATAATTCTTTTTGTCTGTTTTAAACCTGGTAGTCAACTGCATTAATGTAATCCTGATAATTTCCACTGTACACTGAGAGAAGCAAATTGCAAAGTTATGGTCTGAACTGCCTGGTTAAGAACGATTTGTATAGTTGGCCCAGTCAGTAACAGTGTCTCTTATTGGAAACGGTCATTGTCTGGCATTTATGTGGCGTGAATGTTACTTGCCATTTGTTGTCCCAAACATGGATATTGTCCAGATCTTGTTGCATTTGGGCACAGACTGCTTCAGTATCTGAGTAGTCGCGAATGGTGCTGAACACTGTGCAATCATCGGTGAAAATCTGCACTTCTGACCTTATGACAGAGGAAAGGTCATTGATGAAGCAGCTGTAGATATAGTTGGGTCTCAGACACTACCCTGAGGGACTCCTGCAGAGATGTCCTGGAGCTGAGATGATTGACCCTCCACAACCACAACCATCTTTCTTTGTGCCAGGTATGACTCAAACCAGCGGAGTGTTTGCCCCCGATACGCAATGATTCCAATTTTGCCAGGGATCCTTGATGTGATATTCATTTAGATGCTGCCTTGATGTCAAGGGCTGTCACTCTCACCTCCACCTCTGGAATTCAGCTCTTTTGTGCAGATTGGAACCAAGGCTGTGTGAGGTCAGGAGCTGAGTGACCCTGGCAAAACCCAAACTGGGTATCACTGAGCAGGTTGTTGCTGAGCAGGTGCTGTTTGAAGAATTGTTGATGACCCCTTCCATCACTGTGCTGGTGATGGAGAGTGGACCGATTGGGTAGTAATTGGCTGGGTGGCATTTTTGTGTACAGGACATCCCTGGGCAATTTCCCACGTTGTTGGGTAGATGCCAGTGTTGTAACTGTACTGGAAGAGCTTGGCTAGGGGAACGGCAAGTTCTTGAGTACTATTGCCGGCATATTATCAGGGGCCATTGCCTTTGCCGTATCCAGTGCCTCCAGCCATTTCTTGATACCATATGGAGTGAATCAGATTGGCTGAAGACTGGTATCTGTGATGCTGCAGACTACCGAAAGAGCCCGAGATGGATCATCCACTCGGCACTTCAGACTGAAGATTGTTGCGAATGCATTAGCCTTAGCTTTTGCGCTGATATGCTGGGCTCCTCCATCATTGAGGATGGGGACATTTGGGGAGACTCCTCTTCCAGTCAGTTGTTGAATTGTCCTCCACCACCATCATTCACAACTGGATGTGGAAGGACTGCAGAAATTAGATATGATCTGTTGGTTGTGTGATGACTTAGCTTTTTCTATCATTTGCTGTTTATGCCATTTGGCACACAGTAGTCCTGTTTGGTAGCTTCACCAAGATGACACCTCATTTTTAGGTATGCTTAATGTTGCTCCTGGCATGCCCTCCTGCACTCTCTATTGAACCAGGGTTAATCCCCTGGCCTAATAGTAATGGTTGAGTAGGGGATTGCCAGGCCATGAGGTTGCTGATTGTGCTGGAGTACAGTTCCGCTGGTGTTGGATGCCCAGCGTCTCATGGATGCCCAGTCTTTAGCTGCTAGATTGGTTTGAAATCTGTCCCATTTAGTACAGTGATAGTGCCACACAACACGATGGAGGTTATTCTCAATGTGAAGGCAGGACTTTGTCTCCACAAAAGATAATGCAGTGGTCACTTTTACCTATACTGTCATGGACAGATTCTTCTGCAGCCGACAGAATAGTAAGGATGAGGTCAGGTATGTTTTTCCCTCATGTAGGTTCCTTCACCACCTGCCATAGACCCAGTCTAGCTGTTATATCCTTTAGGAACTAACCAGCTTGATCAGTAATGCTGCTGCTGAGCCACTCTTGGTGGTGGACATTGAAATCCCCCACCCAGAGTACATTTTGAGCCCTTGCCACTCTGAGTGCTTCCTCCAAGTGTGGTTCAATGTGGAGGAGTGCCAAAGGAAGCCTTTACGTGGGAACCAGTAAGATGTTTCCTTGCCCATGTTTAACCTGAAGCCATGAGACTTCATGGGGTTCTGAGTCCATATCAAGTACTCCCACGGCAACTCCCTCCCAACCATATACCACCACACCACCACCTCTGCTGGGTCTATCCTGCCGGTGGGACAGAACATACACAGGGATGGTAATGATGGTGTCTGGGCTGTTATCTGTCAGATATGCATCCATAAGAATGACTATGTCAGGCTGTTGCTTGACTAGACTGTGAGACAGCTCTCCCAATTTCAGCACTAGATGTTGGTAAGGAGGACTTTGCATGGTCGACAGGGCTGTTTGTGTTTTTGCTGATGTCTTTTCTGGTTCCAAGGTCAGTGCCAGATGATCCATCTTGTTTTATTTCATCGTTGTGTCTTTCTAGCGATTGATACAAGTGAGTGGCTTGCTAAGCCATTTCAGAGGGCAGTTGAGAACCTACCACATTGCTGTGGCTCTGGAATCACATGAAGCCAGACCTGGTAAGGATGGCTGAGTTCCATCACTAAAGGAGATTAGTGAACCAGGTGGGTTTTTCTGACAATTGACAATGGTTTCATGGTCACCAGTTGACTCTTAATTCCAAATATTTTCTTTTTTATTGAATTCACATTCCACAATCCGCCATGGTGGGATTCGAAGCCAGGTCCCTAGAATATTATTCTGGATTTCTGGATAATACCACAAGGCCACAGCCTCCCCTATAAATGTTGGGTTAAGATCCTGAGTTTATTGTCAAAATTAGCCTAGTCAAGGATATTAACTGGTGACATTCCTGTCCCATACACTGTAGCTAGATCATTAAGGAATTCTCTTCTCTTTCTTCTCTAAACTATTGGTCTGGTTTCTCCCTCACATTTCCCTGTCCCGCATTCCATAATCCTGTGGGTCAGGTGGGAATATTATCATTTTAATGTTACCACTCTCGTAACTGTACTCCCAATATATCGATTATGGTGAATGTTATTGAACAACCTCTTCCTTGTTTAATGATTAGTCCGTTGTGAGGGCTTGGTGTGTGTGTCGGACAAGCTGGGGGAGAAGCCTTCACTCCTGGTCTCAGTACGTTTTTTTTTGTTCTTGAGGAATTCTCCCTGAGGCGGCTTCCCAGGGCATCGCTGTCTGAACTCTGGCCCCTTGTCCGGTCTGTGTGCTAGGTGTTCCACAGTCATGCACCCGTTCTCAGGGAAACCCCACCAATTGTCTGTGATCCCCGCCCTCCTGTAACGCAGTGTGAAAATCCCGTAGGTTTCCTGTACACTACCAGCTGATGGTTACACCTGAATGTCACTGATTCCACAGGGTGGACCAAGAGGGTCCCAACTACATGCACTGGGGTAGCTGGTGGGTCATTCCACAGGCGTCCTGTGTGCATCCCTTTCCCTTGTGCCTGTGTTGCATCTTTACATACAGTCATGATAAAGCTCATACACAACACGCAATAAACACTCCAGAAGCTCACATCACTGTCTTGGAGTAGCCACTCCGGTGTGCTTCCTAAAGAGAGAGCAAGAGTCATTTCTGTAACTGTCTTGGCCTAATAGCTAACACCATGTTCTATACATTAGAAAATTGTCACATTATTTGATTGTCACCTATTCCTGGCCCCCACGATTGAATAAATATGTCCCGTGTGCGGGGCGTGGTGTGGAGATGAAATCAAAGACAGTCAAAATTTTGTCTACACTGTATCTCTAGAATCATGCTTTTGAAATCTTCCCACGGATTAGCCATTAAGTTTTCTTCAAGTGTCTGCCAGATTGTTTCTTCGATTCTCAAGATTTAGCTGCAATAAGCTGAGAAGGTTCATTCATTCTTGTCTGGCCCTCTTCCCTAAAGAAGTTAATTGTGTCATCAAAGATCAAAGACTAACGCCTCACCTTCCGCCACGGAACACTTCAGCCCCAGGGCATCAATGTGGACTTCACCAGTTTCCTCATTTCCCCTCTCCCCACCTTACCCAAGTTTCAACCTTCCAGTTCAGCACCATCCTCATGACCTGTCCTACCTGCCAATCTTCCTTCCCACCTATCCGCTCCACCCTCCTCTCTGACCTATCATCTTCATCCCCACCCCCACCCACCTATTGTACCCTTGGCTACTTTCTCCCCAACCCCACCCCCCTCCCATTTATCTCTCCACCCCGGAGGCTCCCTGCCTTCATTCATGATGAAGGGCTTTTGCCTGGAACGTTGATTTTCTTGCTCCTTGGATGCAGCCTGACCTGCTGTGCTTTTCCAGCACCACCCTCATCTTGACTGTGTTCATCAAAGGCCCACTCTTCAGGGTATTTCCCTCACTCTCTCGAAACAGATTGAGGTGCTGTGTCCAGGGAGCAAGGGGAAGGCCTCCTCTGGCCCCTCTGTTAAACTCCCATATAAACAGTGTCCTAACTGTGTTGTAGACCAGTGTTTCATTTGAATTGAGTACCAATGGAGACTCAGAATACAGTGAGGATTCTACAGTGTGAACACAAATGGATCTGTAGAAATGTGGGAAAATGAGAGGGGATGCAATTTAGGAGGAAAGTGGAGTTGTGGTTCAAATCAGATTGGCCACGATGTCACTGAAAGGCAGAGTAGGCTTGATCCTTGTGTGTATGTTCAGATAAATGAGGCTCTGTTCCCATTCATTACCTAAGAACAGCTCGACATTCAACCAGAATGACTCTCAGTTCCTTCAGAAAACTTCAAACCAATGGAATCCCATACGGTCCAATGTGACCATTACATGTTTGGAAATTTACTGATGAATAACATCCACTCTGAGATGGAAAGTAAGTTAAACATGGGCTACAATTTGCTTTTGGAAGTGGACAGGAGGGATATGGAGAATGAACACTTGTGAAAGATTGTTGGGAGAGAATGTATAAGTTGAGTCTTTCATTTCTTGTCTGTGTAACAATGATGGTTCTTTTACAAGGTTACTGAGCCTTTGAGGTTTTTTTCCAGAGAGGAGATAATTGGCCAGGCTCCAGCTAAGCTGGATTTGAATGGTTTATTTGGGCCCTTTATGTTTACCCCTAACAGAGAATGCTTCCGGCCAAAGGCTTTCATGTCTTAAAACAAAACTGGTATAATCAAAGAGGAGAGGCCAGCTAGCTGTGTTGCCAGCCTTTGTTTAGATTAGACTTAGTTCAGCAGCAGCAGTGTGAATGAAGAAAGGATGCTGGCACAAGTCCAGTCTGGTACTGTTCCTCTTTCTGCCCTTCTGATTTCATAACCTGGAAGGTTTTTGTGTCATTTTTACTCTTTGTGCTAAGAGGTCTGTTTATTGGGACTGTTGCAAGTATTTTGGAACAGCATCATTAAGTCAGGATAGCCTGTCAGGTTCGGATAGGATAAGTTGTTCAGGTATTCTATTTTCAGTTCGTTGTGTTTCATGCTGTAATTTTGTAAATAAATTGTTTGTTTCAAACTTGGCAGTCGGATCAGCTAATTCTCTCTGGTTTATCCACTATACTTATCTAAAACAAATAGAAAAGTGATGGTCTGGGCTACCTGCTTAAAAATGTTTTGAAGGGTTGGACCTTGTCCATAACAAAGGTCAAATCAGCGTCAGAGTTTCATGGTGAATGAGGGGCCTTAGTGAAACAGAAAGACCTTGGAGTTCAGGTTCACAGTTCTCTGAAAGTGAAGTAACAGGTAGACAGGGCAGTGAAGAAGCTTTTGGCACAAGGGCATTGAGTATAGAAGTTGGAAAGTTATGTTGCAGTAGCACAGACATTGGTGAGGCTACAAGACAGAGTTTAAATTAAATTGGCAGGGGGTGGGATCCTCAACAGCAGGGAGGCCAGCGTGAGGCTGGAAGGAAATACATTAATCAAACATTGTACATTCAAGAGACAGGTCAGGCTCGAACATGACAGGGAACAAGGTATTGCCTGTTGGATTAAATTGCATCTATTTCAATGCAAGAGGGCTGACAAGTAAGGCTGATGAACTCAGGGTGTGGATAGGTGCATGGGACTAGCCATTATTATATCCATTACCAAAACATAGCTAAGGGGGTGGGGTACTGGACTGGCAGCTTAACGTGATTAAGGCGAGTATCACAGCAGTAATCAGAGATGAAATAACTGAAGGGTCATCCAGTCAGGCTTTGTGGGTGGAGCTATGAAATAAGAAGGGGATGGTGATGTTATTGGGGTTGCACTATAGGACCCCAAATAGTCAACGGGAATTAGAGGAACAAATATGCAGGGAGACTGGGGAGGCTTGCAGGAACAATATCGCTGTCATATTCGGGGATTTTAATTTTCCTAACAGCGACTGGGACTGCCAGAGCGTTTAAGACCTTAGATGGGGTGAAATTTGTTAAATGCATTCAGGAAAGTTTCCACAAGCAGCATATAGAGGGTATTACTCAGGAAGGGGCAAAATGCAACCTACTCTTGGGAAATAGGGCAGGAGAGGTGATGGAGGTGACAGTGGGACAGCACTTTGGGACCAGAGACCATAGTTTTATTAATTTTAAAATATTTATGGTGCAGAACAAAACTGGTCCACATGGTCAAGTTCTTAATTTGGGCAAGGTGAATTTTGATGGAATTAGACAGGAGCCAGTGGGGTTGACTGGAGTAGATTGTTTGCAGGTAAAGGAACCTCTGGCAAGTGGGAGGCCTTTAAAAGTGAGATAGCTGGCGTTCAAGGTCCATATATTCCTGTGAGGGGATATGGAACCCTGGATAACAAGCGATATTGAGGTGTGGCTCAGGTACGGGTAGCTGGGATCAAGGGAATCCCTGGAGGTATAGAGGGAGTACAGGAGTTTACTGAAGAGGGAAATTGGGAGGGTGAAAAGGGGCATGAGATAGCCTTGGCTGAGAAGATTAGGGTGAATTTAAAGAGATTATCTCGGTGTATCAAAGGAAAAGGAGTAACTATAGAGAATAGGGACTCTCAAAGACCAAAGTGGACAAGTATGTGTAGAACAGAGGGAGATGGGTGAGGTCCTTAATGAATATTTATCCGCTATGTTTACCATAGAGAAAGACATGAAGACTTGGGAAGTTAGTGGTGATAGATTACTTCCAGTGCGGAAACAGGCCCTTCGACCCAACAAGTCCACACCGCCCTGCCGAAGCGCAACCCACCCATACATTTACCCCTTACCTAACACTACAGGCAATTTAGCATGGCCAATTCACCTGACCTGCATATCTTTGGACTGTGGGAGCAAACCGGAGCACCCGGAGGAAACCCACGCAGACACGGGGAGAACGTGCAAACTCCACACAGTCAGTCGCCTGAGGCGGGAATTGGACCCAGATCTCTGGCGCTGTGAGGCAGCAGTGCTAACCACTGTGCCACCATGCCGCCCACCTTGGGGACATTCCATATCACAGTGGAGGAGATGTTAGATGCTTTAGAATGTATGAAGGTGGATAAATCTCCTGGTCCTGACCAGATAGATCAAAGAACACCGCGAGAGGCTAGAAAAGAATTTGCGGAGACCTTGGCTGATATTTTTGCATCATCATTAGCCATAGGTGAGGTCCCGGAAGACTGGAGGGTAGCGAATGCTGTGCCCTTATTCAAGAAAGGCTGCAAAGAAACTCTAGACCAGTCAGCTTAACATCTGTGGTGGGTAAGTTACTTGAGAAGATTTTGAGTGATACATTGATCATGCTTTTGGAAAGTTAGGATTTGATGAGGAATAGTCAGCATGGCTTTGAGCATGGAG
Source organism: Chiloscyllium plagiosum (assembly GCF_037043375.1). NCBI lineage: Eukaryota > Metazoa > Chordata > Chondrichthyes > Orectolobiformes > Hemiscylliidae > Chiloscyllium > Chiloscyllium plagiosum. The sequence continues at coordinate 14,774,143 of NW_028270182.1, forward strand.
ATCATGCCTCACAACTTTGTTAGAGTTCTTTGATGAAGTGACCAGGATGGTTGACGAGGGCAGGGCAATAGATGTAGTCTATTTGAGTAAGGCCTTTGATAAGGTTTCACATGGGAGGCTGCTCTGGAAGGTTAGATCATATGGAAACCGGGGGCGAGCTGGTAAATTGGTTACACAATTGATAGGAAGCAGAGGGTAATAGTGGAAGGATGTCATTGGACTGGAGTGCTGAGACAAGTGGAGTGCCTCGGGTTGGTGCTGTCCCTACTGCTGTTTGTTATCGATATCAATATCAATGATTTTGTTGAGAATGTACAAGGCATAATTAGTAAGTTTGCTGATGACTCTAAAATAGGCAGCATTGTGAACAGTGAGGAAGGTTATCAGAAATTACAGCAGGGAAAGTGGGCCAAGAAATGGCAATTGGATTTACGATAGATAAGTGTGAGGTATTGAGGTTTAGAAAGTCAAATCAAGGTAGGAGTTTCATGGTGAATGGTAGGGCCTTCAGGAGTGTAGTAGAACAGAAGTTCAAGTTCTTCTGGTTCAGGTTCACGATTCTCTGCAAGTGGACGTACAGAGAGATAGGGCAGTGAAGAAGGCTTTTGGCACAAGGGCATTGAGTATAGACCTTAAGAAGCAATGTTGCAGTTCCACTGACGTCGGTGAGCCCGCACTTGGACTGTGGTGTTCAGCTTTGGGAAGGATGTTACTGAACTGGAAAGATTGCAGGAGAAATTTACAAGGATGTCGCCTGAGCTCAATGGTCTGAATAAAGGGAGAAGTTGGTCAAGCTAGGACTACTTAAAGGAGACGTTGGTCAAGCTAGGACTTCTTTCTTTAGGGCATAGGAGACTGAGGGGGGGACCTTATGGAGGTATATAAGATCATGAAAGGCATTGTTAGGGTGAATGCACTCAGTCTTTTTCACAGGGTTGGGGAATCAAGGACTAGAGGGCATCAGTTTAAGGTTAGATGGGAATTAATAAAAGGGATACCGAGGGGCAACTTTTTTACACTGAGGGTGGTACATATATGGAATGAGCTGCCAACAGAAGTGGTTGAAGTGGGCACATTAACAACATTTGAAAGACATTTGGACAAGTGCATGGATAGGAAAGGATGAGAAGGATATGGGCCAAGTGCAAGAAATGGGGTTTGCGTGGATGAAAATTTGGTTGCATGGACCAGATTGGGACAAAGGGTGTGGTTCTGTGCTGTAGGACTGTATGACTCTGTGACTCCATCCATTACTGACCTCACTCTGATTGTCTCCGTCCAGCCAGATACATTTCTAACCTCACACGAATTGGCTCTATCCAATTGGATCCAACACTGATCTCACTCTTATTGTGAATGTTCAGCCATGACTATCACTGACCTTACTCTTACCATCACTGCACACCCAGATACATCACTGAGCCTCCTCTTACTGTCACTGTACACCCAGGATGGCCAGGACTTTCAGTGGGTTACAAATCCAAGCAGGGTGCAGGGAACAGAAGCAAACTCTCTCCATGTACTTCTTCAATCGCACAAAGGCCTTCAACCCTGCTAACCATGAGGAATTATGGAATATTTCACTCAAATTTGGATGCCCACAGAATTCTGACACCACTCGCTGTCTGCTCCACAACAAAATCCAAGCCGTTATCTTCACCAACACTTTCCAAACGTGCATGAGCAGTGTGTGAGAGACAGAACTAAGTAATTCCACAATCAACTAATTCGATCTAAGCCCTGCAGTCCTGCTGTATTCAGTTGTGAATGATGGTGAACAATTAAACAACTCATTGCAGGAGGAAGTTCCACAAATAACTCCAATTATCAACAATGTGGAGACCCAAATATACCAGCGCAAAGATAAGGCTGAACCCATTTCACGGAAACCTTCAGACAGAGATGCTGATGGGTTGATCCAGCTGGGAAAGGCTGGGGCCCTGCCAACGTTCCAGCAATGGGACAAATGGCATGTGCTCCAGAACATGCTGAAGCCCCTAGTTCCTGCTGAGCTACAACACCAGCACCTCCCTGAGGGAGTGGACATTTCTCCAGGTATGTGCTGTGCATAAAAAGCAGGACAAAGCCAACCCGGCAAATTAATGCCCCAGTAATATGATCGCCATCATGAAAATGTGGAGGGAGGTTTCATCAACTGTGCTGTGAAACAACAACCTGCGAGTGACGCCCAGTGTGGGTAGCCCCAGGGCCACTCAGCTCCTGACCTCATTACAGCCTTGGTTCAAACATGGACAGAAAGAGGTGAATTCCAGAGGTAGGGTGAGTCTGACTGGGCTCATAGGGTCAGCATTGGGGATGTTAGCTAGTGGTTACACAGTGTTTAGCGGCGTTTGCGAACACTCCGAGACTGAAGCACTCCATATCCAAGTGCAGTGAGACCTGGTCAACATCCAGGCTTGGGATGAAAAGTGGCAATTAACATGCACGCCACAAAAATGCCAGACAATGATTATCTCTATCAATAGAGAATCAAACCAATATCCTTTCATTTTAATGTGGTCAGCATTGCTGAATCCTCAACTGTCAACATCATGGGATTGACCAGAAACTGAACAGGATTATCCATATAAATACAGTGAGGTCAGATATTAGGAATACTGCAGCGAGTAACTGTTTGACTTCCCAAAGTGTGTCCACCATCTGCCAGCAGACGTCAGCATGTGGTGGAATACTCCCCTCAGTGAGTGAGAATCCAGCAACACTTCAGAACTTTAATGCTATCCAGGATAAAACAATTCACTTGATTCCCACCACATCTGTTTTATTTTCACCACTGACCCTCAGGAGCAGCGAGATTACCAAGTACATTGTCGAAATTCACCAAAATTTCTCAGACATAATGTTTCAAACCCAAAATCATCGAGAAGGACAAGACCAGCAGACACATGGGATCACTACACACTGCAAGTTCCCTTCCAAGCCAATCACCATCCTGTTTTGGAAATATATGGCCATTCCTTAAATACCTCTATTACAAAGTCCTCTTACAATGGTACTGTAAGCACTTGTATGTACAGCACATGAACAGCAACAGTTTAAGAAAGCAGCTTATCAACACGTAGAGTCAGAGAGATGTTCAGCATGGAAACAGACCCTTTGGTCCAGCTCATTCGTGCCAATGAGATATCCGATATGAACCTGGTACCATTTGCCAGCAAACACATTCTCAACAGACGTGAGGCAGGAGCAATAAATGCCGACTCAGTCAGCGATCCCCATGAGTGGGTTAGAATCATAAAGATGTCCAAATGTGACACAGAAGGTTTTGGAAAGAAACACACACACACACACAAACACACAGATATTCACACTTTCACATGTGCTGACATGCATTCTTGTTCACACATCATTCTCATGGACACTTATGCCCTCTCACTCTCATTCTCACTCACTCTTCCACTGAACCCAACCAGCTTACACTTACAAAACCTAAAACTCATTGTCCATCATTACTCATGATTGGACAACAATTTTATGAGTTTTAATCCATTCATGGGTATCACTGGCTGAGCTGACGTTTATTGCTTGTGCCTCATGTCTGTTGAGAATGTGCTGGCATTAATGTATCCATTAAATGGGGTTAATGTCCCTCTATCTGTCTCTCTGTCTATTCTTCTATTGAAATTTATATAATGCTGTTGGTCATGTTGATGTGTGTGTGGGGGGGGGCCCACCTCTGCCTGCAATGGGACACAGTTTGTCCTGGAGGGAAGTTTAAGTGAATGAATGAATTAAAATCTGATGACTCTCTTGTGTCTGTCTGTCCCTCTTGTGTTTAAAGTGATCCAATGCCACCCTCTGCTGGCCTCCCCTCGCCACTGCACAACTGGCAGGTTTTTTTTCAGGACAATTGGCTCCTGTCCCTGTTCATTCTATTGGGTTTGACAGTCTCACACTGACCTGAGTGACGCAAAGGCGCAAAAGGTCTGCGCAGTGATGTCACTCCAATGTTCTTGGGTTGAAAGTGATATAATGCCGCCCTCTGCTGGCCTGCCCGCGCCACTGCAGGAGCAGCAGTTTTGTTTTCCCTCTTTGGGACAGTTTGTTTCTGTTCACTCTTTATTTTATTACTTCTAAACTGAAGTCCCCGTTCCCAGTGCAAAAATAGTGAATGTAAATAGAGATTGATATGTACAGATTGTTTTATCTCTCTGAGTGTGTATAAAAGTTTAGCTTATTTCTGTAAGAACTTGCAGTTTATTTTCTAAGTTATTCTGTGCAATCACACAATCTGTCGACAATAAAGAGAAAATAGGTTCCTGATCCCTAAATAAACTGTCACATTGGTTCTCTCCTCGCACCTTACAAGCATGCCCCATTCTCTTGAAATCCCCCATCCTCGGGAAAGTACAGCTACCATTAACTCATCTATGCCTCTTATTATTTTATAAACTTCTACAAGGTTGCCTCTCAACCTCCTGTGCTCCAGTAGAAAAAGATCCCTTCATTCCAGCCTTTCTGTATAACTCATTCAGCCATTCTCTGAAACATCCTGGTAAATCTCTTCTAAACCCTCTCCAGTTTAATAATATCCTTCCTATAACTGGGCACTGGCTGTTTCAAAGCTCCAGTTTTGAAACAATATTTTAAGTTTTTGTGGACCTGATATTTTAACCCTCCCTTGCCCAGTCTCCACAGAAGGTTTTGGAAACATTCAGCTATTACTTCAGTTTCCAGTGTAAGCATTATCTAGCTGTTTGAACAGAACAATTCCTGTGCATTTCCCAAGGCCAAACCTCCCAGTCTGCACACCCCTGGGCTCTGGGGACAATAATGTTAAATTATTTCATCCTTCAGAGGTTCCTAGAACTTGGTCATGTCCTGTCTTATAGCACCGAAGTAATTCATGTTGGTATTTCAGGAGGTGGTTGCTGCCTTATTACAGGATGGTGAAAGGAGAACACAGGATCCAGTGGGACATTTCTCTTAAAAATCCCAGTTTCATTCCATCAGACAATGACTGGGACCTTTTAGATGTCTTTAAGATGATGGAGGACATTGTTAGAATGGATAGGAGGGCACTTCGTAGAGAGGTGAATAACTAGTTGTCATACATGTAAGGGAAGAAGTAGATGATTGGGAGAGAGTTGAGGAGACGGTAATGGGGATCTGCAATTCACTGCCTAAAGGTGATTGAGTTAGAAACTTACATAACATTTAAGTATATGTGTTATAAACTGCCTGATTTATATATTCATTTTAAGGTTGGGTTTTGACTTTTGAATGAGTAACAAATAGAGCTTTAGCGTGTTTAAAGTTATTGATTAAGTTGTTCGTATTTCTGTTACCAGGGTGATTCTTTTTCCAACAGTTTGTAAGAGCTACTTGGGCAGACCAATGCATTTGGCTTTACTTTAGAATGTTTCTCGATTTAGCAAGGTAGACCGTTGTGTGGTAAGGTAATTCAACGTTTGGAAAGTGAGGGTTTTTTTCTAAGCGAAGGATAAATAATGCTAGCTTAAAGGGAGAAGCCTTCTATTCGATTTTATTTTGAATTGGATAGTTCTGTGAAGTCCTTACGTGGAAATGATCAGTGCTCCTGAGAAGGGGAGGAACTGGATTACCTTTGAGTATGGAGTTAACGATAGTCCCAGAAAGAGTCAGAAAGTCATAGAGATGTACAGCACGGAAACAGACCCTTCGGTCCAACCCGTCCATGCCGACCAGATATCCCAACCCAATCTAGTCCCACCTGCCAGCACCCGGCCCATATCCCTCCAAACCCCTTCCTGTTCATATACCCATCCAGTTGCCTTTTAAATGTTGCTAATGCACTAGCCTCTACCGCATGTTGAGATGAGACCCTAGAGAACCATTTAAAATGTGGTTGTTTTGACTCAGCTGTTGGACAACTCCAGGAATAAGCTGTGAGAGGCTCTAGTCCAAAAGCTACAGTCACAGTAACCTTAAACCGATTGTGATGTTCGAGGAAGGAATTCTGGTGTGAATATTGGACAAGGTGTTCCATAGGAAACTGCACAAGGTTTCTTTGTAAAGTTACTGAGGAGTGTTTCAGGATGAATGGGATTGTACATTGATTGTGTGTTTAAACCTTTATGAATTTGTCTTATATGTAAATGGACTGGTTTATTCAATTTTACCTTCAGTTTTGCTTTATAAACCTCTGTTTTCATATCCAAATCAAACCTCCAATATTGTGTGCTTATTTTCAGTAGGAGACCACCTTGTTAAAGATGGAACGTAACGAGTTATGGTCATTAATCCAGATAGCAGTTCGGGTTCTGATGTGTCCTGTGATAACATCATCTGAACACAGAACACATTATTTAGATCTTCATTTGTATTTCTATAGCTGACAGGGAAGGGCCAAAAACTGGGAAATGGGATCAATCTAGTTAAATCACTGTTGACTTGTGCAGACATGATGGGGCAAGGTGTTGTCAAAGATTGAGCTCACATTTTCTCTACATTGTGTCATCTACCATTTACCACTAACTTAGCCTGCAGATAACCCTGGGTCCTTTGCTTCCTTCTCGTTATGTATTCTTTGCAACTTAATTTCATTATGAACCAGGCCAGACCCCTCAAAACACTTCAAGCAGGTAGCCCAGACCCTAACTTTGCTCTTTGTTTTAAGTAGGCTTTCTGTGGATATCCCAGGAGAGAATCAGGTGGTCAGACTACTCAGCTTTAAACAAAATAGAATTCATTTACAAGATTACTGAATGAAACAGAAAGAACAGAAAACAGAATGCCGAATAACTTATCCTATCCGAAAACTCAACAGCAATCCCAACTTAATGATGCTGTTTGAAAATACTTGCAACAATCCCCATATCCACCCCTTGGCACAAAAGGAAAAAAAATGAAACTTAAGTTCTTACAGGAATGAAATCAGGGAGAGAGAGTTCTGCTTTTCTTCACACACCTATTGTTGCAGTAACTCCAAACCAAAAGAATAGCTGCTAGAACTGGCCACTCCCTTTCATTATATAAGGTTTTCCCCAAAATTTGAAAGCCTTCTGCCTGAGGCAGTATCTGTTAGCTGTAAACAAATTGGCCCTAAAATCCATTAAACCTCAGACATCCCGGAACCAGTGTCATTTACAACCTCTCAGGAAAAAAACCCAAGGGCAATCTAACCTTCTTAAAGGAACAGGTTTGTCACACCTTCCTCTCTATTTTTGGGTCAGCGGAATATTTCATGACTGTACATTATCCCTTCAACCAAGTCATTGAGCTACATCTTAAATAGCCGAGGACCGAGCACTGATTCCTGTCGCACACTACTTGTCAAGTGCTGCCAAACCAAAATTAACCAATTTATACCCATTCTCTGTTTCCTAACCAATTTATACCCATCCTAGCCCATATTGCTCAACCATTGTCTGTCCATGCTAATCTGTTATCTTCAATGCTATGAGTTCTCACCTGGCATGGTAACCTTTGATGTGGCACTTTGTCAAATGCCTTCTGGAAAGCAAAGTAACATACATCCTCCAGATCCCCATCGTGAATGAATGAATGAATGAATGAATGAATGAATAAATAATTTACTGTCACATGCATTGAAAAGCATACAGAGATAATTGTTAACTTTCTCCATGTTCGAAAGTCACCTGTCATCTTGTTTTATAATAATTTATTTGTGTTCCTTATTGCATCCATAAAGATGTTTAATGTTTATTTTAATTGAGAATGAGGTTCTTTGTACGAGACATGATATTTGTTGAAACGTTTAGAAGTGCCTGTAGGCAACCAGAGGTGAGGCAAAACTCCATCATGATTAGACCCTAGCATTGCTTTAACTCATTACCTTGGAAGGGGAATGTGTCACTGAATTCTTCAACTCCTTTCTAACTTTCCTCTGGGTCACTGCATCAATAAATGTGTTTGTGCAGCAGCTCAGGAGCTGGAGCATGATGCTCCCAATTCCCTGACAAAATATCGGCATAGCAACAGGGTATCCCAAATAATCCAAACATCTCAGAATAGAACAAAGCATGAACACAACCACACAGCAGAATAAAGTTCCTGGAGATGACAAACAACAAAATCATGGATTTCTGTTGATTCTCCATCTCTGGATCATTGGAAGTCTCTCCACTGTTTCAACGCTGGAGTCTGTTACTCACCCCTAAAATATTTCTGACTGTCAACACAATGAAAAGTAGGATCAAAAGGAATGGGATAGATGGTGTTATAATGTAATATATCAATTCCACGACAGTCCAGCTCAGAGGAAAAGATACACCTCGGTGTCACATAACAAAACCAGGGACTGTTAGATAGCTAGTGGACTTGAGTAGAGAAAATACTAGAAAATATTCCTCAAACAGCTGAGCAGTGTCATAGCTGCTGTTTTCTCAGTGCAATACTTAGGTCTTAATTTCTGGTAGCAACAACACGATCAAAGGTAAAAGTGACTGTGAGCCAGACAGAACAGTCTGTAGTGGCATAAAGCAAGACAGCATGAAGATTACACATTCTTATGAAGTCATAGAGTCATAGAGCTGCACAGCACGGAAACAGACCCTTCGGTGTAACCCGTCCAGGCCGATCAGATATCCCAACCCAACCTTGTCCCATCTGCCAAAACCCAGCCCATATCACGGCGGCACGGTGGCACAGTGGTTAGCACTGCTGCCTCACAGCGCCAGAGACCTGGGTTCAATTCCTGACTCAGGCGACTGACTGTGTGGCGTTTGCACGTTCTCCCCGTGTCTGCGTGGGTTTCCTCCGGGTGCTCCGGTTTCCTCCCACAGTCCAAAGATGTGCAGGTCAGGTGAATTGGTCATGCTAAATTGCCCATAGTGTTCGGTAAGGGGTACATGTATGGGTAGGTTGCGCTTCGGCGGGTCAGTGTGGACTTGTTGGGCTGAAGGGCCTGTTTCCACACTGTAAATAATCTAATCTAATCTAATCTAATCACTCCAAATGTTTCCTATTCATATACCCATCCAAATGCCTCTTAAATGTTGCAATTGTACCAGCCTCCACCACT